>NC_068973.1:26056826-26709742 GCF_016808095.1 Vigna angularis
ACTTAAATCTTGTTGAACAGATTATGTACTGTTAAATTATTGTGCAATATATCTCGTTGGAATGAAAATGTCTGATGAATTCATGTTATCGTGGTAGATATGGAATTATGAATTATAATTGTGATGGTAGGATAGAGGAATCTTAAAAATCGGAGTTGGTACATCCCTGATCATAAAGCAGCCCTGGTCAAATCCAGTAAGTTGTGACTAGTCATATGTACTGGCGTTTATGGTGAGTTTGATTCGTCAAACATTTGATTCTTCTCCGGTGACCATTTATGGTGATATTTTAGTATTGTTAATTTATTTTGTGATATATTCATTTTGTATGATTTCTGTGATGATTGTATTTTATTATATTGGATTTGAATTTATGCATCTCAACATGATATGAGTATTATGGGGAGATTTTGTAAGGGTATAATGTGAGTTGAGGAATACGAGCACGGTATGAGTCTAGTGGAGAGATTCAGTAATGATATGGTATATGTGTATATGTTGATGTTTAGGGTCCTGTAGTTGGAGGTTATCATGATACTCTAATAATCATCCAGTCTCATGTAGAGAAGGATGGATTATGTGGTGAGAAGGGCAGGAAGTCCTGGTCTATGTGCCGGTTTTGGACATAGTGTTGAGGACTAACCTTGTGGATGGTATGGAGTATTTTGGAAGTGTATTTGTAAGAGGAAGTAGAAGTCATCACAAGTGCATAACCTCCCGTGACCGCTCATCAACATATCATCGGAATGAGTGTCTATTGGGTATTGTGGAATGAGTGTCTATTGAGTATTGTGGAACGAGTGTCTATTAAGTATTGTGGGATGAGTCTCTATTAATAATTGTGGTATTGTGAGATGAGTATCTATGATGCGATTGTTGTATAATGGTATGAGTATCTATGATGCGATTGTTGTATGATGGTATGAAGGTGTCTGACATAATTATTATATGAGGTTTGTTGAGTGTATCAAAGTAATGGATGAGTATCTATGATGCGATTGTTGTATGATGGTATGAGGGTGTCTGACATAATTATTATATGAGGTTTGTTGAGTGTATCAAAGTAATTGTGCATGTTTTATAAATGATTGGTTGCATGTTAGCTCACCCTACTTGTTTGTGTTTCTGTATGTGCGATGATCGTATAATTCGTTATACGGGAGCAGATGGAGGAATGTCGTCTGATTCAGTGCCAATGAAGAAAGAGATAGAAGAATAAATTAGAAGAATTCGAGTTATATTTATGAGTTTGTAGTTGAAATCTGAGTTTAAAACATATATATATATATATATATATATATATATATATATATATATATATATATATATATATATATATATATATATATATATATATATATATATATATATATATATATATCAACTATGAATTATCAAGTGTGAGATTAAGGGATGTTACCTTAAATGTAATGCTACAATATATCAATTATGAATTATCAAGTGTGAGATTACGGGATGTTACACATTGTAAGTCATACTTTGTAAAGGCTTGGATAAAGTTATGCATTTAGGAAACACAACAATAAACATGTATGTTTTAATGTTATTTTACATAGTTGTTTTTGTTAAATATTTTATTATGTTGTTGAAGTCATTTTTGTCAGGGTTGAGTTTGCTCACTAGAGCCTTAGGAAATTTTTGGGGAGCAGTATGAGATATCTTTGTTCTTATTGTAATGTTATTCAGAACGTCATTATCCTCCAACATAATAAAGATAACAACATCCTTTGAAAAAAAAATCTAAATCTTATAAGTGAAGCTTTCAAAGGAATTATATACAGAAAACTTGTTGGATTTGTATCCAAATATGCTTTGAGACTCATTGTTGAAGAATTTGAATGAGTAAAACATATAGGATTAAATAGTGAAAGTTGTGGATGCATATTTAGACAGATGTACGATCTGTCATGTGCTTGTGAATTAACACGATATGACCTTAGGTGATTCATTTGAATAAAATTTATATTATGTGGACCATATTGAGTTTTTCAAATATTTTATCAAATGAATCCCGGTCAAAGTTATCCATTGAACGTGAACTTGATATGGTTCAAGAACGATTCAAAGAGGTTGACATTGGTGGTAAAGTCACCATCAAGCAAAAGTTACTTTAAATTGCTTGTCATGCAATGACATCTATGATACCTTTATTGCATAAAATTAAGACAAATGGTGCATAAAAGAGAAAACTTCACTAAACTGAAAGGTCTACAAAGGGTGAGTCATCATATTTTGAGCACGTAGACGTCGTGCACTAATCAAATGAATCTTCATCTAAAAAAACAATTATAATCAAGGAAAATTTTTTGCAACGAAGGAGACAACCCATGATAAAGTAATTCCATCCTATTTTTCACCCATACATTCTCGATGTTGTTGGCTGATGGTCATTGTGGTTGGGGGATGAGTCATGGCCCCTTATCCAACATGATCTCTACAAAGAATTTAGTCAATGGTGTAATGAATATGTAACACTAGTAGGAAGCAATGAGCAACTCAAAGAACTGAGGAAGTCTTTGTTAATGGAGTCACAATCAATGGTACACATTCTTATATTTCACATTGTATTTATTATTTGTTTCCTTTTTCTATCGTAACAATTTTTTTCATTCCTTACAAGCTAATGCCAACAAGTGGATGATTATACTGACATTGGCTATGCAATTGTTAATCGATATAATGTGTCATCTTAGTTTGTCTGTCATATGGTCAAACTTATCGATGCACGCCTCATGGAACAACCGGGGAGACTCCCTTCAACCTGACGTACGGCACTGGCGCCATGTTGCCGGTTGAGCTGGGAGAGCCATCATTGCGGCGGCAGGTCGAGGACCTACAGCTGAATAGCTAGGAACTAAGGATCGAGCTAGACTCCTTAGACGAACGTCGAGACCGGGCGGCCTTAAGAGCCGAAGCATGCAAACGCATGGTGGAAAGAAAATACAACTCCAAGGTGCGGCCTAGAAGCTTCCAGGAAGGCGACTTAGTATGAAGAAAGGCTGGCGAAGCTCACCGAGTAGCTGCGCATGGCAAGTTGGCAGCAAAATGGGAGGGACCTTTCCGGGTAGTCGAAGCGCTCAGAAATGGAGCATACAGACTACAAAACTCGGACGGACGGCCTATCCCAAACACTTGGAACGCTACACATTTGAAATTTTATTTCAGTTGAATTATGACTTGTATTTTCATTGTTCAATTATTAATTCAATGACAGGACGCCCGTTTTCTCTCAAGATTAAGTCTCAGATTAAGGCAAAAGTCCAAGTTGATGAACGGAGAGTTCCCCAGGAACCACTGTCAACTTGGCCGGACGGTGAACGGAGAGTTCTTTCCGAAGAACCACTATCATTCGCGCCCTAAAAAGTCCAAGTTGATGAACGGAGAGTTCCCCAGGAACCATTGTCAACTTGGCCGGACGGTGAACGGAGAGTTCTTTCCGAAGAACCACTGCCGTCCGCATCCTAAAAAGTCCAAGTTGATGAGCGGAGAGTTCCCCAGGAACCACTGTCAACTTGGCCGGACGGTGAACGGAGAGTTCTTTCCGAAGAACCACTGTCGTCCGCGCCTTAGAAGTCTGAGTTGATGAATGAAGCGTTCCCCAGGAACCAGTCAACTTGGCCCGACGGTCAGCAAAGATTTCTTCTCCGAAGAGCCACTGACCGTCCGCGCCTTAAAAGCTCAAGTCGATTTGGGCGGACGGTTAACGAAGAATAACGTTTAGTTTGGTTTAGTTTACCTCAAACAAAAAATATAAGTGTACATCGAAAAAACTTAAAAGAAGCAAAGAAAATAAAGTTGTGTATTGATCGGCAAAAGCACCAAAACGTGCCAGCATTTACAAAAGGACCGCCCGGCCAACATCTCGACAACCCAAGATGTTGGGCGGGCGGCCACAAGAATACACGTTACAAAAAGTTAAAGTATAAAAAAGAAAATCTAGTTATCCCTAACGATCTCCTCTTCAGCCTGCCCGGCCTCGACAGCTTCCACAGCTCCGGAAGGCCCCTCGACCGCTGGATCTTCATCGTCCACGGTATTGAGATCCACGAGGACGCCATCAAAAACGTCCTTCTCAATATCGAAACCCAGGGCGTACGGTTCCTGAATACCGGCCAGAAGGGACGCTTGCCGGAGGGCTTTGTTAAAACCCTCCTCATGCTCAAAGACAATGGTCGCCTCGAGCTCGGCGATCCTCTCGTTGGCTTTCGTCAGATCGGCGGACAGCGTCCGATTGGCCTTCTGGAGCCCCGCCTCAGAGTTCTGCTGGAGTGAAACCTTGGCATTCAGTTGGTTGCACTCCTCCAAGACCCGTTCGCGATCGCCCCGGGTGACTGCCAGACGATCGTTGGCTTCAGCGGCCTCCCTCTTTGATTTCTCAAAATCGCTCTCTAGCTGCTCGATCCTCTTATCATACTCGTCTTGATTCAGGATCAGCTGCTCCATTTCTAATTGGAGGGAGGACGAGTTCTTCTTCTCCGCCAGCAGCTCGGCGCGCACTTCCTCCACCCCCGGGCGGTCGGCAAACTTCTTTAAGTACCACGCAAGGGAGGCCGCCCGGGTTGACATCTCCAGCATGGCATTGGTAAGTTCTACCTCAGAAAGAGGTTCAATGAGCGCCCGCTGCGAGGAGCTCATGTGGAATTTTGTCCGGTCGCTCATGCTGAACGCCAGACTAAATATCCCGCCCGATAGGGGAACCCTGGGAGTCCTCTCCTTGTCCTTCTCTTTCTCCTTGCCCTTACGGGCTCTCTTCGACGCTGACCGCGACGAAGAGCCTTCCTTGTCCTTACGGCCTTCGACCGCAGGATCCTTCCTCTTGCGCACCAAAGGGGCGCCAGAAGTAGTGGCCGCCTCGGAAGACGGATCCACGTGAACGGCTACAAGTTCAGAAGTTGGGGGTAGGCGGCCGCCCGATTCAACTTGGGGGGCTTGCTGTGCCTGCGTGGAGCGCACTGGGGGTAGGCGGCCGCCCGACGATCTCAAAGGCAGAGGACGGGGTGCTTTAGGCGCGACCTTCGGCCGGGCTGAGGATGAGCTGGCTCCACCCCGCTTTCGGGAAGCCATGAGTTGGATTGACGGGGAGCAGGAGTCGTCATAAGTTCTGAAAGAAACAAACCAATTCAGAAACGTTAAGATCAGTGTACTAGATACAAACAAACTCAACATAATAATACCATACCGAACGCCATTTGTCCACAATCCTCAAGACTAAGGCATTCGACCAAGTGACGGGCGGAAATCCGGCGGGGGAGGGCATTGATGGTGCGCACGGCCTTAAGTCGGATGGACTCAACGCTCCCACAGGGGACGCCCTTATTCTCCGGGGCTCCCTCGTCCAGTAAAAAGGGAACAACGGTTTCCCCTCGCCATCGTGGAATTCATGGCGGTCGGCGGCGTCGATGATTATTTTAAAGTAGTGGTGCTTGAAGTTCTTGAATGAATCCGAGAAGGGGCGGAAGAGTGTCCTCTCCCGAACGGAGGTGAAGGACACCCAACCGCCGGTGGGAGGCGGACGGACTTCAAAGTAGTGAAAGAAGACAGGAATCGTGGGAGTGACGCCCACGGCCAAGCACATAGCCAAGAATGCTTGCACGGCCGCCCAAGAGTTAGGATGCAGTTGCGCGGGAGCCACGTTAACCTCCCGGAGGACGGCCATTTGGAACTTGGTAAAGGGCACCCGGACGAAAAGATGAGTAAAGAAATTCACATACATATAGAAGAAATCGTCCGGGCTCGACCTCTTTTCGTAGAAAACCCTCTCGTTTCTCATACTAACTCCCGCCCGGATCAATCTCGAGTCTTCTATATCCCGGACGATATGCGTACGATTGACCCTCCACTCCAGATCCTTGCGGGAACCATACGCGGAAGCATACAGGCCGGGGACGTAAGGAGCCCAGTCAGATACCACTATCCCATAACCGTCCGGCTCGTAAGGAGAACCCTCTACCCGGACGCCGCCTTGGAGCAAGAAGAGAGGCACGCCGTGGAATATCCGATCGCCCGCCGTGTTCGACGCCTCCGGATCCGGCCCCGAGAACTCGACAGCCTCATCCAGGAAGCGAGAAGAAACCGAACTTGGAGAATCGCCGCCGCTCCTTGCAGACCCCCCCGGACTCCACCCGACGACTCAAAACCAGAAGACCCAGTATGGACAACGGCCATTTATTACCTGAGGGAAAAAGAATTTCTAATCTTGAATGAAACGGAGAAAAGTGAAAATGACACCGTTCCCATCCGCTATTTATAGAAAATTTTAGGTGACCGTTGAAGGCATCTGTGCTGTCCAGATCCAACGCAACCAACGCCCCAGATTTGAAGACGTTTCCCCTTCCGCCAGTGTGGATGCACCACGTGTTTTCCCGCCAAAAGTCCAAACTCAAAAGCCCACCAGATCCGGCCCAACTACGGATCGCTAGCCCACGCCGCGCAACACTCGAAGTCCTACGCGCACTACGTGCACTAGGGCTTGGGGGGCTTGTGTACCAGCAGGGACCGGACGCCATACGGAAGGACACCCACGTCATTGGACTGCCAACTGACCGGCCGCCCACATCACCGTATGAGACCCAAGGACCGGCCGGACACCGTACGAAAGGACATCCATGTCATCGGACTACCAAACGGACCGGCCGCCCACATTACCGTATGAGACCCAGGAAACCTCTTTTACTCACTGTTGGGAAGGGTCAGGTATTGAAGAGCGGACGCCCATGTGCCCGTGATCACTCACTATTGTGAAAGGTTATGTATGGCAGGGCGGACACCCGTGCGCCCATACTCAAAACTCACCCAAAGCCGGCCGCCCAGGCCGTGGACTCGTCAAGACCGGTCGACCTCGAGGATAAGACCCGTGAGGGCGGTCGGCCATGTTACTAATCATCCTAACTTAAGGTAAGTAGGGTTTAAAAGCTATTTGGGCTGAATTGGGCCGTGATTAACTTTTCACTAATCCAATGCCCATAGCGAAAACTATAAATACAGATCCAGGGTGAGTGGTAGATAGGTTGCATTTACTGCACATTCATTACTGTCTGAGAAAAACGCCTTAGCTCTCAACTGACTTTGGCATCGGAGAATCTTTTGCAGGTCTCCCACCGGCGAACTGAGGAGTGAGTACAGAGGATCCAACGTACGGAATATGAGAAGAGAGTGACGTGGAGACGTGGGACCAGTACAACCCCTCACATCCGAAACAGTAGGTATATTGGTTAATGATGGATTAAGACTAACCTTAAGCCCATTTATTTTCTAAGTGGACTAACTGAAGTTAGGTCTTTTAATTTAAGATTTTATGTTTAAATAAAATTATTTATAATTGTATGGATTTTATATTTGATATTCACTTAAAAAAATATAATTATCGACAAAAAAAAACTTGTTAGTAATAATAAAATATTGTTGATAAGTTAAGATTACAAACAGTTAAAAGTGCTGCTAAATCTTACTTATTAATTATAAAAATATGACGATATCAACGACCAAAATTCATTGGTAACGTTTTTTTGTTTGTAACGATTGACAGCCAAAATCTGTCGTAAAAATTGCCAACCAAATTTTTTTTTCCTCCCCAAATTATCAGATATGAGATGCAAAGGAACTCTCATTTATTTAAACTGTAATATGGAAATATACAAATTAATAGAGGATTAGTAGATAGAACATGGTACACACTAATTTGGGTCTGATATTAATAAAAGAAAGAGAAAAGATTGTAATTGTTCTTCTTCTTTTCACATCCAATATGTCCATGACCATCTTTTTCCAGCAATTTTGCACTGACGTGGTGCCACACGTGATTATGACAAGAGTCAAGATTTAATATTCTTTTATGTTAAAAATTATAAATGAAAATAGAAGTTTGATATTTTAAAATTTTCATATTAAATAATAACATTTACGTGTTAAATTTAGTAAAGTTAAATTATATAAATAATATTTATCTTTTATGTTTTATTTATTTTATTTTTTTCTTTTATATTTTTAAAATACTTTGATATCTTAAAAAAATTAACTATGTAATATTCAAAAGTAAATAAATAGTTTAATTTTGAATTGTGAATTGATTAAAAATCACTTCAGACATGATTTAAAATTTATTGTAAAATTAACAACCTTGTCATATTTATAATTAGATAACATGGTAAAGGAATTACTTCTAAGATTATATAAATATAGTTTGTGTAAGTAAAAAAATAGCAATTATATAAATATAGTATATGAAAAAATTAAGTATAATTTTTTCTTTTTTCGTAAAAATACTTATAAAAAATTGTGATATGAGTTGTACTATGATAAAAAAAAGTATATTATATTTCTAAAAATAAAAAATCATATCTATGTGAGATCTAAGTTGGCTTATAATATCCATGTTTACTTCTCATCTATAATTTGAAAAGAAAAAAAAATTGTCATGAACTCTAAATAAGAATCACTACAAACTATCTCTTTTTAAAATAGTAAGATATTATGTCATATCTATTAGGTTTTACCTTTTAGGGTTTAATCAATTTTAATTCAATTATTTGTAAGAATAAATATTATTTAAAAAAATTATGACTCAAAATTAATTTAAATATTATTGAGTATAGTTACTATGTTGTCGTAAGAAAATTTCAGAAAACAAAACAACACTCTATTTCCAATATGTTAGAAAAATAATAAAACAATTAAAATATTAAATGAATTTGGATTGAAAATGTTTCTTTAATAGTTTTATGAAGTTTTTTTTGGAGTTATTGCGATATTCAATTGTCAATGAACTGGGATTATGACCATCCATGCACTATCACCAGTTTTACTACAGCTAAAGATCTTGGTATCAAATAATGTTATGTTGGATTAATGATATCCAAGAATACTATGTTGGATTAATTATACCATTTATTGAATTATAACTATATATTATTATGTTTATTTGTACTAATTAAATTGTATATATTTAATATTTATGGAGTCATAAGTATATATACTATTGTGTTTATGATAATGTGATTTATAGGAACAATAAATTATCTTTCATAATGGTTAAGTAAATGTTATTCACTAATATTAATAAAAATATAAATAAATGTCTTTAACATTAAACCTGTCATTTTGAATAATTAAATGATACTTTGTATCAAATTAGAGGTTTTCCATTTACACACAACAAATTATAAGTTTTCATAAAAAAATTTAATTTACATGTTTTATATATTATTTTTTATAAAATGAAAAAACTTACCTACAAGTCATTTATTAAATGCTAATAAATAATAGAATAAACATATAATACTTTATATTCTGTACCGTAGAAGGAATAAACGCATATTCCTATAAGAAAAGTTTCATATTGGAACAAGAAAAGTTTGATGTGGTGAAATAAGTGTGAGCATAATAACAAAAATTAAATGTTAGAATTGAGAAATCCTATTAATATTAAGAATATTTTAAAATTTTATTTTAAAATATTTTAGTGTTTTTTGTTAAATAAAATTCAAAATATAATTTCACCAATTATTTGAATCTATTTCATTATTTTACTTTATTTAATTATATTTTAAGTAGAAGTATGAACACTCATGTCAAATACACATATGCATTATTTAAAATTTATATATTTTTATTTACTTATTATTTATTTATTATTCACATTTAATATTAGTTTTTATTAAAAATTATTTATTATGAAGTTTAATATTTATTTTAGTTTCTATTTTTGAAACTTTTGTTCAAAATGGTTTTCAACTTTTTTTTTGTTGAAAGTGATCTTAATTTTTGTAATTTTTGTTCAATTTAGTCTTTTTTTCTTTATAGCATTTAAATCGTTATGATGTGGCCCCATTTTTTTATGTGACTGCCCAAAGTCTCTTTCCACCTCATTATCTTTAACCTCTCACCACCAGATCACCATGGTTTCCTTCCACCATTGCTGGTAATTCGTTGCACCTTTCGTCTTCGTCAACCACCACATAACAATACAGAGTCACCACAAGCCACCATTGTTCGAAATCGCAACCTTCAGCAAAAAGACCCAAATCGAAAAAGAAACCAATACCACAAAATCACGAGCACCCAAAATCATGAATCACATCCCAAACCTGTAATCTCAAATTGCAATGCTAGTTCGCACCACCACAGATATCCCTTTCTAAACTACGATGAAACCTGATTGCATTCACCTTGCATAACACCATTTGTCATCTTCTCCAAACTAGAAAATCTCAAATCGTGAGTTTAACACTTCTTAGCTCCACTAGAGAAGACCACCACAAAATCACATCTCTTATAGCACCTGCAATGCAGAACCACCATAAACTAACACGAAACAACAATAACCTAAAAATCGAAAACCCAAACAAAAAACCTTAATTGTTTCACTACCATAGGAAACCAGAAAACTCTAATTACTTCATTGCAATGGAAAACCAAGAAACCCTAATTACTTCACTATCAAGGGAAACCAAAAAACCTAATTGCTTCACTACCATGGGAAACTAGAAAATCCTAATTGCTTCATTGCCATGGGAAACCAAAAAATCCTAATTGCTTCGCTATCATAGGCAACCACATTAGACAAAATGACAACAACATCATTCATTGAGGCTCACGTGGACATTGTGTTGTTAACAATTCAAATCTCATAAAGGAAAATGACTAAATTGAACAAAAACTACAAAAAAAGATACCACTTTGAACGTGGAAAAAAGTCAAGGACCACTTTGAACAAAAGTTATGAAAATAAGGACTAAAATAGGTATTAAGTCTTATAAATATATTATAATCTTAAAGCTTAATTAAACAATTTGGTCCTTTAAACTTTTCATTCATTTTGGTTCTATATTTTTTTTTTCAGTCAAATGAGTCCCTACATTTGTTAACTACAATCAATATAGGAGTGTTACATGTCAAAATCTAGATATGTTACATGTTAAAATAAGGATCGTCTTCTATCTTAGAACACTCTTATTTTGATATGTGACACTATTCAAAATAGGAGATAACTTAGATTTTGATACCTAATACTTCAAACAGTGTTAACAATAATATAACGAAAATGAAAATGACCACATTGACAATATTAGGATTGAATTGAGTAAATAAATAAATAAATATCAAAATGAATTAGAGGTTTAAAACATAGAGACCAATTTACTATAGGAAATACACCGCATAATGTTTGGATTTTGACAACAAGCAAAATGGGGTGAACTGGTTTTTCAATAAAACTAGCTTCTTTTTAAATGGACTTCCTTTTTTAAAGGTTTAATCATTCAACAGGTTCCATTTTTGGATGAGAATCTCAAATTGGTCATGTTCTTTTTCGGTGTCTCAATTGAGTTCTTATTTTATGAAAATTGCAACAATTGGGCCCCTGCCGTTAAATTGGGCCCAACGACGTTAATCTGTGATTGACGTGGCACGATGAACTGTCTTTTTAATTGATGTGGCTCAATGATGTGGATTTAGGTTCTTTTAAAAACTGTAGAAAAGTTTATTCTAATTGATGTGTTCTTTTATTTACTTTCTTATACTTGTTCTTTTAAAAATTAACTTCACATTACAGAAAAATCAAGACAAATATAAGAAAGTAAATAAAAGAGTATAAGAGAGAAAAACTTGCATAGTAATTTTTATATTGGATTGTCCAGTTAGTAATCTCACTAAAATAGGATTAACTTATAACTAAAAATAAACCAACAATTTACAAAGTGAAGTATAATAGAGGTTTGGAAATAGTCCTTTCTTGATTGACAAGATATTTACAACACCTCCTTTTAACAAACACAAGGATGGACAAGCTAAATTTTGCTCACCAGATGTGCTACAACATACTAAGACTAGCATTTCCTTTACCAAGTTTCTCAACCTTACGTAAAATATAGAGAGTTTAGATAAAATACTTAATTATCAAGAAAGTTTTAAGATTTCGTAACTTTAAAAAAGCTCAAAAATAAGTTATATATAAGCTCAGTTCAAAAATAAGATAAAAGCTCAAAAGTCTTATTGCAACTGTCATGTGAATAATTCATTATTCCAAATGATAATCTATTATTTGTAAACCTTTTCAAAGTATTTTTTTCTAAAATAATCGATTATCCCAAATGATAATCGATTAATCCAAAAAATATTATATTTCTGATCTCTACTAGAATAATCAATTATCCCAAATAATAATCAATATTCTAGTGTGTTTTCTGAAAATTATCTTATTGTAGTATTGATAAAAATAAGTTTAAAATACAAAAACTAATATATAATATAATTACAAATTGCTAAAAATAAAAGTTTTAATTTAATAATAATTTTATTAGTCATCAATTCCAAATTTAACTTTGTCATCAAAACTCTTTTGTTGCTAACAATTACTAATTAATCCTAATGTGTTACATTACACAGATACAAATACTAGATTGTAAATATACAAAATAAAAATCTGAATATTAATTCATCTAAACAAAATATTGACTAAAATACATATGAGATTTGTACATCTTAATAAGATTTTTTTTTTAAAATAATTATTTTTATGCTTATTATTTATGTAATTTTCTTTTTTTGTTGATTTAACAAGAAGACTCGTTCCATGATCAAGGAAGACAAAAATGAAAAATGACAACCAAATCAAGTTAACATTTGAGTAATTCTATAGATCCGTCTCAAAAAACGATCTAACAGGAAAAATTTATAGAAATTAGCACAAATAATTATATTAATATACATTTATAGTGATTATGTAATATCACTTGAACATCACGAAATGAAATCAATGCTTAATGTCTGAATTTTTTTAGATTTGTTTGGTTACAGATAAAATGGGCCACGTGTGACACTTGAATATTCATCCTCATCCGACAAGAGGAAGAGACAAACCCATATCCAATGCTGTCACTCTCACTCTTGCTCCAAACTATCATCCCCTTCGTTCAGCTTCCTCACACCTTCACCAAAAATCCTCCATCTTCATTTCCCTTCATCCACTCTCTTTTCAATGGCCACTCTCTTTAGTTTTCACACCACCCTTCGCCCCTCTTGCTATCTTCCCTCATCACTCTCCTCACCTTATCTGCTGCTACCTCCACACCCCTTCTCCAACACCCTCTCCACAACTTTCTTGGGCCACACTGTAAGCCTCAAATATGCTGCCACTTCCACAACCAACACTGGCCGTTCACTCTCTGCTCGCATGTCATGGGACGGTCCTCTCTCTTCCGTCAAATTGATCATTCAGGGTAAAAATCTCGAGGTATGCTTGGGTTTTGGGTTTACCCCCACACTGTTGCCCCCATTTTCTTTTTCTTTAAAAAGCAACAATTTTTGAAACACCAAACTCAGCTTTCTTGAAATTAACCTAATAAGTTATTTATCTTGGTTTTTAGCTGACTGATGCTGTGAAGGAGCATGTGGAAGATAAGGTGGGAAAGGCGGTTCAGAAGCATACTCACCTAGTGAGAGAGGTTGATGTGAGGCTTTCTACTAGAGGAGGAGGTGAATTTGGAAGAGGACCCAGAACTCGTAGGTGTGAGGTGTGCCTATTTTCATTTTCAAGTACTAATTTTGGTAACATGGGATGTGATTGGTACACATTTACCAAGTGGGTTTAATTCTTTGATTCTGGTTTGTATTAGGTGACTTTGTTCACTAAGAGGCACGGAGTGTTGCGGGCTGAGGAGGACGCTGAAAGCACCTATGGAAGTATAGATTTGGTATCATCGATCATTCAGAGAAAGTTGAGGAAAATAAAGGAAAAGGAGTCAGATCATGGTCGCCACATGAAGGGTTTCAATAGGTCGAAGGTTAGGGAGCCGGTGGAGCAATTACCTGTGGTAGAGGATGAAATATTATCCCCAGAGGAGGAAGAAGAATCAATTGATGAGGTTGGTAGTTGGTACTTCACGGCTAGGTCTTATTGTTTAGTTTCATATATCTACACTTAAATTCAGCTTCATGTGATGCCTACTTCCTTCGTTTGCTCTGTTCTGCTTTTGCTTTGCTTTCTGATTATGCATATCTTAAATTGGGTTCGTACACGTTTATTAATGTTTCTAGAAAATAAGTTTGAGATATTCACCAGTACATCTCTTTCCTTCCCCCAAAAATACTTAATGCTAGATTGTGATATATTCTAGAAATAGAAGTGAAAGTAGTTCTACGTAGACATAATATTAAAATTGGTTTGTCTGGTTTGGAAGGGTTGTTCTGATGATGTTTTGCAATGAGTAATTCAAACCTTGCACTTAAATTCCTTTGCTATCTGTTGTTAGTAGTCTAGTAGATGCATTATTTCTTAGCATGAGACGGGATTTTTCTCTCTTTCCTTACATTGCTCCTACCCAAATTGTGAGCTGTCTTAACAGGTTGTTCGCACAAAGTACTTTGACATGCCACCCTTGACTGTGTCTGAAGCAATAGAGCAACTTGTAAATGTTGATCATGACTTCTATGGTTTTCGAAACGAAGAAACTGGTGAGAAATTAGTGGATATTTATCTATATTTTGTTTGGATATGCTTCTCCTGCCGTTTTCTTGGACCTCTTCCCTAATTACGAGTACTTTATCTTTTTTTATATCCTGGGAAATTAAAAATGTTTTTCGTTTGCTTCAGGGGAAATTAATATTGTGTATAAAAGAAAAGAAGGTGGATATGGACTCATTATACCCAAAGGTAATGGTGAAGCAGAGAAATTGGAGCCTGTTGTGCTTGAACCAGCTGTAGAACCCTCCCTGAAAGAATGATATGCACCTGCAAGAAATTGTTTTTGTTAGAATATATAAGAGCTTGTACATGATTAGCGGATACTAATGGCAGTTTCTTGGAGCCAGTGCAGAGGCAATTTCAGTGTAGTCTCTGATCTTTTAAAGTGCAAAATGAAAGGGATGCACCACTTTGTGCGCACTGTATTTGCATATAATTTCCAGAATGTCTTTTCTCCACACAATTTCATCGCTGGTTTTGTTCTGTTTCTTGTCTATTGCTTATTCAGATTACACCATGAAAAGTCAATAATTTGTCACTCCTTTTGTTTTATTTAATTGTTCGTCTAGCCAATTTTATTGCGTATTGTGTAGAGGTGATCATGTAAATTTTGGCTGGCAAAAGAAATGCAAGTGATTGAATCACAGTCAAACACTTGTTTAGGGTATGTGATAAACTAAACCTGCCAGAATTATCTTTAATGTATGCTGCTATGCTGGTTAAGGCAGAGAGGAGGGGTCGATAGCACCTTTGTAGTTTAAGTGCACTGTCCCTATATATGTGAATATTCTAGCTACGGCTGTGGACTTTCCAAGGGATGGAATGTTTATGGAAAGTAATGTGGTTAATGTGAGCATTATGGAGTTCCTTTGGGCAGGGCATTAGATAACATGGTTATGATGGAAAGTAAGATTTTGAATGCTGTTTCACATTCAATATAACCTATTTTTGGATTCAAGATCCAGCATTCAACTGATCAGTAATAGTTTTTCCTCCTTTTTCTTCTCGTGTGCCTTTATCTTCTTTTTTATCTCTGCTCTTTTTCCTTCATGGATCTAAGGCGTGTTGTCAAGCTTCAAGATGGTCACCGTCACACTTGAATAAGATCTCTGCTGCGCCTTGGCTATCTTGTTGTTCTCTCATTGTCTCTTTTCCTTTGTTTCATTCTGGCTGTTTTCTTTCGCTCCTGTGGCAGAAGAATTACAACAAACACCTTCTATGCACGGTAGTTTGTATATGCATCCCAGTGAAAATTCAGCCAAATGTCTTGTTTCTCATGTCTTTTATGATAACAATTACCATTCCTTAGTACTAAAAATCTGCTTGGAGTTTGTTGGTGGGAGCATGGATGAAACACTATTTAAAATGATAGTGAATCAAAACTTACAAAGAGACATGCAAATATCCTAATTGGAGAAAAGCCATGAATGAAGAAATCCTGGCTCTTGAAAATAATAATATTTGCCACATGATAAATCTATCATAGGATCCAAATGGATATATAAAAGTAAACACAGCTGATGGAATTAAAATAGATGCAAAGCTAGTCTAATAGCTACGATATACTTAATTAGAAGATTAGACTTTCCTATGACTTTTTATCCGTAGGTAAGTCAACTACTATTAACAATTTTTTCTTATGGGTTAACTTGTCAAGCATTATATGATAACAAATCGTTATATATAAATATATATATATATATATATATATATATATATATATATATATATATATATATATATATATATATATATATATTCTTGTTTTAACTTATATTTTCTGTTTATATTTTATTATTATAGTATTTTTAAAATTATTTTTGTATTTAAAAATTCTTATTTGTGATTATTACTATATATAAATCATGAATATAAGCACAATCAAATATTTTACATTATTAATATATAATTAATTTAATATATAAAATTATATATTTTATTAGATAATCAAATATGTTATAGTTTTCTTATATTTAAATTAATATTTTTGTATCATATTTATTATTATGTTATTAAATGAAATATATAATATATAGTTTAATATAATTATTGATTATAATTTATTTATTAATTTTATCAGTTTTTTAAATACGAAACTTATAGTATTTAATAAAGTACTACAGTGTGATAAATTTCTATATATAACAGAAAAAACATAAAATTTAGTCCAAATATGAAAAAATTGAATTAATTCTAATAAAATTTTACTAAACTTTTCTTATAATTACTAAATATATACTTATTATTATTATTATTATTATTATTATATATATATTTATTGATTATTAGGAGAAATTAATAATTGATAAAATTTAAATATAAATTTAAGTCATACATAAAAAAAAGGAAAACAATAATATAATTAAAAAATTCATAAATTTATTATTCATAAACTCATTATTTTAAACTTTTAAAATGAGATTTTTTTATGTATGGCACAATAAAATTAAATGATTATTTTATATATTTTAAAAATATGTTTAGTTAGTTAAAGATTTTGATGTCTTATGTTATTGCATAATACTTTTATATAAGTAAGCAATCAAATTTATTGAAACTTTTTATAAAGTTTTTGTTAGTTTGATTAAAATGTTTATATATAATTTTTTGACAAATTAAAAGCACTTAAATTTATGACAAAATGAGAGTTAATTGCATTTTATTATTGTATTAAAATAAATATTTTTTTTTTCTGAAAAGAAAGTTCATAAATCAACCCTAACCCACAAGACTTGTGGATACATTGGTCTTGTGAACTTTTTCAATGGAATTTCTCTTGTTTGTGTTGTAATTTTTTTTAACCCCAATTGATAATGCTAATTCTTACCATTATCTAGGCATCATTTTAGTAGTAAAATCAACTCTTTTCTAGCTTGAAACTTGTTTAATCCTCTTTTTTATCTTGCTTTTATAAATAAGTGTGTTTTGAGCCACATTGATATAATATCATCACTAATCCTTTTATTTTGTAGCTAATATTATCCTTAGAAGAAGCTCCGCCAATGTATAGAGTTTAACCAGCCACAAAAGCAAGCAAAACAAAAAGAGAGAATTTTGGAATGTTGTAGCTGGGCTGCAGTTGGGCTACGGCTGAACTATATCTGTCTCTAGAATGTTGTAGCTGAGGTGCAGCTGGGGTGCAACTAAGCGCCTGCTTTCTGGACTGCTGCCACTGAGGTACAGCTGGGGTGCAGCTGAGTGCTCTGTCACTGAAATTTTGTGGCTGAGCTACAACTAGACTGTAGCTGAGCGCCAACCCTCTAGAATGCCACGACTGGGCTGCAGCTGGGGTGCAGTTGAGCGGTGACGATGCTGATGTGGAAAAATTGGTTTATGTAGACCCAAAACGCAAAGGGAAATAGATCTTTGGTTCTTTGGAGGTGCATCTCACTCAAAGGAGAGCTTGGAGGGCTGCTAGGGCTCGTGGGAACACTCCCTTCTTCCTCTTTGGTTCTTCATCTTCTTCCATGGCCATTTTGTAAGCTTAAAGGCTCTCCATGGAAATGGAGAGCCAAACCCATCTTGTTGGGGATTGTTGAAGCCTCTGAGTTCTTGTGTATTTGTTGCATGATTTGATTATATATATATATACATGCTTTTTTTTATCAATTACTAGTATTCTTGTTTCTGATCTTAAAGCTTGCATGTAATAGGAATGTTCATGACTTGATTTTTGGGGTTTCATGGATTATGGGGACGTAAGATGGAACCTAAAACTAAAACAAGAGTCCTTGTGGTCATTGATTCTGGGGATGGAAGATGATTCACATGTTGTCTTAAGATCCTAGCTCATTAATGTGGGTTTGCGTGTTAGATTTTCCAAGGGATTGAAGTTTAATCGGGAAAACCTAGGCTCTTGCACCTAAGGGATTAGGGCTAGAGTGTTTTTGTGGATTGACTTTAGTGAATTGATGGAGAGGAGATGAAATTGGGTAAGCACAAGAGTGAGTGAAGTAGGTGAAAACTAACCTTAAGAATGTCATTTCATACCATTTCTAGTCTATTCCATTTCTAAGTGCCTTCAAACACCAAAGTCCAACCTTGTAATTATTTATGAATTTATCTTTTTGCACATGCTTGTAAATGAATGATGTTCTATTGAGTCTAAATGAGTTGTTAATCGCACAATTCTTTAGTATTACGAGTCTCTTGGGAAAACGATACCTGGTCTTACCATGGTTTTATTACTTGAACGATTCGGTACGCTTGCCGAAATGACCTAACAAGTTTTTGGCGCCATTGTCAGCGACTCTTGTCAATACTAGACTTTTGTGAAGTTTCTAACTTGTGTAGACTTGATTTTGTATAGAGAACTAACTCTTTTTTTGTAAATAAATTTTCTGTTCTACTTGGGCTAATTTGTGTTTCTAGTTTAGTTGTCTCCAAGTTGATGCAGGACAATTTCACACAAAGAGGACTGCAGCCTCAAATTTTTCATGTTTGCCCCGAGATTGAAGGAAGCATGATGCCAAAAGGGGACAATAAGCTTGAGCACAACAATCAGCCCCAAATTCCCCCTTCCTTGAAGATGCTCAAAGGGCTAAGTGAAAGAAGAAGAAGAAAGGGAGAAGCAAAAGAGAAAGACTAGTCACCACCACCCTTTGATGAGAGACAAAGAACTTGAGCCTAGCAAGCCAAAGTTGATCAAGAGGATTGAGTGTTTGAAGATGTCAAGGTAGTGGAAGAACTAAAATAAAGATGCTTAAGCTATGCGAGTTGATTTGGTGGCTAGAAAGTGATTTAAGAGGAGTTGGTGAAAGGAGCATACCAACAACAACATCCATGCCTAATTGAGTAATCTGTCAAGATAAGGACGTTAAACAAGCGCTTTTGGGAGACAGCTCCATTTTCTTACCCTTTTTACTTGTGTTTGTATGGTTTTTGTGTCATGTGCATTAGTAACTTATGTTTTGCCTGTTTATGTTGTGTTGCATTTTTGTGATTTTTGAGTTGTAATGTTGTGTTTGTGGTTGTTATGAGTGTATTAGGTTAGTTTTAGCTTGTTTGGTGTGTAAATGCATTGAAAGAGTGTCAATTGCCAAAAATCATAGAGTGAAAGGCAAATTTTCACAAAAAGCTGAATTTTGCAGAATAGTTGGGCTGCAACTGAACGCCAGTGTTGCAGAGGCATTTTGGTCTTGGCACGTTTTTATTGTTGTTTGTTTTGAGGTTTTCTTTTCTTTGCACCTTTTCACACATTCCTTTTAGTTTGTTTTTGGACCTTTCTATCCAGTTATTAACTATAGAATGTTATTTTTGCTTTGAGCTTAATTTTTGTAGGATAACATCTTCCTTAGGACTTTAAAGGTGTCAAAAACCACCATTGGTCAACCTTTGAGGCATGTGTGATCTGAGTATGACTTGAAGATTTTGCTGCTTGTGTAGCATGGCCTGGGGCCAGGCCCCTACTTATGGGGGAGGTGGAGCTGTTGTAGAGTATAAGCTACTAGGAAGAGGAAGATGCTTTAAATGAAAGTGAAGTTAGTGTTCCATGGGAGCTGCGGGAACTGCAAAGTGTCCAACTTGATCGATTTTTTAGTTTCAATTTTAAGTTTTATTTGCTTTCACTTTTTAGTTTTTGGATTTCTTTTTGACTTGCCTAGTGGATAGTTCTTGTGCAATTGGTTTGGTAATTTGAGTGAATCATATTTTTTGCTTGAATTGAATACAAATCTTGTGTTTGCTCTTTATCCATGAGAATTGTTTTGAAAATCTGATTGGGATGATATGGTTGAGCTTGTTGAACAGAGGTTGTGGTTGCTTGTATTTGTTTAGATAGATGCTTGGTTTTAATTGTGATCAATATTCTTGGCATGATGTTTATCAAAATTTGGAACCCTGAGTTAACCTGTGAAATGTTGTGCCCAAGATTTATTGTTGAATGTTATCACTTTGGAATCACAATTGATTTTGCTTGAGTTTCTCTGTTTGAACTATTTGCTTGCTCGTTTCATATGATCAAGGTCGTCTTCTTCTTCAACCTCTTCTACATTTTTGAACCTAAAAGCCAATGAAAAACCTTTGAACCTTAAAGAAAAACTTTCTCATTCCTGGAACCTTAAGCTTATTGAAAAATCCTTCACCTCCTTACCTTGAGTTGAGATGAACATATATGTTAGGATGAAGAGAATGGTTTAAGTTTGGGGGAGTTCTTATTATCAAAAGGGAGCATTGAGAAAAATAACAGGTTGAGTTAAAAAGAGAGAAAATGAAGAAAGAAGAAGAAGAAAAACAAAAATGAATTCAATGAACAAGAGTTGGAAAATAAGTTGAGAAGTGGTTTATTAAATTTTGGAGCAAAAGAAAGACTAATGCTATATCATGAATTAAATTGTTTGGTCTCTTAGTTCAAGGTGTTTTGTTGTCCAGAAAAACCAATTTCTCTTCTTAGCCCAGCCACAATACAAGCCTTAAAAAGTCCTTGTGATGGTAAATTGCTTGTGAATGTGTTTGATATTGTTCAAACGAATGACAAAGTTGATTTGTGTAACATTGTGATAGTAGAGACTGAGACACATCCTTATACACCATTGTTCTTGAGAGAAACACTTTCTTTGGTAAGGAGTGGTTCCATGCCTTCAATGAAAACAACTTGTAGTAGTGCAGAAAGGGCTTTAGACGTCTGTTATTTTGGCCTTTTAACGTCGGATCCATATCCGACGTCTTTGTGGGTGACGTTAATAAGACGTCGGACAGTGTATACCAGACGTCTATATAGACGTCAGACTGGATATATCAAACGTCTATATAGACGTCGGAGGTGGATATAACAGACGTCTATATAGACATCAGATGTTGGATATAACACACGAGTATATAGACATCGGATGTAGCCATATCCGACGTCTATAGGCCCTGAAACATTTTGTTCACTGTAACTCATTGGACGTCAGTTTGTGCATTGATAGACATCTATAGACGTCGGGCATGGCATTAACCGACGTCTACTGGTGTTTTGTTTTTAAAAATTAATTTATTGTTGCAATAAAACCACACCTGAAATTGTTCCAGAACAATATACTATAATATATATATATATATATATATATATATATATATATATATATATATATATATATATATATATATATATAGTTTCATATAAAGAAAGTTCTACTTAATGTAAAAAACAATCCAATACCAAAACTATCAAAATATAAACTTAAACTAAACCAAAGTAATGTTCAACAAGAAATATAAGTGTTCCTAGCTCCATCTTTGCAGAAGATAGTTGTCCACTCCTGCCTTATCTGTCTAATTGTGTCCTCTGGTATAGGAGATGTACTCTTGAAGCACTGCAAAATGAAGAAAGATTCATTATGGTTTCATATATGTTTTAAGATGAATTTGATTTGTAATGTATTCAAGGTATGCATCATTACCTCATTCCAGTCATCTGGAATGACAACTCGAATGATGGTCTTAATCCAACACATGACATAGAAGCCACATTCCTATGAATCTAGCTGCTTGTTACACTAAAATGACAAACTAAATAGTCAAGAATTTAGATCATTCAATAACATAGAAAATGAATTAGAAGTATAAATGACTTACAACCTTTGGATACAAAATTTGAACTAGTTGACCTCGGGATTTACCAATAACTCTATTTAGATTGAAAACACAAAGTAAAATTAATATAACTATATTTATCATAAAGGTTTAAGGTGAACATCAAATTCAAAGTCATTGTTGGAGAAACACTTACCCTTGAAGCATGGTTCTCAAGTCAGTTTTCATCTTCCTGTGCAGCGAACAAAACCATATAATTTTACATTGTTTGGGAATGATGACCATTAGCTGCCAGTGCGACCTATCACGAATCACAAATAGTTAATTAACTAATTAAGTAAACTTTAATGAACTTTTACATATAACAACACCTACCCATCAATGTATGGCATAAGGTATACGTATCTTTTTGACTCATCCATCCATGTTTGCAAATAATGTTGTTTGCTTTCAAGTGTGTTACCAGAAGGTTGAATGGTCTGAGGTTCAACAAATCCGTACATGGAAGACCGACCTTGGTCTACAACGATTGTGTCCATGTACCTAAAACAACAAAGTTAAGTTGTTAGAAACTAGGAATCTAAATAAAACTAATATGGAAGACAAAATTAAGTATCTTACATGCACCATAGTTGAATGATGGAAATATTCAACATCCTGTCTCCCTCAATTACCTCCAATGCATCAGTCAATGTGATATATATTGGCACATGGGGGGGGGGGGGAGACCAAATACTCTTAAATCCCAGTATAGTTCTAATGGTGCTCTCTTCAACCTAGGTAATCTTGTCATTAGCTTTCATAAAGTAACATGCATACAAAAAAGTTATCAACAAAGAAGCTAACCTTTTTAGCAGATTAAAAAAGCAATGCAGGGAAATGGAGTAATGCACGCCAAAAAACGTAGGCCAAAAAGAGTCAAAAACGCCACCCAAGCACACGCCAAAAACTGCACCAAAACGTAACGAAAACGCATTTTAATCGGTTCAAATGGAAGATATTTCATCAAAGAGTAATTTAATCGGAGTAAAAGTAAATTTAAACGGTCTTAAAGAGAGGAAACGCACCTGGAAATGCAATGTCTCAAAAAGAAAACGCGAGGAAGACGATGAACAGTGAGCGTAACTCCTCACGGGTTCGCGTTTTGCAGTATAACTGGCTGTAGAGGTCGGGTGCTGGGGGGGGGGGGTCTTTCTGATTTAAAAATGACGTCTTTCTGATTTAAAAATTCATATTCGTGAGGCTTATAGGTGTCGGTTTATAGGGGCCTGACATCTAGGTGAACGTTTCACCTACCCTGTCAGCTATATAGACGTCTGTTAGGAGGGGCCCCGACGTCTATAATATTATAGACGTTGGGGCCCCTCCTAACAGACGTCTATATGGCGGAAAAAATAACTTCTCACCTATCATGTCAGTCATATAGACGTCTGCAAGGAGGGGCCCCGACGTGTATAATATTATAGACGTTGGGGCCCCTCCTAACAAACGTCTATATGCCCAATTATTTACGAAAATACCACCGGTCAATAATTTACGTTGGTTATTTGGTGGACCGACATCTACAGGGTGACGTTAAAGGCCAATTCTGCACTAGTGTTGCCATGTTTGTTGATATATTATTTACATCTATCTTGTGCATTTTGAATTGTGAGCACCATGGTTGAAGTTTAGCTTGCTAATACCATATTATTTTTCTTGAATGTAATTTCCAAGTTGAGCAAGCATGATTGAATTTGTTATGTTGATTGAAATTGTGCTTGAGTTGCTAGACCATTGCAATTGAAATGTTTTCTAGGTGAAGTACTTTTGCTTGAGGACAAGCAAAGTTATAAGTTTGGGGGAGTTTGATAATGTTAATTCTTACCATTATCTAGGCATCATTTTAGTAGCAAAATCAACTCTTTTCTAGCCATGTTGATTAGGACCAAATCATGTGAGGAGATCTAGTTCCTAATAATTGACTACTTAAACAAGATTGCAGTGTTGCTTTTTTATATGGTGAAGAAGTTTACATGCCCATTCCTCCTTGTATGCATAGAGCTTTTATTGGACAGGTATGTAAATTACATAAATCTTTGGGTGGTTTTCGACAAGCTAGCAAACAATGGTATGAAAACCTATCTAATTTTCTTATTTCACAATGGTATAATTGTTTGTTAAGACCTCGGCAAGTGTACCGAATCGTATCAAGTAATAATAAATGGTAAGACCAAGTATCGTTTCCCAAGAGACTCACATCACTAAACAGTCATGTAATTACTTAACTAATTAAGACTTTGAAGAACAATTTAGGGTTTTTAAATGTAAAACAATAAAGTAAATATGAATGCAGTTTTTGATCAATTGAAAAGAAACGCAAAAGTGAGTGATGATGTTGGTATTATGAGATGAAGATGTTGTTGGGGTTTAGATTTCACCTAATCACTCTCATGCATATAAGAATTCAAATGTCACTTTCTAAATTACTTAGAACCCGATGTCTCGGCGAAAGAAGTTTATCCTTAATTACTAGACCACAATGTCTTGCATCCCTAATAATTAATGTTGCATTACGAACGAAAGCTTAAGACAACCAAGCGTTCTATCTCTATGTCTAGGCAATAGTTCCCTTGGGAGAAATTCTCCAGTTCTAGGTTTCTAGGTATTTGTCAATAACAAAGAAAACAAAAAATCATGTCATGAATGAGTTAGACATAACAAGCATAGAGCAAAGAAGAATAACCCTAACAATTAATTAAAGAAGCATATATAAATCGGAATCAATTCAAATACATGAGAGTTTAGAGGTTACATCTTCCCCAACAACAAATGAATTTAGTTCCCCCTTGTCATGGAGAAACTAGATGTACAATGGAATGAGAATGGAAGATAAACCCTAAAATCCAAAAAGGAGAGCTTTTGCATCCAATTCTGCCTCCAGAGAGCTGAAAGAGTCTGAATTTGGCTCCCTTATGTCAAAAGATACCCCCTATAGGACGTGCAAGTCCTTATATACAGCTGAATTGGATCATGGGCCAACGTCGCAAGCGCTCAACGCCCCTACTTAGGGCGCCCAGGCGAGCTTGCGAGAGAAGTGGTGCTCAACGCCCTAGGAAGGGCACCCAAGCGTGAAACGATACTTGAAGACTAACGCTCAAGCGTGGGCGTGAGACCTCCTGCGCTGAGGGCCCCAGAAAAGGGCGCTCAAGCGTCTTGCGACCTTTTGCAGCCTTCTATTTTGGTGCTCTTTCTATCCTTTCTGGGTTCGAACTTCTTGATATTTTAACTCCTCTTCCAATTTATCCCAATTTCCTACAAAATCAAGGGAATTTAGTTATAAAATCCTCAAGTATAACCTCAACTCTCTTATTCACAAAAACAAGCTAAAAACAAGAGAATAAGCAAGTTTTTAAGTAAAAAATGGTTCATTTATTATCAAAATTGAATCCAAAATAACAGTGAAATCAATCGTTATCACTTTGTTAGTGATCATTCTTTATTTCTGAAAACAACTAAAGACACTGACACTTCACAGTAATGAATGTTGATGACATTATTTTGGTTGGAAATGTCATAATTGAAATCATTTTATAACTAATCTTTTTAAAAGGACTTTCAAAATTAAAAATCTTAGAGATCCTACATATTTTCTTGGTTAGAGGCCACTAGAAATAAAATTGGAAAACACTTGTATCAACTTAAATGTATTTTAGTCTTGCTAGAGAACACTAGTAGATACAATGTGTCACTATTGTTTCTCCTATGAATCATATTGTGAAACTCGCGTTTAATGCTGGAAATGTGCTGCCTCATCCTTCTTCTTATTAAAGATTCATTGGAAAACTAATTTATTTAACCAACACAAGATCATATATTACTCAAATTGTTTACCATCTAAGTAAGTTCATCTCAGCTCGAACAAATGCTCATCCCAAGTAAAATTCATGTTTTATGATTCTTGAAACACAATCTCGGGAAAAGCACTTTATATGAAGTTAATAGTGAGATTCAACTCAAAAGATAATTAGAACTCTGATTGAGCTAAACGTGTAGAAACTAAAACTTCTGTATCTAGATATATAACAAACCTTGGTAATTCTTCCATATCTTGGAGTTCTAAAAAGAAACCTACTATTTCAAGAAGTTCATCTGAAGTTAAGTATAGAGGTTACAACAACTTGTGAATTGCAGTAGCTTACATATCTTAATGATTTAAAAGTCGAATACAAAAGACCAAAATTGCTTTATTGTGACAACTAGTTTGTTATACAAATTACCTCTAATCAAGTTATGCATGAATGAACAAAACATATCGAAATGGACTATCACATAGGTAAAAAAGAAAACTAGTAGAGTTTTGTTGAAACTTCTTCACATTTCTTCTAACATGCAACTGGTAATCGATTATGCATCAATGAATGCACAACAGTAAAAATCCTTCTTGAAAAATCTCATAATTTCTCGTGGTAATCAATTATGGCAAATCATAATTGATTATTGATAATCATTACCATAAGTAGTAATCGATTATCTTGGATATAAATGAAGTTTTCTTATTCAAAAGGATTTTTAACGCAACGTAAAGTAACAATACACATAATCAAATATAAGTCACACCCTATACATCAATCTACTAAATTACAAAAAAATTTAACATAAAAACAAGTCTTCATGAAGATCTTCTTGCACACTTGACTTCGAGACATTACCAAAATTTTTGTTTTTCAGCTCTATGCTAACAATTACTACTATATATATATATATCATAACATAATATAAATACAATCAAATATTTTAAATTATTAATATATTATTTATGTACACATAAAATTATATATTTTATTATAAAGTCTAATATGTTATAATTTTATTATATTTAAATTAATATTTTTATATTATGTTTATTATTATATTATTAAATAAAATATATAATATATAGTTTAATATAATTATTCACTACAATTTATTTCTTAATTTTATCAATTTCGTAGACATTATAGTAAATTTTTATATATGACAGAAAAAAAACAGTTAAATTTTTATATATATGATAGAAAAAATATGAAGTGTAGTCAAAATATAAAAATATCATATTAATTCTAATAAAATTCATAGTTCTTTTATAATTACTAAATATATACTTATTATATATATATATATATATTGATTATTAAAAGAAATAAATAATTGATAAAATTTAAATTTAAATTTAAGTCATACATTAAAAAAAAGAAAACAGATAACATATAATAAAAAAATTCATAAACTTATTATTGATAAATTCATTATTTTAAATTTTTAAATTAAGATGTTTTATTTACTTTTGATGGCACAATAAAACTAAATGACTATTTTATATACTTTGAAAATATGTTTAGTCAATTATAAGGATTTCAATGTCCTATGTTGCTGCATAATTTTCCTATATAAGCTAGTAATCAAATTTATTGAAACTTTTTACAAAGTCTATGTTAGTTTGACTAAAATGTTTATATACAGTTATTTGACAAATTAAAAGTACTTAGATTTGTTACAAATTAAGAGCTAATTGCATTTTTTTTCTTATATTCAAATGAATACTTTCTCTTAAAAGAAGGTTCTCCGAAAAGAAGGTTCATGGACGAATCCTAACTCACAAGAATTTTGTGGATATATTGGTTCTATGAACTTTTTCAATGGATTTTTTTTTATCCTGTATTGATTTTTTCTAACCCAAACCTATGTGGATTAGGACCAAATCACGTGAAGAGATCCAAATTGACGAGTTTAGTTCTTAATAATTAACATCTTAAACAGTTAAATTGTACTGATGCTTTTTTATATGATGAAGAAGTTTACATGCTCATTCTTCCTTGTATGCGTAGAGCTTCTATTGGACATGTTACATAAATCTTTGCATGGTTTTCGGCAAGCTAGCAAAGAATGGTATGAAAACCTATCTAATTTTCTTATTTCACAATGGTATAATTGCTTTGTTAATGATCATTCTTTATTTCTGAAAACAACTAACAACACTGACATTGGAAAATTGATTTATTTAACCAACACAAGACCACATATTACTCAAATTGTTTGCCATCTAAGTAAGTTCATCTCAGCTCTAACAAACGCTCATCTAAAGTACTATGCATGTTTTATGATTCTTGAAACAAAGGCACTTTATATGTAGTTAATAGTGAGATTCAACTCAAAAGATAATTAGAACTCTGATTGAGCTAAACGTGCAGAAACTAAAAGATCTATATCTAGATATATAACATACCTTGGTAATTCTTCCATATCTTGGAGTTCTAAAAAGCAACCTACTATTTCACGAAGTTCATCTAAAGTTAAGTATAGAGGTTACAACAACTTGTGAACTGCAGTAGCTTACATATCTTAATGATTTAAAAGTCGAATACAAAAGACCAAAATTGCTTTATTGTGACAACTAGTTTATTATACAAATTACCTCTAATCAAGTTATGCATGAATGAACAAAACACATCGAAATGGACTATCACATAGATAAAAGAGAGAACTGGTAGAGTTTTGTTAAAACTTCTTCACATTTTTTCTAACATGCAACTAGTAATCGATTATGCATCAATGAATGCACAACGGTAAAAAAACATGCTTGAAACTTCTCATATCATGGTAATCGATTATTGCAAATCATAATTGATTATTGATAATCGATTATTATAAGTGGTAATCGATTATCTTGGGTATAAATGAGGTTTTCTGATTCAAAACGAATTTTAACGCAGCCTAAAGTAAACAATACACATAATCAAATATAAGCCATACCTTATACATCAATTCACTAAATTACAAAAATTTTAACATAAAAAAATTCTTCATGAAGATCTTCCTGCACTTAAGACTTGACTTTGAGACATTATCAAAATTTATGTTTTTCAATTTTATGCTAGCAATTATTACTCTATATAAATCATAACATGAATATAAATACAATCAAATATTTTAAATTAATAATATATTATTTATGTACACATATAAAAATTAAATATTTTATTAGAAAGTCTAATATGTTATAATTTTATTATATTTAAATCAATATTTTTATATTATATTTATTATTATATTATTAAATAAAATATGTATACTATATAGTTTAATATAATTATTGACTACAATTTATTTCTTAATTTTATCAATTTCATATACATTGTAAATTTTTATATATGACATAAAAAAGCACTACATAGTACATTGTAGTAAATTTTTATATATGACAGAAAAAAATATGAAGTCTAGTCAAAATATAAAAATATCATATTAATTCTAATAAAATTCATACTAAAGTTTTTTTATAATTTCTAAATATATACTTATTATATATATATATATATATATATATATATATATATATATATATATATATATATATTGATTATTAAAAGAAATAAATAATTAATAAATTTTAAATATAAATTTAAGTCGTACATTGAAAAAGAAAACAAATAACATATAATAAAAAAATTCATAAACTTATTATTCATAAATTCATTATTTTAAACTTTTAAATTAAGATGTTTTATTTACTTTTGATGGCACAATAAAACTAAATGACTATTTTATATATTTTGAAAATATGTTTAGTGAGTTATAAGGATTTCAATGTCCTATGTTGCTGCATAATTTTCCTATATAAGCTAGCAATCAAATTTATTGAAACTTTTTAAAAAGTCTATGTTAGTTTGACTAAAATGTTTGTATACAGTTATTTGACAAATTAAAAGTACTTAGATTTGTTACAATTTAAGAGTTAATTGCATTTTTTTCTTGTATTCAAATGAATATTTTCTCTTAAAAGAAGGTTATCTGAAAAGAAGGTTCATGGACTGATCCTAACCCATAAGACTTTTGTGGATATATTGGTTTTATGAACTTTTTCAATGGAATTTTTTTATCCTATATTGATTTTTTCTGACCTAACCCTATGTGGAATATGACCAAATCACGTGAGGAGATCCAAATTGACGAGTTTAGTTCCTAATAATTAACATCTTAAACGGTTAAATTGTAGTGATGCTTTTTTATATGGTGAAGAAGTTTACATGCTCATTCTTCCTTGTATGCATAGAGCTTCTATTGGACATGTTACATAAATCTTTGCGTGGTTTTCGGCAAGCTAGCAAAGAATGCTATGAAAACCTATCTAATTTTCTTATTTCACAATGGTATAATTGCTTTGTTAATGATCATTCTTTATTTCTGAAACCAACTAACAAATTCTTTATTTCTGAAACCAACTAACAACACTAACACTTCATAGTAGTGTATATGTTGATGACAGTATTCTTGTTGGAAATGCCATAATAGAAATCATTTTATAACTAATCTTTTTAATAGCACTTTCAAAATTAAAAATCTTAGAGATCCTACACATTTTCTTGGTTAGAGGCAACTAGAAATAAAATTGGAATACACTTGTATCAACTCAAATGTATTTTAGTCTTGCTAGAGAACACTAGTAGATAGAATGTGTCACTATTGTTTCTCCTATGATTCATATTGTCAAACTCGCGTTTGATGCTGGAAATGTGTTGCCTCATCCTTCTTCTTATTAAAGATTCATTGGAAATCTGATTTATTTAACCAACACAAGACCGCATATTACTCAGATTGTTTACCATCTAAGTAGGTTCATCTCAGCTCCAACAAATGCTCATCTCAAGTAGCTTTGCATGTTTTATGATTCTTGAAACACACTCTCAGGAAAGGCAATTTTCATGCAGTTTATCGAAATTGATTATCACATAGTTTAAAGAGAAAACTAGTAGAGTTTTGTTCATATTTCTTCTAACATCCAACTGGATAATAAGTTCACCAAGGCTCTTCCATCCTTTATGTTTAACAACATATGTTCCAAACTAGGCATACTAGGTCGATGATTCTCAATGAAGTAAAAATAATAAATAATAACTGAAGGAATCATCAATTTTTGTAACTGCTACACTTATATTAGTTTTAATTCTTTCTTTTGTATTGTATTATTCCAACTCTCTCCTCGTACCTTTACAACTAATCAATAACAGTCTTTCCTTCTTATTCTTCTTGTGTTCCTCTATTTTCTTTTTCTCGTGCTATTCTTTTTCCTTCATTCATATGAAGCGCGTTGTCAAGCTTCAAGATGGTCACCATTACACTTTAATAATGTATATCTACAAGGTCCACCTATTTTACCTCCATGGTATGACTATTATTACCTTATACATACTCCTGAAGTTTACAAGATGTTGATTCTAGCTATTATAGGGGATGAAGGATTTGAATTTCAATTTCATGGCTTAGTTCGTGAAACGTAATAGTTGTATTGAATCGAGTCCGAATATATATAAAGAAGGTAAACGTTCGTTCTATTACAATCAACCAACAAAGAAATAGAGTTGCAATATATGCAGAACAGAACGGTGTGATAAGGACGATCAACAAAACACGTAATAGAAGAGGAAATAAAGAAAGGCTGAACGGTATTTGGGTATTGACCGAACGGTATCGTCAGCCGAACGGTTACTGTAGCACCTCCAGAAGAACAGGATTCAACCTGTGTCCAAAATGAGCAGAGAAAAAGCAGAGAGAATGTTCAGAGAGTCTAGAAAGTTAGAGAAGGATTCATACCAGGCATGTGTCACCCCCTCAAACGAAATCCTCCAAATACCCACTTCTCTTCCGTTGACGTGTGCGCCTCCTAACCGTTTTGTTGCATGTATTCTCTGTCATTTGTTACCCCATGCTTCTTTTATTTATGCATTCTCCTTTCTGCCCCTATCCTTGTCGTTGTCCTTTTATGCATGTTAAATTACCCTCCTCATCAAAAACAACCTTGTCCTCAAGGTTGAACAAGGGATAAGCTTCTTTCACCTCCTTCACATCTTCCCAAGTAGCTTCTTTAGGATCTAAAATGTCCCATTGCAGTAATATATGTGATACCTTTTACTGATTTCGTGTTATCACCCGACATTTCAATACTTTCCAAGGTTGCACTGTGGGACCAAACTCTGAGGTAGTTAACGACAGAGGGAGATATTGTTATGGTGGAATACTTTGAAATTTCTTGAGTAAAGAAATATGAAACACTAGATGGATTTTTGCTATGTCTGGCAACTTGAGTTTGTAGGCCACCGATCCTATCTTTTCAATCACCTCAAAGGGTCCAAAAAAACTTTAGTCCCAGTTTTTTATTTTTTCTTAAGGCTAGAGACTGTTGCCTATATGGTTGCAGCTTGACTAAAGCAAGATCTCCCACTTGTAATTGAAAATCTCGCCTCTTTTTATCATCTTGTTGCTTCATATAGTTTTGAGACTTCAATAAATTAGCCTTAAGTTGTGAAAGGAGTTTCTGTTTGTCAAAGCTTCTCTAACTGACATGGGATCCTTTTGATTTTGATCATATCTAACAAGTGGCGGAGGAAGGCGTCCAAACACTGCTTGAAAGGGAGTCATACCTAACTGTGATGAAAGGAAGTATTATACCAATATTGGGCCCAAGGCAGCATATTCATCCAAGACTTAGGGTTCTCATACACAGCACCTCAAATACATTTCTAATGTTTTATTAAGATTATATGTTTGACCATCGGATTGAGGATGATACGCGGATCCCATGTCTAAGGTTGTTCCTTGAGATTTAAACAATTGTTGCCAAAAAGAGCTAATAAAAACTCTATCTCTGTTAGATACAATGGACTTGGGCATTCCATGTATCTTTACCACCTGAGCAATAAAGGCTTCTGCAACAGATTTGCTTGAAAAATCGGATTTCAGGGGAATGAAATAAGCAAACTTGGACAATCGGTCAATCACCACCATGATGGTTGTATAACCCGTAACTACTGGAAGATGGGTGATAAAATCCATGGCAATGTCCTCCCAAATTTGTTGAGGAAAAGGCAATGGTTGTAGTAGCCCTTTCGGTAAGGCGTGATGTACCTTAGCTTGTTGACAAACCACATATTCATTGACAAATTTTCGAATGTCCTGCTGCATATTGGGCCAATGGAATTGGTTTCCAATTCTGCTCGCGATCTTGGTGATGTTGGCATGACCTCCAATCTTTGAATTATGAAACTCGTGAAGTATTTGGTTAATAAGAGTGGAATTCTTAGGCACTAGGATACGACCCTTCCAAAAAAGAATACCATCCTTAATAGTGTATTCGAAATTTGGATATTGACCTTGAAGACATTGGCTATATACTTTAGACAATTTCTGATCGGTTTTAGTGACCTCCACCAGATGTTGAAGCCATACACAATTTGGTTCAGACCAAGCCATAACACAACTCCTTGATAAGGCATTTGCAGGAATATTTTCCTTCCCAGCTTTATATTGTATCTCAAAGTCATATCCTAATAGTTTTGGCAGCCACTGTTGTTGCTCAGGTGTTTGGAGGGTCTGGTCCAACAACTGCTTCAAACTTTTTTGATCAGTTTTAATGACAAAATGGTGTCCTAGGAGATAATGTTTGAATTTAGCCAAAGCTTCTGTAATTGCATAAAGCTCTCTTACATATGCATATTGTTTTTGCATTATAGGTGACATTTTCTTGGAGAAATAAGCGATTGGATGTTGGTTCTGACTTAGGACAGCACCTACTGCCATTCCCGATGCATCAGTTTCTAACACAAAAGGTGCTTTAAAATTGGGAATAGTCAAAACAGGAGCAGATGTCATGGCCAACTTTAACTGCTCAAACGATGTAGTAGCTTTTTCACATAGTTTTTCACAAATCGGTTAATGGTGCAACAATACTCGCATAGTTTTTCACAAATCTTCTATAGTATCTTGTGAGACCAAGGAAACCTCTCAATTGTTTTAAATTTGAAGGTTGGGGCCATGCACGTACTGCAACCAGTTTTCTATCATCCATATCTACTCCAAAACTAGACAAAGTATGCCCCAAGATATTCAATTTGTGTCACTCCAAAACTGCACTTAGAAAACCTTGCAAAGAGTTGATGCTTCTGCAGAATGCTAAGGACAACTTCCAAATGGTATAAGTGATCCTTCCAATTGCAACTATATACCAAAATATCATAAAAAAAAACAACACAAATTTTCGTAATAACTCGTGGAATATGTGATTCATTAAACTTTCAAATGAAGCTGGTGCATTAGTCAATCCAAATGGCATAACTAACCATTCATAATGGCCATGATGTGTTCTAAAAGTTGTCTTGTGTCGGTCCTCTGGCTTCAATAAAATCTGGTGGTATCCAGATCTGAGATCAAACTTGGAATGAGTTCATCCACAGTTGGAATGGGAAAGCTATCTTTGATAGTTATAGCATTAAGAGCTCTATAGTTTGTACCAACTCTCCATGAGCCATCCTTCTTCTTGACTAAATAATGGGAGAAGAAAAAGGACTTTTACTATGTTGTATAATACCTTCCTTTATCATTCCTTCTACCAGCTTTTCAATCTCCTCTTTTTGGATATGAGGATACCTATAAGGCTTGACCTTGACCGGATTAGAGCCTTCCAACAGGGGAATAGAGTGATCATGGAATCTTTGAGGTGGTAGATTATGAGGAGTATCAAAAATTGAACTATAATTTTGCAGTAACATAGCGAGTTCATGTTGCATCTCAGTTTGTGCCTCTAACAGTGGACCAGAGTGGAGGTTCTCTTCCAATAATTGCATCTTGTATATTTCTGTTATAGCATTGGTCTGATCATTCTTCTGATATGGTTTAATTGAGCTTAAGTTGGCACCAACTCTCTATCGCCTTGTAGTGTGGTAAATTTGCCCTCATGAAGTAACTTCAATTGCCAAGGACATAAATTGCAAATAATAATCAGAGATCGAACCCGTTTGCTGTAGTTTGAAAAGTTTTGCCATTGGACAATCGAAAGGCGAAGGTCCAAATTGTGATTCAAGAGCACGGGTTCAATCCATCCACGTATTTACAGCGGCTAACCTCTGTAACATCTAAAACCAAGGTACCACTTCACCTTCAAAAGGCATAGCAACTATTTCCACTCGCGCCATATCTGGTGTACTATGATAGTTGAAAATTTTCTCCGCCTTGAAAATCCAACTAAGCACTGAAGACGTGCCATCAAAATGAGGAAACTCCAAAGAAATATTCCTCATGGGAAACGCAACATTAATCGGTGGTGGTGGAGTGTTCGCCGTGGACTCTTCATGTTGTTGGTGAACTGATTTTTCCAGTAACAAGCGTTCTAAGTTTGCTTGTATTTGATCAAAATGATGTTAATTTTCTGCCTCTTTTTGTACATTGTAGTCACGCTGTTGACGGTCTCGCATCTCAAATCGTTCAAGTAACCGTTGAATCTCATTGCCTTGAGTTTTCAACTCAACTTGAATATCCTTCAGTCTGGTAGCTTCCGCCTTGAAGAGCAATGAAAGCACCAATGAAACGTAATAGTTGTATTGAACCGAGTCCGGATATATATAAATAAGGTAAATGTTCGTTCTATTACAATCAACCAACAAAGCAAAAGAGTTGTAATATATGCAGAACAGAACGGTGTAATAAGGACGATCAACAAAACACGTAATAAAAGAGGAAATAAAGAAAGATCGAACGGTATTTGGGTATTGATCGAACGGTACTGTGGCAGAATGATGAAGATGACCGAACAGTACTGTGGCAGAATGAAGAAGAGGACCGAACGGTATCGTCTGCCGAACGGTTACTATAGCACCTCCAGAAGAACAGGATTCAACCTGTGGAATGAAGAATTCCAGAATGAGCAGAGAAAATGTTCAGAGAGTCTAGAAAGTTAGAGAAGGATTCATATCAGGCCTGTGTCACCCCCTCAAACGAAATCCTCCAAATACCCACTTCTTTTCTGCTGACGTGTGCCCCTCCTAACCGTTTTGCTGCATGTATTCTCTGTCATCTGCTGCCCCATGCTTCTTTTATTTGTGCATTCTCCTTTATGCCCCTGTCCTTGCCCTTGTCCTTTTATGCATGTTACAGTCTGTTCCATGGTTGTCAACTTTTAGCATTAACTCGAAAATTTGAACGAGATTCCTCAATGTCTACAAGTCCTCTCGTTTATAAACTTGTTTTTGTGGTGGATTCAATTTATTTAGGTTTGTTACGTTTCTATTTTGGATAATGAGAAATATCAAATTATCATTCATATTATTTTCTATTTCTAGTACTCAATATTCAAAATGGTATCTAGATCTTGATGCTTTATTCTGGCAATCTTGTTGTCATCGTTTTACTTCAATCTCTTTGATTCATGATTACTATTCTAGACCCCAAATCCTCTTCTTATCCTCCTATGGTGTTGCTCGTTGTCACCAGTTCTTTTCTACATGATATAGGAGAAACTCTCTGATATCAATTTCCTCCTTTAGAAACAAAAAGTCAAATCGGCCATCAAAGCTTACCGTCTCCATCATTGTGTTGTTAACCCTCTTATTCCTCTTAAGTTATTGTCAGTTTCTGATCGTGATTTCAGAATTGAGAATTCTGAGTTCAATGCTTGGGAAACTCAAGACCAACATCTTTTATCATGGCTGCAGTTGTCTTTTTCGGTCTCTTTCTTAACCCACTTTATTGTTATAAAAGTTGAATAAGTATTTCAAAAAGTCTGCAGATCTTCTGCCAAAAGTTTCAGTGAGTAATTGGTTATTTGATTTAGTAACCAAAAGACTCGTGATTGGTTATTTGATGTTTTGAACGTTGGTGGCCAGCTCACGAGACTACCACTGCAAGTCTTGTTTCTTCTAGCCTCATTTACTCTTCCAAAATATACATGTTTCTCATTTTTTTTTTCTTCTCTCTTTTCTTTCTTATCATATCATAAGTTTACTATTTTGTATTTTTAGAGTTCCTTAGTAATTTTCGTATCCTCAAAAAATTTTGAAAGTTGATGTATTTTGGAATCTTGAACAACACATCACGGATAAGTATTTAAAGACAATAAATATATGAAGTTGTTTTTCTTAGTGCACTTTCTAATGATTTATTCGATGTGTGTATTGTTCATATAAGGAAGTAAAAGACATTTAGGATTCATTGGTTCTCAAATACACTGCTAAAGATGTGATCAAACAAAGGTTTATCATTGGCAATTACTGTCACTGGGAAGTGATTAAAGATAAGAACATCAAGTCCCAAATTAACGAGTACCATAGTATGCTTGAATATATCACAGAGAAGAACATTCTTCTATCCGATAAATTTGTTTCAGAACTTTTGATCAAGAAATTGCCCTCATCTTAGACTAATTGCAAACAACAATTGAACACATACACAAGTAGATGTCACATCTTACACACATAATTATTGAAGATACCAATAGGAAAAAATGTGTTACTACAAGGACTAAAGCTTTGTCTGCAAAAGCAAATATGATAGAAGACAAACCTGCTCTAAAAAGGTACGAACACAAACCTGATCATAAAAGAAAAAATAATTTTTGAAAATCTTGCCCTAAAGGATCTAACCTCACTTTTAAGAAGAAAATAAATTGCTTCATGTGTAGAAAGTCAGGCCACAATGCACCATAATGTAGGCCTAGAGCAAGAAACGACAATCCTCCTAGGACAAATATAGTTGAAGGAGATTATATTATTATTGTATGTGAGCAAATAAGTGGTAGACACTTATGCAACCAGACATATCTGTGCAAACATAAGTGCCTTTACCTCGTACACCAGTGTAAGGGGTGGGAAAGAACACATTTACCTCGGTGATTCTAGGACAACTCATGTTATGAGAAAAGGGAAAACTCTTCTCAAGCTCACATATGGAAAGACTCTGACCTTGAGTGATGTGCTACATGTGTCATCAATTAGAGTTAATTTAATCTCTGTAACACTATTTTGAAAAGTGGGGGTTAAAATGTCATTCGAGTCTAACAAGATTGTAATGACAAAAAATAATGTTTTTGTAAGGAATGGATATTGTGGTCAAGGTCTCTGAGTACTCAATATTTCTAAAAATATTAATGAATCTTGTTTTTCTACTTATATTGTTGATTCATATAATGTTTGACATGCTAGATTAGGACATGTGAATTATCCATATGTTAATAAAATACAACGACTATGATTAGTTAATATGCATATTAACAGAGTACTAAATGTCATATATGTGTAGAATCTAAAATAACAAAAAAAAAACTTGTTATTTTATGGATCGTCAAACTGAATTGTTAGGGTTAATTCATACTGATATAGCTTATTTCAAACAAATCATGTTTAGAGGTGGTAAAAATTACTTTGTAACCTTTATAGATGATTATTCTATATACACCGAAGTGTACTTAATCAAATATAAAAATGAAGCATTTGATATTTTTGACCTATAAAGCAGAATTAGAAAATTAAAGAAATAAGAAAATTAAGAGGATTAAATCAGATAAAGGTGGTGAATATGTATTGTTTACCTCGAATGTATCTGTATGGGGAATATATAGATGGGGTTGTAGGAGCGAATACAATCGGTGAGGGTGGGTACAAGAGTGTGATTGATTCTTTCCACTGTGGTGTTTATGGTACGGTGATGCTCATAATGTTGTTTATGACTGGAAAAGTCATGATGATAGTGTATTTATAATGGTGTTCATGATATTTAAGATGCTACAACCTCGACAAGTGTACTGAATCGTATCAAGTAATAATAAAATGGTAAGACCAACTATCGTTTCCCAAAGGACTCACGGCCTAAACAGTTATGTGATTTGTTGATTATCTTAGACTTGTAACCGAAAATATTGTTGTTGAACTATGAAAAATAAACATGAATGCAAAGTCTTGATCAATGGACTTGAAAGATGCAAAAACGGTTGATGTATAATATGAATGATTATGTTGTTGGGGTTTTCAATTCATCCTATCCACTCTCATGTATTCAAGAATTCATCTTTCTTCATTAATGTTAATGTCACCTTCTAATTTACCTTAAACCCGACGTCTCGGTGAAGAAAGCCTACTCCTAATCACTAGTTTACAATGTCTTGTCTCCCTAGCAATTATTCATGCATTACATTCACGCAGAAGCTTAAAGGCAACCAATCCTCCTATCCCTATGTCTAGGCAATATTGCTCTTGGGAGAATTTCTTCAGTTCTAGATTTACTTATATGTGTCCATACAAATAACATCAATGATCATGCAATTGAATGAGTTAAACAAAGCATGCATAGAGTATAGAAGAAAAACCCTAACAATTAATGAAAGAAAGCATGAGAGTTTCAAAGGATTACATTTGTTTCCCAACAACAATGAAGGTTTAGTTCACCATAGACATGGCGAAATTAGATGAAAAACAATGAAAGAATGAAAGATAGAACCCTAGAAGTTGAAGAATAGAGCTTGAGCACCCAAAATCCTCCTCCAAGGGGTGAAGAAAGTGTGATTTCGCCTCTTTCTGTCCAAAGATATTAACCCTAATTCGGCTAAAACCTTATATAGCTTCCTAAAAATTACAGAAAATTGGCCCAAGGCCCAATAAAATGGCGCTCAGCGGTAAGTGCGATTCTTCTATTTTGACGCTCAGCTGCAGTTTTTCCCCTCAGCGTTGACTGCAGGACTTCAGAGTGTTGCTCAGCGGTAAAAGTGGCACTGAGTGGTACTTGCGGCTCTTCTTTTGTGCACTTTTTCTTCCTTTTCTGAGTCCAACTTCTCGCTACTTCACTTCTTTCATTCAATTCATCTTAAAACCTGCAAAAACAAGGAAAACCAAGCATAAAACCTACCCAACACTCTTATTTCCAAAACTTGATTTCAAGCTAATTTCTAAGTCATAAAGGTTGTCTTTAAGGTCAAAATTAAGTATAAAAATAACAGTTTTTCAACTGTTATCAGTGATGTTATGTGACAGCAACATTACTATAAAAGTTATAGTAAGTAGTAACATAGGCGCTAATGAGTGGATAGACCAAGGGTCTAAGTGAAAGATGTTAGTGATGACATCAAAAGTTAGAGGTCAAGGACCTAAGATTGAGGATCGAGGATCGAGTAATTTGTTTTGATTGAATTGTCATGTTAGTGGATTAGGAATCTCCTTGTCATTACTATTATGTATGAGGTATTTGATTATTCTTGATTTAATCAGTGTGTTTGTATCATTTATTATGATTGTTTTACTAGTAGCTTACCTCATACGTGTTTGTGTGTTATTGAATGATATTATTGGCATGATCGTATAATGTGTTATACGTGAGCAAATGATGTTGGAGATGGTGCTGAGACATGATAGATTCGAGAGATGACGGGGGACAGACTTGAGATTTTATTCATTGTTATTACATTTGAACTTTAAGACAATGTAATTGAAGTCATTTTATTTCCTTCGTTATTTTCATTGGACAAATGTTTTGGAACTATTATGTTTTATGCACGTTTAAATGTTGAGGTTTTTGAAAATACGTTTTCGCGTTATGTTAAAGTTTGAAATTTTACCGATTTTTGAGTAATCTGTGACACCTTGGAAATTGGGGCATTACAAATATTGTTTGGTCGTGAGATTTCATGCTGATGGGAGGCACGATTTGCGATAGATCGATCTTGCTTGTGGTGTCGCAAGGTTTTGTTGCAGGTGGTGGTTGTTAAGACTCCGACAAATATACCGAATCGTATCAAGTAATAAACATGGTAAGACCAAGTATCGTTTCCCTAGAGACTCACGGCCTAAATATTTATGTGATTTCTTGCTTAAATAAGACTTGAAAACAAACTCTTTTGGGTTTAGAATGCAAATACTGAAAAGTAGATATGCATGCAATTTGAACAATTGGACAAAAGTGTAAAGATGAATAGATTTGATATTATGGAATGAATATGTTGTTGGGGTTAGATTTCACCTAGTTTACTCTCATGCATATACGAATTATACTTCTTCGTTAATGTTAGTGTCACTATCTAAAATACTTAAAACCCAATTCCTCGGCGAAGAAAGCATATCCTTAACTATTAGTTCATACAATTTCTAGCATTCTTAATAATTAAATCTTAAGATCATAAGCTTAAGACAATCAGAACTCATACCCCCATTCTTGAGCAATACTGCTTTTGGGAATAATTCTCTAGATCATGAATTGTAAGATACTTTCTGGTACTCGTGCAAATCATACATCATGCTAAATAATGAGTTAAACAAAGCAAGCATTATGCGAAGAAGAATTATCCTAACAATTAATGAAAGAAGCATATATAATCAAGAATCAATTCAATATATGAGAGTTTACAAAGGTTACATCATTCCCCAACAACAAATAGAGTTTAGTTCACCATTGATATGGTGAAACTAGATGAATAATGGAAAAGGAATGAAAGAAAAAATCCTAGAAATTGAAGATAGGAGCTTCTGCATCCAAATTCGCCTCCGAGGGATCAAAGAGTGTGTTTTTGTGCCTATTTCATCTAAAGATGTGAACCCTAGGACGTCCAAGTCCTTAAATAGAACATAAAAATAACATAAAACGGGTCAAAGCCCACAAGACCAGCACTCAGCGCCGTACTTAGGGCGCCTAGGCGATGTGCGGGTCAGAATTGGCGCTTAGGGTTAGCTCAGAAGGCAAGCAGACGTGGTGCGACTCAAGGAAGTTGCGCTCAGCACCCCTAAAAAGGGCGCCCAGGCGCGAGCCAGGGGTATCCTGCGTTGAGGGCTCTAGAAAAGGGCAGCCAAGCGTGAGACAGTGTACTCTGGCGCTGAGGGCCCCTAAAGTGGCGCTCAGCGCTGCTGTGATCCTCCTTTCTGATGCTTTTTCAATTCTTCCTGAGTTCCAACTCCTTACTACTTCAACTCTTCTTCCAAATCATCTCAAATCCTGTTGAAAACAAGAAAATCTAGCACAAAACCATTAAATTCACCTTTAACTCTCTTATTCATCAAAAATATGGTTCCAAGCTAGTTTCTAAGTCAAAGAGGGTGTTTTTAGTATCAAAATTAAGTATCAAATAAAGTTAAATTCAATCGTTATCAGTGGTGTAGCGTTCTCCCTTTCTATCGGTAGATGGCGAAACGATGTGAAGAAGAAGGTCAAATGCCACGTATCGTCCACCTCATCATCTCCTAACATGTCCACGTCGTCATTTCCTAATGTCGCTTAGTCAATTTAACGGCAAGGGCGGGATTGCATCAATTTTTCCAAATTAGGGTCCCAATTGAGGCAAAAAAAAATTGAGAGACCGATCTACAATTCCGAACCAAAAATGAAGACCAGTAGAATGATTAAACCTATAATATATTTTATTTTCTTCAAATAAAATTACACCTAAATATAATAAATAATATGATTGACTCAAACTAAACTAATTTGTTCCATATTGTGTTAATTCAATGTAGATTATGTTTTGTACAGTATGACTGCCCGATCAGCCATGGATCAGACGGTCATTCGTCATTCAAATCCATGAACAAGTCACCATTTGGACCGAACGGTCGAGGAGTAGAGCCAATTGGTCGATGGTTAAGACATTTAACCTTAATGCTTACCAACTTGGAGGTAAATTGTGATTACTCACAATTGGATCACAATTAGGCCAATATTAATCAAAAGTCCAGTCCAAAATTTATAAATACAGGTTTGAGGTAAAAAGGTAGGTGATATGCATTTACTGCATCGTTAATACTTGAACAATCAAACTTTGGGTTGACTTTAGCATTGGAGTGCCTTCTATAAGTATCTTCCGAACAGTTTTGACAAACAATTACGAGAGGACTTGGATTTCGAGACAGTGTTTGGACCTTAATTGACCTACTTGACGTTGGACCGTTGACCTTGACTCCTTATTGTAAAACATGTTTAATTTTTTTTAAAAAAAATGAATAAAACTAAATCAATAAAATTGATTAGTTGAAAATTTATTTTATTACAAATCCTACCATGAACACCTCAAGAAAATCAACCAATAGCTCTTAGTATATCCACATATGCCAAGTGAAAAATGAGTTATCTTTTTACATACACGAAATTAAAATTTATTTATTTTTTAAATCTTTAATATGTTTTGGTCATCAAAACATAAATAAATATAAATATAGTCTTTTTAAATCTAATTATTGAATTTTTTTTAATATATTAAACAATTTAATATTTACGATATCAAAACATAAATAAATATAGTGTTTTTAATCTAACTATATCAATTAATATATAAATAAATTTAATATTTACACTATTTGATACGTTAATTAGAAAGTTATATGATATGTAAAAAAATTTAATTTAATTGAATTAAAAATATTATAACTATTCAATTTTTAATGTTTGATGAGTAAAAATATATCAAAGTTTAAATTGAAAACAAATTCTAAATTTGTGTCAAATAAGTAAAAAAGATATTTAACCCATAAACAAAGAAATGTATCTTTTAAAACATCAATGCATGAAATGTGTTTTTATACATGATTGCACCCATCACACTACAAGATTTCCCCTCTCTTTTAACGCCCGGTATGAATTCTTAGAGCTGAAGAAGTGGTAGAACTACTCTTCCTACTACGGTTCCTTGGATAAGGCTTTGAGACACAAGGAATGAAACAAAAAGGGGCATCAAAACTGAAGCAGAAGAAAGAAAATAGGTTGACTATTCACCTTTATATTACTGAAGCTCCGCTATGCATGGGCCTTTTTTGGTTTGCCAGTGAATGTCTCCTCGGAAACAGATAAAAGCTTATTGATAGACATTCCTGCACCTCTAACACTCTTCTTCACTTCATACCTATGCTTAATCCTATCATCTAACTTGTACCCAAGGAATGCAGGAAAAACCAGTAACTCCTCAGTGTCACGCCCCATTTCCTCTATCAAGTATTCCATCTTCATCTCCAAAGAAGCGTGATTATACTGTAGTATTTGTGGATGCTTCTTGCTCATGGCAACGATCTCTTCACATGAAAACCCATAATTCAAGAACATACCAATCACCTTCTGCATGTTCATACTGTTTGTCCTAGTGGCAGACCTAACCGCCACTGAGAAGTCCTTTGTCCTGAACCTATACCCAATCTTCACCAGCAACACCAGCTTATATGCAATGTTCTCATGGAATGAAGTGCTGAGAAATGTGGGTGCTTTAATCAAGAACTTGAAGATTTCATCTGAGACTAACCCGCAGTCCTTGAGAAACTGTATTCTTGGACGCAGTTTCCTCTCTCTGCTGGCAGTAACAACAGCCGGATACACTTGTATTATCCTAAATATCTGTCTGTAATCTAGCTCAGCAAAAGAACTCAAAAACCCAACATGTCCCTCCACATGTTCCACACTATAGTTCAAAAAAAGGGGAAACCTAACCAACACTTTCCCAACACTATCCACATCTCCATCACTAAGCTCCATCAGAACATTCACTCTTGGAATAATTTGAGCATCCAAATCATGGTTCAAAATTTGAGGGCGTTTAAGAATCAAATCAATGCCACCAAAGGGTTCCAAGAAAGCTAAAGTTCTATCGATTTCATCAACCGACCTGCCACACAAGACCTTTGGCAAACTCACTTTGTTGAGCACATGCACAACCTGGTCAACGGGGATTCCCCGGTCAACGAGGAATCGAACCTTCTGAGGAAAACTCGCCAATATATTTTGTTCCGTAGAAGATAAGAGGCGATTCAGTCGCGGTTTCTCGAGTTTTCCTTGCAATTCGTCTCGAAGGAAGGTCAACAAAGGGTCAATTTGGTTGTCTGTTAGGACAGTTGGACGCTTTGTGATTAATTTGCCGAGTGCGAGAGGGTCGAAGTCGAGAGATCGTAGAGAACTAAGGCGAGCGCGCAATGATTCTACAGACACAGAGGTTAGGTCAGGGTTGTTGGAGAAGAGCACTCGAGTTTCCTCAAAGCCAATCCCAATTTCTTGAAACAGAGCAAAGAACGACGCTGAAAACACGAAGAGCGCAAGTGAGTCAGTAACAAAGGTGTTTGAGAAATTGCCTCTGAGAAGTTAGGGGTTTACCTACCGGCTTGAGCATCAGCAATGGGAAGGGAATTGGTGCTGCGACGGCGACGAATGGAGTCGCGGTTTGATAGTTGGGGTTTGACGTGGATTTTAGCCAGTGAGCATTGGGGTTGAGGCTGAAGCTTAGTGTGAAAGGTTGAAGAATAACGAGAGGGTGGGTTTGGTAGTGGGAATGGACAGAAGATGGTAGAAGAACAGGAACACCAACAGTTACCAAACAGAGCAGCAAGTGGCAACACCATCTCTGCAATGCCCAAGTAGACGAAATTGTGTTTAGTGAAGTGGCAGTGGTGAAAACGGAAAACATGCCCCCTGAGTGAGCGAAGCACAAAATATTAAAATTTATAACTTTTAAATTAAATCAACTTTATTTATTTTTTCCTTTCTGTCATTTTCTCCTTTTCAATTATTTTATTATTATTATGAACTTGGTATATTAAATAATTTAAAATGTTTAAATATATCTTTACTCGTCCATATATTAATTATATTTTATAACCAATATTAAAATATCTTTAAATATTATTTCACCCTGGCAAATACCATAACTTACGAAGTAAAGATGTATAATGAAGTATAGATTAAGAGAATATCTTTAGGCTATGTTTATGATGAATTCAGAATGAATAAATGGATAAATTTGAGGAAATTTTAGAATAAAGTGTGTATTGTTTTTTTTTTAGGAATTTAAAGATACAAAGAGTGAATTTGAAAGTAAAATTTATAAAAATTTAGAAAGAATTTCATTCGTGATAGATTAAAGAAAATATTTTAATAAATAAATAAAAAATTATTAAATTGTTCTTAATAGTAATAGTAATATATAATAATATTTATGACTAACATATTTTTTGGCAAAAATTATTTGAAATAGTCATTAGTGTAAAAAAGAGTTTTCATGTTGGTGTTTTTTGGACTTTAACGTCCAAAAATAGATTGATGTCATATCAGGAGACATTAATTAACGTTGGAAAATACTACTGATGTCCTTTGACGTCGGAAAAAATATGTATATTGACATCATATGGAGCCTAGAGCAAATCCCTTCGCGCTTAGCGGTGATCCAAGGGTGGTTTTTGTAAAATGAAAAGGGAGATTTGACATCTGAATATATATTCCCCGACATCAATATCGTTGAGCCACACCATTTCGTTCAGCGAAATTTTTCCCCTGAAGTGGCATTGTAAGGGATTTGAAGTCGAAAAATGCATTCCTCGAATTTCGACGTCAATTAGCATCAAGAAATGTATCTTTCGACGTCTTTGTAGTGTTTTTTTTATATAAAAGCTTCGTTTTTTCGATTTTACCACACCTAAAAATCAAAAAACCAGTGTTTGTATTTGATATATCCAGAATTCATCTTTTCAAAATTCAAACTATAACTACAACTATGACAAATAAAACTAAAACTAAAGCTATTAATATCAAAACAAAAAGAATTGAGAGTAAACTATTGTAGTCTAACTCCATCTCTCTAGAAGATATGTTGTCCATTCCTGTCATAACTTCCTGATTGCAGCATCTGTTAATGGGGATGGATTGTTGAACCGTTGCAAAACAAGAAAACTTAACTATTATTTTCCTCCTAGTGTTCAAGGTTGAATGTGATTTGTAAGATTTCAAAGCTAAATTATCACCTCTATCCAATTATCTCTAATTCCTGCTCGGATAATGATCTTCATCCATGACATTATGTAGTACCTACATGCCCAAGAATTTGACTGCTTGTTACACTAAATATGGCAAAGAAAATAGTTAAATATGATAGTCTAAATTTCACATATGAAAATTAATAAGTTAAATATCAATGAAGACCAACATATAGATTATTTCAATTTGTTGTGCTTTGGGCCTACTGACAACTCTAAACCAATTTGAATCATTTGAAACATTTAAAACATAAGTTGATATATTAATATCAAAATGAATTGATATGAGATAATGTAATACTTACGTTTGTAACAAGGATTTCAAGTTAGATTTCATCTTCCTATGCAGGGAACAAAACATACAGTTTAGGTTTGTCTTGGTATGGTTACCATCACTTGTCAATGGCTCCTATCATGAATCACAAATATTGAGTTGATTAATTAAATGTTGATAAAAATGTACAATATTGAGTAACACATACTCATCAATGTATAACGCAATATACAACTCTCTTTTGAACCTAGTCATCTATGTTTGCATATATGTTTGCTTGTTTTATATTGTGTTTCCAAATGGTTGAATGGCCTTAGGTTCAAAAAAATCATACATAGTTGTCCGACCTTGGTCCACTATGATAGTGTTTGGTTCCTATAATAATAAATAAAAATTCTTAATGTATTTGTTATGAAAAAGATGTTCAATATTTTTGTGGATATTATTTTGTTGACATATTTAATTAAATACCAATTTAATAATAAATTGAAAAACCTATATATTTGATTATTAGATAATAACAATGATTATTATTTTGATTAATTTAATAATTATGTAAAAATTAATAGAAAGAATAATGATTTATTGAAATTGTTAAAATAATAATAACATGTGAAACAATAAAGTTAAAATTTTGTATCACATAGTTTTTGAAGTGAAAGAAGGAAAATATTCAAACAAAACGTGATCTGAGTTTGGGATATTTTGGTAATAAAACCATTTGGCACTCCTAAATCTGCTCAGTACAGGCGAGATGAAAGGAGCAAATAATCCTGCAAAACTATCGTGTGCATTGCTCATAAATCACTCAAAGCAAACACCAGCCATCCATGCAAATTTGAGCCTGTGAACAGTAAATTCATACAAGCAAACATAACCTTAAAGTTCACAATTTTTTTTTCTCTAGCAATCAAAGCGTGAGATCAATCATAATAGGGTACTTAATCTAAGTATGTATTCTCTCAAACCAAAAAGCTCTAGCACTATAAGGAATCCAGACATATCTTACACCTTAGAAAAACAAATTTTAAGAAAATAAATTTTATCAAAATCTTAAATAAAGAGAACTTCATTTGTAGTTTTATTTTACTTTTAAATAAAGTATATCAATAATATCACATCTTAAAGGTATGTTTCGTGTCCTTACAGATAAATAAAGTGAAGTTTTTCAAACTTTCAAAGTTGTTGCTTCCACAATTTAGTCTATGTAGTTTGAAAAATTCTAAATAAACATAAGTTGTTAAAAGACAATTCAAATTTAATGGTGAGGATTGTTTGGAATTCTAAGTAGTTACGTTCTTAGTCGAAGAAATATCTTACAAAGAGACTCTGACTCCACGGACTTCTTTAACTTTCACTTTCCCAGCTACTTGTTTTCTTCTTCTCATTACCTGTCCTTCATAAGATGAATATGTGTTATGTTTGGAGAAGATTATATGACGCTCAAGTAAGTTTTAAGTGGCAGCAAAAAAGTCAAAATGGTAATTAATGTCAAAAGCGAAAACAAACCTCAATTACTAGTATATTTATAATATAATTTAATACTCATAGGCCCTTAGTTGGATGGGTCTAGGTTTGAGCCAATGGCCCAATGGCCCATTTACCTTGATTGAGACAATGCTTTGACTAGATTTTGTAAGTTTTATAGTGAGCGGCATAACATGAGATTTGGTAAGCCAACACATACTTGGTTAGGCCACTTAGTAGGCAATTCACTTGGTAAGAGGCATGTAGCCCTCGAAAAGAAACACCTAATTATTGCCAGACGATGCCAAGTGATGTCATACCCCCTAGCCATGGCCAAACATACTCAAGAAGAGTTGGAGTCATCTGTGGAAGGTGGGCCTAAGCTCTTATAATCATGGGTCATTAGTAAGTTTTTAGTATATTAGGTTTATTTTAGACCTTGTATCATGAGCCAAGTAGTATAGGATTTCCTTTTTAGGCCTTGTATAATAGGCCAAGTAGTGTAGTGTTTTGGTTAACTTGGGTCAACAAAGGTCAACACCCAATTTGACCCAAGAGAGGTTCGTATTATAGAGTTGACTACATGGGTCAATGTTTAGTCTTTGCCTTGGTAAGCAAAGGAGAAAGGTGTGTCCCACCTTTGGGAGAGAGTGGCCATGTGTCATGCTCTCAATGGAAAGGATTTCTCATAGATAGTGGTCATGTGTCATTCTAGGAATGGAGAGGATTCTCCTATGTTAGTGGTCACATGTCCTCCTCCTAAGAGAGAGAATTTGTACTTTGGTCTCCGAGCTAACCAAATTGAGGTTTTTAGGGTTTTACTTCTACAATTTAGAGACACCTTAAGTCTATAAATAGAGGTGTCTCCCCCATGTAAATTAACTTTTGAATTGAGTATTGTTATGCTACCAAATTTGTGTCATACTATCCAACTTAGGTCACCAAAACTAGAGCACCCCTTCTAGGTTTTCTCTAGCCATCATTCCTCTTAAGTTGGTCCAACCTCTCTTAAGAGTACACCAAACACCACCATAGCCTCTCCGCTAGCCATAACTTGAAGGAGGAGTCATCATCTCACCACATCAAATCCACCATTTGTACACAATATTTCTATCACCATCAAGCTTTCGCAACCATCGACCCATTTAGAAATCCCCACTTTACTTGAGTCATATAGTTTAGAAGAGCTTATTCCATCGCCAAGTCTTGGTTGGCAGCAAATAGTCTTTAGCAAGCAGCACATGGCCATCAACAAGCAACACTTAACCTTCTACATATAACACTTGATCCTCGACACATGGTCTTTAGTAGACAGTGTTTAACCTTCAGTAGGTAGCATTTCACTCTCAACCCTCAAAACACAACACATGACACTTAGCATTTAACCTTATGTAGAGGACATTTGGCCATCAACAAGAGACACCAAAAGTGTGCTCTATACTAAGTTGTCCTAAGAAGAGATCAATGTTAATAAGAGTGAAAAATATTTGACTATGTACAACTAATTACAAACTTTTAAAATGTAAAATATTGATCGAAAATAATCCAAAACAAAATAAAATCCTAGTAGACATAAAAGGAACTTGCAATGGTACATTTACGATAAGTATTGTTGTAGGATATATACACTGTTATATACACTGTGATATTTTCCAGTCACCAAGAGAGAATGAGTATGTATAGAAAAAGTGTTAGTCTAACGTTATTAAAATAATTAACAAATTATCTATAAGTCTTAAAACATAGGAATATTAGACGAGATCTGAAACTCCTATCTAAACCCCTAGCCCAACTTAATGGTTTTGACTGAACACAAACTAATTCACTTTTAAAAAGACTAGTCAGTTTAAATTAAGTTTAATTTAGTATAATTTTAATTCAGATAATTAAACTAATTTTATTACTATTTATTTAGTAACTTAATACAACAATAACGAGATTAGGTCGAATTAAATCATTAGTTAAATAATTTAAATTGTATAATCACTTCTTAATCTGTTAAAAAACTTCATAATCAACATTTACATTTCTTAATTCTTGTCAGATAGCAGTAGTACTATATAACAAACATAAACAATCTTTCTTAACTTATTTAAAGTTAAAAAGATAATCATATATCTATTTACAATCCTTAAAAAGATGTGTATTATACATTATTTACTATTAAATATTATACATGGAACAAAACATTTATACGGCCAACTATGAAATTGGTTTTCACACCAAATGTATTTGATAGATAATATTCTTGTCATATATTTATTATGTAATTGAATTGTATCAGATTCATCTGTCTGAAGCTTAATGGATACACTAAACGAAACTTAACTCAATCCAAAGAATTCAAACCACAAAAATGCAATTAGACTAGAAGGTTAGGGTTGTAAGCCACCCACTTCCACCCCTGAACATGAACCAAAATATCGAAACAATAACCAACTCAGAAAAGCAACTCACGGCTGCAAATAAATATATTGATGAAAAAATATTTCAATTTGGGAAAAATGGAACTGAAATTTACAAAAGGAAAATGTTTTGACACTACAACTAATGTTTAGAACAACAGAGACAAGCCCTCTTCAAGAGGACATGGTTTTTAATTGATAAATGCCAATGGAAGACCAGTAGTGCCACCATCAAATCGAAGAAAGGGCAAAGCCTGCATCATAACTTGCTGCAGCTAACTTCAAATTTGAAGTTAAATTACCTGTAAAAACTTGAATTATTTTCTTACTCTTGGTTTGTTGAACTTTGTTCTTTTTCCTTTGCTCTTTTACAAGGAGATGACTGTTATTAAATGACTGGTATGTTTTCCTTTCTTGAATTTTTGGAAGACCTGAAAAAGGGAGAGAACCAGCAAGATGTTATGGCATATTCCTAGTCAACATAGAAACAGAAAGTATTTGAAGAGAAACGAATGGGAGAAGATCAATCTCCTTCCATTCCCTGTTCTTCACATACTTCCCACGAAAATGGGACTGATTAGAGCATAAAAAGAAAAAATAATAACCATACGCAACTTGCAGTAAGTAGACTTGCCTCCTTTGGGGATAAGGCTTTAGATGACCCTGTGTGTCTTTACAGGCTTGTCTCCTCTCATGTTGATAACAATGTCCCTGAAAAATGACAGCACAAGAAATATAAAAATTCTTAGGACTGAAAATTATATGTATTTGAAGCAGGCCACATCCACAAAATGTGAATATTATCTCCATGACCCCAAAAAGAGAACAGTTCTTTAAACTGATTGGCTTATTACTACTTATTTCAAAGGTTAAAAACATTGCATACAACCACTTGCTTCACAACCAGAAACGTAAAACGGTTCAGCACAATATATATATACACACACACACACACAACACACACATTTATTTGTTTATGAACTATATGAACCGATAGAACAAGGAGCATGAACGCAAGTGCTTTTTACCAGCTTTGCTATGTAGAAGAAAAAAAACAAGGACAAACTTGTACTCAATCTATGATGTCTATCATCATGGTAATTTTCAAACAGCACAAAGCTCATAGCAATAGCTGTTGACAGAAAAATGCCTCGCTCTCAATTTGCTAGAACAAGGAAACATAGATGTATCTGGGGAAATTATCTCAAAAAACAGAATTTAAATAAATCTAATCATTCAAGGGCATGCAGATTGAAGTACAATAAACTATTTATTGAAACCTGTGGAAACTTAAAAAAATACAAAGATAATACTATGATTGGAATTTAATACAAGGAACAGGATAAATTATATATGAAAATTGATTGTCTTAGAATGGGAGTGAATAACTTAAGTGGCTGAAGGGTTAGTTAAAAATACATTGACTCATAGGAAAATAGTATGACGCGTTTTTTGAGTACTGTTACTCTAAAACTAATTATGAACAGCTTAAAATAAAAGTAAAATAGAAAAAAAAGTACTTTTCAGAGGGCTTTATCCTTTATCTTTGAAATACAGTGAGAGGCTTGTACATAACAGAGTCTCCTACCAGTAAACTTGATTACCAGGATGTTATCCTTCATTTTCTTTCTGGATGTCAGGTTTTGTTGTCAACCAATTACAGTATTGTATGTAGTTGAAGAAATCCTCATCATAGTTTTTATATTTGAGAGAGGAGACTATACAAGTAGTATTAACAGATCTACAAGCCCATCTCAATAAACATAGTTAGGAAGCCATAAGCACCAGATTAACTTCCAGTACTGTAATAGGGAGATTTGCCCGCTTATAGTTAGATATATTTTTCTGTATATTTTCTTGATCTACTATTAAGCTTCAGGGAGAATGAAAAATGGTATGAAATGCTGAAAAGGTTTGTCTAAAAGAAGCACTCTGACCCAATAGGTAATAAACCGTTAATTCAATACACTGAAACCTCTTAAAACATAAATATCGTGTTTATGAGCACCCAATTAATTATATTTCTTACCAAAAAAAACATAATATACCCACGTCCGCACCACAATCATCTAAACATGCAATAACTAAACAGTAGTAAAGCTATACTTGAACACACAAAGCACTCTTAATCAAAGATTATGCAATGCTTATAAATATGGGGATGGAATAAGATAAGAATCTGTAATGAAATAAATGTTATCATTCGTTTTGGGTTCTAAATAACACCAACATTTCTATGATACATACATGCATAAACACACGTATATATACAGAAGATGTAGTGTGAACATTTACAAGGATTTATCTTACAGAAAGCAAACCTTATCATCAAGTTTAAGAACATAAGTAAGAACAGGAAATATAACGATTAAAGAAGCCAAAATAGCAGTTCAAAACCTCCAGCAGAAAGTGAGTGATAGGAAATATTGAGATAGATCCCATGCAATCATAAAAATCAGGAAGAAAACTAAACACTTTTTTAAGTTGCACTAGAAGTTGCAATTTTATTCTTCATCAAATAGCTGTCAAATCTAAACAAAACCTTCCGTACGTACAGCCAAAAGAACACTGACATTACCACTCCAAACTTCCACCAACACAAATCTTGAACAGGATATTGATCAATCTGCCGAAACCAACATAAAATATAAAGGCACCACCATTTTCCAAGCATGCGATAACGATGCAAGCAACAAAGCACACCCAATAACAGTAACAAAGAATAGAGAAATACAAAAAACAAAGCAAGTGGCAAACTCCTCGTATGTTAGTAAGAGTAACACAGTTCAAAAATTAAACGCAAGAGCCTCAGCAAAGGCACAAGGTATGAGAACTTCAATTTCAAAGTTCAAACCGGAGCAAAAGCATTCCAATGGTTTAAGATTCAGAAACAAAAGCTACGTACGCTCTTACTTGGAGTTCTCAATTGCATTGACATCAGCGTCACGATGCACGAGAGTAGAGTTACTCTTCCTCTTAGCGAGAAACTTGTTCTTAGGTTTCCTCTCTCTGACTTTCCAAACGTTGTTCTTCCTGAACACGAACTTGTCCACCTTCCACCCAGGGCAACTCGTGTCGATCACGGTCACCTCGCTCTTCGTGAAACCCTTCAACTCGTTACCCTCCTCCTCCTCGCCGCGATCCGCGACGGTCTCCTCTTCCACTTCCGCCACCAACGCATCGCCTCTCGGGGCGGCGGAGGCGACGGCTACGGCGGTATTAGCGGCGGAGGACGAGAGGAAGATTTTAGGGTTGGTCTGTTTCCTGGGGCATTTTTTGTTGGTTTTAGTGATGGTGGCGCCCATGCAAAAGAGCTCAGCAAGGAGGGCCGTCATGGGCTTGGGCTCGTCTCGGGCTGCGGAGGGAGGTTTCCGGGGCGGGTCATTGGGGCGGGCCTGGGGGGACTGAGGATGGGCCGTGAGGAGGAAGGAATCGAGGTCAGGTTCGTCGCCGGTGGGGATGCCCTTGTTGGACCGGAGACGGTCGAGCCAATTCAGACCGGATTTTCCGGTCTGGGCTGAGCAGAGCATGGTAGTTGAGTAGAGATAGAAAGTGAATGTGGACGACAGTGGTGGGAGTGATAAACGAAACCAAACAAAAGAAAGAAAGGGGAAAGAGGAAGAGGAGTGCGCAATGCGCGTCGTGAGTCGTCGGTGACTGCCACGTGGGCGACAAAGTGATATACTGTGTTTAAAATTGGAGAAAACCTATTTATTATTTATTATCTGTTGTCCTTAATTGTATTTAGAATTTTATCGTATTTATTACTGATATACTTATATTTTAATGAAATGTAATGTATTGTTAAGGTAGAATTCTGAACACATTAAAAAAAAACAACTGCAATATCTGTAAAATCGAAAGGAAAGAAGAAACAAGAAATGTGATTGCACTTACCTATGTATGAATGTATTTGGGAAGTGGCGAGAGTAAAAACAAAAACAACGTGGATGTCTTGTGAACCACGCCCCTCAAAAACCGCTGAGAATAGATTTTTACTTTCAGTTTTTTTCTACTTCATCCTCAATAAATAAACAAATTCTTTTATTACTGCATCTGTTATTAGACCTGTCAATTTCGCCCTCCTTACATGGTTTGGCCCTGTGGGTTAGGGCCAGAAAAATCCACAGGGCCAAAAAGCTCCTCGTAGAAAAAGCCCACAGGATCAAAATATCTTCAAAAGCCCTGTGGGGCAGGGCCAGCCCATGGGCCTTTTTTTTAGAAAAAATGTTCATTTTGAATACAAGAAAAAAATATAATTAAATCCTAATTTGTTACAAAAATAGTTACTATAGAAAATAAATTAAAATTTTTGTAAGAGGAGAGTTCTAAAATCAAGAAGTAAAAGCAAAATGACAATATTTATTGAGTTAGATTCTCTAAGTATATAATTAAAGGATCATTTTATAAATTTGAAATTTAAATATTTAATTTCACTTTTTTTTAAGTTATAAGTAAGAAATTAACTTTTTATCTAAAATTATCCTAATTGAAATTTAAGAGAAGATTTTCTCTAATTGAAACTCTTAATTTAAAAAAAAATGAGGCTTTTTAATTTTCTTAGAAAGTTATTGAAAAAGAAATTAAATATAAATGATTTTTTTTTTCATTTTATACTCAACAAATCATGTTCATAACAAAAATAATAAATAAAAAGAAAAAACTCATAAACCTTGTGCAGACTAAAGTTGTATTCGCCCATAGAATTCAATCTCGTCGTACTACTCACTCAAAATGTTTACATTTTTAAATGTCATAAACATAAATATAAACATAAACATAAACATACATTTATGTTATGTGTTCTAATTGAAAGTTAAAAATAAATTATTTAATGTTTTAGTTAAAGAATTGAAACACTATAACATTTGTCATTCTTTAGTAATTTAGGCCTATTTAAAATTTTCATTTTTTATAAATTTTTAAGAAATTAACTTTCTTTTCATAATATATCTTATGGTGATTTTGAGAAAAGATTATCAGAGAGAAAAAAACAAAATAAAACATAAGTTTAATTTACACATAAAATATTAATACTATTTTTGATCCAAAAATTTTAGATAATAAATTTTTGAATTATTTTTAATTTTAAATAATTAAAAACAGATTGAGTGATATTTTAGAAGTCGAGGAAACAAAACAGTGATTCTTTTTAAGAATTGTAAAAGCAGTGCAAATATTAAATCAAATTAATATGTTATTATCTCTTTTTGTGGTATTTTGATATTACTAATTATATATAATTGGTGTCTGCAATATAAGACATAATTTTATTAAAATTGACAACAAAATAAAGCATTTTTATAATATTTCAGTAAAATAAATTTGTAATACTATTTAGTTGTATAAAATTAAGTGTGTGGTTTGCAATTATTTTTAATTATTTAAAAAAGTGGTTATTTTGAGTATTAAATATTCTATTATACTATAATTAATTAGTTTTATTTAATAATTTGAAATAAGAAATCAATTACATGAATATAAAATTTAGTACTTTTAATAGTTACTATTAAGAATGTTGAAGTTTAGTTTCCAAAAAAAAATTTAGTGGACTAAACCTACCTTAACCTTGACCCTAACCCCCTTGAGAGGGGGCTTTGGGGGTTGGGGCTTTTTTTTGGCCCCCATTTGAGGAGCTTCTTAAGAGGGGACTTTTTCAAGAGTGGGTTAGGACTAGCCCCGAGGTCATGGATCAAATTGACATCTCTATCTGTTATAATACTCTGTTCCTAAACTTTTATTGGAAATTATACAAGAATTGTATTGGCAGCTCTTTCCAATAAGAAGTTAGAGTTTAGAAAATAACCAAGTTCAAATTATATTTATATGTGCGAGGATCTTTATTAATTGTATTTCTCGTTTTGATTGTTGTAATAATAAATGTTCAAGTATGACATTAGATGTTATAGTTATTAGAATTACAAAATTTAAATCAATTGTATTAAAATCGTTTGTTTGTTATAATTCATTCAAGCAATATTTTTTAACTTTTTATCATTATTGAAGTCATATGATTGTAGATAAATGTATATACTGATATTATTAACTTACTTGTATGTTGTGTTGATTTTCTTTGAATGTTATCAATGGGAATGATGATTATTTATATGATAATTTACTTATACAACATAAAAAGTGTAATTGAACATGAAACCATCAATCATTGGAAATATTCGTGTTTCACGAATATTAAAAAAATAGATAAAGATATGAGATATGTGAGAAATTGATGAATTTGCACTATTATACAGTATAACAAGCATTAGAAAGTTCTCATGATTCTTATGAATTAATATGTAAGTGGATATATTCAAATTTTGAGAGTTAGTTATTAGCACATGATACTTGTATTTAATATTTGTCTTCTGAAAATTATTGAGTTATAAGTTAAGTCCATGATTCATAATAACATTAAATGAAGTTTAGGATACAAGTGAAAATTAATTTATAACTTTATTATTAGATACATTATAGTTTATAATTTTTAAAACAAAATATATTATTTAATTTTATTTAAATTGAAAGATTTTCCAATTTTGAATCATATTATACTAATTTACCTTTTTTTAAAGTATATGCCTAGAGTGTTGTTACGTGTATATATATATATATATATATATATATATATATATATATATATATATATATATATATATATATATATATATATATATATATATATATATATATATATATATATAACATTGTATGTATTTTGGATGTCGCATACACCAATAAGTTTTGAGTTTTGCCGTAAGAGATAACTTCCCTTTAGTTCGAAACAAAGTTCTTCCTCCTCTAAAGGATAATAATTTTTTTTAAAAAAAAGGTTATTTAGATAAAAATCCATTTAAGGGTAATCGGAATAAGAGGAATCGTGCAAGCAAGTAATTGTTTAGTATGAAAAACTGTTCCATTACTTTTATTATTATGTTAAGTCAAACATATTACAATGAATGCATGATATGGAATAAATATATATTCGGATATACAGCTAACAATTTTTTTTACTGTCTTTAAAGTAATTATTTTGTAGACAAAAATTTCAATTGAAAAATAAAAAACGCAAAAGGATTTGGTTCACACAAAACAAACATGAAAAAAGAAAGCTGGTGGCGAATTACGATGGCCGATGCCCTAACCTTAGTTTTCCACGATCTCATTATTAGACATTTAGACTAATACAAGTATGTTTCATATGCTAAGTTTGGTTATGGTCTTGTTAGAACTTTTTTAGTCTAACAAACACCACTGTGTGACTTTTGCTTCCTTTAGTGGATACTCTTTTTTTTCTCCATAAGAAGAACTAAGTTCTACTTGTTATGATATATGAAAATGGAATATAGACCTTTTTTGTTATACCATTAGTATAAAAAACAAAATTTTATGATATTTTTTATATCATTACTTAATTAGGTTTTCAACGTTTAAAAGTTTAGTAGTTTTCAATGCTGTATCTCTATTGTTCTTTTTCCTCATTGTCATAAAAGAAATTATTTACTCTTTTAGATGTTCTTCATAGAAGTCTTGCTTTATCTTTGACTTAGAATTCATATTGTAATTATTATTTTGATTATTTTACCCATTGATTTTTATTTCTGGGTATAAGTATTTTTTTTGTGTGTGCATAATTAATTAAATATATATATTTACAAAACTATTTTTACGAAATAAATTAGTATAGTTCTTTCTTGGTATTATAAGTTTTGTCATTGTCATTTGCATTTATATAATTGTAGATGCGATGTAATAAATATAATAAATATCATTTAACCGACATAAAAGATATCGGCACTAACACAGTATTCGTTTGAACATATTATATTGTTGAGAGACGAATGCGAGCGACGATTTGAAAATTAAGTCGTGTTCGAATGAGAGAAAACATGAGGTTGCTGAAAACGGATTTGCGGGATGCCTTGATTTTTCATCACCCACGAAAGTGAAGAGATTTGGAGGGATTAGTGGTAAAAAGTCAGTTGTGCCCTCAGTGTATTATAAAATTCCATCTCTGTACGAGTTTAATATACCTAATCGATTCGTTTTTACACAGAACCGATTCCACTCCGGCAAAAGATTCACAAAAACGCTGTATTCGGTTCGCATCAAGTGATATTCGGTTCCAGACATTTTGGTAACTTGACGAAGGAGATGTATTCGGTTACCATGGAGTGGTATTCGGTTCCCACTATGCAGAACCACTTCGAACAACGCTGTATTCGGTTGTTTCCTTCAAGCAGCAAGGTTGGCGTGGAGGTGGAGGCGGTCTGATGTTTGACGAAGGTGTTTCCATGGTGGTGGATGGTGGACAATCACCCTTGGCCCATGACCCATGATGCTAGAGGATGCAGCTCCATCCCATGCTCCTTCAAGCAGTCGACGAAGGTGGAGAACGACATGAATTAACAGGAAGTTGATGGGCGAATGTGTGAAGAAGATGAGGGAGGCGCGAGGGAGATGGCGGCCCTGAAGTGGCGACGTCCGATTAAAGGGCGAGAGAGTATCGGTGGCGCGAGGGTTTGGCAATAAGCGCCGCGGCCAAGGGCAACACTCGCCGTAACCCGCATCCTCAAAGGCGATTGGTCGAGCGATGGCGTTTTGCAGGTTCTGCGGTGGCGACGTCGTCCATGAGCGGTGATGGCCAACGAATATGACAGTGGTGGGGAACGAGCAAACCGGTGACACGGTGGTGACTCACTACTATTTCAGTTGCAGGAATGAAGAAGAACAGAGGCGTATTCGATTACACAACATCTATATTCGGTTCCTGCAGTACAAACAAATACAAAGGGACCTGTACTCGGTTCCTGTGTTTGTATTTGGTTCCCTAAAGTAAAAACATGTGTATTCGGTTCCATTTTTCTGTATTTGATTCCCTTACAATTTGGCTTCACGTTACACCCTGTATTCCATTCTACAGTGGTATGTATTCGGTTCTTTTGGAGCACATTTGGGTTGCAAGCTTGTAGGTGGAGGTGCCATCATCTGTGATGAAGTTGGAGAGGGATCCTCACCGGAGGTTGCAAGCTTGAAGGTGGAGGTGGAGGTTGCAAGCTTGAATAATTTTGTACTGACCTTTCTAGGTTTGAGAGAGCATGGATCCTCACCGGAGCACTTTACTGGCGACTGGTACTTCGTGCCGGAACTCTGCTGCTTGCGAAATCACCGGTTGAACGTCCACCTCGATCACTTCTCGGGGACCCATTTTTCTGGATGATATAATTAGGTTAATGTTGTTTAATTATTGTATTAAACATACATGATGTATCAACCTTTTGTCAATGGAGTATCTGGTATTGAGGCAGAATGTAGTTGTTGTTTTTTAGATTATATAATGGTTTTGAATCCTTTATTAGCTGCGTTTGAATTGATGAAAGAATATGGAATGAATTTAAGGTTTGGATCGAAAAATAAGAGTAGAAAACGAAAGGTGATGTTTTGATAGTATCATTGTATTAGTACATTTTTGAAACCTGGTGGTGTGGAAACTACTTCTGAAATTATAAACAAGACACTTCCAAACTGTAATAAAATCATACCGTTTGGTAATAAATAATATTATAAAAATATTATAATTAAAAATAAATTCATTTTACTAAAATATTTTTTTTTATAATATTATAATTAATTTTAATAATTATTTTTAGTTTTTTACTCTTTATAAACATTTTTACAGTTAAATATAACATTAACAAATAACATTTTATATTACTTTAATAACTAGGAACATTTTGGTAATTTTTAATTTATATCAATTAAACAAATTTTTTAAATATGTCACATCAATCAAATCCTCCACTAATTCTCACAAATTGTACTTCCAAATCCACTCTCAATTACCTTCAAATTCACTCAAACAAACAACAAAAAGATTATCCTTAAATCCATTCAATTACTCTCCTCAAAATCATCTGCCACAAATCATCTCATGTGAAGAAAGCCTAAGACTCGAAATATTACTTCTTTTATGTACTACTTTCTGAAATATATATTATATACCACTATTGTCGCTAATGTTATTTTCTTGTTCATATAGTTAATTATTTATGTATTGCCTTTGTCGTTTAAAAAGAAAACTGGAAATAAAAGGATTTGAAAGGTAAACAAAAACAACACTCAAGGAGAAACTAATTAATATAAAATACAACATTATAGCCCTTTTTTCATATTGAGAGATTATATAACCTTTCACAAACGCAATCTTCTAACATGTGTATTTGTTTTTGGGAGAATTAATGGGAAAAGGAGGAAGTAGAGTTAAAAGTGAAATTTTCATGATGTTTACGGTTTTTGTTTTTATTTTATTATACTTTTCTTCTGGTTAACTATAATCATATAATTTTATAATTTATTTTCTTATAGGAGGAAAAAAGTTTTAGCTATCTTCTCTTTTCTTTTGTAATTTGTACTAAAATATCTAAAAATAATCTCTTATTTTTTAAATATTTTTCCTGTTTTCCTTTATTATGCAATGCCTGTTAAGTTTTGCTTATTGTGTTATTCGTTAGGTCTTATGTGTAAGTTTTGAATCCATACTATTGAAAGATAAAGTGTATCCGAGCAAATCCCCTTTGTAGTGAGATGCGTGATTTCTCTTACATTAAATTAAATATCTCATTCTTTATTTTTATACTTTTATTTCTTTCAAATAATAATTCTCAAATCTAGTCAATCTTAATTTGAGTTTGAATTTTGAAGTTGTTGTAGAGCTTGTTAGAATTCATACAATTATAATATCATCCTTTAATTCAAGTGTTATCCCTTTTAATTAAAGTCTCTTATTCTACTTGAAAATTCGTAATTTTGTAAAATTATTTAATAATTAATAATTTTATATGTATTTATAATAGAGCCGAAACTCGGCTAATTAATTATTGTAGACATCAAACGTTATGGACGGAAACCGCCCACTCCTTAATATATCTTATGAATATATTTTTTTCCATTTCTCCAATAAAAAGGAGTACGGAAAGATAATTGTAACCAAAAATAGAAAATTAAATTTAGAAATAATATGAGAGATAAAGTCCTATCACCAATTAGTATAAATAAAAGTCTAAGTATGACTTTAGAATCACGGTACACATTACATGCATCACTTACTTAATTAACCGATCGATTATATTATTAACTTGATTGTCGGAATGTCTTTGATAGGTACTGCCCGCTCGGCTTTGACGAAAAGGAGGGAGAACAAATATATACTGAAGGATGAAGGACCACTAAGAAGTTCGTCCAGTCTTATCGACAACTTTGAATGATTTAAATGAGGACTTCAATCCTATACCAAAACAAGGTTCATTTTGTATTGAACTAACGAAGATGAGAAAAAAAAAACAGAAAGAGATTAGATATTTCCAATGCAAGACATGACAATATTAACTTCATACCGAACTGGTATAGTTTTGTTAAGATTACTGTGAGTTTTTCCCTTTTCTCTTATTCTTATTAAACAGATTGCAAAGGAAGCATCAAGAAAGGGAAAATAGAGAGAAGCAAATATTTTGGTCTGTGGAAGTCGTTCTCTTCTTGTGCGCTGTGCGGCTAGAATTCAATTGTACTTTTCTTTTCCTGTGGAAGAGTGAATTGTGTAGAAAGTGCAAGCCCACCTTCTGTGTTCTGTCACTGTCAATGTGGCAAACCATTTTGTTTCTATCTCTGTTCTGGTGGAGACTTTTTTCGTAGTTTGCTTTATTTTATTTTTTTATAATGTGCAAAGTGTTTCTTCTTATCTTTTGTTAGGCAAAGACAATAGCATTATTCTAAACTTTGTCCCTCTAACAGTGTTATGCTTTCGAATTAACCTATGATTAGTGTTGCCCCACAGATAGTTAACTCACATAAAGACAGTCAAAAGAATCATTTACTTAACAGCAAATGTTAAGTCAGAAATTTAGTTTTCACCAAATGAAAAAAACAAATACCTTTTACATATTAAACGGCAACCTAGAATGTCACTCTTAGGAATAACCAACCACGTGAGAAAGTTGAAAATTAAACTAAATTTTACATGAAAAAGTTTATAAAAAACATACTCCTTGATTTATTATTTTAAAGTTTAAAAAATAATACCACTTTTTATATAAATTAGACTTAGATGTTATTAATGTTGTATTTTTTTATAATTTTTTTTCAAAAGACTCATTGGTTGTATAAAGATAATATTAGCCAAGATAATGGAAACACAATCACTGTTATAATATTCTTCATGTTTGCACTTACAGAGTGTCAGCTTCCACATTATGTTTTGCTACAGATAATGCTGTCATGATCTCTTCATCAGTCTCTATTCAAAACAATGTGGAGCATATGGTGCATGGTGGATAATATTTTTCTCTCGTGGGTCTAAATTCGTGTTCCCATTCAGGAAAAAAAATAATGTTTCAAAACCGTGTTTGATGACTTTTCACTCGCAAGGCCAAGCTATTATGTAGTTTATTATTGCACAGTTTGTGCACAAGTTGCAAATTACGTTGACTACATCTATAGTCAAATAATTAAGAACAATGGTAATATTACTATAAGATTTAGTATTACTATTATCACTAAGGTTTTGGGAGTTAAATTTTATTTATATGGATTTTGTTGAATAATTTGATTTATTGTTTCTTTAATTAAACTTGCATAATTTAAGTTAATATTAAGGATAAGAATGTGTTAAGATTTCTCACATTCAAACCCCAAGTATCAATGCATTAGTTAATATCACTGGTAAGGATAATTAATGCAATTGTCAACTATCCACTTTGGTCTCTTCAAACATTCAATAAATGAAAGTTAATTTTAGTTATGTGTTGCTGTATATCTGGTCTATGCCTCCTATTTAGAAAGCATAAATTAGACCTGACTATCCAATTTCATACAAATATATATGTACGGCCATTGCTTACCACTTTAATTCTAAGTATAACATATTATCTATATTGACCACGGAATTAATTAAACATTAATTGGACGTTGTAATAAAATGGATGATATCCTCTTAATTAATTTATTGCTGAAGTTAAATATTTCTATTTGTAATTCTTAATTACTAAACGTTAATAGTTATTAAAACTATATGTAAGAACCCAAAACATTATTCATTTATTGAATGAAATTTTTTACACGTAACTTCTGATCATGTTTGAATACGTTTTCGTATCTTATTTATAATAAAATTAGTTGTTCATTAAGAAATACTTAAGTTGTTAATACAAGAAGTATTAAAAAACTGATTTAATCAAAAAAATTATCATAATTGTGGACTTTAATATTAATAGAATTATATTTTAAATATTTTCGAGATTATTACTATTTTGTTTTTATACTAAATTTAATTGCGTTAGTAAAAAATTGATTCACATTTTTTGAAGTTTCAACAACCAACTCGATTAAAAGACGAATGAGATTCAAAAATCGTATTTTTAGTTAATAATCGATCAATAATATAAGAGTCAAAGTTAAACTATCTATTAAATAGTTAGTTTAGTCTTAAGCCGATTTAAGAGTAAAAACTGTCAGATGTTTTAAAAATTTATAGAAATTCTTTGTGGATTATGAAGGTACACAATCAAACAAAACTATACATTAATTTAAATTTTTTAATACGTGTATTTGATTTTAGATAAATAGATTTTAATTAATGAATATAATTTTGTAGAAAGGTAAATGTAAATGAAAACTTTTGATATTGCATAACACAGAAAAGTCTAACCACTGTAAATCGTTTTACATGAATTTCGTACACAACAACATGACCTGACTTTTATTTTGACTTTATCGTGTTATTATCTCTGTTCACCAAACGTTTCAAACCAAAATCCTAAAGTCATATCTTTCCTTAATCTATTATAAATTCGTGAGTTTTTTCAACTTATGTTATTTTATTCATTACTATTGCAAAAACATAATTTTGCTATGTAATAAACATAATTTCAGATATAATTTTTTAACATGATTGTAATAAAAGTTGAAACTTTGTTATGGTGTAATTTATAATTGATTGACAGAATAAAAAATAAGATAAATATTTTTCAACTATGGTTTGATTAGGTGAGTGATGTTAGATGATTAATAATTAATAGTTTAATGTAAAGAAATAAACATACCAACCACAGCTAGTCGGTGCCGCAACTGGAGTTGGTCTGTGTTAAGAAATTTGGTAAAGTGTCACTAAAAAGGAAGAAGTCAAGTGTAAAAGATGTGTATGTGGTGCAATTTAAAAAACTGGAAAAAAAAATCAATTTAAAACTTCATTGATTATGATTTCAAATTTTGAAAATTAATATTTAACTAGGAATGTATATGTGTTGCATTTTACTTATAATATTAAACTTAACTAAAAATTTTAAATACAATTGTTTGTAATTTTATCATCTTATTGTTGCTATAAATACCATCCTAATTTTCTATTCACACTTCATATACAGTTATGTAATGATGAAAATTTATTGTATTCCTTCTATATATTCAACGTAGTTTTGCTCCAACTAATATAATTGGTATAACAAATATTTTAAAATATACTTTTAAGGAGTTATTTTTACAAAAGCAACTTACATCCATAACAAACACATCTCTAAATTCTGGAATTGTTATCTCGAGTTCCTAAGTTCATTCCTATAATTGAATATTTTTGTAAAGTCTAGGAAAAGCTTTTAAGAATGACACGTGGTTATTTTAATATTACGTGATAACATTATACCTAAAATAATTCCTTGAGTGTGACTAAAAGTATAAATAATTGTCAAGTCTAAGTTAGTTAGTTGTGTGATTAGTTTATAAATTTACATGTTTAGTTTTTACAAATAAAAAATAATAATTAATGATTACTATCAAAGGTGAAACGGGTCAATAAATAAATAAATAATCCCAATTTATTAAAATCGATCTCGTATTAATGAAAATTTATTAATTTCCGTTAGAAAACCGAACTTGTTGGCGTCTTTATTCCTATTAACATTTATAAAATTCAAGTGAAGACTTAAAGAAATAAATCCAATTTAATGAAGTAATTAGGTAATAATACAAATAAAAAAATGTGTTATATTTTTAGTAAGGTGTTTTAACACTTTGAATAATCATAATGATTGCATGGTTTGAGTGAGTGATAAACATTCAAGTGATATGTAAAACATAACAAAGAAATCAAAAGACTTAGCACAATAATTTATTAAAAAATCAACTCAACCATTTTTATATATTTTAATTATTTTAACGATGGGATCGAAAATCATAATCAAAACATTCATTCATAATTTTCTTTCTATCCTTTGGGGCCTTGTTCACTTGAATGTATTTGAGATAGAGTGATTGAGGGGATTTGAAAGTAAATTTTTTTTTGTTGTTTATTTGAGTGAATTTGGAGGTAAATGAGAGTGAATTTGAAAGTAAAGTTTGTGGGAATTAGTATACGATTTGATTGACGAGACAGATTAAAAAAATTTACTTCAAAATCCACTCTCATTTACTTCCAAATTCACTTAAATAAACAACAAAAAAATTTACCTTCAAATCCCCTTAATTACTTTTCCCCAAATCCATTCAAAGCCTTAATGTCGTCTTAGGTCTCTGTTATAAAGTTATGTTTAGTTCTTTGTATTCAAACTTTGAATACTTGTTAAAGACACACCGATCAAATATCATAGAAAAGTCTTAAATTCACAATAAATGCAATCATTTACATCCTTACTTTATTTATCTATTTATAAGTTTCAAAATAAGCTTTTAGTTAGAATTAACCTAATCATGGTCCAAAAGTTGAAAAATACATTTTACCTGTAAATATGTTTGATTTGTAATGTGGGTGTCTAATATATTTGTAAAATTAATATTTAAAAAAGGCATATTTATATAAATTAGAAAGATATAATATATGTGTAGATATTTAAGCATTTTTTTCTACATAATTTTTTTTTCAAAAATAAAAATTAATAACATAAATAAGTGTAGATTGGATTTGGTATACATGGAGAGTTGGAGAGGCATTAACTTTTCTGAATGGATGACTGTTACCATATAAATAAAAAAATGATGACAGTTGGATACTACTATCTTCAACCATGAATATCATAAAATTGAGTTATATTATCTACAGACAAAGCTACGAGCATCTCAATGATAAAATAAATAAAACTTTCTTTATTTATTGAATAAAATGATTTGTAATAATAGACGTTATAAGAGAATTGAAGGTCATTTTCTAAAAAAAAAATCATACAAAAATATTTATACTTATTTTTAGCAAAGTAAAGATTCCCCAAGGATGTGTTCAATGTTACCTAAACCATGTGCAGTCAAATGAAGTAATTTTTGTAGCTTTTATATAGATAAATGAAAAGAATATACTAAGTAAGGAAGAATAAAATGTATTATGAGGTAAAGGGAGCTAAAAAAATACATGTGTGCCCAAAGGAACAGACCCATGTGAGATAATAAGAAATGCAAGAAAAACGAGTTGGCGCAACGTGAAAAACAAGGCCTATGAAAAACTCGGTAGTCTGGTCTTAAAAAACCACACCCTTGCTCGGTCCTTTCAAATGGATTGTCTCCATTCACTCGTTAACGATTCTTATACACTATTTATTTATTTATCAGCCTCCAATTCAACCAACCAAGCAACAAACACCGTCAGTCAAATAGAGGAACAACGTTAGACTTCCACCCCCACGGTTCCTTTCGTTTCTACGTCACTCTGTCGAATAATTCACACGCATCACTTCGCCACCATTCTTTTTTATGTGGTCGTTTTGATTCCTTCCCTCTCACGTCCATTGGCTCCTCCAAAACACTTATCCCTTTTCATCTTACACCGCCATTGCCCACATCACGACACGGCGTCGTTTTGCACCAACCCCTTTCTCCTCCTCTACCCTTCCCATCTCTATCCTCACACCCTTATCGCCTCAAATCTTTTTTGTCCTTCTCCCCCTCTGATTTTTCGCCAATTTTCTCATCTTTTTGTTTCCTCCGCTTGATTTTTCTTCGCCTCAAATATTCTTCTGCGTCTCCTTCTCCCAAACCCCCTTTAACTCTTGTGAGGAGCTGAACAGATTTTGGGGGTTCTTTCTACTTGTTATTATTATATAATTCCCTCCTAGTTTTTTTTTTCTTTCTTTATTTCTTTCTTCTTCTTATGCCTTTGCCCCAATCTTTATACGATATGTTGGAGAACCCTGCAACATTGGGGTTCTGTACACTTGTGGGAATGTTTTTTAGTCCTCTGTGGGTAGCATTTTTCGTTGGGGTCATTGTTGGATGGTTTTGGAAGCCGAAATGGGCGAGGTTGGGTAAGGAAAAATTAACAACTTCTCTTGCCAAATCCTTAGATTTTGCCTCACCCTCCTCGGCTTCTTCTCCTTCTAAGTCTGTAGTTTCTCCCATTAGGAGTTCTTCTTCGTCTCCCTGCCTTAACTCCATTAAGATGCAACGACCGAACCCAGAATCTCTGGCCATGAAGAAAGGGACAGATAAAAAAACTTCTTCTTCGTCCTCTCCCGTGAAATTTGCAAGTTCCGTTAGGTATTTTTGGATTTATACATTATTCTCATGTTATTCTGATAACATAAACAGTTGTTGCACAAATACAGAGTATTAATTAATCCATCTACCTTTTATTGTTCTTATAATGAAATTGGGGAAAAAGATGGAGACAGAAGAAATTTGGACATGTTAATATGAATTTGTAACATGTTCTTGCAAACTGTTTTTTTTGTGATTGACAAATTAGAATGTGGTGTTAGCATGCCGTTGTATTTATCACTTTGTTTTACCGTGCAGTTCACCCAAAACGGCTGAAGAAACGCCCGATGCCGTGACAATAAGGGATTTTCATCATCTGTGGTTGCTTGTGGAGGAGAAAGATGGAGGTCTCGCTTGGAATCAGATGATGGATCGTTCTACCCCAACTATGAGTTATAAAGCATGGAAAAGAGAACCAAAGGTATGCTATTTCCTTGGTAAAATCTTTTGCTCGTATTTGAATTACCTACTCTACTTGGTTGTTTTTTATATTTGTTTTGTTCGCTTGTTAGGATGGTCCTCCCCAATATAGAAGCAGCACTATTTTTGAAGATGCTACCCCTGAGATGGTGAGGGACTTGTTCTGGGATGATGAATTCAGACCTAGATGGGACGACATGCTTACAAGCTCCTCAACTATTGAAGAGTGTCCAACTACTGGTACCATGAAAGTGCAATGGATACGGAAGGTGCATAACAAGTTTCTTCTGATTTAAGTGTATTTAATTGTTCTCCTAGCTCAGTGTGCTAATTATCTGTGAAACAGTTTCCCTTTTTCTGTAAGGATAGAGAATACATAATTGGTCGGCGAATATGGGAATCTGGAAGACATTACTATTGTGTGACCAAGGTATGAGAATAAAGCTCACCCTTTGTTCTGGAATATTTGAATATGTTGGTTGATGGTGGATGTTTTCCACTGTTATTACAGTATTATGCTTAACTTCGTTTTGTTTTGCTTTTTGTTCTTTCAGGGAATAGATTGCCCTTCAATCCCTAGAAGAGACAAACCTAGACGTGTTGATGTGTACTATTCTAGTTGGTGCATTAGAGCAGGTGAAATTTGATACCCTTGTAATTGAATTATAACTTGTACTTGTTCTTTTCTAACCCACCATTTAAAGTAGATGTTCCGTCACTGCTAGAATTGTTGGGACTGATATGGTATTCTTTTAACAGTGGAATCAAAGAGAGGGACCGGTCAGTTAACTGCCTGTGAAGTCTTACTTTTCCATCATGAAGAAATGGGCATTCCATGGGAAATTGCAAAGCTTGGAGTAAGGAAAGGAATGTGGGGAACTGTTCAGAAGATTGAACCTGGTTTGAGAGCCTATCAAGAAACAAGAGCTTCTGGTGCTGCACTTTCTCATTCAGCCTTTATGGCTCAAGTCAACACAAAAATAAGTCCTGAAGACTTGCAATCCATTGGAGCCAATGATAATTCAGAGGAGGATAGAAGTGTTGCTTCTCCTGAGAAACCACAGGGCGTGAACATTCCCAAGATGCTAGTTATTGGTGGTGCTGTAGCACTTGCTTGTAGTCTGGATAGGGGTCTAGTGACCAAGTATCTTTTATTTGGTGTTGCTAGAAGATTTGCTAATATAGGTAAAAGATAGTTAAAAATGGAGAAGGAATGAATGCCTTAAATGGCATTCTTTTGGACGATAACTCTTGTTATTATTGCTCTAAAAAATTAGAATTTAGAGGTCTCTTTTGTGGAGCAATTAAGTTATAGTTCAAAAATAATATCAAAGAAAACAAGACAATCCCGAGGTGATGGAGGGAGTAGGTGGTGAATTTTTTTTTCTTGGACTATGAGTAGTTCTCGTTGATCAAGATTCAGGGCTGTGTAAGTTTGTGTAAATTCAGTATCAATTAAAAAGGAAATACATGAAAAAGTCTTTCTGTGGTTCCTTTATTCTCCAAGTCACTCCTCTGGTGTAATTCCTTTGTCTGTTTGAGTTATCCACACCCACAATCACTGTAACGACAGTAGTATAATATCTTTATATCGGTAACATTTTCTAGATTCTATTTGCAGAGCTTGGAGCTAATAATGAGTATTTGGCTCTGTCAGGCGACATCAGCTAACCACCGAGATACTGGTTGTTGCTTTCATCTGACAACGTTTTTTTGTGTTTAACGTCTATTTCTACTAATCTACGGTTACCAGAAAATATCCAACATAGAAAATTACAGAGTGGGATTCGTTATATCTAATTTTAAATGAATAATACATATAGACTGCCTCAGTTTTAAAAATTTAAGAAGCTTTTAACGATGCAGGAAGAAAATAAAATAAGCTAGGATGATTTTGGTCTCGTATTAATTTATGCTCCGTGTTTTCCTTTTCATTATATTTTAACTAGTGATATGTCAACGCTTCCTCTCTTTAAAACTTGCCAAGACCTAGTAGATGGAATTGATATGAAACAATAATGAAGTTGTTGGGAGGAAATATCATCTTATAATAACAAATGGGTAATAGTAGGTTAACACATATATTCATTTGACAGATTTTTTAATGGAAAAGTGAAAAATAATTATCAAATGAATATAGAAGTGTCTCAAAATAATTTTTCCCCGTATCTAACATTCATTCTGCACAAGGCACAAACAGTTCCATCCCAAGCAAACTCAATTCATCACCAAGGTTTCGAAACAATCTAAACCATCAAACTGTGGTGCCAATTTTGGCATTTGAAGGCTCTTTGCTCGTTCTTTCACTTCTGCTAGCATCTTTTGACTGGATACTGATGACCCTTGTTTGATTTCCTGCAGACAAGACATCTTGAACTTTAGCTATACAAAACATTGCATAGCCTTTCTTACCTTGACATACCCTTATGTTCTTCCTAAATAAAACAATAGATGCAACTTTTCTTACCTTGACGTTGTTTCTGCCTATGAAATAAAATCCAGCAGCAGCAGCAATAGCTGGCACAGCTGCAAAAATACTTCCCATGGCCATTATTCCCCCTGAAAGATCAATTCTTGAAATTGGAATGAACAACTAGTCTTTCATCAAGATATAAGGCAGAGGAGGACGTAAAGAGACAGAGAAGATGCCTTGGTGATGAAGAGAAGCAAACACTGATCTATAAAGATAGGAAAAGGATAAAAAGACAGTTAAGTAAGGTTTGCAGTATCTTCAACTTTCTGAAAAGTAACTTCAAATGGCGGGATCATGGGAATATTTAACAAATGAAGACTTCACTTATTCTATGTTTCTGCTGTAAAACACCTTTATTTTTTCCCCAGTCGTTAAGAAATAACATTATCCCTTGCTTCATCAGAGTTTGTCACCTATCCCTCAAAGTAAATCCATGGCCTTGTCTCCTAAAATTGACCGGATCTGTAAAAAAGGTTTTAAAGTTTTGAAATTTAATTGAAATTGTGAACTTTCTAAAAATAACTGTGGTACCTAATAGGAAAATGCATGTACTTTATTAATTAAGACTTGCTTAAAGGAAGAGAATGAGTGTGTGATAGGATTTAACTCTCTAATAAACTAATAGTCCTGCTTAAGTCTGTCAAATTTGTAAGTTAACAGTTTTATCTTTTAAAAGAAATATCAGTAAGAAATAAGAGTACATATAAATTGTTATTAACCTTAACTTCTATTCATTGTCAAGCTTTTCTTAAGATGAAACACCTGTATATTGTTGATTCATTGTTTATTTTAGGCGACTCACTACCTTAAGCCCGAATTTCTAGTCCTATTTCAACAAGCATATACGAGCAAGATAATTTGTAAGCTAAAAAAATAGATTGTATGATTATACAATAATGCAAGAAAATTCTCAAATGATCTATTTAACCCATTATATAAAAGAGTGTAAAGAAGTTAGGTGATTCAAACACCCGATTCTTAGAAGGGAGAAAGTAATTTCAATTTTTCTTATTGTTCATTTCGTAATGCTAATTTTATCAATCTCTGCAGAAATTATACATGGTCCGTAGCAAATATAAGTTACTCATTGTTGCACCAACCCTGCGCAACATAAAAATATGTACATTTGATTAAAGGATTACTGAGGTTATTGCATGAAGCTGTGTTGAAAGAATGGCACGTTGTGAGAACCGCACATGTCATTTAGCTCATGCTTTTCTGTACCCTCCACCGTCCCTTTAGTTCTTCCCGTTCCATTATTTTTTTGTTTTCTTGCAGAAAACATGTTTTTCCTTCCTTTGTTGACTCTAATGAAGGACAGAAAAAGATATATCCACCTTGATGTCGTGGTCGGTTTCTAGTATCTTGAAGGAGAGTGGAGTAGAGACCACCAAATCCAAAATGGCTATGGTCGGCAATGGGAAAACGAGAAGAGCACTATTTTGGTGGCAATGAAATTACGTGGTGCACTACCAACTGAAAGAAAATCTGCACCTGCTTCACATTTTTCTCCTCTAACTCTGAATAAGTGATCACCGACCAAAATACCCTTTTGTTATCCCTTTACCTTGGTGGAATTGTGTGGAGAAAATTGGCAGAAAAAAAACATACAGATACTGTATCATTGCCTTTAATTGAAGCAGATTGCTGTGGGAGTAGGATTCAATCACTGTAATTTAAAAAAAAAAAGATCTATTTTTTATTGCTAACAGCTTTTTTATACATCCAGTTTTCTTACACGATGATTGATGAAGATTACTGGTAAAAAAGTAGAACTGCAATTATGGCCACGAGCAATTTTTAAGTTACGGGATAAACATAGTTCGATTTCTGGTGTACACACAAGTTTTCTCAATCGTTGATTAAACTATACAGAAAACAAATTAATTGAATTGAATTGTCTCGTATTTTTATACGACGTAATTATTACAAACAAATTGAGAAGGTTGGAGACGAAGGAATCCTTCTAACAGAGGACGATGGATTCAAAGCAGTGTAACCCGTCGAACTCTGGAGCAAACCTGGGCTTCAAACGGTCCGGGTTTTGCTTGGATCCACCGGTTGAAGATTGATTGGGATCTTTTCTAGCGGTTTTAGACTCGGCGGAGGAAGAAGTGCCCTCGGAGTTTGGTTTTGAATCGGCTCCTTTCACCGGGCCCAGGCCCAACGAGAAGCTCCAGTTCTGGCCCTGCGCGATGTCAAAGTGGCTGAACATAGACATAAACATGTTGTTGTGTTCTGGGGATTTTGAAAACAGCGGTGTCTGGTATTTTGCTTAAGTTGAAGTTGTTGTTTCTGCGACGATGGAAATATGTTATATGAGTATTTATATGGAATTAGACGAATAGGTGCAAAGGAAGAGTCGTAGGAAATTTGATTTGGATTTTTCAGGAAGTTTCTGCATATATGCGGTGTTTGGGTAGAAGTTTCGTTGCATTGACACGTAATTGAACGATTTACGCGATCAACCTTCACCTCAGTTGACTCGTGTATGGACAACCAACTTTGATTCAACTTAATTTTCTTATTCATTCTTCACCATACACGGTTGACCAAAATTGAAAAATTAGTATAATAACAGAATAATAGTTCCATATTGGTTAGTGATAATGTGAAAAAGCCTTAGATGATAGTAAGGTTTGGTATTTTCACCTGCAATTTACTTCAACTGTTTCCGTTATTTGATTGAGGTTAGAAGCTGACATTCAATTTAACTAAACCCAACTCAACTATCTTAGGTTGAGTTTCTCTTGTTTAATTGTTTTGAAACCACTTTAACCCAATTTAGTTTGAGTAAGTTGTTTTTAATTGTCTTAGAACAGCTTGCCCAAGTCAATTTAGTCAACCTTCCCTAGATGATTAGGTAGGTAATAGATGACATATATGAAATTCACACAACCAAAAGTAACTAGATGTGTATTTTTTTTAAATATTAAATTATTCAAGTATTAAATAATATAATCTATTTTGAAAAATATTATAAAAATCTAAACAAAATCATCTTAAATTATAAAATTTAATAAAAATAAATTTAAATTCATAATCAAATTGATCTAATAACCCAATTAATGATGGATTGAGCTAAATTGATATAACAAAAAAAATTTTACAAACTTCATCCAACTTAACTCAACTTTTGGGTGACGTTTATGATTGATTTGTCATAAACATCACTATTAATATATACCATATGTGTACGTGTGTGTTATTAATAAAATAAGATAAGATAAGAAATGTTAAAATGAGTCACTACATCCATTTTGGTTACTCTTAATTTTTGTTGCCAAAAGAAACTAAAAAATCCATAAAAAGGAAGCTGAATATCTAACTCGTTAACTTATATATATATATATATATATATATATATATATATATAAGGCTTAAATGCTTACTTGATCTCTATGTTAAGAGGTGAATTTCTGTTTAGTACCCGATTTTAAAAATGTATCTATTGAGTGTCAAAGTTATAAAAATTATATAAATGAAATCCCTCCATTAAATTGGCTTAAACGGAGTTAACTTCTACTAAAATATAAAACCGGCTTGTAAGGTGAGGTTTGCACCTCACTTATATATTATCATTTGGCCTTATCTCTAGTCGATGTGGGACTTCCAACACACCCCCTTCACGCCGAGGTATAGACATCTCGTGCATGATAGTAGAAATTGGGTGGTCCGATAGCGGCCCGATTGCGGGTGGAAGAGAAGAATAGAATGCCCACTTAGAACTCGCTAGGATAGGCTCTAACCATGGCTCTGATACCATATTAGTAATGGGTTTTAAGCCTAACTCAACCCCACAAAACCGGCTTGTAAGGAGAGGTTTGCACCTCACTTATATATTATCATTTGGCCTTATCTCTAGTCGATGTGGGACTTCCAACACACCCCCTTCACGCCGAGGTATAGACATCTCGTGCGTGATAGTATAAATTGGGTGGTCCGATAGCGGCCCGATTGCGGGTGGAAGAGAAGAATAGAATGCCCACTTAGAACTCGCTAGGATAGGCTCTAACCATGGCTCTGATACCATATTAGAAAGTGAGTTTATGCTCTATATAAAAAAAATAGTGTTGATATTTTTCTTCTAATTTTATCTTTTAAATAATTTTTAAATTAAAATAATTATTTTATTAATTTTATTTTTGAAACAATTACTTTTCAAAATTTAATCTATTTTTTATTATCCGTTTTGTTAAACTTAACTACTTTTTTCACTACCAGAGAAATTATTTTTAAATAGATTAATTTTGGCATTTATGACGATTTTAAATTTCACTAAAGGCAGTACTTAAGGTTTGTTTTTTCTTTAAAAAAAAAAAGAAAAAAAAACCGACGTTAACGAATTATCGACAGTTTTGACTAACTCTTGATAAGGTAGTACTTACCGGATATCGGATATTTACATGTGATTTGATAACCTTTGTTACTTATTAATGACTATAAAATCCCTTTTATTATGAGCAGTTTACAAATTCTTAGTACTTTGTAAGAGACCTCTACTAATATAACGGTTTTAAATCAGTATTACAAACCTCAGTGATTGTTATCCTTATAATATAATTAATTATTTATTAATATTTTACTTAATGTTTTAAATTTCCTTAATTTTATTTATTACACTTTTTTTAATGCACATAATTCCTAAAACATATGAAATAAAAAGTAAAATTTTAAAATTTTGTTATTTGTTTATATTTAGATATAGAATTCATAGAAAAAACATTCTTCATCTAACCTCTAATTTAATAATATAAATTACTAAATAAAACATTATATATCCTACAACATATAGATAAAAAAACATATAAAATATTATTAAAGTTATCCCAGTAATAATTATATAACAAAATATATGTACAACCTTCTTGTTACTGAGTATCTCAAAAGAGTAAAGTTGATAAACAAAACATCTATACATATAAACATATATATTAAAGCCCAACAAACTCTATCCTCTGACTCCAATAAAGGTAAGTTATCACCTACAGCGTCCTCTGCTTTTACCAATAGGTAATCATTGCAAAGAAATAAAACAAAATACACATAGAAACAAAGCAGGATAAATTAGTATACAAAGAAATTATCATAATTCAAAATAACATATCAAGTTTCAATTCAGTGTTTACAACACTATATCAAACATATAATCATGCAAGTAAGTGACTTAGATTCAATTATCCGGATACAATGTTTTGATACAGACATTAATGAAGGCTTACACCCGTGGTAGCATTTATACTCTGCAACATTATAAACAAGGATTATTCGACCTACTACTCATGAGGTTAATCTTTTACTCCTAAGACTCAAAAGTCTAAGGTAAAAACCTTCTGTCATTCTCTTCGCCACATCATTCCTCTCTACTTGAGTTGAATGGTTGGTAGAATATCAAGATACCTCCTTTCGAAATATTTGTCTATCAAGCATACACCACAACTTTCTCAAAGAGAACCTATCCTCGAGGTTCTTCTCATATCACATATCTTCCATTCTCACAATCATATATATATATATATATATATATATATATCATCCAATAAACATTAATATATATCAACAACATAAGTATACTTTAAACCAGTTCAAACAAAGCATCACTTAGAAAACATTTAAGGAACTAAAAGAAACAGGTGTCGTGAGGTTAATAATCTTTATTTCTTTTGAGATAATTAACTATCTTACTTGATAATCGATTATTCCAGAAAACTCTTCAATAAAAAAGGAACTCTGTCTAAAATAATCGAATACTAGATAGGATAATCGATTATTCCAAAGATATTCTAAGCAAAGAAATTTTTTTGACTAAGATAATCAATTATCAGATAGGATGATTGATTATTTTAGAGAGTTTTGAAGAAAAGAAATTTTTTTGACTGAGATAATCGATTATCAGATAGGATAATTGATTATTTCAGAGAGTTTTGAAGAAAAAAAGGAATTCTGACTAAAATAATTGATTATCAGATATGATAATTGACTATTTCTGTCAATTTTTGACAGCTACCTAATTTTCTGGTATGGTTGTACCTAAGACTCATCCAAATGACCAAAGTGGTATCCTTCACACTATAATTAATCCAAAAACATGTTTATGACCATAATTGAATATCATTTTGCTCTTTTGGTCAAGAATAAGATGTATCAAATCAAATCATCATTCTAAAAACCATATACCATATTTTACACATTTCAAATCAAAATTTTGCTGACCTAAGTGGCCAAACAAATCTTAAATGGGATAAAAAAAACTCCAACCATCAAGTTTCTTCCCAAAATAACTTCCTTAGAAAATCATCTATCAAACCCTCATTTTTGACCGACATTTTTCTTTAATCTATTATTAGACCAAGGTTCAACAACACTTAATCCAATCAAGATAACTAATCTTATCATTATAAATTCCCAAGACTCAAGCATAAACGTAATAAATCATCTAGGCACAAAATACATCAAATTCCACTCAACATACCTACTTTATCAAGTAAGTCAACATATCAAGTTTCACAAATCAATTCAATTTCATAAAGCAACTACCATACCATCATACAATCATCAGTTAAGATGTGTTTCTAAAATCTCTCCCATAGCTCCACAAACTCTATCTGCTTCTACAAACCACAACAACTTGATCAGAGCATACCTCTATTACCATTAGAGAAAACTCAAACTGCAAATTAGAGAGGGACATAGAGACATGTAAAATACCTTAATCAAGAAAACAATAGAAATTAACTTACTCTTTAACGAAACTTGATCGGCTAGAAACAAGGATCTCGTCTCAAAGATTCCTCAAGCAGTCTATGATCTTCAAACAGATGAGTAGATGATTATGTATTTTAAAGAGAAGGTAGATAAATCTTAAAGAAAAGAGTTTTAGTGAGATAAAATTTTTTAGATAATGAAACTCCTTAATATAAAATTCTATTTATGCTTTTATTATTTTTAAATTAAAATAATAAAATACATTATTTAAAAAAGTCTATTATATTTAAAACATTCTATCACATATTTGATTTTTTTTAGGATATTTCCATTTAAAGTAAATAATAAATTTTAAAAATTCAAATATATTGAAAGTCCAATAACATTCTTTAATTATTTATCTTAATATAATAAAAGTCTAATAATATTCTTTAATTATCTATCTTAATTTAAATAATTTGTTTTCTCAATAGGAAGACTCATACTTAACACAAAAACTAAATAACATTATAATATAAAATATATATTAATATACTTAAGATTTTATAATTAAATTCAATTATAAATTTATTTATAAAATAGATAAAAATTATTTATAATAAAATTGAAAATTGTATTTATATTTAATTTATAATTATAAAAATAAATAATAATAATAATTTTATTATTTTTTAATATTAAGATATATAATTTGATTGGTTCAATAAGATAAATTATTTACTTATTTAATTCTTATTATGTCCTGAATAAAAAGAAGTTGTTATGGTTATTTTATGTTTAATTAATTAAATAAATCTGTAATAAATTAATTAATTCATCCAATGATATGTTCACGGTGATTAATACAGTCATTATATAGTCTGACTTGTATAATTGTTTGATAGAAACGTAACATCACTAGTTTTGGTAAAATGAATTTTAAATCACTTGAAGAATTTTAAATATTTATCTCATGACACAATAAAATTGATTAGTATTAAACTTAACAGGGTTCTTATCTTGGTAGATGGTATAAAACTAGAACTGCAGTTATGGAATCAGCAACAAGAAGAAGAATAATGCATCAAAATTTAACTTCCGATATTTTCAAGTTTCTGCGAAACACTGTTAGATGAACCCCATACGCGGCTTTCTCAAGAACATAACTAGTGATAAAAATAAATTGAATTGAATTTAAACGAATTGAGACCAGAGACGGAAGGATTCCATCTAACAGGGCAAGATAGTTTCAAAACAGTGTATCCCATCCAACTCCGGCGCAAATCTGGGTCTCAAACGGGTCGGGTTTTGTTTTGTTGTAGAGGCCGGTGATGGATTCAGATATTTTCTGGTGGTTTCGGGCTCAGCGGTGGAAGAAATGCCTTTTGTGACAGGCTTGGAAGACAATTCCTTCTTGGGGCCCGTGCCCAAAGAAAAACCCCACTTCTGGCCTTGCACGATCTCGAAGTGGCTGAACATAGACATCATATGGTGATGTTGTTAAGGTTTGCGGATATAAAAAAACTGGTTAAGGAAGTGGTCGACTTGTGTGTTATTGTTCTGCTAAGGTGGTTGTTGTGTTGTCTGCAATTGTACTAAACGATGAGGAGTATTTATATTGAATGAGACGAAAGGGTGCTTTAGAAATGGTGGAGGAGTCTGGTAGAAGTTTGTGTGGTTGACACGCAGTTGAATCATTTACTCGTTCAACCTTCACCTCCGTTTGACTCAGTAATGGTAAGCCGAGTTTGATTCAATTCAATTTTCCATAACTTTCTTGACTCTTCTCCACACGCGCTTCAACTCCAACTATGTCATCTTTTTATTTTATTACATCACACAAATAAAGTGTTGTTAGTACAATAGGATAATTGTTCACAATTGGATTGTTTTTAAGACTTTTTTTTTTTTCTGACATAACACATGTTAGATTTTAAGTTAGATTTTAAATTACGAACGTAGCATACTGTTCCTTAAAATTACACAGATAGCATGATTTTTCTTAGTTCGGAATTCGGTTTTTCGAAAAGACTTTGTTATCCTTTTTTACAAGTTTGAGTTAAAATTCAGTTTTTTAGAAAGAGGGGGTGATGCATCAAGTGTAGTTGAGTGAAAGAGGGTAGCAAGTGTTATGAGAATTCAAGATCTGATGAATGCAAGTGAAGAAGATATGATGTTGTTCTTTCATGGGTTTAAGGTGTGATCGCAAGTGAAAGTTTGATGGTTTAAATTCGTTTTGAGTGGTTATAGTCTTCAAAAGAAGAGTTGTGTTTAGAGAAGGAGAACCATTGGTTATGCATTAGAAAGTTGATCAAGTTATAGATGTGAAGATGAAGGGTTGTAGAAGCCGGAAGAATTTAACAAGGATAAGTGGAGTTCACTTTAGAATAATGTCTAAAGCAGAACCGATGTTAGTAATATTTTGGATGGTTCCTATTGATGTGGTGTAGTAACAGAGGAAGGTAGAAGTTTGGTTAGAGCAATAGTGTTTTTGGGACTCTGTATAATTGTAAGGGAGTATGTTTTCATAGAATAGAAACAAGGTTGGGGAAATAAATGACAAGGTTATTGTGGAAGAGAAGAGTTATAAGGATTGTTACAATATCATAGCAGTTCGAAATGAAGTCCTAGAGAGAGATCGTTTCGGGTTACAGTTGGTGTGAAGAGAATATCCGGTAAACAGAGGAGTAAGCAAGTATGAGAATCAGAGTAGCGTAGCGTATGATAGTGGATAGGTTCTTATCAGTAAGTGGTGTGGGCAAAGCGTTCTATTAATCATGGATTGGTGGTTTGTGAGAGATGAGTTTCTTTGAAACAATATTGGTGTTGTTATATGAATATGAGTCGGGAGTGTTTGGTAATCCTCAAGAGTTAGAAATGAGTTGGGTATGGAAGAATTAGGTATCAGGCAGAAAAGATAAGTGAGTCTACGGTTTCAAGCTGAAAGGTCAACTTTAAAAGTGAGGAAGTATTTATGGATTTGAAGAATGGGTCAGTGAACGAAGGAAATGAGTTGAGCTATGGTTTTGAGCTGTAGTGGCAATCTAGAGGTAAGAAAATGTTAACAGATAGTTTGAACAAAGAGAAGATTTAGGTTCTTGGTTTGATAGGGATTAAGTGTAAATTGGTTGAAGAATACGAAGATTTGGAGTCTGTAATGAAGTTTATAAAGTGATTTCATTAGTATAGTTGAAGTACTATAACTAGTGGGTTTCCTAAAATGGTTGAGAAAGCGCAGTGTGGATAATCCTAGTTTGAGATGTATCATAAGTTGGCTGGATACTGATCAAGCTAGTGATCGCAAGTTGAGGTGGTTGCAGATCTAAGTGTGATGGAGAGAAATGGGTCATGAAATGCATATGGTCCAGTTTGACAAGTTGAAGGAGTGAAGATGAAGTGTTCACTTTGTTTTGGGAAATTGCAAAAGAGAAGAGTTTATTTCGGATAATGAGATAGGATAGTTGGAAACTATGCTACTCAAGAGTGGAGATTAGTAAAACAAGGTGAAGCCCCCAAATGTCAGTAGTTGAAGGTAATAAAGAGCATATTAGTTAGTAGTTGGATCAGAAGTGGTAACATGATGGTTATTAGAATAAACATGAGGAGGTATAAGAGTATCAGTCAAGGTTTTATCTGAAGTGAAGACTAGTGGAAGATAGATGAAGGGTTGGCGGTGTGGCAGACAATAGGGTTGGTTATGAGAAAGAAAGGTTCTCAAAAAGCTCAGGTGTAGTAGTTCAGAGTTGTTTTAAGGTTAATGGCTAGACCAATCTACACTATTTAACACTAGAGTATTTTAACACAGAGGTAAGGTTTTCTTGTCAGCCAGGTTGTTGGGGAGTAGTATCTTTGTCAAGTAGGGATTTGAAATAGAAAATGTGATGAGAGTAGGTTGTTCCTTCTAGCTGATAAGTGAATTTTCGAGGTTGAAATTTTTTGATGTTGGGGAGAATGTAAAGACCCAGAAAATAGAATAATAGAGTAGATAGAGGTATTAAAATAACTAAATTGAGCTTTTAAGGTTGAAATACACCAATAGTATAAATAGAAATTTCTAAATACTCAGTTCATTATCTTAAAACTGTTTATCTCTCTAGAACCATTATTTCCTAATTTCCCCCTCCCTTCTCTCTAGATTTCTCTCATCTCACTTCATTTGATTCAAAATCATGTTGCGCGTACGACATCCTAGTGTCAAGGGCTTCCTTTTCCACCGGTCAATTTCGTGTTTAGAGCCGGTAAGTGCGTCTCTCTTTGATTCTTGAAATTTCTGCAATTTCTGGTACATGCAAGCACTCTTCGGCTTACATGCAAGCACTGTTCGGCTTTGCATGTGTTCATCAACTCTTCATCTGAGTTCTGATTCTGTTTCTGGTTCGGTGGTTGGTTTCCTTTCACCGATTCAAAGTCTGTAGGATGTTCTAGGATCACTTGCAGTTTAGCAAAGGTGTGAAGAAGGTTAAAATCTGTCAAGTTATGTTGTGCAATTGAGAGGTAAGGGAAGCTAGTTAATTTAATTACGATTTTCTGAGTATGAAAATGTTGTTTGATGACCCTACATGTGTATGAAATTGGATTTTTGGTGTGCTCGGCATTGTCCCATGAACTATCATATTATGTGAACATGTTGATTTGCTTTTTTAGTGTTTTGTTATTGTGCCGTGTGAATTTCTATGAATTGGAGTAGTGAAATTGGGGAATTTTAGATTGGGTATGGAGTTGGTTGACAGGAAGAGTCTAGACAAGTTGTTTTGGACCTGTTAGAGCTCTTAGAACCTTTAAAAATGTGTAAAAAGTAGGAAAACAGAGTTTAGGTCTTTGAGTTGTGGATTATGCAGAATTTGAAGAGAAATCTGGTACGAGACTCTTTGGAATGATGTTAGAAAGATTTAGGTACTCTTGGATAGGTGTAAATGTGTATATGATTCGTGTTTCGAAGATTAGAAGTTTGGAAAAATGTTTAGTTTTGGTAAAATTTGATGTGTTCATAATTCTGCAGAAGTTTTTGCAGAATTATGTAGAAAACTGAGGGTTTGTTGTTGACCGCTCGGTCATGCGCTGATTGGCCATTCGGCCATATTCAGGTGCTCGGTCATTAATTGGGTTCAGTCTCTTTGGAGTCTTACCAGTTCATGACCGTTCGATATTAGGTGTGGGTGGTCTTCCTCTAGTGTTCGGTCTTAACTAAGTTCTACTTCTGTGGAGTTTTCAGTTAATGACCGGATGGTCTTGCACTAGTACTCGGTTTGGTATTGATGTTCGGTCTTAACTGTGTTCGGCCTCTGATGGGCCTTACCTGTTAATGATCGTTCGGTCATGCTTTAGTGTTCGGTCCTGAGAGAGTATTCTGTCTAAGTCTAGAGTGTTCGATTTTAAGTGGATACTTTCTCTTGGTAGTGCTCGGACTTGTATTAGTGTTTTGTCTTTCCCTGGTGATTTGGTCCTTAATAGTGTTCAGACATTTCCTTAACCTTACTGAGTATGGACCGTTCGGTCCTATTTTGTGGATAGTGAAGACCGCTCGGTCTTACACTAAGTGTTCGGTTTAAGTTCTTAGCATTCGGGCCAAGATCTAAGTGTTCGGTTGCTATAGTGTTTGATCCTCAAATTGTATTTTTCTCATGTTTGAGCCTTATTCTTCAAATTGACCGTTCGGTCATATTTATGTGTGATAGTCATTACCGATCGATTCTATACTGGGATAGTGAGAAACCGTTCGGTCATATTTATGTGTGATAGTCATTACCGATCGATTCTATACTGGGATAGTGAGAAACCGTTCGGTCTCCAACATTCATAGGGTGTTCGGCCTTGTCTATAGGTTGTGTTGATCTTTCAAGTTCGGTTGTGCTCGAGTGTGGTAGTGGTTTTAGTATTCGGTTTGATTTTACTTAAATGTGTTATGAATGAAGGAATATGATGGCATTAAAGTATGATGTGACTTATATCAATTGGATATGAACGAGTGTTCCAAGGAGGAATATCTCAGGGATGATTATTGAATGGTAAAGTATGAATGTGGTTATGCTTAGCTCGCGTTTATCCTGATATTCTGTGATTACTCATTCTCCCGTAGAAATGAGTAACTCATGTGTGAGAGTGGCAGGAGGTCCTACTCCATAAGGTGAACTTGGGCTAGGTATAACAGACTAACCTCGGTGGCAGCTGTTGAGGGCATCCCAGCTACTACACCATCCGGGTGCAAAAACGTCGTAGCTACACAATTCATACAGTCTGGACAGTCAAAGTAAAAGTGGTCGGTCATTGCATGTATTATACGTACGGTCATTACTGGAAATGTATGTTTGGTTGTTGCATGATTGACATGTTGGTTTTTGTTTACTCTTATGTTTGTCTGAAGTATATGTTATCATAGTTAATTAAATTACACTAGCCTACCCTTGCTTTTCTGTGGTTTGTTGTTATATGTTGTTATTCTTTTGCGATGATCACCTTGATGGTGTGAGCTTAGGGATGCAGTGTTTTCCGTGGAGCCGTCGAAGGGGAAAAAGCCAAGCTTGTAGAATAGGTAGTTATTTTTTTTACTCTGGAGAAAATTTTTATTCACCAAATTTGTAGTTTTTGTTTTATCATTATGCATGTAATGTTTCATTTTAGTAATTTTTACATTACTAAATTTGGGATGTTACATTAGTAGTGATCCAGATAATTGATTTCAGATATAATTTATTATTTAATTTTTATTTAATTGAAATGAAGGAGAATAATTTTTTTAAGACAAATATAAGTTTTATTCAATGAATTTAATGATGGGATGTGGATCCACTAATGCCAGGATTGTGAGGACAATGATTTCGTGTGTGGCTTGGGGTTTGACAGTATGAGCAATTTTATGGGTGTGGTTGTTCCCTAATATCCATTTCAGTCCTGATTATGGATGATTTTGGTCGACCCTTTGCATTCCTTATTGTGGCTGGATAAGGCCAAATTTTAGTGCCTTGGTATGGTGGCCAATATTCTTCATGTCATAGCTCCCCAAACATATTATTATACACTTTCATGATGACATCCAACCTATAGTAGAGACTGATGTAAATGTTAAAGTTGTGATGAGCATGTTTGCAAGCTGCTAAGACATGTGACACAGTAGATGAATCTTTTGAAACATGCCAAAATCACACCATCGTTCATCCAATCTGCCAATAAATTTTCCTGCAAGTCGTATTTCTCTTGGGTTTACCATCTCCTCGACTCTGAATCTTGTTGTATTTCTATCAAATTCAACAACCCTGTGGGTGTTTGATTTCGAATCACCATCCTGTAGGACCTTCGTGGCATTTTCAGAATAGACATGACCAACACTTATCATTGCAGTTATTTGTTTCCCTCTTTCTGTGAAAAAGGCGTTGCATCTTGTGCAGAGGAGATTGGTAAATTTCTTGCCTTCTTTAGGACTGAGTTAATTGCTTCGGCTAGATTTGTTGTTAGATAACCCCATCTTTTGTCTTCATCATACGCAAGTGTGAATTGTTGTCTTGGAATTTGATCAATCCAAGCTGCTGCTTCAGGATAGTTTTCCCTAATGATATTGTAGTAATAGTTACATCGCGGCTCAGTCATTACATATGCTGCAAAAATATTTAAGAAAATAATAATGATTACGGATAACGAAGAATAATAAAGACTACATTTATTAATTGTTAAAATTTGTAAAAATGAAGTAATTACCCATGTTGACAAGGTTCTTCTTCAAACTTGTATCCCTGAATCTTTGGGTGAAATTTTGTGCAATGTGTCGAATGCAATAGACATGCACACATTGCCCTTTTGTCCACCCACTGGTCGGTCTGTTGAATGTTGCACTAATAGAGTTGTGGCGATCCGAAATTAAGCATAAGTTTTGTTGAGGTGTGACATGTCTCCTAAGGTTTTTTAGGAAAAACAACCAAGCGTCTGTTGTTTCACCCTCAACTATAGCAAAAGCAATGGGGAGTATGTTGTTTCTCCCATCTTGTGCCACAACCACCAGAAGAGTCCCCCTATATCTTCCGTACAGGAATGTTCCGTCCACTTGCACCAACGGTTTGCAATATGGGAATCCATCAACACAAGGTTTGAAGGTCCAAAAAAGTCTTTTGAAATATTGTTGGTTTTGGCGGGCCTCCTGGCCATCAATAATTGGTTATGTTTTCAGTTTGTACATAAAACCAGGAAGAAAAGTTTGCATGGCTTTCAGTAAGCATGGCAATTTGTTGAACGATTCTTCCCAATTTCCATACACATGTTCAATTGCATGTTGTTTAGCCAACCAAGCCTTTCTGTAGGATGTAGTGTACCCCATAGAGGTCTTGATGGAAGCAATAATTGTTGCAATTGGTGTGGATGGGTCAGATTCGACCATCTCACGTATGTGATGGGAAATGATATGTGATCCCAGCCTATTGTGATCTTGTGTAATGAGTTGCGAAGCACATGTGTGGGCACCATCAATTTTTCTTATTTCCGAGACTTGATCTCGTGTACGAAGGATGGCTTGACAGTTCCATGGACGTTGTTGATGTACACATTGCACCCTCAACCTTGTTGTGTTAGAATGTGTCGTTTTGTATGTACAATGGTTTTGTATGTGAAATGTGTTTAGAGCATCGATGACTTGTTCCTTGGTTTGGAATCTCATTCCTTGAGTCAATGTTCCAGGTTGATGGTCGATAGTGTCATGCAAAACCGAATGGTGATCATATGCATGAGGATATTGTTGTAGACGCGAGGGAAATTCTTCATACCATTGGAAGTGTTAGGGTGGGTTATAGGGTTGTTGTTGTTGTTGTTGTGTGGAGGGGATATCTAAGTTTTGTTGTTCATCATGATCGTGTTGGCTTAGGATTTCATCCTCATCTTCACTAAATGGATCTAATGACGATGAAGGTAAGCCTACTATTTCATTTTCTTGTAAAGAAGGAGGCGATAAGGGTTCTGTGTTTTGATGTGGGAGATATTGGAAAAGTTGTGAGCTGGATTGACCGGTTAATAGTTCAGTGTATGACTGTATGTCATTTTGTCATTCCCCTAAATATGTGTTGTTAAGGTCACAAGAGTGATGTGTGGGTTGGGTAAGTGAGGGTGGTTCATCTTGGTTAGATTGTGTTCCAAAATTCGGTAAGGAAGATGAAATAGTTGTAGTATAGATGGAATAGTTGTAGTATAGGTGGAACAAATTTGTATGCATGATAAAATTGGGTTTGCCTCTGTCATGTCGATTGCACCTTCCAAGTCATCGTCATCTTGAATCTGAGTTGTTGTGAAGGTGATATGTCTCCCAAATATTTGAGTTGGAAATCTAAAGTGGAGGATTGGAGGTGGACGGGTTGGATCTCTATTAGACTTTTGCAATAGTATCTGTATTAATCTGGACAACGTAAAACCTCTGTGAATGCAAATCATGATTTTAGTGTCTGATGTAAATAGAACACCACTTTCAGGATCAGGAACAATGTCACCATCATCGTAGATGCATGCATAGATGAAAGCTACCATTTGAAGTTGTGGTAGAAGATGATTTCCAGGAAAGTGCACATTAAAAAACCAATTAGATCATTATCCATGTTATAGAACTTAGAAACCGTTAATTCATTAATCGGGTTTCGAAAACCATTAGAGCATTGAACTGGGTTTCGAAAACCATTAGAGCATTAAATGGATTTTGAAAACCGTTAGATGATTAATCGGTTTTTGAAAACCATCAGATTCGTTAAACGGGTTTTGAAAACCCTGAGATAATTCAATGGTTTTTGAAAACCATTACAACGTTAACCAGGTTTCGAAAACCGGTTTTGTTAAAGCGTTAAAAGAGAAAACGGTTTACCAAACTCGTTTAACACTAAAAACGTTTCTGAAAAATGTTTAAGTATTTATTTTTGTTAAATTTTATAATATTTTACATTAAGAAATAATATATTTGAACAATTAAATAATACATATAATAGTAAAAATAATAACAATAATATAAAAAATAATTATATCAATAATAATAGTAATAATAATAATATTAAAAAGAAAAAAATAATAATAATGCAATTAATAATAATAATAATAAAACAATAAATAAATAAAATTAATGTATATAGTTCGTATATTTTATGAAATTTGTTTGTATAATTTAAAATATAAAAAATATTTAATTAATTACTAGTTTTAATATAATTGAAATTTAAAGAAATAAAGTTTGGAACCAAATTACCTATGAAGGAAGATTAACAATTAGGAAGAACAATGTAGTGCACGAATGGAGAAGAACAACACAATGAAAAGTAAATTTAGATGTTTCGATGTGTATTGAAAATGGTTGAAAGGTGCATGTTTTATAGGTAAAAGTTACACCGTACCTTAGTTGATGATGTCACTTACAATAATACATTCATTTACTGATGTGTAGACTGACATCAGATAAGTGGAACAACGATAAATAACATACAATACTTCATTACATTTTTGAAAAATAAGGTAGGTCATCCTCAATGCAGATTTAGTGAGAAATTGAAGTTATTAGACAAATCGTAATAAAGTTCATTAGGGGTTGTGTTTGGTTGAATTGGTGTAATAAATGTCATTATTTCAACATGAACCTGCATAGCTTTTTGTGTTGCCATAAAAAATATTGTCTCCAAGTCGTCATCTGCAGAAATATTACATGAACGATAATGTGCATTGCCACCACATATGTAGATTGGTAACCTATATTGTAATTCAACTTGATATTGGTTTTGCGCTGACATGTTGAAGTGGTTGAGAATTGCTTGCTTCACTTTGACAATATTCATCGTATCAACAATAGTGACCCAAGCTGTTTCAGAACTAATGTATGTCTCAAAATAATTTTCTTCTATGAAGATGGTGTCATTGAAGTACACTAAGACAAGTAATGGTGTTGATGTCATGGCTGTTTACAAGGGTATTTTACTGACTTGATTAGATTGATCGAATAAGCATTTATTGTTTTCTCACATGCCGAAAGTCTGACAAGTCATGCTCAATGTTTTGTCCATGTTTGCAGCACTTTGTATAAAGCAACTGACATTTATTGTTTTCATGACTATATGTCATTTTTTCAACGTATGGAGATTTTGGTGAATTTAATGGGGTCTACGAAGACACCTTTAGTTGTACCCATTCACTTTTTCCATGTGAAATATTACTATTTCCATGCACGCGAAAAGTAAAGCTCATTCATTTCTTTAGTATTATTATTATATTCTTTGATAATAAAACAAATATGTTGCAGGGACATGTGAATGTGGTGGTGGTAAAGAGTTCTGCCAAAGTCAATTATTTATTTGCTTTTGGTCATATGTCAATTTATTACATATGCATAGTTTGCTATGGGATATTCAAAATTTCAAATACTTGTTGCAGTCAGACATTGTGATATTTTATGTTAACTTTAATCCAACGGATAATATTGAATTGATGTAGTGAGGAATTGTCTACATATATCTTCAACCGTGGTTGTTCATAACCTCATGACATACTGATATTATTGGAAACAATTAAATCGTAGACGACAAAAACATTTCAAAGATGTTGTTGTGGAGGCAAGAAAAACATAGAGCTGCATATATTGCATCCATGGTATTTTATTTTAAAATTTTTTTAAACTTAAATTTCAATTAACTTTTGTTCTAAACTTTCTTTATTTGTTGATTTTTAGGATGCAGAGTGCAGCATTATCTCTTCATACTGTCATTCCATGCCTGAACCACATGTTGTAGTTCTTCCTGTTATAGAGGAAGCTGGGTTTGGTGTCGTATGTAAATTGAGACACTTAAAAGTAGATCACGGGTTAGTTACAGCATTGGTCGAAAGGTGGAGGCCTGAGACACATACTTTTCATCTTCCAACTAGAGAATGCACAATTACCTTGCAAGATGTGTCACAACAATTGGGGCTTACAGTTGATGGTCCTCAGTGATTGGACCTACAATGTTTGATTGGGAAGATATGTGTGATACATTGTTAGGGATTAGACCGATTAAGTGGGAGTCCCTTGTTCGATCTACGGTGAAGCTAAAGTGGGGTCGGGAAAATATGTTCCCTATACATGAACCCCTCCATGTAATAAACTTATGGAGGACATGCCTGATAAAACAGGTAATAAAGTACACTTAATGTACTTGAATTTCTTAAGTAATCTTCGTAGAACTCGACGATATAGTTGGGGTTTGCTTGTTTAGCTGTGTTGTATAGGGAGATGTGTAGAGCAACAGATCGACAAGCGAAGACAATGGGTGGTTGTGCATTGTTGTTACAGTCGTGGGCATGGTTTCGTATGCCCTTTATTGCACCAATTTTGAGACTACAACTTAGTTTCCCACTTGTATGTCGATGGAGTGGAGGTCGTGTTCTGAGCTTTCTAAATGTCCCCCACAATGATTTAATGGGATATCAATCAAGGCTAGACCATATACAACATAACCAGGTAACATCATATTTGTGATTTAAATCTTTTATGAAAAATTATGTACTTAATCAGTAATGGTCCGGTGACGCAGTTTACATGGGCTCCGTATGAGGGATTAGAGTCAATTATTCCTCTCCACGCTTACAGAGACCAGGCGTTATGGATGTCATGCACAACTTTAGTTTGTTTTGCAATTGTTGAATGACACCAGTCAGACAGGGTCATGTTACAATTTTGCCTATCACAACATGTTCCTGAATTACCAAACAATCTTGATGACCTCCATAAAGTTGATATGAGGGGCAAACAAGATGAGAATTGGCTTACTAGACATGCCCAGTGGATAGACGTATGAAACAACAGTTGTGAGCTGACATTGACGGGTGTTCTAGTTCTAGGGTCGCTTGTCCACACAAACGAGTACATGTCCTGGTATTTTGAGAACACAATTTTGTTTTATCTATTCCACAAATGTTGAATGACCCTAGGATACATCGTGCCTCGACATTGACACATCTTCATTCTCCTGAATACCATGACAATAGGGACCATGAAAACACTCCTCGTGCAGAGCCGAGTATGGATGCAAGAAGGCATTCCATTTCATCGTTCTCTGCTCTTGGCATGCTAAGCATATTTGGAGCTTATGCCCCTACTTCACCTTCCACCCATGCTCTTGGGGGACCTTATGATAACTCGTTTTATTTTGATGAAAGCCATATCGAAATAGGTACTTCCTCTGCTGCTTATGGAGGACATGAAGGTGAAGAACATATTCAACCACAACCTTCACAGGAAGAACCACCTAGACCTCCACAGGGAAGGAGAAATCCAACTAGGAACAGGCGACGACCACGTGTTGGAACTGGTCACCATTATGGGGATTGATTAGTTAATTATTAGTTTTAATGTTCGATGTAGTCGTAATAACAATCATGTTTGAGACTTTGTTATGGAAGACAATTATGTTAAAATTAAAGAAAATGTTTAATTTAATTTAATATATTTAATATATGTTATTATTTTAATAATTATTATGAAAATTATAATAGTAATAATAAAACAAAATAAAAATAAATATAATAATATTAATAATAATAATAATGTTAAATTTGATTTAATATAGTATAACATATTAAATAATATTAAAATAAATTAATTTTTTATTAATTTTAAATTAAAAGCAAAATTTTAAAAACATTAATATATCCTTCAACGGTTTTCGAAAACCTTTTAATCTTTCATCGGTTTTTAAAAATTGTTAAAGCTTTAAATGGTTTGTGAAAATCGATGAATATATTATGGCAAAAGTTATTAAACAAGCAAATTTGAATTTGGTTTCCAGAAAATCGAATTCTAACAAACTTTTTTATGAAAATTTTTTAAATAAAAAGTGAGAATTCGGTTTCTCGAAAATTGAATTATGAGGTTTTATAAAACTGTGTTATCCATTTAAATATTACCTATAGTATGCTAACTTCGTAAATTAAAAATAAAACTGTGTTAAATAAGAAAAAAAATCACCAAAACTCATCTTCAATGTCAATACACTTTAATATGACATTTTAATGAAGAAATGAATCCCCTCACATGCATTCTGCCACAAAGAAAAGACCTAACACCTTTATTAGGTAAGCGTGCCAAAGCCCATCTTCAATGTCAGTAGACTTTAATCTGACATTTACTACAACCAATTTTAATCAAGAAATGAATCCCCTCACATGCATTCTGCCACAAAGAAAAGATCTAACGCCTTTATTGGATAAGCGTGCCAAAACCAATATTCAATGTCAATAGCCTTTAATCTGACATGTACTACAACATAACACATTTAATGTATTCACATGCTTTGAACCGGAAAGACGACAATGAAGTTCCACTATAATAATAACACCTAAATGGAATCCGATCATAATCTTTTATTCCGTAATACACCTACCACTTGCAACCACTTTGCACACATCAACACTTACACTTCTTTGTGATGGAAAACGTTGGCATTAGTGAAGAACACAACCACTCAAATTCCTACCTTGCTGCCTTATTTTCAAATGGTCAAATGTCCGAGTCTGAAGAAGGTGTGTAGTTTCGTTGTCAAAATCCAAAATTATTTCGCATTCCATACACCTGCACTTTAGACCTCCTAAAGCAAAAAATGTGCAAACCTCTCGAATTACAAAACATAAAATCTATCAACAAGGTCTACTTCAGAAGACCTAGAGAGAATGAAGAAGGATCCATTGTCTATGATGCTCCTGAAATATCAACTGATGCCGATGTTGCACAAATGATTATTTGTAAGTCCAACTTTCCTATTAACATAATAATTGAGTTGTTTGTTACATTCACAAGATCCACTGAAGAAATACTTTCTCTTCTTAACCAAAAATCATCTTCTTCTTCCACTACCCCAAATCGTATCCCATATTCACCAACAATAGTTTATTATGGCGGACCTCTAAAAAGGGCAACCATCATAGATAGTCCATATGGTTATGGTCTATACTTTAGATCAGACACCCCTCTGACCATGTCAATCCCACACGATTATACCTTCAATGACCTTCTACAAAAATAACCAAAAGAATACATTGTGGGGATCGCAAAATAGTAACTCAAATTGACTACCTTTGTCCAACGAGAGTAGTTAATAGCAAACTTATCCATGACACGATTCAAATCAAATTGAATAATGACATCACACAAATGGTCAACCGGTGGCAAAAAATTCAACATATAGATCCATATGTTTATCGTCCTCACACTTGGAAATACATCAAATTGTTTGTGCAAACCATAGACATACGTCTACCAACACCTGATGAACAATGGGAAGAAATGAAATCTTGGAGTTATGTCGATTCCAAAGGAGGAATAAGATTTAGGTCACCAGTATTGTAATTTGTTTATTTAATTTCATTTTCAATTATGTCAATTGTTTTATGTGTAAGATTTAGGGAACCAGTATTTCAATGTGTTTTCTTCAATTCCATTTTCAATTATGTTACCTGTGTTATGCGTAAGATTTAGGGCTCCAGTATTGTAATATGTTTTCTGTAATTCTATTTTCAATTATGTCAATTGTGTTATGTGTAATATTTATGCCACCACTAATGTAATTTGTTTCCTTTAATTTCATTTTTCTTATGTCAACTATGTAAGTTTTTTTTTGTTCATTATTAAAAATTATGAACTTAAAAAATAATATAATTATAAAAGAACAATGAAAGTAACACAAATTTTACATACAACTACAATGCAAAATATTTATGGACTTCATAACTGTTACAACCAATTATGTGAAGTTGGTTTACCCCTAATATTTGTCTAATCTTAACAAATGTTCATCTTAACATTCAATTTAATTGTCTTTATTTCATTGCAAATCGATAAACTCTCATGCATATAACAACTGACATCCTCTCCATTAATATTTTATGTAGGTAAAAAGGCAAATCGATCAACCCTCAAGCAATAAAAACTCACATCCTCTCCATTAATATGCTAAGTATGGAAAAACGGACCAAATTGTTTAATTAGCTAAATAAATAACGTGCCACAAATCCAAATAATACATAAGAAGTCATAATCAACCACAAACATAAAAATAAAATCTGTAATCGACATCAAGATCGTTTGCCTCGTACATGTCTACCTCCTCTGCTGCTGCGTTCCTGTTCTTCAACCGAGGCACGAACAAGTTGTAATGCCTCATTAGCTCTGTCGTATCCTACAGTGCCCTCACTTACGTCACGACAAGAAATCATCGCGTGTAACAATGTCACTACGCGCCTAAAATTATCCTGCGTTCACGGTGACAACATAATTAATAATCATCGGTAAATAAACTTTAACACATAAATAATCAAGTAATACATACCAACACCACAGATTGAGAGGGCGATGTACGACGAACTGACACGTCATCTGGAATATGTCGTCGAAGTCGGGGTACAAGACTTGGTCGGTCCAAGTCCACACCAGGAATCATGTACGGATGGGATACTTGTCTAAACCACTGTACGTATCCCTCAATACAGTCATATGGAGATGACGCTAGTCTAACATGGGTTATAACGTGTGGTTCAAAGTGCCTCCAAATATCATCAATGGTCTCAATATCAACCTCTAGAACACTATTTGGAGGTCGTGGGATAGGCTGCTGAAACCCAAACTGCCTCAGCACGCGTTTAGGCAAATGTCGTTGAACCATGTCAGCAACTCTAATCCATCCAGAAAATAAAACAATCACCACAAGTGGACGAGTACCCCGATGAGAGTCGTATGGGACCAAATCACCTCATTATATGTTATTCTATCTAAATGTGCTCTCGCCTCTACTAGGCTGGAAATATGTCCCCAGTCTCCCATCGTGTTGCACGAGGTCTGTCTTCAACATAAGATGACATCACACGCCTCCTTCCTATACTAGGGAAGTGCTCATAAATCCAACTCTGCAAAAGAAAATTAATTACTCTTTACTCAACAAAGAAAAATTAAAAGAAATCTAACTACAAAATATATGTTTTCCTGTAAAAGAGTCATATATCCAACCATCTGTCTGGTCGTAGCAAGGCTGACATCTCCGAGCAGCTCTTACAAGTGGGCAAGCGCAACAACGCCCCAAGCATATCTGCCACACCTATCCAACTCTCTGAACAACATCAAGTATTTAACATGAATAGATGTGTCACTCTTATTTGAACAAATATTGCATCCAACTAGATGCAACAAGAAGGCTCGTGCGGCCAAGTCCCACCGTTGCTGCTCAAGACACTCAGTATAAACACTTCTTAACCAGCTAAGTCTCACTTTTGGTCCACGCGCTTCTGTCATCTCAGTTCCCGCCCTCCCGCCATCCACACCCAAAAGGTCCACGAGAGCAGACTGAGCTTCTTCCCATTCCAAGTCCTCCATTGCACAAAATTCTCCCTCTATAGACAAGTGAAGGAGTGATGATACGTCATCCAATGTAACGCTCATCTCTCCCACTAGCAAATGGAAAGTGTTTGTCTCCGAATGCCATCTCTCAGCAAACGCCAACAATAAACCCTTGTCGGCGTAGTCGTACGAAATTCCACAAAGAGGCAATAATCCAGAATTCAACACAATTTCTTCAATTGCCTTGTGACAAGCTCCAAATCTATTTAATTTCTTTCCATGAGAGATCAACCTAATCTTCCCTCGATCCTACACAAAATCTATTAATATAAAATTTATTTAAACAACTCATTACCAATTTAAATTCAAATATTGTACTAACCTCACCCTGCCACTGTTAACTTTTTACCGAATCGTTCCAAGTAATATAGTGAATAAGTAAAAGTATCGTCTCCCAAGGGCCTTGTGCAACACATGACAATTCTTCCTTCTATAACTCAATTAGACATCAAAATGCACAAAAAAACACAAGAAACTATTTTTGGTATTTTATCAAACAGTTGGTGTGCAAGGAATTTATATTTAAAAGAAACTTCGTTGGAATTGGGTTTCATGAATCATATGAATATAAAACTCTGTTCAATATTTCATTACTTCATTCAAACAATCACATCAAGGCATACTAGTCCTAATCCCTTAGCAACTAGTTCTAAATTAATATATTAAAATGATAATCCCTTAGTCAATTTAACATACAATTTGCATTAAGTCCGATGTTAAGAATGATCAAGTTATTGAGTCTATCCCTAGATCCCAATCACTTAAGTGCTTTATCTACGTTCATGTTCAAAGTTACTTTCCAGTAATCAAAGACATTCAAATAACATTATATTTTCATACAATGATAATAAATTCAAGAAAGAGCATATGAACGAACAACGATATATTGAGCGGGAAAATTAAATCACAGTGAGTTCATTACATCCAATCCCAACGAAAGAGAAATTTAACTACTCCTAGTCATCTAAAACGTACACATTTGAAGCAATCTCTTGCAACAATGGTGTCTTGATGCCTAGTAGTCTTCGGAAGTTCATGAGATGTTTTCGTTTCTTTCTTTTGTTCGGAACTTCTGTCAGAAGAATGTTTTTGTCTTTCTGTCACGTCTTTTAAAGCCACTTAACTTCATTAATTCGCTCAGCGCACATGTACTGGTGCGCTATGCGAATTTTCTTAACTGTTGCACTTTAACTGATGTTTTTCGCTCAGCGCACAGGTATTGGTGCGCTATGCGAATTTCCTTCTTCTGGCAGTGCGAATTTTGGTTTTCGCTTTGCGAAAATTGGCTGACAGAGTCTAAATAATACATCATTTCATGTACAATATTTTACATAACAATCTACTACCTATTACAACTTTTCAATGAGGAACAACATGAATAATTACAAGATTGAGCTCATTTATAAGTATAAAAACAACTTTTTTTCACACTTATCAGCCACAACGCATGTGCAACATGTGGTGCATAGTGAATGAGCAAACATGTATCGCGTGGACCTCTGGGAAATCTATCAACTTCCTCTTCACCAACATTCTCATTCTCCCCTTCTTGAACATAATGCTCTTCGATAACATTATGTTCCTCCTCATGAATATCGACTTCTCCTTGTCTTCTTCGAGCTAATGTAGTAGGTCTCCTCCTTTCCCCTTAAGAAGAACTCTCTCCTTGATAAGATGATGCACCTCGCGTTCTAACCATATCTGCAGAAACACAATAATCTTAAAAACAACAAAATTTAAAATAAATATTTCAAATCAAATTAGTACAATTTTAAAATAAACATTTGAAATAAAATTAATAGAAATTTTAAAAAAATTAAATAAAATTAATACAAATTTGTTGTAATTAGAAGAAATATCTATAAAATCTTTTTAATTAGAGATAATATCTATAGGATTTTCCTAACTGGACAAAAAATTTTGTAGGGTCTAATAATTTATTTTGCAAAATATATTGTTTCCTTATTTACCCTTTTAGAATATTAGAATATTACAAATACAATCTTTCTTGAGAGAGAAAATATTTGTAGAATCTTCTATATTATTTTTAGTATATTGTTTCACAATTTTCCTTTTTACAAAATTAAATTTAAAAAATAATAATTAATTCACTATCTTTTTCAAATACAACAAAACAAGTTTTTTTTCCATAAACTTCAAAAACAATAACATAAATAAATAAACATCACAAATTAATAAAAATTAAAAACATTCATTCAACTCCTTCATGGTTTTCAATAATTAAAAAAAAATTGTTCACCGGGTTTCAAAAACCATCCAATCCTTCAATAGTTTTCCAAACCCATTCAACTGATTCATGGTTTTCAATATTTAAAAAAAAAATTGTTCACCGAGAAAGGGTTTTCAATAATTAAAAATAAAATTAAAATTGTTCACTGGGTTTCAAAAACTATTGAAATCTTCCATGGTTTTCCAAACCCATTCAACGGCAATGGCTAAAAATCAGCTTCACTGTTTTTCCCTTTCTTTCATATGCATCACTATTTTTCTCAAGCACAAACCAAACTAATTTTTATATATAACTATTTAAAATCTAAACATGCAAATCTTCTGAAAACTGTAATAGTACCTGGGATTTGCGGTGATGGAGTGCCACAACAACAAAGAAGAAAAGAAAAAGAACTTAACAAAGGAAGAAGAAACGGGGAAGAAGAAAAGGGGATGCGACTACTAGGTCAAGAGAGAAGAGAAAAAGTGGGGAAGGTTTGAGAGTAAAAAGTTAAAGTAAATATCTGAAAGTTAAAAACCTTCACAGAATTCGTTTTCTTGACAAACGAATTTCGAATTTTAATTTTTATAAAAACATCTTGAAAGATATTAAAAATTCGGTTTCTCAAAAACCGAATTCTGAACCTATTAAAAACTGTGCTATATAGGTAAATATAATAAATAGTATGCTATATGTGAAATTAAGAAAGTAATCTTTGTTATTAGTGAAAAAAAAATCTTGTTTTTAAGTCTAATATCCTCTTCCATCAATAAGCCGATTTTTTTTCTTATATAACATAGTTTTATTTTTAATTTACGTATATAGCACACTGTAAATAATATTTACATGAATAATACGGTTTTATAAAAGTTCAGAATTCGGTTTTTCACTTCTTATTTTGAAATTTTTTACAAAAATGTATGTTAGAATTCGATTGTTCGAAAACCGAATTCTGATCGAAAATATATACTGAAAATCTTCAACACTTTGCGAAAACCATCTAAGATTTTAAAAGTTTTCAAAAACCGCTGAAAGCTTAAAACGTTTTCTTTGAAGCTTTAAACGGTTTTCGAAAACCTTTGAATATATTAAATTTTAACATATTTTTAAAATTTTGTTTTTAATTTAAAATTAACAAATAATTAATTTATTCTAATATTATTTAATATGTTACACTATATTAAATAAAATTTTACACTATTATTATTAATATTTTTATATTTATATTTAGGTTTAATACATCATTTGGTCCCTACTTTTAGGGGTTTGGTTCAAAGTAATCCTACAGTAAGACTCCATATTTTGTTAAAAAATGTTCAATCCAGTCCTTTCCACTCACGCTGTTAAAAACATAACGGTGCAACTGCCACTATGGCATCTCTTAAGCACATGGCACACGTTAATAGGTGGACTTAAAATGATTTTTTAATTTTTAAAAAAAAGTCCATGCCATGTCATCATCACCATCTCCAGACAAACCCTAATTTCTCTCCAAGAAACCCTAGCTGCCGCACCATCTAGCGTCGTCACCACCATCCTCGCCGGCAGCTGTCCTCTCCAACGCATCACACTCCACCACTAAAGCTATGTGACGAGAACGCGAGAAACCCTAGGTTTCCACAGTTTGCTTACAGGTGTGATTGTGGTTGTAGGTGGAGGCAAGCAGCGGCGCGATTAATGGTGAAGAAGAGTGGCGATTCGTGATCTACAGCAGCTAGCGATTTGGCTGGTGGTTAGTGGTGGACGATTTTGTGGTGGAGATTGGACGACAGTATTGTTGGCACGACAACGATTTGGCTGTTGCGAGGGTAAAAATGGTGAAGATTGGTGGTTGCAGCATAGCAAGGGATCGCATTGGGTGGTGGCGCGAGAACAAAGGTGAGATGCGAAGGTGATGGAGGTGCAACAGAAGGGAGAAGACGCTTTGGTGGTGGCGCGTGATGTGTTGGAGAGGACGACTGTCGACGAGGATGGCGGTGAGGGCGCTGGATGGTGCGGCGGCTAGGGTTTCTTGGAGAGAAATTAGGGTTTGTCTGGAGATGGTGATGATGACATGGCATGGACTTTTTTTTAAAAATTAAAAAATCATTTTAAGTCCACCTATTAACGTGTGCCATGTGCTTAAGAGATGCCATAGTGGCAGTTGCACCGTTATGTTTTTAACAGCGTGAGTGGAAAGGACTGGATTGAACATTTTTTAACAAAATATGGAGTCTTACTGTAGGATTACTTTGAACCAAACCCCTAAAAGTAGGGACCAAATGATGTATTAAACCTAAATATAAATATAAAAATATTAATAATAATAGTGTAAAATTTTATTTAATATAGTGTAACATATTAAATAATATTAGAATAAATTAATTATTTTTTAATTTTAAAATAAAAGCAAAATTTTAAAAATATGTTAAAAGTTAATATATTCAACGGTTTTCGAAAACCGTTTAAGCCTTCAAAGGAAACGTTTTAAACTTTGAGTGGTATGAAAAACTGTTAAAGCCTTAGATGGTTTTCGTAAACCGTTGAAGATTTTCGGTATATATTTTCGAAAGAATAAAATAAGAATTTGGTTTCGAATAACCGAATTCTAACATACTTTTCTGTAAAAAAGTTTAAAATAACAAGTGAGAATTCGGTTTTCCAAAAATCGAGTTTTGAACTTTTACAAAACTGTGCTATCCATGTAAATATTATCTACAGTGTGCTATATACGTAAATTAAAAATAAAACTATGTTATATAAGAAAAAAATCTCAATAAGCCTATGATATATTGTTCAAGAAGATTGATTATGATGTTAAAAGTGTTACTACGACATATTGTTTTATATTTTTTTAATGGGCTAAGATATCATGATGAGTATTTGTCCATCAAACTTAGTTGATTTAGGTTGAGCTAATATAATCACAAGTCTAATAGAGTAAATTCTGATTGAATATTCAATTTAGATGGTCGTAATCGAAAATCAAGTTAAATCAATTTAGGTTGAGATTAAAATAAGTTAATATTAGTTTAGGTTAAGACAAGTTGGTCTAGACTCATGTTGACTCAAGTCAATTATGACTGATGTTGAAGTAAGTATGAGTGACAAAATAGATTGTAACACAAATTAACTTGTCAAAACTGGATAGATCAAGTTGAAATTTTCAACCATCAGTCTGTTTTGTTTTGGTTCAGCTCACCTAATCCACCAAATTAATGAGTCAAAAACAAGTCAAAATCCGCTTTTTATTTTTTAAATTAAAAATTAAAATTAAAATAATTCATAAGATTATAATTTTTGTGTTATATTTTTTTTAAAATATAAATATATGATACTATTATAATTTAAATCATTAATACTTATAAATTAAGAATAAAATAATTTAACAAGTAATAACTATTTATAAAAAGTTGTGTATTAAATAGATATTCTTATAAAAAGTTATTTTCAATATTTTCCATATAATCCAATAGCAATTAAATATTTACCAAATAAGTTAACATGGACAAATTCATATATTTATCAAGTTTACAAAACAATAATATAATTTCTTTTAATAAATTAAAAAATCTAAATATTTATAATAGCTTGAGTTATATTATGGTTGTAACATCTCGATTTAGGATACTACGTGTGTAAGTAAAAGAACAGTATTTGATTAAGATAAATATAACTTTGATAACATTCCAATATAGTAAAATATTTAAAGACCTCTTTACGTCGTTATAAAATTAATTAAAACTGGTAGAAATAATAAACAATCTCAATACAACTTGAAATATCGTACTAAAACTCCTAAACATAATTTATTTAAAAGAAATAAAGTTTGAAAACGACGAAAATAATTCCTTACTCGCCTCTCTATCTACATTTCATCATCACCATCAACAATTTCCACTGTAACATCATATGCTCCAATATAAATGCAATCATCCCAGGTGGAAATCATTATCATAAATGCAAGGGTGAGCTAACAACATCAGCATCCAAAAACACATATAATAGTACAATTATTATAATACAATTATCTAATAATGTATAAGCTCACAACATCTATTTATTTCACAACACAAAACACATTGTTAATCCAAAGTCTTATCCAAATAAATCATGTCAACATCACCAATCACTATCGCTATATTTCATCTTTGTACTCCAACACACACAACTAGTTCACCAAAAATGGGATTACGCACCAACGTAAGACTTTTTCTTTCACCAAAACGGGCTCATGCACTAATGAAGGTCTTGCCTACAGGACCCATGCACCAATGCAGAACTTGCCCGTTCACCAAAACAGGGTCTGCTCACTAAAGCAAGGACTTCCTCACATCACAACTAAAAAGTACGTAGGACGACATACAATCCATTGTCTCAAACATAGTTAAGACAATAACATGGATTATCAAACAATAGTAATGAAAAATAGTTCAACCAACACTACAAACACTCCAAACAACTCGGCACATACACACAACAACTTGACAAACAAATCACACAACTTAGAAAGTAATTTAAACATTCGGCCTCACCTAGACTAGCTCGGCAAAGTGCTCAAAAAGTTGAACCAACACCATAGACACCTTAACCAGGTGCTAAAACCCTAAGCCGACCTAAACCACACTAAAAAACAATTTCCAAAACCCCAAAACTGAGGTCCCCAAACAACACAACCATACAACTCGACCGAAACACAAACAATACAAATAACACCTCAAACAACTCGACCAACCTCACTAGGAAGACGGTTAACATAAAAACTCCCCCAAAATGACCGTAAGAACATTCAAATATGAGCTCTAGAACCTCGAGACTGATGCCAACTTGACCAAACACCTTGGCTAGCTTGACAACAACTCGGCTAACCCAGTTTCACACCCTATTTCTCCCATAATAGACCAACAAGGCATAAAAACATGGAAACACAACAAGTATTCATCAATAAAATCATAAAATATAATAATAACAACATAAGAAGCATATGAAAATCAACTATAGTAATGCATATAATTTGCCCATCCCTTAAACATCATTACCTCGTGTAAAACAACCCTAAAGAATGGCCTAGGTGTATATCAACATGGCATGACACATACATAACTTGGCAACCCCATAGCACATGTTATACTAACCTTAAAGCAATATGATATAACCCAATATGACCCCTACACAGCCCGATCTCAGAAAACAATAATCCAATAAAACCATATAATACATAAAATCATGTCTCATGTTCATACAACACGTAGAAACCCAAAAACTCTAAACCCATTCATAATAAATTACAAATATAAGGATGAACATAATTCAACAAAACACATGCAACACAATAACATTTGGTTAAAACAATTAACATGACTCACACGATACATACAATCACCTTCACGACACACACAACCAACAAAAAGGTCTTGCACTCACACATGAATCATACCATCACCTCTTGACCAATTTCTCTACTTGGACCAGTGTGTTCCAAACTAATAAATAGCACAAAAACAACTATATAATCCCTCTTTAACTCTTTTGAAAATTCCCCAACATCATAAAAAAATAACAATCACTTATATCATATACATACATTCACCGAACACATTTAAATTATAATAAATTCATACAATTATTATTTCTAAATATTCTTAAATTTTCCAAATCTTACTATGCTCCACTCTGATAAAAAGAATAACTAATTACTTATGTTGGAAAAACGTTTTCTAATAATGATTTTAATAATTTTAGAGTTATTTAATTTATAAAGACTAATATACACCTCTTCATTCTTCTTTTATAAGAATTGTTTTTTATTCAAGTAAAATATTATTTAATTTTTTTTATCTTCTCAAGTTCCTACTAAATTTTATCATTTTTATTAAGATGAGTAAAAGTTGTAGGGATTTATAAAATATAATAATGGATATTATGTAAGTATTGAGTAAATACTTTCTATTAGAATATATTGTGTTCCTATATATAAGTGAGTAGGGTTGAGAGACACACCTTTCTGCTATCACCTTCCTTTCTTTCTTACTCCTGAATCACTTGCTCCATGTTTTTTGAGTCCAAACCGAGCGGTGAGTACCTGCTAAAGACACTCCGACGCTCAAGTCAGATTTTAATCAATGAACTTAATTCACAATTAAGTATCAGAACTCAATTAAGCTAACCTTACTTTTGTAACTTACCCTCATATTTATAGGTATTTGGTGGACCTTAAATTGATGTTGGCCCAATATCATAGATATTTCGTGGACCTTAAATTGATGTTGGCCCACTAACACTAATGTTCACGCTGGCCCAATTACAGCTCAACACTTACAGGCCCACTTTTGCCTGTTTAACTATTAATTTAAAGATTACACTGAACGACCATAAATATATACCGTTGGGTTAACATATTATGTTTGTCATCGACGCGCTGACTTATTACTTAACTTACAGATCAGATATTATACCATACATATTGTATTTTTAAACTTTAAGATTAAAAATATTTAGTAATTGAGTATCTCTCCAAATACACTATCTTATATCAATATAACTAAATTGTTTAGATAATGACAATTCATTTATTCGAGTATTATAAAAATTTAATCTAAATACCTGAATATTCCAATTCGAGGAGGTAAATTTAGTTTTTTTATCTCATTCAATAATTAATAAAAATTACAAATCTAGTTCCCTGTATAATGACAATATTTATAAAATTTTTTTATTTGAGTATTATGAAAATTTACTCTAAATACCTAAATATCCTGGTTTGAGTTACTACAAATCTATTTTTTTTATTTCACACTTTCTATAACTAATCAAAATTAATACATTTAATACTAATAATAAAGTAAAATATTACAACTTTAAAATAAAAAGTATTTATAGACAATAAAATCTCAAACTAAAATTATAAATTTAACAACAGTTTTAAAAACACTATTATTAAGTGTTTCAAATAAATGATTGAAATTTTCATTTCAAAAGTACTAATTATTCTAATCACAAGTATAAACGATAAAATTTTCACTTTCCACTCCGTAGTTCATAAATAAACCTAAACTAATTAAACCAACATTAAATGACATCAAAACGAGGGTGACAAAGTTCGTGTGAATGGTGATGCTTATAACCTACATAAACAGTTACCAATAGTAATTTAAGAGAATATAAATAAAGACTATATTTATTTTTCTATTTTTCTCTAATTACTTATTTCCAACAATTATTTGCTTACCGGTGCATATAACTAGAGTGTTATAAAAGTCACAACTAGTTAGAATTAACAAGAGTACAACATAGAATCATCTTGTATTGATATAAGATTAAAAGAAACTTTTTTCAAACATAAACTAATTCTTAAAAGTAACACCACCTAATATATGTATTTGTTAGTTCAAAAAAAGTATAAACAAGATATAAGCAAAGAGAATAAAGGAAAGCATAATACTATCTATTATTTTGTGAATCACAACAACCACATTCGTCATCACATAATAGTAAACATAACAAAAGAAAAATAATCAACCATAATTGTTGAATAGTTATGCACAAGAAAATAAAAAACTGTAATGAAGAGTCAAATACAACATTTCTCCACCTTAACACTTCAATGCAGTTTGTACAACCACTCCCATGAAATCAAACATGACTAAAATCCACCATGCTTAAGCATTTTTCAAACTTATTTCTAGGTAACACTTTATTGGATATTCACTAGAGTCAATCTTCACCACTTCAATAACACTTGAATCAATCACATCTCTAATGAAATGTAGTTTAACATCAATATGTTTGGTCTTTGAATGATACATTTAATGGTTGGCTAGATGAATAGCACTTTGGCTATCACAAAATATCTGTACACTATTCTGTTTGAATCCAAGTTCAAAGAACATTTCCTTTAGCCATAAACCTTCTTTTACCCCTTCAACCAAAGCGTTATATTCTGCTTCTATGGTGGACAAAGCTACAACAGATTGTAGATTTTCCTTCTAACTCACAACTGTTCCAAACAGAGTAAATACATAACCTGAGAGAGATTTTCTAATATCAGGACATCCAGCATAGTCAGCATCAACAAAACCTTCAATGATGGATTTAAAATGAGTCTTTCTCTAATATAGAAGACCTGAGTTTAGAGATTCATTCACATATATGAGAATCACTTCAGAGCTTCCAATAGCATGTGCAGGTTCTGCCATGAACTTACTCACAACACTAATAGCATGTGCAAGATCTGGTCTAATGCATATCATTCCATACATAATGTTGCCTACTCCACAAGCATAAGGAATAGGTTCCATCTTCTTCCTATCATCATCAGACATGATGTCTTGACACCTTGAGAGTTTCATGTGATGGGCCAGAGGTGTGCTCACTGGTTTAGCTTTATACATTCTAAACCTTTCCACAATCTTCTTCATATAAATCTTTTAAGACAAAAATGAAGTACCTTGCGGCTTATATCTGATGATATCTAGTCCAAGAATTCGACTAGCTTTTCCACAATCCTTCATCTCGAATTCTGAATTCAGTGTATGCTTTAGATCATTAATCATCCCTTGGTCTTTGCTTGCTACTAGAATATCATCTACATACAATAATAGATACAACCAAACTCCCTTTTCGAGTATATAGACACAACTATCATAGCTACATCTCTTGAAGTTCAATTTCATTAAGAAGTCATCAAACTTCTTGTACCACTGCCTGAGACTTGTTTTAGACCATAAAATGATTTTTGCAAGAGGCATACCTTATCATCAAGTGCAAATCCCTCTGGTTGGCTCATATAGATTATTTCCTCTAAGTTTCCATGTAGGAAAGTAGTCTTGACATCCAATTGCTCCAGATATAAATCAAACAGGTTTACAATTGACATCAAAATTCTCACTGAACAATGTTTCACCACAGGTGCAAAAATCTCATTGTAATCCACACCTTCGACTTGAGTAAACCCCTTTGCCACCAATCTTCCTTAAATCGAGCCTTCTGAACTCCTGGAATCTCACCCTTCTTCTTGAAGATCCATTTGCATCCAATCACCTTTTGGCCCTTAGGTAAATTTACAAGTCTCCATGTGCTATTTACAAGTATAATATATTAAATCAACTTGTCCAAATCTCTGAGTTGGTTTGAAGATTCTTCTTTCCCTATCACGAACAAGTTGATAGTCATTGGTGGCTTGATTGGAAGATGAGTGCTCAATGTTACGTGATGAACTTTGTGGGCCATCATTAAGATCTTGTTGAGTTTTATCAATAGGAATGTCCACCTCAAATTGTAATTTCTCCATGCCTAATTCTTGGTTTAAAGTATGCACTCTCATCCTTGCTTCATCAAAGATTACATCTATGCTAATTATGAGTTTCGGTGGTTTTGGATCCAGCCTCCACAATCTGTATCCTTTAACACCTTCTGCATATCCATGGAACACACATTTCTCAGCCCTGGCTTCTAGCTTATCTTTCTTTACATGAGCATAAGCCAAAGCTCCAAACACCTTTATATTTGAGTAATTTGCAGGTTTACCACTCCAAACCTTCATTGGTGTTTTATTCTCTATGACAAATGATGGACTCTTACTTATCAGATAAACTGTTGTGTAGAAAAAATTACATCATCAACATAAATTTTGACTTAAAAACTAGGACTGCCTTATTTTAGGATCTGATACGGATAGCTAAAGTAAGTGAATTATAGAAAATAAACTAATACCTGAACATTATATTATACATGTACTTGTTTATAATTTCAATTTTTTTAGGTTATTTTCAAAGTTATGTTTTAAAATAAAAGAAAATTACCAAGTTAAAAATTTGATAATATACTTATTTTTTTTATAAATTAAGTTCTTTTGTTAATTAAATAATTCCACCGTATTCACATATTTTATTTAATTTTACAATGTAACCTATCACATTTCTAACGCGTTTTGGTTGGAAAAAAAAAACAATGCACAAAGTAAATATTCATTGGAAAAGAAAAAATCTAAAGACAAGATTAAAGGTTAACGAAAAAAAAAAAGTGAATAGATTAGTTAAAATGTTAATAATCTCACTTAAAAGTTATTAAAAAGTAAAATGTTTTATTATGAAATAAGTGATTTTTTAAATTTCTTAAATAAAAAAAGTAGCCAGCCCAAATTAGGTCGAAGGCCCATGTAACAGTAACCAAAACGAAGGGAAACCCTACTTAGACTCTGCCAACATTATATATTCAATTGTCGTCCTTGTCAAAACCCTAGTTTCGTATCTCTTATACTTCGCAAGCTGCAGCAGCAGCAGTTTCTAATCGATCCAGCAATGGCTGCTATGGATACCGGTGTTCAGGGCTGCATCTTATCCGTTTTGATTCTCCACGACGAGGAAATCTCAGTCACCGTGAGTTTACTATTTCCTTTTAAACCTTCTTCAATTATAATTCTACCTCAATCGTAGATCTCAATTTCTGTGTTCCTTTTCTAGGCCGAGAAGATCAACGCTTTGTTAAAGGCTGCCAATGTCTCCGTCGAGTCCTACTGGCCAAGCCTGTTCGCCAAACTCGCTCAGAATAAAAACATCGAAGACCTCATCTTGAACGCCGGTTCAGGCGGAGGTGCCGCCGTTGCTGTTGCCGCTCCCGCCGCCGGTGGTGCTGGTGCCGCTGCCGCGGCACCCGCTGCTGAGGAAAAGAAGGTAAAATGTCGTGAATATGTTGTTTACCGTGTGTTGCTAGCGAATGGTTAACTGCGTTCCGGTGAAACCTAACACTGTTGAAAATGGTTTGATGGTTTGAGATTATTGATGTCATTGTGATGTGTAATGTTGGATACAGTTTTAAAAGTCATCACACCATTGTATATTGCGAGTCAAACTGAGTGATTTGATCTTCCAATTGTCTAGGAGAGGAATAAGTGTATATTCGTGAATTATATTTTCTAACTTGAAAATTAGCAATTAGAGGTGAATGATATTTTGCTTCGTAGGAATAACCGGCAAGCTTCAAACATAATAAGCAGCTGCAACACAATTAAAAGAGTTGTGTTGTGGGTCATAGTTGGCCTAGTTTTATTGGGTATTCTCTATTTTATTTTATATTGTTGAGTGGTTCTCGTTGAATTTTGTGTTTGGCCTTGATAGTAGATCCAGTTAGACATTGCATAATTTTTCTGGAACTTGTGATTGGTTTTTCTTTACCTTTGTAAGGGATTTGTTGTAACATCTTATCATTCTTGGGAAAATATGATGAAAGCTAGACATTAGATTGGAATGAGGTTTGCTTTTATTTTTGAGGCAATGATAATCAGTGTTTTTCTTGTTGCTTTTCAAAAACTTGTTGTGCAAATAATGAATGGTCACAAAATGTAAGGCACGTTTTGAATTTGCTTTATATAATATGTTCTTCGGCTATTGATTTAGTTGGAAAGCTTACATGCATTGCTTAGACATTTGACTGCTCTTGAATGTATAGTGTTGCAGTATGCACTGCGGACATTTGATACCTTTTTGTTCTTGTGCTGTGTTTATTATTCATCTTGCCCTTGTATTCATTATTTTATTCAAGGCTGCTTTCAATTTGTGTTTACAGGAAGAAGTGAAGGAAGAAAGTGACGACGATATGGGATTCGGTTTGTTTGATTAGGTCTTCTTTAGATAGTTTGTAGCCAGTTTTTGAATTTAAAACGTGTTTTGTTCTATAAAATGTTTATTGGAGAGATTCTTGGCCGTGATTTTTAGTGGGTTTTTAATATATGTTTCAATTACATTTCTGATCAACCTATTTATTTTCTTGTTCTAGTTTTCGTTATTTATTGCATGTTGAAAGATTTCAGGTGGTTTCTGCCGAATAACTGTTATGAAATAAAAGTCGGTCTAGTTTTTACGCTTGTGTCGTCTGATTTCCCTCAATGGAATTACTGTTTTGAAATTTAGTCCGCGTCATTTTGGGTTCGGTATTCCCATGATTGATATAAATGTTTAACAAAACCCTATATACGTGAGGGCAACAGCCCATTCCAAGAGTTTTTATTGTTGGCCAGATGAATACAAAGTAATTTTATCAAACGATAGCTTTGACTTCATTTTTTTCCTCCAATGTTATTCGATGTTAATGTCCTTTTTCACAATTTTGCAGTTTCAATTATTAGTTTACACCATATAAGAAAATATGGTATCTATCGTATTAAAGTGTTAGTAAGATGATTTTGATAGACTAGTATGATTGAAATAATAAAATGTAAGAACATGCGGAAGTAATTTTTAATGAAGTGGAATGGGATTTGTAAGAACAGGCCTTGTAAATTGTTCGTTGGTTGATCAATACTTGTATCATGTGTATCCTTATATATAATTGGGGTTTCCGTGGGGAGTTGAGTCATCTACTACTTGATGCTTTCAACTACTTCCAATGGTCTGATTTTTGGGTGAAGTTCAGCTAATGAAGTTTCCAAAGTTTGTATTTGGGGAAGTTTTTCAAATACTTGATTTTTTCTAAATTTTTCCTTAAACCAAAGTTAGGGTAAAGCTTTTTTTTGTAAAACTAAAAGTGAAAATGGGACAAAGCTTTCCGGTTTCAGTATTCCATAAAACAATTAAAATTATTTTGTCTTGTTTCTTAACCTGTAATTTATAATGAAATGTTTCTAACGAATAATCTATAATTGTTAATTATCAATATTTAGTTGTATATTTTAAATTTTTAATTCTTAATTTCCTGCCTTCATGCTTAGAGGACGTATAATTGGATTTTTTTAATATACCATTCATAACATTAACATTGTTCAGGAGTGATGATAAAGAAAACAAAACATTGTTCAGGAGTGGCTTGCAGTTTTAAGTTTGTAGACAGGAGATGGATAGTGATTATAGTATGTTTATTTTAAATTGAATACTTTGAAGCAATTTTAAGTTTAAGTGATTGTTGTATATTTATGCTGCTAATTTGGCGAGTCTTCATAGAGAAATCTGATTAATGAATTACGTCTATTTTCAGTTACAAAATTTTTAATAAATGCCTCATCTAATTCATCACCAATCCAATTTTATATAAGCTCTTGATAATTTAAAAAACAGTTTAATTATATATTTTTACTCTTTAAGTTTCATCATTTAATAACTAATTTTTAATATGTTTGATGTACCAATCATAGTTAGCATAAATATACTACTAAGTATATATATGATGGATTTAAAACCTTTCAGTCATATGTCAAAAATAACAATAAGGTAAGTTAGCTAAATTATAATATATCATCTAAAATATAAATCAGCACATTAAATATATCTTAATAAAAAATAAATGTCTAACACAAAACATGTTTGTATTAATACCAAATAAGACAATCCCAAACTAATTTAGTCCTGTAGGCTTTTTCAAAATTTAGACATTTGATTTTATTTCTGAAAAACAGGTGTATTAAGTAAATTAAAAGAAAGGATTTTGCACCTGTCAAACTTTTCTCCTTCTACACAAAACAATATATGAATTAGGACCAATGCCCTCTCTATTAGTATGACAAGATAAATTTTGTATACCTACTAGGTTCCATTATTTTTTATATTGAATCTTTAGTTGGTTGGAATCTTCATTTACTCTCACCAGTGGATATATTTGTTTATGTGAGTTGGATTATAGTATAGTCAAGATAATATCATCAAATAACCATTTAATATATCCTAAGTTTAACTCACTATAGCACCTCCTCATTAGAAGTTACCATACTTTCATTATTTACACATTTCATACATCACACACCTCATGTCAAACATTTATTTAAATAAGTATAAGTTTAGAAACATTTTAACTTTAATTTTCACACATTAAAACAATTAATCTCACTTAGTGTCTTCATTTTCCACCCAAGGAACTACCCTTGGGGATGAGCTCGCTTAATGGGCAACACGACTCGCCCAACAAAATCATACTATTAGAACTCTTTAGATTTTTTAAAATATTTTCACTTAGCAGAGATAATGACTTATTTAGCAAGTGAGTATTGAAACAATTTTTCTTAAAATTTGTCTTGTGAAACTCAAACCCTACCAAAGACCATACTCACCTTAAGCTCACCAGACTTTTGCAAAAGTTTTTCGTTTAGCGAGGGTCTCTCCTGTCCAACAAATAAGGCCATTGGGAGTTTGTCTCACATACTCATTTAGCGAGTTTAATTTGATCCAACAAGAAACACCATTCTTTCTCTTTGGAATTTTCAAAACCATTTCATCTAGCAAACAAAATACTCCCATAACTAGTTTGCATAATTATTTAGAGACAAATCTTATATATGAGATCACCAAGCAAGCCATTTGGGTAATTTTACTCATTTCTCATGTTAAAACACTTACATTCTGGTTCAAAAATGTCTTAGAAGGAGTCACTGGATCAAAATGATGCATCAAATTTCAAATCACAAACCAATCCACATAATAAAACTCAATGCGAAACAATTACTTGACATTTCTAAACATCAAAGAATGAATTATAGTCCTAATACATCAATTAAACAATTCAAATACTATTATAATTTACTACCTTTCCTTACCTTGTTATCAAATTTCTATACTACAGCTGCTCCACAAAAATCAATGTTCACAGGTAATTCTAACCAATTAAAGAAAACTCAGATAAATGATTTAAATATATCTCCATGATCACGAAAAAACAAAAATTTACTTTGAACTACCTAAAGTAGCACATAATCCTCCAAGACACCACCTGTATAGAATCAAAGATTGACTGAAGAAAAAAAAAGGAAGACGTGAACTTATTCTAATTAAACTTTTGATCTGATGATTGTATTGTCTTTTACACAAAAATCTTAAGGTTAATTTTGATCTTCAAATAAATAAGGGATGAAATAAAAATTTAGAAAAAGTGCATAAAAGGATATACAATAAATAAATGTTTTAGAAAGGTAATAGTTTTTATTAAATGAAACTACATTAAAAAAAACATTTATAATAATTGAATGTTACGTATGAAATCATTACTATTTCTAAATTATTTTCTAAATTCTCGCCGAAAAATTTTATATAAATTGAAAAAATAAACAATATTTATTTTAAATTAAACAATAAAGTACTCCTTTAAATATTTGAACAAATCTTAATTTTTTTTATTGATGTTAATATTATTTTAATGTTTTTTTTTTAAAATTTTGATATGTTAAAAAGAACTACTTTTCGTGATGTACTTATTTATTTTGGTATGTAGGTAATATAGAAGACACTAATTTAAGAAAGTACAAAGATGACACATGAATTAATAGTAAAACAAAAATATTATATATCTTCTTAGAAGTTTCTAGAAGTTTCATCACTTATATTACGCTTTCATCTATTTACTGTTCAAGTAGATGCATTTGAGATTATTTTGCATGAGTGAGTAATTTTTGTTCATGCATTGTGTCTTTACTAAAATGCCCTTTCACTTGTTTTTTAAGTGTGGATGACACATTTAGACCATAAAGATATGTGTGGTGCCCTCTTCTCGTCGAGGATGGATTCTCGAACTATTTCTAGAGAAAGAAAAATCAATTTTTATCCATCTACATTCACAAAGAATCAATTCTTGATCATTTGCGGAACGAGAATCGATTCTCTTATTTATGATTTTAGATAGGAATGGTTATCTACTCTTCACATTTTGTTCAAGAATCAATTTTTTTGTGATTTTTTTTTTATTTTAAAATCGATTTCGACACAATAGATCACTGGATTCACTAGTCAGATCCACAACTTGCTAAGAATATTGGTGACATTATGAGGGTAGGAGAAATGAATTGGGGATTCAATTGAAAATCTCATGTTGCTTGTCTAGAAAGGTTGGAGAGCTTGTAACTCAAAAATGCGCACTGAAAAATATATAATAATAGTAATTTAATAATAATAATAATAATAATAATAATACATTTTTAGCAAATTATAGCAATTTAATTTATATTAAACTTGAACGACCACATTTCAATTCAAATTAATTATATCAATTGAGATTATTATTTAATTTTATTTAAACTAATCACCCACCATTTATTTTGATTTTATTTCTATCAATCTTATTTTATTTTAATATAATTTCATCAATTTTGTTTACTTTATATAATAATTCACATTTCATTTTAACATAATTTACACTAATTATGTTTAATTTTAATTAATATTTATTACTATAAAAAAACAACAATCATCCAATTTTATCCGTTAATTTTTTTAATTTATTAAAATCATCAAATCATTCAAAAACTTTTTTTTCAAAACTTTTTACTTTGACATCTTTATTTCTTAAAATGAACAAGATCATATTTACCTAATACCCGAAAATATTTATTTAGATCTCTCAATTAGTATCATACATATTCTAGAACATATAAACAAAACAGAAATGTCATTTGTAATTTTAAAGTTCAAGTTTACCTTAATGTTTAATTTAATTTAATAGTTATGTTCTCATATACAATAAAGAAAACAGTGGAACCACTTTTCTTTTTGGAATTTTGTTGCCATATCGTATGACATTAAACTCGATTCCTTGATTTAAGTTATATTATAGAATTCATTTATTTGTAAAATTTATTAAGTTTCTCAGATTCATTATCATGTCATGATGCTCATATTGATTCTTTATTTTAAAACTATTCAATAAACTCATTATTTTTTTTTAATTTTAACAAAGCTGACTAGGATCGATGTAGATAACTCACCATAATGAAACTTAATAAAAAAACTACAATACATAGACTAACAAGCCAAGGATACCTAACTTCATAATAAATTTATATTTTGATCACTTGAAAAAAAAAGGCCAATTATTTTCATTCTTAAATCCCACTATTTTTTTCTTCACTGAAATTTCAATGGTAAAAAATTCTCAATCAATTTATTTCAATTAAAATTAAAAATGTTCATTTTCATGGGAGAATTATCATATTCAGTAATCAGTAATATGTCTTTGTTAGCAATATTTTAAATATTATAACATTTTTCGTTCCTATTTTTAAGGAGTATAAAGTGGTCCATTAAACCGTTATATTTTATCCTTTTAACTGCATAAAGGTTATGAAGCAGTTGTTATTAATTTTACATAAAGCCCATTTATTTTTTAAATCCTGTGATGGTCAGACTTTATATAAGGGAATGAGTGACACTCAGTTTTGATCAGTAAGCCTACTCCTCTATTCAGAAAAACACACCATCGAGTTTTGAGTGAGTTAAGGTTTAGAAAACAAAGTTGTGTTTGGATTTTAAAGCTGCAATGGCAATGGCAGGAGGTACGCACATTATTCTTTCGTTTTTGCTTCCGTTGGTTTTGATCTAGATGTGTTATTATGACGTTAATATAACATGTTTAGGTCAATTTTTATATTGTTATTCTTTCATTTGGTATCAAAGCCTTTGTTTATTCCTCTGCCTTGCATATTTTCGTTGGTTTGGATTTTTAATTTATGGGCTTTGTTGTTTTGACTCATTTAATCCAAACAAATATTACTAAATGTATGTAAATCCCGATCACAATTTTCTTGTAATATTAAACAGAGCTTTTACCTTTCAAAAGCAAATCAAATTAACCAGATCGTAATTAGGATTCGCGGGTTGACGATGAACTGTTTCGTTTAAAGTTTTCCTTTTTCGCTTTTGTGTCGTCTTCCGGCGTGAAAGTCTGGTGCTTAACCTGCGACGACAACCAGTTGCCCATCAGAGCCTGCAGGATTTCCCGTAGCGTTCTGGGATTAACCTGTTGATGAGCGGCTATTTTCTGGGCTTGTACTTCTTCACCAGTTTCTATAGCGACTCGTCCCCTATTCGGGATCCTTTCGGCTTATGGCCATTTTGTATTGTGCCCTTGCTTGATGAAGGGAATGAAGAAGGGTCTTTTTGTCGAATTTTAGTGGTGGAGAATTGGGTCTTTAAAGCTTGAATCTTCATTAATTAATGGGTTAAATATGTTTTTAGTCCCTCAACTATTTTGCGATTTTATTTTTCGTCCCTCTTTCAAACTTTGGTACACTTTGGTCTTTCTCCTTAAGGAAACTATAATTTTTCGTCCTCCAAATCCAACGCCGTTAAATTTAATCTGATGTGGCTAACGGTGTGTCACATCACTTTTTTTTTTCTGAAACGTGGCGATCTGTTCAGACCGTGAGACTTCTCTCTCTTATTCATCTCCATCATCCTCTTCAATGTCGTTAACAATGCATGCCACCACCTTTCTACGAATCGCGATTCCAAAAAAGAGAAGGGAAAAGAGGTTTTCTCCTAGCAGTGTGACCTTGTGCCATGGCGGAAGAGGAAGAAACTCTTTCTACGTTGCGTGACGAAGAAGCCCTGCCCAGATCGCACCTCCATAGCGTCGCCGCCTTCTCCGAACAACCAGAATCACTAGCTCTTCACTCAGCGCCACCCCACGAGTCAAGGTTCTAGATGTTCGTCACCACCAAAACCACAATTGCAAAGAAATCCTTTTTTTCTCAAGGTTGGGTGGTTCGCGAGCAAGGAGCAATAGAGAAATTGGGGAAAAGAAAAATGGTCTAGGGTTTTTTCTCGAGTTATGGAAAGAGATACGGGGTTTATTATGGTGTCGTTCTTCTTGCTACAAATCCTGTTACGCAATAAATTTTTAGGTTGTTGCTAGTGGAGGTTTGTTCAGTGGGAAATGAGACCATTTCAGCACTACTTTCAAAAGCTTCAACCTATTGTGTAATAAGCAGTTGCTCAAGTTCTTCTCTATAGCGTTCCAACTCCTGTTAAGTGTACATAGAAGCAAGTAAATTTCGGTTGATCTTTTAGTAAAAACTAAGAATTAAATGAAGATAAGAAGGTTATGAAAGTTATGAATCTTTGTGCCCAATATCCACGAAAGATGATGGAGAAATGGGGCAACGATACACAAAAGTGACAGTATTGTAATCTGAAAATAATGTTGTTGACAACGAGAGGCCGAGGATTACTAAAATAACAAGTATGGTACATCTTGTAGATAGAATCTTTTAAAGAAAAGCAATAATAGTATGCGTCCTAAAATCCGTGATTTCTTTTCTCTGTTCTTTACCTCATTAAGAGAACTACAAGTCAATTAATATCTTGATTTAAACAATACGATTTGAAGCTCAAAAAATCAAGGGTAGGTAAATAAAAAAAAGATTGCAAAAAAAGCTCATGGAAAAAGGTTCCAGAATTTAAGTTTTCTCATAGTGCAATAATATGTTATGAAGGCATTTAGGAAAGACAAAAACTACTGATACACGTTGATGCAATACAATATATGCCACATTTCCTCAAGATCCTTTTCTGCTTGCTCTCTGGATATCTCTTGCTTTTGGCGGGAACGTTTCAGAAAACCAATGCAAAGAATTCCCTTCAAATGGTAATACAATGTAACACATTCTTATATAGAATTCTTAGAATAGTGACTAGGGAAGCTCATATATAAATATATATCTATATATACAATCGACATCAATTCGTTTAAATCATGTACAAACATCCGAGCATACACAACTATAGAGACCGGTTCATTTGACTAATTAGTTTGTTCTCTTCAAAACTCTTACCGACACAACATAAATTACGCCACGAAGACACAACACGCAATGAAGACTGAACACGAAGTGAATAATATCAAATTTTAGAGAGAGATACATCGGATTGGTTCTTGAATGAACGAATTGCAGAGAAAACATTAACGGCGATGCGGAAAATGGAAGAGAGAATGACAAGGAAGCTGAAGCATCTGCAGAGTGACAAGAAAGGGTCTGGTCCGAATCTCATTCTCAGCCTTCTCCTGCTAGAACTTGTAGTTAGTTGAGGCACCTTCTCTCTCTCACCTTCACCTTCTCTACGCATTTTTGTTAGTATTTTGAGGTTGTAAAAGGAATAGTTGATGGGATAAAGAAAATGTAGAGATAGTTGAATATGAAAGTAGTAGTTGGAAGAAGTGTTGTAGTTGTCTTTAGTTGTAGTAGATGTTGGCTTCATACAAATGGTAGATGTTGTCTACATCTTCCATCAAATGATAGAGTTCATGGGTATTTATAAACTTCTTCATAACAGTTAGGCTTAATCATGGTCACATTGCAAGTTTCGTATATGTCTACCAAAGATCTTACTCTTCTTGGACTAGAATCAGGTGAAGAATCTTGTTGTTGTGGAGGTGGAGAAAGCATACCTGAATTTTCTGCCTCTTCTTGAGTTTCTTCTTGAGATTGTTGCACTGGAAGTAAAATGTTGCTTTTAACAATTTTTTCTTCTTCCCAATTCCAAGAAGCATTTTCATCAACTTCAACATCTCGACTGATGATGAGCTTTTTTGTTTGTAGGTTGTAAACTCGATAGCCTTTTGACTGTGTGCTATATCCCAAAAATATTCCTCGTATAGTCTTGTCTTCAAGCTTGTGCCTCTTTTGATCAGGAACATGGATGTAGCAGATACATCCATATACTCGTAGGTGTTTAGCTGCTGGCTTTCTTCCACTCCAAGATTCAATAGGAGTCTTGTCTTGGACTGCTTTAGTTGGACATCTGGTTAGAATATAAACTGCAGTGTAGACTGCTTCAGCCCAAAAAGTATTAGGCATACTTTTCTCTTTCAGCATTGATCTTGCCATCTCCATAACTGTGCGATTCTTTCTCTCTAACACGCCATTTTGTTGTGGAGTATATGTGATTGTAAGTTGTCGCTCTATGCCTTCATCTTCACAGAATTTGTCAAACTTGCGAGATGTGTACTCCTTGCCATGATCACTTCTAAGTACTTTTATCTCTTTTCCACTTTGCTTCTCAACAAGGGCCTTGAATTTCTTGAATACTCCAAAAACTTCAAACTTTACCTTTAAGAAATAGACCCATGTCATTCTAGAGAAGTCATCAATGAAGAGGATGAAATACCTGTTGTTATGATGTGAAGGTGTTCTCATCGGTCCGCAAAAATCGGTATGAATCAACTCTAATAAGTCTTTTGCTCTCCATGCTTTGTCTGTCGAGAATGGTAATCAGTGTTGTTTTCCGAGTAGACATCTTCGCGTGATTCATTATTCTCTTTCAAGCATGGAAGATCTCTCATCATGTTTTTCTGATATAAAATCTTTAAGGCATGTGTGTTGAAGTGGCCAAATCTCCTATGCCAAAGCCATGAGTCATCAACTTCTACCTTCATGGCAATATTAGTTCCAAGTTTGAAGCTTATAAGAAAGCTTATATTTCTCTTCTCCATTTTTACTTAGCCAATTTCTATCATTTTACTATCATAAATTTTGCATGTATCTTTCTCAAAATGAAGAGAATATCCATTCTCCATTATTTGGCCAATACTTAAAAGATTCTCTTTAAGATTGAGAACTAGTAAAACATCCTTGATGAATTTCGTACCTTTCTTTGTCTCCACCATGACAGTGCCTTTGCCTCGAGACTCCACTGTGGTGCCATATCCTAGTTGAACTTTGAAATTGACAGATTTATCAATGTCTTTGAAGATACTTTGATCTTTTGCCATGTGATTACTGCATCCACTATCCAAGTACCAACTTCCTTCTCTACCAGAAGATTCTTGATTGGCGTAGAATAAGAGTTTCTCTTGATTATCTTCTTCCGCAAAGTTTGCTTGATGCTTATTTTTATTACGACAATACTTTTCTATGTGACCAAATTTCTTGCAATAATGGCATTGAGGTTTTCCATGATGCCAACCATCTTTTTCCTAGTGACTTGTCTTTTTACATATGCCACATGGAGGATATTTTTCTTGACGAGTCATAGAGAAGCTTCTAGGATTTTCTTTATTTCTAGAAATTTCTTCTCTACTTTTATTTCCTTCATATTCTTTATTCTGAGACCGTAATTTTAGTTTTGATTGAAAGGCATTTTCAACCGAGTCTTCTTCATGCCTTTTCAATCTTTGTTCATAAGCTTTAAGAGAGCCCATTAGTTGTGTGACTGACAATGTAGCCAAATCTTTTGTTTGTTCAATCGCGGTTGCGATTGCATCATACTTTTGGGGAATAGAAATTAAAATTTTCTCAACGATCTTTTTGTCAAGAATATTTTCCCCACAGGCTCTCATCTGACTAACTATTTCTTTTATTCTAGAATAGTAGTCTTTAATGGTCTCAGATTCTTTCATTCTTAATAATTCAAACTCTCGTCTTAGAGAATGAAGTTTAATATTGCGTACCTCGTCACTTCCTTGAAACTTCTCTTGTATTATGTTCCAAGCTTGTTTTGCACTTGTGGCACTAATTATCCTTGGAAAAATTGTGTCATCAACTGCTTGTTGAAGAGAAAATAATGCCCTTGAATCTTTCTGCTTGTTTTCCTTCAACTCCTTCTTTTGAGCTGTAGTAAGAGTGGAGGTGTGTTCTGGAATAGTGAATCCTTCTTGTATGATGTCCCATAAATCTTGTGAGTGGAAGAATGTCTTCATTTTGACACTCCAAAAATCATAATTTTCTCCTGTAAAAATAGGTACTGGAATTGATGATGTTTGATTGGTAGTAGCCATGAGTTGAGAAAATATCTTGGAGGTAGTACAGGATGGAGTTATAGTTTTGTTTAAGGTAGTTGAAAATTTTTATCTACGCCCAGTAGATGACCAAACGTAGCTCTGGTACCACTGTTAGTATTTTGAGGTTGTGAAAGGAATAGCTGATGGGATAAAGAAAATGTAGAGATAGTTGAATATGAAAGTAGTAGCTGGAAGAAGTGTTGTAGTTGTCTTTAGTTGTAGTAGATGTTGGCTTCATACAAATGGTAGATGTTGTCTACATCTTCCATCAAATGATAGAGTTCATGGGTATTTATAGACCCATAGATTATTCTAGAACATACTAGCCACAACTTATGTGGAATGTTCTAGATTTTTACCTATGTAGAATATTCTTGATTTTCTTCCTATCTTAGGCTTTTCTACAATATTCTAGAACTTGTATTACATTTCAATTCTTCTATATAAGGAGCTTCTACATTCTTCTAGAATTTGCATTACACTTTAATAATTTTCACTGTTCAAATAAACTTTTGAACTTGTTATCAATATCACAAACTTTGTCTCATCTAATGGCTTTATATAATTTCTTCATTCTGGTTTTCTCAATTTCAATTCCAATTCCAACTTTGTATGTCAAAGTTTGCTTCTCCAGGATGGGATTCTTCACCTGCCATTCAAGCCATACATCCTTTTAACAACTTACACGTGTCCGCATGCAAATTCCAAATTTAGAAAGTAGAACTAACAATGCAGTTATTGTGGGTGGTTTATATCCATTATTGCTGCAGTTGATACCATTCCAAGAGTATTTCAACGGTGCACAAGGGCCTCCTTGCCAAGATTTACCCAACGACGACATCAACTTGTAATATGATTTGATAGACATATGAATCTGAAGTAGGATGCCCAGTGTCAAAATCAAATTTCAGGGAATCATTTTCATTTGTTGGTCTCACAATAGTTTTCATTACTGCTGGTGGAAGGTGATAAGCAGTATGGTTTAAGGAATCAATGCTGAAGGAAGTACTGAGTGGTGTAGAATCTGGTAAGTTGTAAGGATACCACATTCGATCATAAGTATCTTCTTCAAATCTACATGTAATCAGACAACATTAAAAGATGAACAACGAAAGCTAAATTCAATTCTTATATGGACAAATAGAAATTAAACTTGTTTAACCCAGTTCTCAAAAAAATTGTACAACTTCCTTCAAGCAATCCCAGTAACTCTTCAAGTGTTAACAACAGAGGTAGAGATTTGTTTTGGGTCTATATTGAGGTTCAACTTTACCATCAATTTTTTAAAATCCTCGTTTCTCCCTTCTTTCAAAAAGAGGTAGAGATTTTCCATATCAACTACTCCCTTCTTTTAAGCATTTTGTTAACAACTAATTAATTTTTTAGTTCTGAGCATATGTATTGACGGGTCTTGCAAAGGGGTTCCTCTCTTTCCATATACATAAGGTAATCATAAACCATAATAAACTCCATATCTCTTTCCATAACTCGAGAAAAAACTCTAAACCATTTTTCTTTTTCCCAATTTCTCTATTGCTCCTTGCTCGCGGACCACCCAACCTTGAGGAAAAGAGGATTTCTTTAATTGTGGTTTTGGTGGTGACGAACATCTAGAACCTTGACTCACGGGGTGACATTGAGTGAAGAGCTAGTGATTCTGGTTGTTCGGAGAAGGCGGCGACGCTATGGAGGTGCGATCTGGAGGGCTTATTTGTTACGCAACACAGAAAGAGTTTCTTCCTCTTCCACCATGGCACAAGGTCACGCTGCTAGGAGAAAGCCTCTTTTCCCTTCTCTTTCCTGAAATCGTGATTCGTAGAAAGGTGGTGACATCGTTGCCTGCATTGTTAACGGCATTGAAGACATTAAAGAGGATGATGGAGATGAATAAGAGAGAGAAGTCTCACAGCCACGTTTCAGAAAAAAAAAAAAGTGATGTGTCACACATTTAGCCACATTAGCTTTATTGCTTTTCCACGCAAACATTAATTACAATACTAAATGGTGCCTTTATGTTTAATTAATTAATTTTTTCTTTTTGTAACATATAATATTATATAATATATGTTTAAGTGTGTTTTGGATTAATAATTATGTATATTTTATGGATATTATTTTTATGTATATATTTGTTGTTATATGTGCAAATTAAAATATGCATTATTGTTATTTTATTTTCATATTAAGAATTTTATGTAAATATTTATATATTATTAATGTTTTAGTACTAATATAGTTTTAATAAATTAAAGAGTAGCCACAACATCTTTAATTAATTAAAATTGTATATAAAGTTTTGTTACAGGAGAAACATTAGTTGTAAATAATTGTATCTAATATGGTAAAATCTACCTAGAGGAATTTTTTTCATATTTATATGATTAATTAGGATAAAATATTAAATTATATTTCTTAATTTACCCACAGGAATTAAGAAAAAGGAACATAATTTGATAGTTTTATCATTAAGATAATGAATCTAATTGAGTAGAACTTTAGCCCATAGGCAGGTTTTATGTCACTAGATTAATGAATTAAAAGCATGTTTGCATTGGTAAAACATGACATTTAAGTTTGCCTCAATATTATATGATAAACATGTAATATTTGAACTTTGCAGTTTTTCAACCCATGAATATTTCTGATATTAAATGTGGTATTCCCGAGTTAAAGGGTGATAATTATAAAATTTGGAAGGAGAGAATTCTTCTTCATTTGGGATGGATGGACATTGACTATGCTATTAGGAAGGAAAGCCACCTGCTATTACTGAGACCAGCACTTCAGATGAAGTTACACTTTATGAAAAATGGGAGAAGTCTAATCGTCTTTCTGTGACTTTCATAAAGACCAACATTTCTGCTGGTATACGAGGTTCTATTGACCAACATAACAAAGTCAAGGATTTATTAAAGGCTATTGATGAACAATTTACAACATCTGATAAATCCCTTGCCAACACCCTTGAAATTTTCATCCATGAAGCTCATTTGGATTAGAGGAGTGTGTGATCATATCATGCGCATAAGGGATAATGTGGCTCAACTGAACGCTTTGGAGGTCACCATGTCGGATTCTTTCGTAGTACATTATATTTTGTGCACCTTGCCTCAACAATATGCTGCCTTTAAGATTGCTTATAATACACATAAGGATAAGTGGTCTATTAATGAATTGTTGACAATGTGTGTTCAAGAAGAGGAAAGGTTATTATTGGAAGAAGGGGGAAAAGGTGAACTTGACTACTTCTGAAAATAATAATAAGAGTCAGGAAAAATATAAAGGGAAGATTCGTGCTAAGCCAGACATAAAGAAGGAGTTGAAGTGTTTCTTTTGTAAAAAGAAAGGACACATGAAGAAAGATTGCTTAAAATTTAAGAATTGGCTTGATAAGAAAGGTACTCCATTTACTTTTGTCTGTTATGAATAAAATATGGTTAATGTTAATCACAACACATGGTGGATTGATTATGGTTCTACAATCCATGTTTGTAATACCTTTTAGGGTATGCAAAACCTAAGAAGGTCAATGGGAAGTGAGCAATACATCTACTCATGGAGTAAGATGAGTTCACATGTGGAGGCCATTGGAACGTGCAACTTAGTTTTAAGTAGTGGTTTTGTTTTGCATTTGGAAAAAAACATTTTATGTTCCTTGTTTTTCTAAAAATTTGATTTCTGTTTCAAGACTTATACCTTTGGGTTTTTCTTTTAATTTTTAAGATTCTGGTTTAACCTTAATGAATAAATCCATAGTTGTTGGTTTTGGTGAATTATGTGATGGTCTTTATTCCATTATTTTGCAAAACAATATCACTTATGATTCTATGCGCGTTACTGTCGGGTTAAAATGATGTGTTGTGAATTATGAATCCTCTATGTTGTGGCATCGGAAATTAGGACATATCTCCATTGAGAGAATTAAGCAATTAGTAAATGAAGGAGTACTTAGTACTTTGGATTTTACTGATTTTGAGACTTGCGTTGATTGCATAAAGGGTAAGCAAACTAACAAGTCTAAAACTAGTGTCAATAGGAGTTCAAACCTATTGGAAATTATTCATATCGATATTTGTTGTCCAGATATGGACACAAGTAGTCCGAAATACTTCATCACCTTTATAGATGACTACTCACGTTATATGTATATCTACTTACTTCGTTCTAAGGATGAAGCTTTGGATGCCTTTAAAATTTTTAAGGCTGAAGTTGAGCTACAATGCGGAAAACAAAACAAGATAGTGAGATCAAATAGAGGTGGAGAGTATTATGGTAGATACATGAAGAATGGACAAGCACCTGGTCTGTTTGCAAAGTTTCTTCAAGAACATGGAATTGTGACCCAATACATTATGCATGGTTCTCTAGATCAGAATGGTGTGGCAGAAAGAAGGAACAAAACATTAATGGACATGGTGAGATCTATGAGGAGTAATAAAAACTTCCTCAATTCTTGTGGACTGAAGCACTAAAGACGGTTGTGTATATATTAAACAGAGTCCCAACCAAGGCCGTCTTAAAGACACCATTTGAGTTATTTAAAGGTTGGAAACCAAGTTTGCGACATATACGCGTTTGGGGATGTCCGTCTGAAGTGCGAATTTATAATCCACAAGAGAAGAAACTAGACCCAAGGACTATTAGTGGGTATTTCATTGGAAATGCTGAAAAGTCTAAGGGATATAGATTCTATTGTTCATCGCATAACACTAGGATTATGGAGTCAAGAAATGAAAAATTTCTTGAGAATGACTTGGTTAGTGGGAGTGATCAGTTTCCATACATTGGGTACGAAAGGGATCACTATGAAACTCAACCCTTTAGCTCAAGTGATAGATTTGTTGTCATTCACACCAGACACAAATGGGTGTTAGACAAACAATATTTGAAGCCCCACAACCTGTTGAAAATGACTTTACAGATCAAGTTGCTAATGAGGAACAACACGATGATGTTGAACAACCTGTTGAACAATTACTTGAGCAACAAGTTCCTCAAGAAAATGATGAGGCAACATTGAGAAGATCTACTAGAGTTAAAAGGTCAGCAATTCCTAATGATTATGTAGTGTATTTGCAAGAAGTTGACTATAATATTAGAGCTGCAAATGATCGTGAAACGTTTTTACAAGCCATAAGTTCTAAAGAATCAGACCTATGGTATAATGCCATGAAAGATGAGATGGATTCTATGGCATCCAACAAAGTCTGGGATCTCGTTCAGTTGCCTAATGGTGTAAAATCCATTGGATGTAGATGGGTCTTTAAAACCATGAAAGACTCAAAGGGAAACATTGAGAGACATAAGACGAGACTTGTTGCTAAAAGGTTCAATCAAAGAGAAGGAATCGAATACACAAAGACTTTTTCTCCTGTATCTAAGAAAGATTCTTTTCGAGTAATTATGGCATTAGTAACTCATTTTGATTTTGAGTTACATCAAATGAATGTGAAAACAACATTTCTTAATGGTCATCTGGAAGAAGAGATTTACATGAAACAACCTGAAGGGTTCTCTTCTAAAGACAATGAGCACTTAGTTTGCAAGCTTAATAAATCCATCTATGGATTAAAACAAGCCTCCTACCAAAGGTATCTAAAATTTCATGATGTCATCACTTCATTCGGTTTTGAAGAAAACGTCATGGATCAATGTATATACCAAAGGGTCAATGGGAGTAAGATTTATCTCCTTGTATTATACGTGGATGATATTTTGCTTGCAACCAACGATAAGGGTTTGCTATATGAAGTGAAACAATTTCTCTCAAAGAACTTTGACATGAAGGACATGTGAGAGACATCTTATGTAATTGGCATTAAGATCCATAGGGAAAGATCTCGAGGCATTTTGGGTTTGTCTCAAGAGACCTATATCAACAAAGTTTTAGAGAGGTTTAACATGAAGGATTGTTCACCAAGTGTAGCTCCCATCATGAAGGGTGATAAACTCAATTTGAGTCAATGTCCGAAAATTGATTTTGAGCGGGAACACATGAAGAATATTCCATATGCTTCAGCTGTCGGAAGCCTTATGTATGCTCAGGTTTGCACTAGACCTGACATTGCATATGTTGTTGGAGTTTTGGGAAGATATCAGAGTAATTCAGGTGTTGACCACTAGAAAGCTCCAAAGAAGGTAATGAGATATCTTCAAGGGACAAAAGATTACATGCTTATATATAGACGAACTGAATGTTTGGAAGTGATTGACTACTCCGATTCAGACTATGCTGGCTACATTGATTCACGAAAATCAACATCTGGTTATATTTTTATGTTAGCCGATGGAGCTGTATCTTGGAGAAGTGCCAAGCAGACTTTAACTGCTACTTCTACTATGGAGGCTGAGTTCATTTCCTGTTTTTAGGCTACCTCGCATGGTGTATGGTTAAAGAGTTTCATTTTTGGGCTTAGAGTTGTAGACTCTATTTCTAGGCCATTAAAGTTGTCATGTGACAACTCTGATGCGGTGTTTGTGGCTAAGAACAATAAAAGTGGATGTTGAAGTAAGCACATTGACATCAAATACTTAGCCAATAGAGAACGTGTTAAGGAAAATAAAGTGATCATTGAACACATTAGCACTGAGTTAATGATTGATGATCCTTTAACTAAATGCATGCCACCAAAGAATTTTAAGGATCGTGTAGTGCGAATGAGACTTGATTCCACCATGTAATTTTATTATCAATACATTTATTATTTTTCAATGAAACTCTTATTCAGTTTGATGTTTTCTCATATATTTTTGTGCACATTTATTTTAAGAAGATATCATTTAGTTTAGATCTAGCATAAACATATGGTTTATGCATTAAGTTGAGAGCTAATGTTGAGAGAAATATATATTGTGGTACATGGAAGATAACACTCACTATTAGAGGACCTATCACCATGACTTGTATACATTTTGTCACTTGTTGTGGTTAATAATTGGGTAAATGGACCAAGTGGGAGAATGTTAGCAATATTTTAAATATTATAGCATTTTCAGTTCCTATTTTTAAGGAGCATAAAGTGGTTCATTAAGCCGTTATATTTTATCTTTTTAACTGCATAGAGGTTAAAGCTCATTTATTTTTTAAACCCTGTGATGGCGAGACTTTATATAAGGGAAGGAGTGACTCTCATTTTTTATCACTAAACATACTCCTCTATTCAGAAAAAACACACCATCGAGTTTTGAGTGAGTTAAGGTTTAGAAAACAAAGTTGTGTTTGGATTTTAAAGCTGTAATGGCAATGGCAGGAGGTACGCACATTATTCTTTCCGTTATTATGATCTGGATGTGTTATTATGATGTTAATATAACATGTTTAGGTCAATTTTTATACTATTATTCTTTCCGTCTTCATATTAGAAAAAAAATTCAAATTGTTTACTAATGTAAAACTTTGCCGAGTGGATCGTCCTAATAACAGAATGTCTTAATAGTTTACTAATTTGTTTAACTTTGAATTTGATTGATGTCATTGTATATATACAAATAATGAAACTTTTTTTATACTGAATATCCTATTATTTTTCTAAAACAGTGAAATTTTAAACATTTAATTACTATTTTTAATAGATTTGAAAAAACGGGTCTGATAAAAAATAGTCTAAATGGGTTTGACCAAATCATTTTTACAGATTACATCTTTTAGGCATGACCCCGACCTATGTTGAAAATAGGTCAATATTAATATGACTAAGGCTTTGTTCACTTGAATGGATTTGAGGGAGAGTAGGGGATTTGAGAGGATTTGAAGGTAATTATTTTTTTATTTGAGTAGATTTAGAGGTAAGTGAGAGTAAATTTGGAAGTAAATTTTTTTAATCTGTCACATCAATCAAATTCTACACCAATTCTTACAAACTTTACTTCCAAATTCACTCTCACTTACCTCAAAATCTACTCAAATAAACAATAAAAAATTTATCTTCAAATCCTTTCAAATCTCGTGAATCACTCTCCTCAAAATCCATTCAAGTGAATAAAGCCTAAAAAGATATTTCAAATCTCAAAAAATTAAAATAAAACATGTAATTTTAAAATAAATTTGGAGAAGTAAAATTAATTTAAAATTTTACATGTAGATATATAAATTCTAAAACATATATATTTTAACAAAATGTTATTACTTTCAATTTTAAGAATTATAATTTCTTTTCATAAAAAACGAGTTATGCTCTGGTACATTTTTTCAACTATTCATATCGATTTATCTTCAAGAAAATAAAAGAAGCGAATATTTAGAATTTAAAACATAATAATAATTGTTTTTTAAGTTTTTAAAGTTTTTTTATTACGAAACAGTTTAATCTACGTTAATTTAAATCATATTTTCATTTTATAATTAAAATATTTATTTTAATAAAGATATAGACTCACGATCATATTAATCCTCTACATTCAAATACAAAGTATTCTTCACATAATGTTCATCTTAGAAACAATCACTCGGACTATTCTAAAAAAATCTTAATTTTCTTATGAACTTGAACATAAATTAATATCCAATGATAATATTTTTTTATTGAGAATATTTATGATATTATAGATTAAGTTTTTATAAAATTAAAACAGAAAAAGAAAAGTTTATTTTTGTTTTTTGTTTTGGAGGAATATAGAAGAGCAGTTCATTTTGGCCTTCCTGTTACTTACCAAGTTAAACCAAACAAGGGATGTAGAAGGATGGTGTGAATGACAGAGCATGTTTGATTATTAATAATAATATTTTCCGCTTTGACGCGGTTGATTGATACATGGGCATGTAACGGCAGTTGTTGGACTGAGGGAAGAGGAGAGTATTAGTGAATAAAAAGAAGCATGTGAAAGAGTGAGGTGATTTTGGATCCACAATTACACAAAGCAAAATCCACACACATTCATCCCATTCATTTTTCACACACATACTCTTCTTCACACTGCCTCAAATTCCCAATTCCGAATCTCGCCGCCACCAAACCGCCGAATCCTTTGAGCTGAGACGCCCCACGCTACGCTACTTGCTGGCTGGGCGCTTTCTCTCTCTTCCACACTCTCTTCCCCGCCCTCCTCTGATTGCGAATCGCAGGTTCCTTTTCGAATCCCTATTTAATTCTCTTATTGCTCCCACCCAATTGCATGTGCTCACCTTTTGATCCGACGTTCAATTCTCTGTCGGTTCTTTTAAGGCCTTTTTGTTGCTTTCGTCTTTGCATGGTTGACTTTGTCCTGAGATGTGTTGCTTCGCTTCTCATTTTGTATCATCGGTGATTGCAGAGGAAAAATCCATGGCTGAACGCCTTGGATGTTTGGGCATTTCTTATGATCTGACTAGTTTGTCTCTCTTTTTTCTGTAACATCGTTATTTTAATTTATTGTTGAAGGGAAATAATAGCGGTAACCTTATTGCTGTTATTTGCTGGATACGCTTAAAATTTTACACGTGATGCTGTAACGTGAGTAATTACTGGTATTGATCTTAGTGTCGGTGGATTGGGATACCTGTGGAGAAGTTATTTAGGGACACGGTTATAGCGCGGCCCGCTTTGGGTTTAACATACTTTTTTATAGACACTGAAATGAGAAGAAATTAAGAAAAAATGAGTTGAGTTTCATTCTTGAAGGGAAATCAACTTGTGTACTTCAGCTTTTAGGGATATTAAATGAGATAATTTCCTTAAGGATTGGCTACGTGAGTTAATAACTCATGGGATAAGAACAATTGATTTTGTTTCATACTTTCTCTTTATGTAAGTGTTTATGTGGAAGTTTTTCCTTAGCAGGGCCTAATTAAAGTTTGTAAGGAGATTGGGATTGAATTTAGGACAATTACGGGGATGCAAAACATTATTCTTTGTTCTTGTGGCTGTCAACTATGACTCTATGAGCACTGTGCTGCGTAAGTTTTTGATGAACCAAATTGTTTGTACACTTTCTTGCAGATTGATGTCGCAGCTATTTAGTTCAAAGTTGGCTGGTGCAGGATTGGTGATGTATACTTACTGAACCAAGATGGCATTCGTAACTAAGATAAAATGGGTTGTTCTTTCTGTAGTCACTTTATCTGTGGCGTCTATCATCATTCATCTATCTTTTGCAAAGTTGTGGTCCGTTAACTTAGTGCAGTATAAAGCACTACCCATTCTTCCTGAAGATTTTGGGTTTGTGTTGGGTAGACAGGTTAGTTTCTTTGTATTTACTGCTTGTGCGTGCTAATGTCTTGAGTTTGACTCAAGTTATTTTGATTTTATTTTCTCGAAATGCTACAGGTTATAAAAAATAAGAAGCTATGGGGTTCCATTGAGTCTTTGGAAACATTACAACCTAATGCCAATGCTAGAAGCAATTATTCTGGTAATAATTTTGGTTAAATGTCTTAACTTATTGTGCGGGAGACATGGCAGGAATGTAAATGTGCAATTTAGATATCTAGTTAAGTCATAAGTGGGTGCAACATAAACTATTTTGAAGCATAAAATTAATTTTTATCATCATGACTTGTTTTTTGATCTTTTATTTTGTTTCCCTTTGTAATGGTATTATCTTATAAACAGAAAATAGATTAGGGGAATCTCTGCTCCATGTGATATCAGAGACAGTAAATCTTTTCAAAAGTATCACTCATATTTTAAAAGATTTTGATTTTAATCTAGTTGGAAACATTTTTCATTTGAGTGTTATTGAAGTACTATTGGGAGTAAAATTAAATTCCCGCAAAGGCTTTTCTTGGGAATGGATAATTCAAAGTGTTAGTTTTTGGACATAATGTCGCATGCAATTAGATGCTATGATAGAATGAGCCATCATAATCAGTGATTGAAATAGGCTGACTAAAATTTGGTCCATGATGATGTGAGATAAACTCTGTTGACTGAAGATTTATCAACACTGTGAGACAGATTTGTCGTTTTAAGAATTGTTGTGGACCGTAAATGATCAATCAAGTACTTGAGAATGATTGGGTAATTAACTGTTTGCTTGGTTTCTAGTTTATGGAACCGATATTTGGTGGCGGATTTTTTCAGTTTGTGACAATTTTTATCAAGAGAGAGGACATGGATGACTCTGCAATCTAAATATATCTATTGGAAATTTTCAGCTGAAGCAAAGTATAATGCTAATATGCAATCATTAAATAAAGTGACAGTCATAGAGAAAAATGTCAATGTAAAAAAAGGGTAGTTGTGATGTGGTTATTGTAGTAAGTACATGAGCAAAATGATGCTAATAGAATCAAATAGTGTTGGTTCCATTGATGTTTGATTTTTCCTTTGACAAGAAATTAGAATGGTATTTTTGGTAGAGTAATGCCAGCATAAAAACTATCAAAACTATATTACAAGTTGGTGATTGTTACCAGATCAAATCTTACTAGTGGGTGGCGCCACCTAACAATTCGAATCAAACAAAGTTTCAGCATATTATGGTCCTTCATTGAATACCTGCTTAAATCTAGTTATTTATAAAATTGTGTTTTGAATTCAAATTTGTGCAAAAGTTTTAAGACTTGAAGTAGTTATTTGTTAGATCTATAAATAAAACTTAAGATGAAGAACCTCGAGCTTGCAACTCGTGGAAACACTCCCTCAGATTTATACTCTCTAGGATTCCAAGTAGTTAGCTCGCCTTAGATTTTACATTTCCCCAAATTTAACATTTTCCTCAATGCTATCTTAATTCCTTTATATTTTTGGCATCTCTATTGTTCTGGCTCTTTAATTTCCTTTCACTTTAATTTTTCCTTCCATTTTATTCCTGACACTTCACCTTTCTACACTTACTATTTCTTGCCATTTAGTTTTTGTTTTCTTTTAATTTCAACGAATATTATCTTGCCTGCAACTTTATTTTTTAATGCTCTTTACGTTTCTGGTACTTTACTTTAGTTGCACATTTAACTGCTTTCTCTTTTCAGGTCTGTTTACTTCCTCCACCTTCTTTATGCTCTTCAATTTCCTGTTAATTTCGTTGTCCTATCATATATTGAAGTTTTTGTATCAATCTAATTTTAGGTCTAAAGGTTTATTTTTCTTTGCCACCTCTTCTTTTCTGTCTACCCATGTCTCCACCTTTCTGTATCAGAGCTAATACTTGATTGGGCATGAGCTAATACTAAATTGGGGATTTTGATCTTTGACAACTTTTCACAAAAATAAAGATTATATATTTCTTCATCTTTTGTACAAGTGTTGTTTTCACATCACGTTTACGTTTCTTTTCTTTGCAGTTCCAAAGGAGCATAGCAATGGTTTCATATATGCTAAAGTTTTTGGTGGGTTTGCAAAGATAAGATCATCGGTATGTTATACCAGACATGTATTATTGTGGTGGTGGTTTGAAAAATTCTTTTTTTATCACTGTTTGTAGTTTAACAACATTATTCTTGATTTTATAGATATCCGATTTGGTTGCTATTTCTAGACTTTTAAATGCTACTCTTGTCATTCCTGAAATTCAAGAAAGTACTCATTCAAAAGGAATTAGGTATGTTCTGCATGGTTTCTGCTGCCATTGTGTATTGCATATTAGTATTGTATTGGTGTGGTGCTTATATACAATTTTATTTGTTTTTGAAATTTTATTCAGCTTAAAGTTCAAGAGTTTTTCCTATCTTTACAATGAGGAGCAGTTCATAGCGTATCTAAAAAATGATGTAGTTATTGCAAAGAGCTTGCCTGAAAGTTTGATGGAAAGGAGAAAACGAAATGAAATTCCTACGTTTAAGCCCACAAGTTCATCTTCTCTAAACTTTTACGTCAAAGAAATTTTACCAAAGCTAAAGAAATCAAAGGTTATTGGATTAGTTATTGCCAATGGCGGAGCTCTACAGGTATTCAATATTCTTCAATTGTTGATTTAAGTTCTGATTGTTGCAAACTTATGGATGTTGTTGGAACATATCAGTTATTTGCATATACCAAAATACTATCAATACTGTATATAGAATACAATTACTGAAGTATGTCATTGTTAATTTTTATCAAGAGTAGAGCTTTGAAGCTTTGTGGTAACTTTGAGTTGTTACATGACATTTTTTTTACTGACTATTTTACCAATCATGGACTTTGGACTTCCGTCCATATACTTATCAACTTAGCTTTATTCTTAAACAAACCAGGGAAGTCCACACGAGTTAATCAATGCACATAAGAGATGGATTTCACATTTTATCGAGTGCTTCATTCATTCTTATATTTATATTCCTAGCAATTCATTATAGACTTTGGACTTTGTATGTCGGTGTTTGTTTTTCTTGCTTGTAAATCAATTTTGGTTTATTTGCTCCACTTTGACATTATTTTAAATCCTTCAACATTTTACATCACCTTAACCTTTCCATGCTTTTTCCCTCCTTTCAATTGTTTCACTTAAGATTGAAACTGTAAAATAATTCTAGAGGGCTTGATTGATCCCTCTCACAATCTTCTATTTATAAGAATAAATTGATACACAAATACATGATAAATAGGGTAATCCTAGACATAATATAATCATGATAAATAGGGTAACCCTTGACACACTATAATGATGATAAAATAGGATAAATATCCTAACACTCCCCCTCAAGCTGGAGCATACAAATTGTATGTACCAAGCTTGGAACAAATAAACTCAATCCGAGGACCCCTTAATGACTTGGTCAATACATCTGCGAGTTGATCGTTTGACCCAATAAACTCAGTACATATTTCTTTGGTCAACAACTTTTCACGAACAAAATGACAATCAATTTCTATATGTTTAGTCCTCTCGTGAAACACTGGATTTGATGCAATGTGGAGAGCAGCTTGATTGTCGCAATACATCTTCATAGTATGGATGTCACAAAATTTAACCTCTTGAAGGAATTGTTTCACCCATATAAGTTCACATGTTAGTGATGCCATTGCCCTATACTCGGCTTCCGCGGTTGATCGAGCTACTACATTCTGTTTCTTACTTTTCCATGAAATAATGTTTCCTCCCAGAAAAACACAATATCCTGTTGTAGACCGTCTATCAATAGGTGAACCTGCCCAATCTGCATCACAATACCCAGAGACATGAATGCTTCCTTTATCTTCATATAACAATCCTTGCCCGGGAGCCTTCTTTACATACCTTAGAATGCGAATGAGAGCATTCCAATGGTCAATACATGGAGCCTGCATGAACTGACTAACCACTCCAACTGCAAAGGATAGATCTGGCCTTGTAATAGTGAGATAAATCAGTTTGCCAACCAGCCTCCTATACCTCTCTGGATCGGAGAATAATTCACCTTCTTCTATCCTTAATTTCTGGTTTGGGTCCATGGGACTGTCTACCGGTCTACAATCAATCATGCCTGTTTCTTGTAATATATCAAGAGCATACTTCCTTTGGGAGATTACAACTCCATCTTTTGATTGCGCTACTTCAATGCCTAAGAAATATTTGAGACTTCCAAGATCCTTGGTTTGAAAATGTCTACACAAGTACTCTTTTAGTTGAGATATTCCAACAACATCATTTCCTGTAATGACAATATCATCAACATATACTATTAAGTAAACACATTTCCCGAGAGAAGAATGACAATAAAAAACTGAATGGTCTGCTTCACTGCGTTTTAGCCCAAATTTTTGAACAATGGAGCTAAACTTTCCAAACCAAGCACGTGGGGATTGCTTGAGGCCATATAGAGATCGATGCAATTTGCATACCATACCAGACTCCCCCTGAGCAACAAACCCTGGAGGTTGCTCCATATAAACTTCTTCCTCAAGATCACCATGTAGGAAGGCATTCTTGATATCCAATTGATGAAGTGGCCAGTGACGAATGGCTGCCATGGCAAAGAAGAGACGAATAGTAGTCATCTTGGCTACAGGAGAGAAAGTGTCACAATAATCAAGACCATAAACCTGAGTGTAACCTTTTGCAACAAGCCGAGCTTTGAGCCGATCAATTTCACCATCAGGGCCAACTTTAACTGCATACACCCATCGACAACCAACCGCCTTTTTTCCTGGGGGAAGGGGCACCAGCTCCCAAGTATTACTGTGGTCAAGAGCCTGCATTTCTGCAATCATAGCTTGTCGCCATCCAGGATGATCAAGTGCTTCTTTCACATTCTTGGGTATAACAACAGAGGACATTGAGGATAAAAGAGAAAAATAGGAGGGCGACAATCGATGATAGCTTAGAAAATTATAAATGGGATGAGGGTTCCGAGTGGAACGAGTACCTTTTCTGAGGGCAATAGGCCATGCTGAATCATTTGCACCAGGAGGCGTGGGAGGAGGTGACGAGGGAGAAGAATCTGAAGTAGGAGATTCACCATTGTCTTGGGGAGGTGGACTATCCATTGGGGCCCTGTGTGGGATGATCTCAGTATGTGGAGAAACAGGTGTAGAAGGATTGTGATCATGACTGGGAATGACAGAAACAGTGGAGCTATTTGACTCAACCATTGGAATAGGAAGGACCTGCTGGAGGATAGAAACATCCTGAACAGATGGAGAGAAGTAAGGAGTCTGTTCAAAGAATGTGACATTGGCAGACATGTAATACTTCTTAGTTTCAGGAGAGTAACACCGATATCCTTTTTGAAGTCGAGAATAGCCTAAGAAGACACATTTGAGAGCGCGAGCGGAGAGTTTGTCTAGACCTGGAGACATGTCATGAACAAAACATACACAGCCAAACACTCGGGGAGATGTATGAAAGAGAGGATCATTAGGAAACAAAATGGAGAAAGGGACTTTATTATCAAGAGAGGAGGAGGGCATCCTATTAATAAGATAACATGCAGTTAAGATGGCATCCCCCCAGTGATGGACAGGAATATGGGCACCAAGCAAAAGGGTACGAGCAGTTTCAACCAAGTGTCTATTTTTTCGTTCTGCTATACCATTTTGCTGTGGTGTATGAGGACAAGTAGACTGATGTAAGATACCATGGGAACTCAAGATGGCAGAAAAGGAGGATGAAAAATACTCTTTGGCATTATCACTTCTTAATATTTTGATTACTTGACCAAATTGATTCTTGATTTCATTCAAAAAGGATGTAAAGATAGCTAACAATTCAGAACGATTTTTCATAAGATAAACCCAAGTACATCTTGAATATTCATCAATAAAGGTAACAAAATATCTATAACCAAAGGAGGAGATACGACTAGGTCCCCATATATCAGAATGGATGATGGAAAAACTAGAATTACATATTGATTGAGACCTTTTAGGAAAGGAAGATCTAACATGTTTTCCTAATTGACATGACTCACATTCTAAGGTTTGGAGACCACTAAGTTCAGGACACATCTTTTTTAATTTGGACAAATGAGGATGGCCAAGTCGATCATGTAGCACTTTAGGATTAAGAGCAGCAACACAAGACACCCTTGGACGAGATCCAAAATGGTATAATCCGCCAGCTTCATATCCTTCTCTAATCTGTCTCCCCGAACCACGCTCCTGTATAACAAAAGATTTATGATCAAAGGTTATTGAACAATTTAACATTTTAGTCAACTGGCTTAAGGAAATTAAATTAAAAGGACAATTAGGGACAAAAAGGACTGAGTTGAGATTGAGGGAGGGAGACAAAGAAACATGACCGACTCCTTTGGAAGAAGTTTTAGATCCATTTGCAAGAGTTATGAAATGAGGTTTTTCTCGAAAGGAAATAGATGAGAACAAAGAGGTATTACCAGAAATGTGATCAGAAGCACCTGAGTCAATTACCCATGAATTTTGACATTCCATAGATTGAGAAACGCAGGCTGTTGATGTATTGGGAGATTGAGATGGTTGTGCCAAGCTGTTAGACTTTAACCTTAAATACTCTTGATATTCATCCTCAGAAAACATAGAAGTAGAGGTTTCAGTTTTCAAAGTGGAAGTTTCAGTCTTCGAAATATTGGCGGTTTTGGAAGGGAAACCATGTAAGGAGTAGCAATTCTCTTGAGTATGACCCATCCTTTTACAATATGTGCATTGAGTACGTCCCCGACCTCCTCGTCCTCCTCCTCTAGTGCCACGTCCTCCTCTTCCTCGTGTGGCAACCATGACAGATGGTTCCACTAGTTCATGCGCTTCTTGAGTTTGAGATACCGGGACACGCAGAAGGCGAGTGGTCAATGTTTCCATAGAGGGGACCTCATGACTAGTTAGAAGTTGATCTCTGAGATGATCAAAATCGGGATGTAGGGCACGAAGGATCAACACCATGTAGAATTTGTCTAGTTTCTTTTTTATATCCTCTAATGGATCTACTTCCAAAAACATCCTAAGTTCTTCGACAGCAGATTGGGCTTCAGTCATGAAGGACACCATATCATGGTCTGCCATTTTAAGAGATGCAAGTTTATTCGTAGTGTCATAGAGACGTTGAATATCGTTGGCATAAATGTTTTGGGCTTTCTTCCAAAAGGAGTGACAAGTTTTGAAAGCCCTCAAAGATACAAAAAGTTTGGGTTCCACTGATTGCCATAACAGGGCACACAACTGGAAATCTGCTTGTTTCCACTGATCAGCTTTTTCAGTAGGCACATGGCTTCCATCTCGCTCAAGGTGGTCATAATGCCCTTGGCCAAGGAACCACATTTCAACAGCAGCAGACCATGATAGATAATTTTTTCCATTTAGCTTCTCGGAGGTAATTGATGGACTTCCAGAGAAGGAAAGAGTACTGCCAGACGCCATTTCTGAAGAAGACGAATAGTACTAACGAAGAACAAGAAAACCCTAAGGGTTTAGACGAAGGAAACTTTGACAGTGATGGACGACGGTGGCCGGCAATGGCGGGCGGTGGCCGGCGGTGACGGTGGCCGGACGGTGGCCGGAGACGGTGGCCGGAGACGGTGGCCGGCGACGGCCGACGGTGGCCGACGGTTGACGGTGGCCGGCGGCGGGCAGCGGCGGGCGACAAAGAACTGTGGCGCCGGACAAATATATATTACGAGACAGAAACCAGAGCGGGATCGACCCGCTCTGATACCAACTTAAGATTGAAACTGTAAAATAATTCTAGAGGGCTTGATTGATCCCTCTCACAATCTTCTATTTATAAGAATAAATTGATACACAAATACATGATAAATAGGGTAATCCTAGACATAATATAATCATGATAAATAGGGTAACCCTTGACACACTATAATGATGATAAAATAGGATAAATATCCTAACAGTTTCCTTATATTTGCTCTTCTAACTCCCAAGGGAATTGCTTCTTTTGTATGTGATGCTTTCAGCTTAGATTCTAGAATTTCTATTTTTTCACTTTTTTTTTAAGCATGTATGTTTCTTACCTTGCTACTAGAGTTAAATTTGAGAATGATATATACATTTTTGCAGTCAATACTCCCAACTGGTATGGCTGAGATTCAGAGACTAAGATGCAGGGTTGCTTTCCATGCTCTGCAATTTCGTCCTGAGATTCAAACGCTTGGCCGTCGAATGGTTCACAAGTATGCATTCCTTTTGGTTAAAACAAGTTGATCTGCATTTGCTTTGCTACCCTGCAGATTATTGCATAGTTTTTCTTGGCACTGCCATATCTCAGTGGGTCTTTAAAATGTATGATTCTACATGTTTCTAATTTCCAAAATAAGTAGATGAGATTTTGGTTTTTGATGGGAAATTAACTTCTAAGTGGGGTAAGCCTTTTAAGGTATATTCACGAAGCCCCAAAACAATGGGGGCTTGATATTTTTTTCTGAGGGGAGATAGTGGAAGTTAGTTGGAAGAGAGATAAAGTGTGAGGGGAAAAGTCTGTTATATGAGGAATTGAGCTGAATAACAGAGGGGGAGATTTTTTAATGAGAATTAGGAAACTGGAGAATCTTTCTGTCTTGGGGAGTATTGCTTCCATTATTCTTTTGTGTATTCTCTTTTATTTTCCGGTCATTGATATCCAATACATATCAGTTTCTCAGTAGTTGTAGGGTTTAGCTTGTCGCAAGAGTTATTATATGGTCTTTCTAAATGGTGGTCATGCTCTGCTCATAAGTCACTGCTCACTCACATTTCCTTGAGTTAATGTGTAAGAGATTCTACTTTCTTTTTAAGGTTAAGAGCCCTGGGGCAACCATTCTTGGCATTCCATCCTGGCTTATTGAGAGAAACCTTGGCATACAATGGTTGTGCAGAACTTTTTCAGGTTTGCTCTGTGTTTGTCTTTTGTATAATTGCCTAGTTGTTGGAGGTATTAGTCTATATTGCAGTCTAATAACTTTAGGTGTTCTTTTCTTCTAAATTCTTTAAATGATATTAGGTACACCAGAAATTTGTAAAGAATTAGGCCGTCAATGTTCGGCTTTGCTCTTCCTCTGCATTTTTTTCTTTGGTTATTTTTTAAGGTTTTGTTTTGTTAGGATGTACACACTGAACTCATTCAACATCAAAGGTCTCGGATGATAAAGGAAGGAATTCTTAAGGATGAATTGAATGTGGATTCATACTTACGCAGAGAAAAAGGTCTATGTCCTCTCATGCCTGAAGAGGTATGCTGAATTTTACTATAGGATTTCCTGGTAGTAATGAAGCACTTGTTATGGTATCATAAGTTATAAATGACCTTTTGCATTTGTCAACAATTGTTGAAGTAGTCTTTTTTATTACATTTTGCACTGGCCCTAGAGGGATGCCATGTGTCAGCATATGTTTTGAATAAAATACTAATATTTAATTAAAATATTTTTTATCCTAAAACTGTTAGCATAGGGTTTGGAACAGATTTCTTAATATAAGTTCTAAAGAATTTCGTGTTTGAACATATAATTCAACCTTGCAAAATTGGCTTGTATGGTAAGAGTTGTCCTCTACTTGTTTTTTCTACTTTATCTATATCACTAGTGGATAATAGATCTTTATAACACAATCATCACTTTGAAGACCGGTCATCTCAAGTGTAAAGTTTGCAAGATTAAACATCTACTAGTGGTCAGATTACAATTAGATATCAAGTGGCTTAGTAGACCTAATAAGAATTGTTGAGATCGACAAACTCTTGTGCCATCTTAATGGATTGACTTTATTAGTAATTTGGTCCATATATTTAGGCATATGATTTATTTTTTATCCTTGATTTTTGTTTTACAAAAAAGAAGAAAAATATTAGTAAAAGAAATTGATTTTATCGTTAACCAATCTATAGTTGTTAGCAAATGGGACCAAATGGACTTAATTTAAAAAATACAGGGACTCAATTGAGTTAAAAAAAAATATAGGACTTCTAACTCACCTTCTCATGGCGAGACCTATATATCTCAGGCCTGAAACTAAACACTAATAAGTGGTTCGATAACAATCCGATAGCCGATGGAATAATAGACCCAACAACCAATAACTTTGTTAGGATAAGCTTTAACTCAGGCCTCTAATACCATATTAAGAAGCGGACTTTAAACCTAACTCAAACCTTATAAAATCGGCTTGTAAGGTGAGATTTACACTTACTTATATACCGTAAATTGACCTTATCTTTAGACTATGTGGAACTTCTAACAAGTAGAATTAGTCTTGTGAATGGAAAAGCCAAAAGGTTGTATGGTTAGTAAGGGAGATCATTGTTCTAAGAAACCATGAGGTAATGGCAAACTTATGATGTAATGGAAAACTAACAATAAATAGGGTTTTATCAATTCATTTGTGTAACGTGCTTATATGATATGATTACAACAACAAAAGCCTCATCCCGCTAGGTAAGGTTGGTTGGGGGATCAATTGTTCTAAGCAATCATGATGTGTAATGGTAAATTGACAATAAGTAGGCTTTTGTTAATTCTCTTAACAAAGTGAAATTTAAACTTAATTTAACCTTACAAAACTAGTTTAATAAGGTGAAGTTTGCACTCACCTATATATTATAATTTGGCCACATTTTTAGTTGATGTGAATTTCCTACTCTATTAGACAGTTGAAGGTTTACGTGAGGAGGAATAAGAGGGAGAGAGGTTATAAGATATGTTTGTGGAGATAGAGACTAGATATCTTTTCCAGTGGAGGAAGAGAGGCTTCCTTGGGACATTTACTTGTATTTTCTTCTTTCTATACATTACAGATTGAATAAAATACGTTTACATACAGTTCATTGTTTGCTGATTAGAGTGTGTGTGAGAAGAGAGTATATTGTTTTGGGTTCCCTTAACAAAGGAACCTAACATACTCACCCTCTCACACCAAGGGTTGGACATCTTGAGCATGAGACTATGGGGAACTTGATAGTGGCTTACACGTTTAGGTCTAACAAAATTGACTAGGATAGGCTCTAAATGAATTTGATACCGTTTTAAGAAAGTAGAACTTTTTTGTTTACACTCGTTTTATATACTATAATTTGGCCATCTATCTAGTCCATGTGAGATCTCCAACATGCTCCCTCAAGATTGGATATCTCAAGCATAGGAGTTAGGGGAACTCAATAGCATGTGACACATAAACCCAACAAACTTGACTGGTATAGACTCTGAATAGCTTTTGATAGGATACTGGGTGATAGGATAGAAGGCAGGGGAGCCGAACGGTAGGAGGCAAAGGGAAGCAAGTCGAACAGGGGAAGGAGGTGAAGAGCTGGAGCCGAACGGTAGGAGGCAGGGGGAAGCAAGCCGAACGGTGGAAGGTGGTGAAGAGTTGGAGCCGAACGGTAGGAGGCAGAGGGAAGCAAAGCCGAACGGAAGGCGGTGAAGAGCTGGAGCCGATCGGTTGAAGAGTGACTATCCTAACTGGGACAATAGTTAGGATGGGCGGGAAATAATTATAGTAAATAAGGCCATATCCTAGGGAAATATTCAGTATAAGTTAATTATAGTAAATAAAATTATATCCTAGGGAAATATTCAGTAGAAGTTAATTATAGTAAATAGAATTACATTCTAGTTATCTTTGTTTACTTTTGTTTATTCAGAGAGTTCCATCACCATCAATAAAAAAATTCATTCGTTCATTGTTCTGTTGCGTGTGTGGGTGTGTGAGAGGTTGTCTGAGTAGGTTTCGTACTCAGGTACATAACAACTTTGATACCATCTTAAAAGGTGAATTTTAACCGAAGTCAACCACACAAAACCAATTTATGTTAGATCTTTAGTAAATTCATTGAATTATTTTATTTGGGCATTATATATATATTATATGATTACAACAATAAAAGCTTCTACGCTCAAGTGGATGAAAAATTGGTGGTGTTAGGCTCTTCAATTTCTCAACTAAAATGTATATTTTGATATTAGTGTTAAAGGAGCATAACGAGAATGGGTAAAAAATGAAGATTCTCATTATTTAGGAGTTTGAACTTTCGTTAAAACCACAAAGTTGAAGGTTTAAAAATTGGAAGGGAATGTGATGTGATGTATTTGCCTTTGAACTTGTTACTTTCTATTTTCTTTATATTGAATTGAAATTATAACAAATTTTGTTGCATTTGCCACTTTATGGAATCAACATTATTTTCAACTCGAAATTCATATTAAGATTAATTCTTTATGTGAAGGTAGTCGTTGAAACGATTAGTGACAAAACAGGTCGTGGAAGATGGTGCTACACTGGTAGTATGTTGAGAAGACTGAAACCAAGAAGGAATATAATGAATTCCACGTATAGGGTACATACATGAGTATTCTTATTTATAAAGAAGAACAGATACAATAATAAGAAACAAAATCAGTATCTAATAATGAGAAATATTTTTTAAGATATTGCCTTACTAAATCATATATATATCTATATATATCTATATATATATTTAATGTAGTCATATTATATCTCTAAGATAGTCAAATCACGGCTCCAACAATAGTAAATGCAATTTAGTATTTGTTTTCTTACATATTTAACACTTTTTATTCTTTCAACCAAAATTAAAGTGATAACCATAATGTAAAGAAATATATATAATATTTTTAGAAATTCAGGTTCAACTTCTTAACTTCTCTTGACTAAATTGTAGATTTAAAGCTTGTTTAGATAAGCTTCTTCGTAAGTACTTTTAGGAAGAGAAATACAGAAGAAAAATTAGGTGAATTTACCCATAAACTAACTTTAGTTTATGCATTGTAGAAACTCTCTTGTATTGACTTTTGTGAAGACTATTCTTAACTTATATATAAGCTAATTTTAGCTTATAGAAAAAAATATTTATTTTTCTTATTTTCTTCTCCTAGTAGTGCTTATGGAAAAATTATCCAAATGAATCCTTAGTCTTTTGCACTGGACATCCTCACAGAGTTTGTGATAAATCCTCCAAATATTAGAAGACAAAAAAATAGTATTTTTCATCCATGGTAACTTGGTGGAAGGGCAACTTAACGTCAGTTATAACTCCTGGAGGACAAAGTTGATACTTCAATTAATTCTTCTTTACCTTAGTAAATTACAAAACACTATTTCTTGAAGTAAATAATAATTTAAGGGAAGAAGTTTAGGATGGGTATATTTGTATACCTATAATAATAATAATTTAATCCATAGTGAATGGAAGGTCTATTAAGAGTTTAATGATTTACTGGGACAAAGTGAAAGTACTTATTTATTCTTTACTAATTCCAATAACACAAGCCTTACTTTTATATTATTTTTTGTGAACTTTGAATGATGAATACATTAAGGATAGACTGAAATATCTTAAACAGGTACATAATCTAGTGATATATGTTTAGTCCAACTTAGGAATAGAGCTAGTCTTAAAGATGTCAGTGGCTTGCCCGGGTTTATGTGGGATCTCAGCCTTTGCTGAGGGCAGCCAATTTTACAATCTCTATAATTACTACTTGTGTATTGTTGCCTTTTGGAAACTTTGTTTCCCTTTTTGTGGATAAACTTGGATCGTCTTTTTTGAATTTCAAAGTGCTATGCAGAGGTTTGATGTTTATGTTGTTATTTTTACTTTTGCAGGTTGGCATTCTCCTTCGAGTAATGGGTTATCCTTCCAAAACAGTCATTTACCTGGCTGGCTCTGAAACATTTGGAGGTCAACGCGTACTAATTCCTTTGCGATCTATGTTTATGAATACTCTGGATCGCACTTCCTTGTGCAGTGAGAAGGAGTTGTCGGATTTGGTTGGACCTGAAACTCCTATTCCTCTAAATAGGTTTCAACCACCTCCTGTGAAAAGTGAGAAAGAACTCACGGAAGCATGGAAGAAGGCTGGTCCTCGGCCTCGGCCTCTTCCCCCACCCCCGGATAGACCAATTTACCAGCATGAAAAAGAAGGTTGGTATGCATGGATCACCGAGACCCCTACGGAACCTGATCCTTCCCCAATGGACCTGAGGATGAAAGCACACAGGTTACTTTGGGATGCGCTTGATTACATTGTTTCTTTGGAAGCAGATGCCTTCTTTCCTGGATTTAACAATGATGGTAGTAGATGGCCAGATTTTTCAAGCCTTGTCATGGGGCATCGGCTATATGAGACTGCTTCTTTTAGAACATACCGACCAGACAGGTAAAAAGCTCTTGGGATTTTCAATTAATTTATTGATGATATAGGTTTCATCCTCTCCTTATTAGGTAAGAATAAATTCCTTGGTTTTCTAGTGGAATAAGCTTTTAAAGAAAACAGTTTCGGACCTTTTTTTCCTTTTGAGCTGGAGTTAGGTGGAAGAGGTAAAAAGTCTTTTGGCCCCTTTCAGCAACCAGTTATACTTTCTTGAGAAAACATTCTAATGTCAGGTTTCAGACACAGATAAGAAAAATACCCTACTTATGTAAAAAATTAATATCTTTGCTAGACAAAACATTTTCTCTTATAGTAGAGACCAAAAGAATGTCTTTGAAACTTCCTCGTTAATTTTTTGTGGAACTCCACTCCTTGTTCCTTGCATGAAAGCAAACGATCAAATGTTTGTATAATATGCCCTCCTTTTCAAGGGCATTTTGAATGTGTAATTTTTCCTTTTCGTTAATAGTGTTGATTTAATGCCTTAAAAATTGTATGTGTATTTGATTTTGAAGTGATGAGTATGATGACCTTTCATTGCTATGAGCATGCAACTAGACTGAACATCACTAGGTGTAGGTGGTTTTAATTAGTAGTTGAGACTTCTCTTTTGAAGTTATATATTGATATTTCCCTAAATTTTGTATTTTATTATTATGACAACTGTATCTGGTCTTTAACAGGAAAGTAGTGGCGAAACTTTTCAACATGACTCGTGAAAATTTGTACCATCCTAAACATAATTGGACGACTTTAGTGCAGCAACATCTTAACAAAAGTTTAGCTGAAGAAGGCCTCATAAGGCAATCCCTTTGGTCAAAACCAGCAATTTTCCTTTCACACCCACTTCCAGAATGCTCCTGTATAATAGATTCTACCAAGGCTACTAATCGTGTCAAAGGTGAGGATGGCCAGGTTCTATATGGAGGCGAAGATGTTTGCCCCAAATGGATGAAACATGCTAATGAGGCAGTTTCATCGGAGAAAGAAGGGGTAAAATCTGAAGATGATGGGGTGGCAGACTATGAAAGTAATGATTTTGTTGATGAGTCTGAGTCTGACAAAAACAGTACCAGAAGCAATCAGACTCCACTCTGGGATCAAGATGAGGAAATGGATCCGAATGACTAAGAGGGAATGTGCATACACGGTTATACATCATCCAAATTTTCCATAATTTGTCAGAGGTATAGGTTATAATTTCGTGTCACAATCCTATCTTTGCTGAGCGTATATGGGTTTTCAAATCTATTCTTTCATTAAATTTGGGTTATTTTTCCAAGGACCAAGGGAACATTTTTCTTTTTATTTTTTACTTTATACTTACCACTCCCAGCGGAATTTTTGTTGTAACATACACATTACAAAAAGAGAAAAAAGAAAAAATCAGCCATTGGCTTAATTGCAGCACAACAGATGTAGTTTCGAAGAAGATTTTGTGTCTAGAGTTTTTTGCTTGGAATATATATGGTTGTAAGCCAACTGTTTGTTTAGTACAATGCTACGTATCTCCATTCTTAGGCTTTGTAGATAAAAACTGTCTCGGTTTGGATATTCAGAATAGCTTTCCTACCATTTACATATATTTGACGTCACAAAAGTCAGAAAAATCATTTGAATTGAAAGGAATTTATACAGAAGAATAAAATTAAATTTGAATTAATATTTTTATCATATTATTATTATTAATAAAGATGATTATCAATTTTATGTACATATTTTGTTTTTAATTTTATCTTTTAAATAAAAATATTTTTAATTAAAAAAATTATTTTATTTATTTTATTCTTTAATTGATTATTTTTAATTTTTTTTTTAATTTGACCACTTTTTATAAATTTAACTATTTTTAAACTAAAATAACTATATATAATAACAATTATTTAGAAATAAATAAAAACTACTAAAAGTAAAAATTATTTTTATTTATTTTTATAATTATAATTATAATATTATATCATAAAAAAGTAAATTATTTTCACTAGCAAATTTAATGGATATAAACGGTAAGAACCTAGAAAATAGAATATTAGAGTTGATAATGGATTTAAACTGTAAGACCTTAGAAAGTAGAGTATTAGAGTTGATATGTATATTAAAATAATGAAACCGAAAATTTTATTATAAAATAATAACATAATATAAATAGAATTTTCTAAACTTGTCTCCTAATCTAAATCACCTTTTATTTCTCTAAAACATTATTCTCTTAACCTCTTTACCATCTTTTTAAGCATTTTAACTCCTTATCTTTCGTTTGACAATCAAGAGATACCTAGGCGATCATTGCGTCGAGGTCCACAACTTCAATCGATCAATTTGTTGTTTAGAGCAAGTAAGTAAAAAACTCCTTTTCTTTGGCATTTTAGGGTTCTTGATCATGCACAACGATTCTTTTTTGCATGGATCAAGAATCTCTCTTCCTTGTTTCTTGGTTCGATTGAGGTTCTAAAGTTCATCTCCAATCACCAATCGGTGATGTGTAGGTGTTTTAGAAATTCCTTGCGGTGCAAGCAATCTGTGGAGCGTTTTGAGTTTGGGTAGTTGAGTAAGAGGTAAGGGAAGCTAGTGTTTTTCATTTTAATTGAGTTGCAAGATATGTTTTGGTATGTGATGATATGGAAATTCATATGTATGTTGAATTTGATGTTTGACTAAGGTGTTAGTTTTAATATGCATGAGTGATTGATTGAAATGGTTGGATGAATCTAGTAAAAGGTGGTCATTGTCTTGTGTATGTGATTGGTGTTATGAAGGTGGATGATATTGAGTTATTATAGCATAGAGTTGTTAGTATTTTGGTACTGTTTTGAATGGTTTAGGTGCAAATTTGGGAACTTGAGTAGTGAATTTTGGATAGGGTGTTATAGGATAAATATGAGTGGTTGGGGTTTGTAATGAAGTTAATTCTGACTTGTTTTGACCATTAAGTTGCACACTTAAGAACTAAAAGTGATAAAATTCAATTTGGGTCCATAACTTGAAGTTTGGTAGATTTTAAAGTCTAATCTTGGTAGTAACACTTTAAAAATGAGTTTAGGATAGTCTAGGTACAATTGGATAAGTTTAATTGAGTGTATAACACAAAATAGGAGGGTTAGAAGTTGGGAAAAATATCTCATTTTGGTCAAGTTTGGTTTAGGGTCATAATTATGTAGATTTCGTACTATAGAGTTATGCAGACTCGCTGAGCGAGTGGAGTCGCTCAACGAGAAGTTGAGGATCTCGACTACGGTCTTCTCATTCGCACATCGAACTGGATCGCTGAGCGAATGGGTTGGGGGTCTGGATCACCGTCACTTTATTTGCACATCGAGCTACTTCACCGAGCGAGAGGTTTGGAGTCTGGGAACACTGTCATTTTATTCCCACAACGAGCTGAGTCACTGAGCGAGAGGGTGAGGTCTAGGAACCACTATATGTGTATTCGCCCAGTGAGGTGGGTCTCTGAGCGAGAGAACTCTGTGGTTGTCCAACGAGTGTGGTCTCCGGGCGACAATCCAGGTTTTTGGTTGACTCTTTCTTTCTTTATTCTTGATTGATTTGAGTGATGCTTTGATTCATTTAGAGATGATGTATGATTATGTAAGAGTTTATATGAGTATCAAAGTTCTGAGTTGAGATTCAAAAGAGAGTATGTGGTTTTTAAAGTTGTCTAAAGAGTTCCAAGGAGGAATCTCTTAATGGTAATTTATGGGAGATTAGTATAAGTTGTAAGAAGCCGATATGGTGGTTATTCTGAACCTCTAATGATCATTTGTGCTTAATTAGAGAGTGATGAGTCATGTCGTGAGAGGAGCAGGAGGTCCTAGCCTGAGGGCCTTTCTTCATGGTGGCAAAGGGCATTTTAAGGACTAACCCTGTGTGGTAGCTTTGAGTGGATCAGTTGTTCCACCACACAGGTGCAAAACTATTCATGGCTCGACATTTATACTAGATGGTAAAGAGTTTGGCCAACCTTGAGTTAGTAGGTGTGAAGAGAAATAATGTGAAATCTATGGTGTTCTTGAACTTGTATATGGTGTTTACTTTAGTATGAATGATTTTTTTTCAACTAGCTTACCTTTCTTATATGTTTCTTGGTTGTTTGTTTTGTGTATATTTTCCTTTGGCGATGATCATCTGGTGGGTATGAATAGAGCAAGATGACGTGTCCGTCGAGCAAGCTTTAGGCGAAGGGGATTCTGATGTATAGAGCTATAGATGGTCTTCTTTTGAGTACTTATAGTTTCTTGGTGAACTTTTGATACACCCGTATTGTACATAGTTCAGATACTAGTACATTTTGTATATAAATTATGTTTATAGTTTTCCTTGGATGATTGTAAAAACGACTTTATACTCCTTATCCATCGTGTTAACTGATCTATCATATTAACATGTGATGACTATTATATAGTTTTGTGCTATATTTTAGGATGCTACATTTTTGGTATCAGAGCAGTTCTTTCCTTAGGAATCCTGTAGGTTATGAGTGTACTATGGTTGTGTTGTGTACTCATAGTTAGGTTTGGTTAGTATCCTTGCTTCTTAGAATTAGGCTGATGGCTTTTCTCTTTGTGTAAGTAGAAGATGACACCTAGGCCTCCTCCTCCACCACCTACTAATCCAGATGCACTAGACCTTATGAGGATGATGGAATCTATTATACTGGCAATGTAGAATCAAAATGTTGCTTTGGTTCAGTAGAATACAGTTGCTTTGTAGTAGTTAGACGCTACTAGGATGTCAGCTGAAGCCTCCCAAAGGCAATATGTGGAGTTGATGAGTAGTGGGAAAGTTTCAGCAGTGCCTTCTTCTTCTTCACTAGTTGTGTCTCAGGATTGAAGTTTAGAGAGTTTTCTGCAACATCATCCATTTAAGTTCAGTGGAAAGTCAAGTCCTAATGAAGCTGATAAGTGGTTTAGAGATATGGAAAGGATATTCAACGCAAAAAGATGTCCATAAGAGAACAATCTTTCTTATACAAAGTACTTATTGTCTGAAGAGGACAGTCATTGGTCGAGTAATATGAGGATGCTCCTTCAAGGCAGCGATACTCCTATTACATGGGATTTATTCAAGAAAAAGTTCTACACAGAGTACTTTCTAGATAGTGTGAGATTTGCAAAGGAGATTGAATTTCTTCAGTTGGTGCAAGGAAACATGTATGTATTTGAGTATGCGGATCGTTTTAAGCATCTTATCCGATTTCATACATTGACCATGGATGAAGAATGAAAATGTAGGAAATTTCAAAATGCGTTGAGAGGTGATGTTAAGCTTTTGGTCATGGCTTTGTGTATCAAGGAGTTTCCAGCCTCGGTGGAGAGGGCTAGAGTACTTGAGAAGACCAAAGAAGAGATGAAGAAGCAGAGTAGGCAACCATAGAGAGTTGGTGGACCTTCTGGGTCTCGTTTCATTCCTAGAGATAGAAGAAAACCTTATTCTAGGCCTCCAACTTATGGGTCTTGGGGGTCTTCTTCTCAGCAAAGTAGTCAGTCAGGTCAGACATGTGGAGTGTAGTGTTATCAGTGTGGTGGACCACTTGTGAAGAGAGTTTGTCCTCAATTGGCAGGCTTTAGGAGATGCAGTCTTTGTGGAAAAGATGGACATTTTGAGAGGGATTGTTCAATAGATGTGAGATCAGGACTTAGACCGGTGCAGTCACAACAGAGGGGAGGTGACAGACCTCAGACTATAGGTAGAGTTTACGCCATGTCTGGGGCAAAGGAAGCTGGGTCATGTAGTCTTATTATCAGCAGTTGTGTGTTCCTTGGTAGAGTTTGTTGTGTATTGTTTGATTCTGGAGCGACACACTCCTTTGTGTCAGAAGCTTGTATGCAAGAGTTGGGGTTACTAGTTAAAGAGCTGCAGTATGACCTTGTGGTGTTTACTTCAGCATATGGGTTGGTTAAGACATTTTCTATGTGTTCGATGTCCTTTGAGTGTTGAAGGGCAACAGTTCAGAGTTAATCTTATCTGTTTGCCTCTGTTGGGTTTGGATGTGATTTTAGGGATGGATTGGTTGTCTGTCAATCACATTCTTATAGACTATGGAAAGAAGAAGTTATTGTTTTCTGAGGTTGCGGAGTCAGAGTTGTTGTCTACAGGGCAGGTTCGGCAAGAAGTGATGGAAGGCCTATGTTGTTTCTTGGTTTTGACGCATGTGGAGGTTGTTCAGCCCGGGCGGAGTTTAGATCACTGTGTAGTGAGTGATTTCTTGGATGTATTTCCAGAGGAAGTGCCTGGATTACCTCCTCAGAGAGGTTGAATTCTCTATTGATCTGGTGCCTGGTGCATGACCAATATCAATTTCTCCTTATAGGATGACTCTTGCAGAGTTGGTGGAATTGAAGAAGCAAATTGAGGAGTTGCTTGAGAAGCAGTTTATTCGACCAAGTGTCTCACCTTGGGGTGTATCAGTATTGTTAGTCAAGAAGAAGGATGATAGCTCAAGGTTGTGTGTAGACTACCGTTAGTTGAATAAATTGACCATCAAGAACAAGTATCAATTGCCCAGAATAGATGACTTGATGGATCAGTTGCATGAGGCTACGATGTTTTCCAAGATCGATCTGAGGTCAGGTTACCATCAAATCCTGGTTAAAGCAAGTGATGTACAAAAGACTGCCTTCAAGTCTAGATATGGTCATTACGAGTATGTGGTTATCCTTTTGGTGTGACTAACGCTCCAGCCATATTCATGGACTATATGAGTAGAATCTTTCGATCGTTCTTAGATAAGTTTGTTGTTGTCTTCATTGATGACATTCTTATCTACTACAAGACTTAGGAGGAACATGTTAAGCATCTTAGGACAGTGCTTGAGGTGTTGAGAGAAGAAGTTGTATGCTAAATTGTCCAAGTGTGAGTTTTGGATTGAAGAAGTGCAGTTTCTAGGGCATGTGATCTCAGCTGTTGGTATATCAGTGGATCCCGCTAATAAGGTTCAAACAGTGTTACAGTGGGAGAGACCCAAGTCTGCTACTAAGATCCGGAGCTTTGTTGGGTTGGCGGGCTACTATCGTAGATTCATAGAAAGATTTTCTAAGATAGTGGTACCGTTGACACAGTTGACAAGGAAAGATCAACCTTTTGCTTGGACTGACCGATGTAAGACTAACTTTCAAGAGATAAAGCAGAGGTTGACGAGTGCTCCAATGTTGGTGATCCCTGACATAGGTAGACCTTTTGAGGTTTACTGTGATGCTTTCTATCAGGGACTAGGATGTGTGTTGATGCAAGCGAAGAAGGTAGTTGCTTATACTTCAAGGCAACTTAAGATTCATGAGTAAAATTATCCTACTAATGACTTGGAGTTGGCGGCTATTATTTTCGCCTTGAAGATCTGGAGGCACTATCTATATGGTGCACAGTCTCAGGTGTTCAGTGATCATAAAAGTCTAAAATATCTTTTTGATCAGAAAGAACTGAATATGAGGCAGAGGAGATGGATGGAGTTCTTAAAAGATTATGAATTTGATCTTCTTTATCATCCGAGAAAAGCTAATGTTGTAGCGGATGCATTGAGTAGAAAGACATTTCATATGTCTGCTTTGATGGTCAAAGAGCTAGAGTTAGTGGAGAAATTAAGAGATCTGAGACTACATGTGGAATTTGAATCAAATGTTATCCGATGCAGTAATATAGTGGTTTCGAGTGGTCTTCTGGGTAGTATAAGAGAGAAACAGTTAACTGATGTCGAGCTACAGAAAGCAATGGGTTTGATGGGTACAAATGAGGGTAAGAAGTTTGTTTTGGGAGTTGATGGTACTTTAAGATTCAGAGGCAGAGTCTGTTTTCCTAATGATGTTGATCTAGAGAGATTAATTCTTGAGGAGGGACACAAGAGTCGTTTTAGCATGCATCTTGGCATGACTAAAATGTACCATGATCTTAAAGAATCTTTCTGATGGTCAGGAATGAAAAAAGATGTAGCATATATTATGACTTCTAACAAAATAATTAAACCTAATCTCCGTCGCCACACACCATCAGAACCTTGTTCAGCATCCCGTCACGCACGTTGCATCCTCCACCAGCTTCAGCACCTTTTCAACCATCGTTGCTCCCAACTCCGCCTCCGCTAACAGCCTCGCGTGAAACCATTGTCTTCTACAGCGGTCCACGCAGAACTCCCTACCCGAGCCTCTACATGTCATCCTCCTCCGCAGTAAGCACCACAGCATCATCCACGCCTAGCAATGAGGCATCTAATCGATCAGGGGATCCGCGAGCTTCACTGCCCTTAGTGAGTCAATGAGTCAGTGAGTCAATGAGTCAGTGAGTCAACCCGTTTAACCCACAAACCCGTGGTGGGTCAAGTCGGGTTCAAATTTTTTCAACTCGCTAATAAGTGAGCCCGATTGGGTTGACTCACTAAGTGACCAACCCGTGGTGGGTCGAGCTAGGTTACCCGTTTTGACAACTCTATCCACTACTAGTCTTAGGTGTGACAAATTAATTCTCACTCTTTCACTCAAAATTTGTCTCGTGGTATTGATAACGGTTGATTTCACCGTCATTTGGGATTAAATTTTGATAATAAATGAACCCTTTTTGACTTAGAAACTTGCTTGTTCTCTTGTTTTTAGATTGATTTGGTGAGTAAAAGAGTTGAGGTTATACTTGAAGATTTTATCACTAAATTCCCTTGATTTTGTAGGAAACTAGGATGAATTGGAAGAGGAGTTAAATTGTCAAGAAGTTGGAACTCAAAAAGGACAAAAAGAACACCAGAAGAGAAGGTTGCAGAAGGTCGCAGGACGCTTAGGCGCCTTTTTATGGGGCCCTCAGCGTAGGAGTCTCGCATTCACGCCTGAGCGCCCTTTCAGGAACGCTGAGCGCCAATCTTCATGTAACGTTTCACGCCCAGGCGCCCTTCCTAGGGCGCTGAGCGCCACTCCTCTCGCAAGCTCGCCTAGGCGCCTTAAGTTGGGGTGCTGAGCGTTGGCGACATAGGCCCATGATCCAATTCAACCGTATATAAGGACTTGAACATCCTAGAGGGAGTATTTTTTGACAGAAGTGACACAAATTCAGACTTTTCCAACTCTCTAGAGGCAAAAGTCGATGCGGAAGCTCTCCTTTCGGTTTTTAGGGTTTATCTTTCATTCTCATTGCATTGTTCATCTAGTTTCTCGATGACAAGGGGGAACTAAATTCAATTTGTTGTTGGGGGAAGATGTAACCTTGTGAACTCTCATGTATTTGAATTGGTTTTAATTGATATATGCTTCTTTCATCAATTGTTAGGGATTTTCTCCTTGTTATGTTTTGATCATTCATGACATGATTTTATGGTCTTCTTTGTTATTGGGAAATACCTAGAAACCACGATCTGGAGAATTTCTCCCAAAAGCAGTATCGTTCAGGGATGAGGATATGAGTTTTGGTCATCTTAAGCTTCTAATCGTAATGCATAATTAATTATTAGGGATGCAAGGGATTGTGGTCTAGTAGTTAAGGATAGACTTTCTTCGTTGAGGGATCGAGTTTTAAGTAATTTAGAAAGTTATGTGCATCGAGAGTTTAATTATTTTAAGTGTGAGATGTTAAGCTTGAGTTGGAAAGTGGAAAGTTTTGAAAGGGAAAAAATTTAAAAGAATTAAGGGTTGAAGTTGAGGGCCCCTACCTAAAGACACTTAGGGCAAGCAAGAAAAGAGGGGAGAATAAGTATCGCATCACGCTTAGCGCCTTTTGAGGGGCGCTCAACGCTAGCGACGCTGTTTGGACACCTTGGGCTTTTGAATCTCAGCGTCATTAGGCCTAACCCATTCTTTTAACCTTAAAGGGCACGATTTTACCCTCATTTCTCACTCCCACACTTTCCAGCCACCTAAGACCTTTGCCTAGGGTTCTCTCTAACTTTCCCCTTTCATCTAATCACAAAAAATCACCATTTCCACTCTCTTTGCTTCATTCCATCCATCAAATTTGGGGTTTTTGGTGTGTTGTTGCTAGTGTCCATAAAAGCCCTAAGTTTTCACAAGCTCTTTGTGCATCTTTCAAAAGCTTTGATTTCCATTCAAGTAAGTATCTTGCATTTTCAATTTTTACTCTTGAAAGCTTTGATTTTTGATGTTTATGCATGATGTATTGTTGAATTTGTTGATTAAACTGTTTGGAGAGGGTATAGTGTTGAAAATAAACGGTGGAAAACCCTGCATTGAAGGAGAAAAATGCCAAATGGTCATGTTTCATTTTCTAGTTTGGCGCCGAGGGCCCCCTGGGTGGGGCGCTCAGCGCGGGCGTGGTTGGTGCATGGTGTTTGTTTTGTGTTCTGGTGGTTTTGATTGTGTGTAGGTGCCGCTGAGGGCCCCTTGATTGGCCCTCAGCGTTGGAGAAAAGTTTTTTTTATGTTGATTGGTGCTTTAATTTTAAGATGCTTATGTTTGATGTGTTATGTTGAGAGTGTGAATTGTGTTATGAGCAATAGAAAGCATGTTTGTAAGTACTAGTGAGTATGTGTTGAATGAATTGATATTATAGATGACTCATCAGTGAAATGTATTGTGTATGTTTGTGGTGCATGTATGGTTTCATCCTCTGGTAAGCGTATTAAGACTATGGCCTCCAAGACAGACAGAGGACAAAAGAGGAAAGAGCAAATATACTCTAACAAGTTCATCTTGCACATGCATGAGAGACACTTCCAGATAGTACAAAACAGGAGGCTATTGATGGAAAGAAAGGTGGGATTAATACCTACCATGGCTCCTGAGTTTGAAAGGAAACTTGAAAGAAGGCAATGGGAGAACTTAGCTTCTTATCCATCACCTGCCAACATAGCTATGGTGAAGGAGTTTTATACAAATGCAAGGGTATTCGGTGCTAGTCATAAGGCATATACAAGCTATGTGAGGGGAAAAAGAATATCCTATGATGATGTCACAATCAATAGGTTTCTTGGTGCTGAATGGACAGGGGATCAGTGTTAGTTTGCTCTAGCAATAGAGGAGGATATTAATTATGCTGATATGGAGGGGACTTTGTGCATGCCAGGTGGCCAGTTTCAGAGGAATAGGAATGACATGCCAGATCATATTAGGAGGTCATACTTAACTCCTTTGGCAAAATATTGGATGACATTCACTCATGCCAATATCCAACCCTATTCACATGTATCAAACATCACCACAAACAAAGCAGTCTTCCTCTACTGTGTCCTCAAAGGTTTAAATATTAATGTGGGACAGGTAATAGCAGATGAGATCAAGCACTATGCCCATGCTGTGAGCAACAAATCACCTCTAGGACACCCTCTCTCATTACTCACTTGTGTGAGCTTGCAGGAGTGAATACTTGCACACCTCCATTTGAACGTACAAGGAAGGAGATCGATGCCTCCTATTACACCCAATACTGCATGTTGGATGAGGTAAGAATCCCTATGCCAGCACCACAACCTCTTAGGCCTCATAGGAGAGCACTACAACAGGCTCAGCAGGATCAGGCCCAGGATGCTACTCCTTTCCAGATGAGCGACGTGTACATGTCTCTAATGGAGTCCAGGATGGAGGCATTGTATAGAGGAGAACAGGCGTTACTAATGACCCTGACTTCTGCCTTTCCTGAGAGACAGTACATGTCTCAAGAGGACTTCATGGCCCATGTTGCATGGCCTACTGATCCAGCTCAGGCTAGTGGAGGAGCTAGAACATCTGGAGCAGCTGCTATGGAGGAGGATGTTGAAGATGAAGAGGAGGAGGAAGATGAAGAGGAAGAAGAAGAAGAGGAAGACGATGATGATGATGATTCTGATGACAGTAAAGGCTGATTTGTTGGAGAGCTTCTACTGATGGATGTTATTCTAACAGGATTTTTTTCTTTTGCTTTATTATTATGAAATTGTGAACTTTGAAAGTGGTTAATATGTACTGTACTTGGCCTAATGAACTGTGCTTGAATGGTTTGGCTAATGTGTTTGTGATGAGTAATGTATCTTGTGCTGCTTTATTGTGTTGATTGATGTTGAGATTATGCATGGTGTAGTCTTATAGACAGGTGGTTGCTCATGATTGTTAGAAACTAATGCATGATTTCAATTGTGATTAAATTGTTGGGCAAAATGTTATTAAATTGTGGAACTTGATTTAGCCTGTGAGAGATTGGGCTCTAGAGTTTTTAATTGATTGAATGCTATTACTTTGGAAGCATGATTTATTTTGCCTAAGTTTCTATGATTAAACCACTTGTTTGCTTGTTACATATGATCAAGGCCATGTTTTCTTCTCCCTTAGAGCCAATGTCAATAAATGAACCCAACAAAGAACAATGTTTCTCTTTACCCTTTGAACCTTGAGCCTAAAGTTGAAAGTTGAAAAACCCTTTTTGAAATCCTTACCTTGAGTTAAGTAGAGTATGTTTATGTGGTAATCGAGAATGGTTTAAGTTTGGGGTTGTGAGAAACCGTAAAGAACTTTGTGAAATTCATTAAAGAGCATTGAGCGAAAGCAAAAAGCAAAAGAAAAAGAAAAGAGAAGAGAATAAAAGGTTAAGCTCAATGAAAGGAAAGTTGGGAATGAATTGAAGATTGGTTTCTCACATAAAAGAAGAAAAAGAGTTGATTGTTAATGTGAATAAATGAATTGTGCACTCTCTTAACTCAAGGATTTTTTTGTCTAGAAAAACCAATTTTCTTCTTAGCTCAGCCTCAATACAAGCCTCAAAAAGTCCTTGTGATGATAACTTACTTGTGAGTGTGTTTGATATATGGTTAAATGAAAGGAAAAGTTGATTCATGTGACATTGTGATGGTAGAGTGTAAGAGTGTCACCTTACTATACACTTTTGAGTGCTTGAGTGAAACACTTTTGAGTGCTTGAGTGAAACATTATCATTGGTGAGGAATTGTTCCATGCAATATAGGATAACATTCTTGATCATTCATAAGTGTGCATCTGTTATATATTGTGAATATGTGAGCACCATAGTTGAGTTTAAGTAGATAAAACATCAATTCATCTTGACTGATATTTTTATGATAAGCAATTATGAGTGATTACTTGTCTTAGAAGAAGGTGCTTTGTGATATGCTGAACCATTGAACTATTGTTTAAGCTGAGTTACATGTTGTTTTGCTTGAGGACAAACAAAGTTTCAAGTTTGGGGTTGTGATAACGATTGATTTCACCGTTATTTGGGATTAAATTTTGATAATAAATGAACCCTTTTTGACTTAGAACCTTGCTTATTTTCTTGTTTTTAGCTTATTTTGGTGAATAAGAGAGTTGAGGTTATACTTGAAGATTTTATCACTAAATTCCCTTGATTTTGTAGGAAACTAGGATGAATTGGAAGAGGAGTTAATTTGTCAAGAAGTTGGAACTCAGAAAGGACAAAAAGAACACCATAAGAGAAGGCTGCAGAAGGTCGTAGGACGCTTAGGCGCCCTTTTATGGGGCCCTTAGCGCAAGAGTCTCACATTCACGCCTGAGTGCCCTTTCAGGAACGTTGAGCGCCAATCTTCATGTAACGTTTCACGCCTCGGCGCCCTTCCTGGGTCGCTGAGTGCCACTCCTCCCGCAAGCTGGCCTGGGCGCCCTAAGTTGGGGCACTAAGCGTTAGCGACGTTGGCCCATGATCCAATTCAGATGTATATAAGGACTTGGACGTCCTAGAGGGAGTATCTTTTGACATAAGTGACACAAATGCAGACTTTCCCAACTCTCTAGAGGCAGAAGTTGATGCAGAAGCTCTCCTCTTCGGTTTTTAGGGTTTATCTTTCATTCTTATTCCATTGTTCATCTAGTTTCTCCATGACAAGGGGAAACTAAATTCAATTTGTTGTTGGGGGATGATGTAACCTTGTGAACTCTCATGTATTTGAATTGATATATGCTTCTTTCATCAATTGTTAGGGATTTTCTCCTTTGCTCTATGCTTGTTATGTTTTGATCATTCATGGCATGATTTTATGGTCTTCTTTATTATTGGGAAATACTTAGAAACCACGATCTAGAGAATTTCTTCCAAAAGCAGTATTGTTCAGGGATGAGGATATGAGTTTTGGTCATCTTAAGCTTCTAATCGTAATGCATAATTAATTATTAAGGATGCAAGGGATTGTGGTCTAGTAGTTAAGGATAGGCTTTCTTCGCCGAGGGATCGAGTTTTAAGTAATTTAGAAAGTTATGTTAACAATTGAATGAAGAAGATGAATTCTTATATGCATGAGAGTAAACTAGGTGAAATCTAAACCCCAACAACATACCCATCTCATAATTTCAATATCATTCATTCACCTTTGTATTTTTCTTCAATTAATCAAAAGTGCATTCATATTTACTTTCTTGTTTTTGCATTCAAAACCCTAAATTGTTCTTAAAAGTCTTAATTAGTTAAGTAATTACATGAATGTTTAGTGTCATGAATCTCTTGGGAAACGATACTTGGTCTTACCATTTATTATTACTTGATACGATTTGGTACACTTGTCGAGGTCTTAACAGGTGACTATGACTTTTTTCTCCTCATATCTACCACATCAATGCAGATTTTATAACCCTTCAAAGAGGCTTAAATTGCCTCCATTACTGGCCCATTTTCAAAAAAAAAAATCACCTTAATCTACTCCTGGTTCTTTGGTCGTACGTAAACAAAAATAAAATAAAAAGAAGACCTTAAAACAGACCTCCTAGAACACTAGGTTGCACACAACCCCACCAACAAGCCCAAGAGCTTGGTCAAAGCTCTAAAGTAAAGAGTAGCCTTTTGCATTTAAAGGAAATTAAATCCCCCAACGTTGCAGCCATGATTCAAAATCCTATCCATATGCATGCAGAAAGGCTATGTCAACACCTCCACTGGGTTAGCACGTCTAAAGTAATATATAATGGATAAAAAAAATGTATATAAAGCCTATTTCAGTATGGTGATTGCTATTTATAACAAAAAAATAAATATTACAAGCACACATAATTTATTAAATACATTTACTCCATACAACTAAAGGCTTAATACCCTATTTTGTCCCCAGTTTCGCTCGAAAATGTCAAATTAGTCCATCCTTTAAAAAGTGCGTCAATTACGTCCTTACTTAATAAAATTTATATCAATAAAATCTCTTCCGTTAAATCCGTACAAATAGCGTTAATTATTTTTCTCTCTCTTCTACTTTTTCTGCTTTTTCTGTGCAAAGCAGCAGCTTTTTTTCTGCTTTACGTCCTACAAAGAGCTCTCTGCCTTGAAGTAACCATGTCTTATTGATAAATTCTCTGAAGAACTTGGCGATGAATCGATATCGATAATAGGGCTTCTATTTACAAGAGATAAAGGTATAGGTCCTGATAACTGATTCTGCCTCCCATCATATGACTGGAAAGCAATTACTTGAATTCTTCCAACCTGAACACAACCCAGAGGTATTTGACGATAAACTTAAAGAAAATTTACAATTGAAGAATCTTTTGGCCATGCATTGAAGACAAACCTTGTTTACATCTTCACTGAAACAAGAAAAAATCAAGCCAATAAATCCAGAGTCAAGAAGCTGGTACGTTGCCTGGGTTTTTACATCAACATGGGAAGGGAGAACTGTAATGTGCGGGTGTGAATGGTACCAACCAATTACCCTTGTCGTAGTTCCAGTGGCTATGGTCATTCGCTCAGCGAGGGCAATTGCAGCGGCCAAGAGCTCAGGGTCGGTTTCCACTCGATCCTTTCGCCGATCAGACCTCTTCTAAGGAGACGCCCCCCATATCAATGCAATCACGTTCCCGTTTTTCGAATGTTGAATCAACCCAACCCATAAAAATCATTAATCGAACCTGGTATTGTGTCTATGCGTTTCTTCAATTGACTCGATAACATAGAAAGAAATGTTAGGTCAGATTACCTGAATGTCCCCAAAAAGAAGACCCATAATCTCTTCGGTTTCAGTGGACAATGCATGAGTGAGGCAACTTAACCACACTTCTTCCGACATTTTCACGCTCGTTAGCGACATTTTTCGATTCAATCGATTGTTTCTTCTTCTCTTCGATACTCGTAGACCCACCGATTCCAAATTCCTCTCTCTTCTTTCTTAATCTTTCTTCTCCGCCCAACAAAATCTCACCAACCACTCCAAAAACACGAACTTCAGCTTCTCTTCCTCTTCCTCTTCCTCTTCTTGTTCTTTCTTCTTCTTTCTTGATTATTAAACAGAAGCTCTTCTCTTTTATTACGCTGCATACCCTAATGTCACTCTCATTCACCAAATACAAATTTAGTTTCATTTAGGAAAATAAATTATCACAGGAAAACAATTTTTCACACTGATCAATTAAAAATCATAAAATTTAGTTATGTAATTATCTAATACAGATTTAGTCATGTAAAAATATTTCAAAGAGAGAGTAGAAGAGAGAAAAAAAACTGCTGCTTTGCACAGAAAAAGCAGAAAAAGTAGAAGAGAGAGAAAAATAATTAACGTCGTTTGTACGGATTTAACGGAAGAGATTTCATTTATATAAATTTTATTAAGTAAGGACGTAATTGACACACTTTTTAAAGGATAGACTAATTTGACATTTTCGAGCGAAGCTGTGGACAAAATAGGATATTAAGCCTACAACTAAACTATAATAGATAAATAAAATATTTCTTTTTTTTTTTCAGATCTATATAGATGATCGGGTAGCTAAAGGTAAAAAGGTTATTGGTGAATGGGTAGATGATTGGGCGATCAAGAATAAGTCATCTTAGGAGATTTATTTTGTATTGATCGATGAACAAACAATCTTTATATAGGATATGTAAATGATTGTTTGGTCATTGACCACATGATTTTTTTTATATGACACCATGCACATTAATGAAGTGTCATTTCTTTCATCTACTTACTTAGTCATTTTTTACTACTTTTGACTTGATGTTATTATGTCATTTCTCTCTCATTATTTATTAACACAAAACATAAATTCTCGTAATATTTGACAATAAAAAAATAAAATCACTATTATTATATTGATATCATTATAATTATAAAATTCAATATAAATAGTTTTTATTTATCTTATAGTAGTTTTATAATTAAAAAATGATTAAGTTTTAAGAAATGGTTAAATTTAAATAAACAATAAAATTGATAAAAAATATTTTATTTTTTAAAAAAACTTAAAAAGAAAAATTAGAAAATAAATATAGGAAAATTCTCTTTATATATAAATATAGATAAATAATTCATGAAATTATTAGGAAGAAAATTCCAAATATTTGGAGTTACAAAATTATAAACACGTAAAATAGAATAGGTTAAAAGTTTTAAATTAGTAAAAGTAACTAAATTATAAGAGTGAAAAATGTGAATTCCAGATGTATTATTAAATAAAATATAAATATTTTTTAATAAAACTCTAATTCAAATTTTAAAGTATAACAAAGTTCAAAATGTTGTTAAGTAAAATATAAATAATTTTAGTAAAAATTTTAATTTTAATTTAAGAAGCAAGAAAAAATTGAATAAATAGATAAAAAAATAGTAAAATTTAAACTTGGATCAGTTTTATACTATTGCCATTAAAAAATAAAACAGAAAAAGCAAAAGTATACATAAAATATGTAAAGCTTTTTATATATTACTAGTTTTTAATTAGTGGCGTCAAAATGGGTTGAAACCCGTGAGCCAACCCGCCTCATCATGGATTTGAACCGGGTTGGGTTGGAAAAAAAATGCAAAATTTTTTATGCGAGCCAATTTGGCCTGGCTTACTAAGAACCCGGCTCACACGGGTTGAACCCGTGGTGGGTTAGGTTGGCTCACCAACCCACCTACTTTTTATTAATTAAATTAAATTAGTTATTCAAATCCTATTTTTTTTTATTTAAATCAAACTAATTAAATTAATTATTCAAAATGCACAACCTTTATTTAGCAATAGAGGAGATAAAGAAGAAGATGCTTCAAGAGAGCATAATACTGTGAATTTATGTATTCAGGACTCCAATTTAATAGATGGATAATATTATAGATCGGATAATTCAGGAATATATCATTTGTTTTATCTTGTTTTTAGACTTATCTACAAACATGACAATTTTATCTTGTGTTATATATTTTTGTTAACGACTATATGTAGTTTCTTGGTCAAACGGTTGTGTATGTCTCATTAAACTAAATTGGCAAAATTTTATGTTTGATAGCTTATAATATATATAACAATATATTTATTTTGTTTCATTTTCTTTTATATCAATTGGTCCAATTATTAGTGTTTCAATTTGATCGATCAAAATAACATGTTATAAGAATCTGAGAAAAAGAGGATGAAAAAAAAGTTAATTAAGTGAGCCAATGAGCTAACCCGTTTAATCCACCAATCCGTGGTGGATCGGGTCGGGTCGGACCGGATTACCCGTTTTAACAGCTCTATTTTTAATGATAATAAAAATTGATTAAAAAGATTAGTTTTTTAGTGATAATAAAAATTGATGGAATGATTAAGATTAAAATAAAATAACACAGTTAAATTTTAAAAAATAACCATTTAAAAGGTAAAATTGATAAAATAATTATTTTAATTTAAAAAAATTATTCAAAAGATAAAATTGGAAAATAAAAAAAGAAATCCTCTCTCTCTATATATATCATAAAGATAATAACTGTATAGAAATTAGAAAAGGTCTTTATAAGAGCAAGATATATATCTTTTTAAAATGTGTAATTAATTGATTTTAGTTTTATCCATTTTCTTAAATTATTAATTGCTTATTTTCACTTTGGAAGAGTAGAATTGGGCCAGGGCTTAGTGGAGGTCCAAACCCCTTTTGGATCCATAAATTGGTTCAACCCTACACCCTTACTACCTACGCTATTCTGCTCTCTCCTCTTCGGAAGGGTCGAGTTTCTCAAGAAGGGTTCGATTGGGTTCGCAAGAAGGGTTCGATTGGGTCCGCAAGAAGGGTTCGATTGGGTCCGCAAGCCGTTCCTCCTCTGTTTTTGGTATGACATTCATCGAGTTATTCTTGCCTTTCTGAATTTACACTTGTAGCATGCCTCTATTTGATTTGAGTGACCAACTGTACACTTAGGGTTTTTGACTCGATTCCTTCGGTGGAATTTGAATTTTCATTTTTTTTTCTTGACGTGCGCAACATGGGTTGTTGTGGGCATATTCCGAGGACTTTGCTCAATAGTTAGGTTTTAATCTTATCATTTTGTCTCTCTGTTTTTTAGTGGTTTGTTCGATTTATCTTACAGGGAGTTAGCATACTCTAAACTAGCTGATTTGATTGCTAAGGTTGTTATTCACTGGGGGTGAAATCTTTAGAAGTGGTTCAAGAACCTGGTTAGCGGTTTCTTCGTTGTAACTTCTGAGGGTTGCAATAATAATTCAAACAAACAGTGTTCTTATGTAAATGGTTTGTGTACATAAGCGTGTGTTTCAGACAGGGAGGGTAGAGAATTATAGTCCCACTACACATTAAGGACAGTTAAGTTGATTTAACTAGTATATACCATTACAGTAAGAGGTCATGTTGCGAATTTTTGCCAGGGATGATTTTTCAATGCTGTTAAAAAGAGAGCTGAGTAAGGTTTAAGTCTATGTCGATCTTAATTTGATCTCATGACATCAATGCTTTCTTTATGATAGATGACAAGCGCTTGGACAAATATGAGCTTTGCACTCAAACATAGGGATATAGAAAGGGAATGGGAGAATCGGGGTGGAGTTATGGTTATTTTTTTAAAATTATTGGAGATTCTTGCTCACTCAGAAGATGTATGCCTGCTAAAATACTGGAAAGGATGAGGAGATCCAATTTAGTTTCAATATTGTTATAGCTTTGGAGCATCTTGGAGCAAATGAGCAATGGAGCTTGTGGAGCACGGCTCACCTCAAGGATTGCTCTCTTGGTTTGCTTCATAGTTTTGGTTTTATTTATTTTTGTGTAATCATTAGACTAATGATGATGATAAGTAGAACTTTTAGGTTTTTGCCTAGGCTTTAAATAAGCGAGAGAAATCCTCCACCTTGCTGATGAGCTTCAAATTTTGTTTGTAGAAAGACTGCATAACTGTCAAACATGAGTGGCCGGTTTTCTCGCACAATTTACGTCGGCAACCTGCCTTCTGACATCAGAGAGTCAGAAATTGAAGATCTCTTCTACAAGGTGAAATTTTTACTTTTCTTGTGCAATGTACTAATTGCATCAATGTGAATTTCCTTAAGAGAACCATTTTTATTTGCATACTCTTTTTAAAAAAAGTGAAATCAACTTAAAATTTATTTTAACTGATGAATAGCCAGTATGGAATACTACTCTTATTATGACTTTTTAGCAAGGATAAATGATGTTTGACCAGCATACTTGTATATTTTCTTGTTATGAACCTTGTTGACTTTTCATAGTTTATATTTAGCAAATTTGCTTTACACTTGCGTCCTTCATTCGAAGCAATTATATGTTTAGTTCATTTTAATATAATTCACAGTCAAGTTCTGATAAGTGGGGTTGATAGTTGTGTACTAATGTAATTGTGTTGCAATGGTATTCCCACTACAGTATGGTCGTATAATGGATATTGAATTGAAGATTCCTCCCCGCCCTCCATGTTATTGTTTTGTTGAGGTATTTTTCTTTTCTATATTTATTACTAGTTGAAGTATTTATCCTCCTGTCTATATGTTTTTTTCTCTTTTACCATTTGATCATTTATTGTTTGTTGGGTTGCTAGTTTGATAATGCTCGAGATGCTGAAGATGCAATTCGAGGTAGAGATGGATACAACTTTGATGGTTGTCGGTTACGGGTAAGGAGCTGTTCCAACTTTTGGGTTCTAGATAAATTCCTCTATAATGGTATGTCTCATGTGTTCTGGTTTCAGGTGGAACTTGCTCATGGCGGTAGAGGACCATCGTCAAGTGATCGACGTGGATATGGAGGAAGTGGTGGGGCTGGGGCTGGGGCTGGGGCTGGTGGGGGTCGTTTTGGCATCTCACGCCATTCTGAATTTCGAGGTGTGTCATTGTGCTTTTGGCATAATCTTGGTTTTATGTTGAAGGATAGGGAGCAATGCTATTTTTCTTCAGACTGCACATGCGTCCATTTAGCTATCCTTTGTTTGTTTTTGTGTATCTTTTTTTCTAATTATATAGTTTTTTCAGCCTTTATGCTTAGAATGTTGGTGCTAAGGTTTATGGATTTTTCATTTTGAGAAACATTTTTTGTTTGTCTTTTCTTTGCTTTTTTATGGTTCATAATTTATATGAAATAGTTGTTTAATACGTATTCATAAACTGTAGTTAACTTATCATATTTTTGCACTCAATTTCGCTAATTTTTTATTTTCATCTGCAGTTATTGTTCGGGGACTCCCATCTTCTGCATCCTGGCAAGATTTGAAGGTATCATAATCTTCATGCTTGTAAACTGTACTGCTCAAATTGTTCCCACCTCACCATGTTATGATATTTGGTTTCAGGATCATATGCGAAAAGCTGGTGATGTTTGTTTTGCTGAGGTTTCTCGTGATAGTGAAGGTACACCTTCATTTGGGTTTTTGTTTTGCTAAATTACTGATTACATTGATACATTATAAGTAATACTTGTTTGTTATAGCGCATGCTATCTTCCTCTTCTGTATGAAAATTAAAATATATTATAGGATCCCAGGGGTTTGAACGTCACAATCTTAAACCTTATATAAATACGACCAGTATATTAATGCGATGTAGGTTCTAATGTTTTAAATTAATATTATTGAAGAAATGAAGCATTGTAGAATGGAGATGAAACTCTTCATAGGCAAGGGACAACCAAATTTGTTGCTTTATGACTTCTACGGGTTTGCTTTATAATTGTGCCAGAGGGCATGCGGGACAATATAACATCTATTTCCACTATTAACATGCAACACGTTCTGATCAGTATATGTGTGTATTATTTTCGGCATTATTATTAGTTTGGAGTCCACAATTCATAGGCTGAGTAATGTTAAATGCGCCATGGAGCAATTGTGAAGTTCACTCCCTTCAAGGTTAACAAAAAGCCCAGTGAGTGCTTTAAACAGTGGGAATCTTGACGTAAACAATCATTCAGGATATAAATTTTACCCTGCTGCTTTTGTATGTAATTCTTTTTTGAATGCATAATACCTTGCGAAGGAAATTAAAATCTAGGTTGAGGATTGCCTTTCTTTTATTGTAAATCACACACAATGGTTGAACTATTGTGCCAATGTGTTGTGTCGTGACATTGCCACTCCTCTAAGGGCTGTTGCATGGCAGTGATTTGTGGCTGCTCCCTTTATTTGCATCTTGCCAGATGGGCTGTGACCTCTGGCATTGGTAGACAGCCTTTCATCTGTGATTTCTGCAGCTGCTGCGACACAATGATTCGGAGAGGAGGAGTTGGTATTGATGGGAGAAGAGGCCTGTGTTTTTGTTTTTTGTTGATGGTAGGGGATGACGGATGAATGTAGAAGTGTCTGCGTTATTTTTTTCTCTCTTGGTGATGGCTGATATTTTGAATGAATTTTACGTATCATAGAATTTTATTTAGTATGAAGGGTGATGATTGGTCAAGTATATTGCTGTATAATTTCAGATAACTTTACATTATTCAACTCGTATTGTGTATTGGTTGGAGTTATATAAAGTTGGAAAATTACAATTTTTATGATAGAAAGTTTGCAGTTAAGGGACATGAACACTTGGTATCCTTTTTTATTAATTCATTAATGCATCACTGGCGTTATATTAATAGACATCAAGCATCCCAGTTAATCTGTTATATTAAGGCTTTATTGCACACAGCAGTCTTCTTTTTATCAACTCTGCTTTGGTGTACAAGAGTCTATGAAACTGAGTATTTAATATAGATTTAATTATTATCATGGGTAGAGAAATCAACATTCTGGGAATCATTTCGAGCAAGTGTCTCAACTTTCACACGAGCCTTTTGTGTGTGCATGTCAAATTGTTTACTTTTAGATTTCTATTCTACAAATGTATTCCTATTTTGACATTTCAATTTTTAAAATGTAGTTTTAGTGTATATCGCTTATACTATTGTTCAATGTTTAGGGACTTTTGGCATTGTTGATTACACTAATTATGACGACATGAAGTATGCTGTAAGTTCTTCATCCAGTTAAATGATACTAAAATTACTGCTGTACTCTCCTATACGTTTTCTAACACACCTTTACAGATTCGCAAACTGGATGACACCGAGTTTAGAAATCCTTGGGCGCGAGCCTATATTCGGGTAATATCTCATCCTGAAGTTATATCAAAAGGAATTCTTCAATAGCTGGCATATATTCCACAATTCAAGCAGCTTTTTGACATGCTTAAAGATTTTGCACTCTTCTTTACTTTGCCTCTTTTCCCTATAAAATGATTTTGTACCCCATACGCATGAGGGTGCTGGATTTTTCTAATGTTTGAGATTTTGTGAAAAGTGATTTGTGGAGTGTTATCATTTAATAAAATAGTGGACTAAAAATTACTGGTGTTTGTGCAGGTGAGAAAGTATGAGAGTAGTCGTTCTAGGAGCCGCAGCAGAAGCCCCAGAAGCCCCAGCAGGAGTAGGAGTCCGAAAAGGGCCAGAAGGTGAGTTTTTTGTTAAATTTCATTGCCAAATAGCTTTTAGACATTTTACTTTTCTCATGGAAAACCTGTTTCATTCTACAGTAGATCCTTGGAGCGTTCTGTGTCTAGGTCACGATCTAGATCACGATCAGCATCACCAATCAAATCTTCAAGGTATGTAAAACATACTACGTTGGGTAAACTTTTTGCAATACCTTCTATATGTGATCTGAGTTTTTCATTGAATTATGCAGGCCAAGATCACGCTCACGGTCTGGATCTCCTCGCCAGGTATTTTTTGTTTAAACATTTAAAATATAATATTTCTGCGGTGAACTAGGAATATGACATAATTTTGTACGTGTTCTGAAGAATCCGTATGTATTTGAGGATTTGGCTTGTTATCAAATAAATGTATTCAGAATTTTCTACGTCTTTTTTTTTCTTTTGTTCAAATCTAAATTGTATTTGTAATATGTTTTATGAAAAACATATTAAGTATAACGCTGGATTTTTTAACGGCAAAGAGTCGTGATAATTATTTGTTTTGTAACCAGAATTTGTAGTATATCAGAATTTTTGGTTATTCCGGCTTGTTTGAGTTTACAAGATCAGCCATAAATGAATAATCTGTGTTAATTGACCGCATTGAACTTTTTTTTGTAGGTGCTGTCAGGTAGTGGATGAATTTCTGAAAAGACGCCAGGTGGTTCTTTGGAGCTATTGTCCCGATCTAGGCAGTATCACAATTATATTTAAGTTGAACTGAATTGTTCTAAGGGAAAACTTTTGATGTACCTAGGCTGTTTCTTGGTAACTGTTTACCAGTTCAGTTGTGTTGTTTCATTCAAACAAAAATGTTCGATATTAGCCTAGCGGTTGCGGTTGTACCTTTTAAAGTTGCTTTGACACTTGCGAAGTATAATTTCATTTTTAGATCACCTGCTTCAACCGTGAGTTTAGTAAGACTGGATGAGAGACACCAGAAATGACATCTTTTGGTATGAATGAAATTAATGAAAATATTTTTAAAAAGTAGGACTAAGTATTATTGTTTCCCACAAAACACAATAAAATTTCACATTTACTGTACAATACGATCAGTTATTTTTTAAAATGCTGTAAAAGTAATGTGCTAGTCCAACATTTTATTATTGGTGATGGGGTGGGGTTCCTTAATTTACGTAAAAATATTTTCATCCGCAACCAATTAATCCTTTAATATTTTTTTCTCTGAAGTAATTATACTCTTATGGAGTGTAATGGTTATTATTACCGGAAAAAAGAGAACACAAATGTGAAGTGGTTTCTGATTGGGACGATTTCTACAATCAGTGCTGGTTAAGAATATTTTTCACAACCTCTCTAGGCCATTTAATAATTATCCCTATCGTGGTTAGCCAGTGCTCTTTAATTGTCAAGTTTCTTCAAATTTTTCAAAAACAGTAAGTTCTTGCAAAAAATCAACTCAAACATAAAGTAGGGCATGGTTTGGGTGAAGTAACTAAAAATTAGTATATATGAACCATTTATTTTCACCGATAGATATAATATTATTTTAACCAACAATCCAGATTCTACCAAATTTATTTTGCTGATTAGATTCTGGAAAAAGAAGTTTAGGTGTTTAGATTAAATTAAAATGTAAATAATAACTTTTAAATTACAATAAAGTATGTAAAGGAAAACAGTGTGGAGAGTGTTCCATCTCATATTTGCAGGCTATAACTTTCCAATTGTAGTGCTTCCAATCTTACGATGTCAGAACCTTCGCTTGGATGACGACGTCTAAGACTCAGAGAACCGCACCACCACTTCAACAGTGAAAGTACGTTGAAGCCGAACGCAGAGTAATCGAGGGAACCCAATATAGTAAACAGCGAATAAAGGTATTAATGGAGGCATGATCCACCCGCGAGCGGGATGCAACTTGTGAAACAATATGCAAATGAAGGTGTGTGTGATGAAGGGCTAGAGAATATGGTGGGAATGGGTAAGGAAATATATGCCCTTAAAGATAATATGACTTGGTTAATGCTGACTCTTCCACCTACAAACACAACATAAGAGAATCTGTGGATACACACTAAGTATAAGTCCATCCAAGCATATAGACTCAAAACAAGATTTGTCATCTATAACAAGTGGAATTTCTTTTTGCCAAAGAAATTATATACTCAAGATAATTTCTAAAATAAGATTTCTTTTTTTGGCGCAAAAACCTATCAAATTTTCTAAGGAACAAAACTACAATTTGGCCAAAAGTGAATTTATTGCAAATTGAGTGTCTTGTAGACAAACTTATAGAGAATATGGATAATAGATAAATTTGTATTATTGTGTATTGTCCATGTTCCAATGTTGATGAAAAATACCCAAATGATCATGCATGGGTATGAGTACGAGCAACTATAACCCCCTTAGTTTATTTCGTACTCTTGTTTTAAAATTAATGCATATCATATTTCCTTTTGATATTTTTTTCTTTTGTAAAAAAAAATAATTTTACAAATATTTAGGTGGATGTGGATATTAGTATGAGTATACTCGTTATTCGATATGGTTAAAGATGAGACACAAATTTCACACTTCATGAATATCGAGTTTGGATGTGTATGATTTTTTTATTATAAGGATGAGAATAGTATAATCAAACTCACACTTACTTCACTTTATTGTCATCTCAAGTTGATTTATTTGTCTATCACAAGACTTGATCTTGTATATCTACTTCATATTTTGTCTCAATTTACACAATAATCGTTTTATGATTATTGGGAGACGGCTCTCAAAATGGTGAGATATTGAAGACTTATGAAGAAGAGGGATTATGTTTTGTATTGATAATGAACTAAGTTTTAAAGTGATGATGTGACTTTGACTTAACTAAATTATTCACTTAAGCAACATTCTTTAATTGAATGATTTGTCTTATTAGTTCTCTTATGTTATGGAATACTAAGAAGAAATGATTCTCTTATATTATGTAATACTAAGAAGAAACATACAATGTCTAAATCATTTGTAAAGGATGAGTATGAATCAATAGTGTCAACAATATGCAAGTTAAAATAACTTAAACAACTTTTAAAGGACTTGCGTATGCAACATCCAAAGAGTATGTAATTGTATTTTGATATTCAATTGATATTGTACATTGCTCAAAATCTAAATATTCATAGAAAAACATTATAGATTGACAATCATTTTATTTGAGATGCGATAACTAAAGGAATGATTTATCCGTGACATGTTTCCATTAGTGTTTGATTGACAAATATCTTTACAAAAGCATTGGAGATAATAAAATTTAAATTTCTATTTTGCGAGTTGTGCATTTGAGAACTTCACACTTTAAATTGAAAGGATTAACATGTGCAAGCGCGCACACACACATACATGCTGCGAGGAATTAAAACAATGGAAGAAAAAATTGCCACCTTTGTTATGGTTTAACCCCTGCAATGAATACACACACCTCATCTTACATGCCTCACATGGGAGAAAAAATGCTCAAATTGAGATAATGAATGATGACACTTGAGCTCAAGTTCAATGCATACATAGGGTTGAAGGTGGAGACAAAGTTTATACAATGATCAAAGCATATCTAATGTTTGTTCTTTTAAGATATATTAGTTGGAATTCAAGTATAAGTTGAAGCCTCGTATTGTGTAATTGGTAAGTTAAGTAACATATAAATGAAACAGACCCACTAAGTTATAACCATAAAATTTTAGGTTTAAGGTGGTGTTAAGTTATGTTGTATTGTTGACTCATAACCTATTACTAAAATTGTCTTCATTATTTTTCCTTTCAAATTATCTAAAATTCGTAATTAGAGCCTTGAAATATATGTCACAAATATATAGTTTTTTTTTAATGTTAGAACATTAACAATATATTTTAGCTTGGTCTTTCCTTTGTTTTTAAATTTGATTCCAATTTGTAATGTTCTCTAACCTTTTAAGGTACTATGTTTTACCCACTTCATTTATTTTTTGATCTATATTTATATTTAATGTTATATTTGAAATGTATGACTTTTTTTTTCTATTTCTTTATTTGAAATGAATGAATTTTACTAGTTAATTTATCAAATGTAGTTAATTTACTTTTGTATTCATGCAATAAGGTTGAATTTTTAAAATATTACATAATAGGATAAAGTCTTCCTATGTACGACAACTTCACTTAAAAAAAACTAAAGTCATGTTACGGACGACTTCATTTAAATGTGTTTTTTTTAAATGAAGTCATATATATATATATATATATATATATATATATATATATATATATATATATATATATATATATATATATATATATATATATATATATATATATATATATATATATATATATATATATATATATATATATATATATATATATATATATATATATATATATAATTTTTTCTGAAGTCGAATGAGTGAGCATTGCTTTTTAGTTTTTAAATACTTCTCATAATTTTATTTTTTATTTTTTAAGATTTTAAGTAATTAATATTAATAAAATTATTCAAAATGTAATAAAATAAATAGTTTATTAATGTTGTAATTATTTTTAATATTTTAATTAGCTTAATTGAATATAATTATTCATATTAATATATAAGAAATTGAAAAATTTATTATAATAAGACTAAATATAATTCTTAAGTAATATAAAAGTTTTAATAAAATGGAAAAATAAATAATATAAAATGACACATCATTGTTTATACAGACAATTTCTCCTATTAATATATCATTTTTAATTTTCCTCAAGTTCTTACTAATATAAATCACTACAACTTTTCTTTGTTATATTATCTTTTTCATGTATTCAATTAATTATGTTAATTTTAAATATTAAATTAAATAAATAAAAAATCCATGAAATAGATATTATTAAAACATAATAAAATAAAAATAAAAAATCACTTTACTTTATACAAAATAAAAAATGACTTTCTTTGAAATTTTTCGTAGGTATGATAATTTCACTTTAAGATAATAATAAAAAAAACTAACTTAGTTGACGTGATACGATTTTAGGTTTTCTTTAAGTGAAGTCGTCATATTTAAAAAACTTTATCCTGTTCTGTAATATTTTAAAAATCCAACCTTGTTGCGTAAACATAAAAATAAATTAATTGCATTTGGTAAATTAACCGAATGTTGTATGTTTAGTTATTTTTCTATTAAGCATAAAATATTAAATACTTTGAAGTAGTAGAAATAAAGAGATAATTAAATAATTTATGAATATGTTGTTTATTATTTATGAATGATTTTCCACAACTTACAATTGTGTATTATCTACTTTGTTTGTTATAGGAGATGCTAACATAGATATTTGGCTATTTAAAGATTTTATAATTAAGTGATTAATATAATTTTATAATAATTTAGAGAATAATTATAGCATCTTTAATTTATTTATATTATATATATTAAGTTTTATAACTATGGAAATTTATTGTAATTAATCATATTATATTTGATAAAATTTATCAAGAATTTTATTATATTAATGTGGTGAATTAGGATCAAACATTATATCGTATTTTTAAATTACTCACAATAATTGAGAACTATAACATAAAATGATAGTTTTGGTAACAATTATAAGAGTTGGAAGGAAAGGACTATTTTTTATTTGAATCGGATAGATATTTTCGATTATTTTTATGAAAAGTGAGAGAAGTTAATAATTTCCTGTAATGTTTATAAAGACTAATATTCTTAGTGGAATTTGTTTATGAACATAATTAATGATTTACTAAATTCTATTAATAAACAATTTACATATATGACAAATTAATTGGTAGAACCCTTATAATGCAATTCTAATCCTTAAAGCTTACTAGGATTATTGGCATGCACCATCATACTATGGACATATGTCATAACAAAAAGTCTTAGAGTTTATCATGTATGATTTTCTTTTCCTTGTGCAAAATTTGAGTACTCTACCTCATCACTATGTCTCTTTCAAAATCTCTTATAACACATAAGGATAAGTAGTTTATCAAAGAATTATTATTGAACCTATGTTGTTCAAGAAGAAATTCTTAAGGAAAAATACTAAAGAATAAGAAAATTCAAATTAATCACAAGAAAATATTCTTCTCCAACACTTATAAGGAATAAAGTCTTCTTTTGTAAGAAAAAGAGACATATCAAGAAGGATTGTCTAAATTTTAAAAAGGCAATTAATTTTCTTTTGCTTGTTGTAATTATAACATGGAGCAAGAATTTTGACCAATAATTTTAAAACAATGAAAATAATATACTTATAAATTAAACATAATTTTAATATTTAATTATAGTTGAATCTTCATTTTCACATAAATCTTTACACAAAATATATATCTATATCTTGTTATTTTTTTAAAGAGAAAACAAAATTAATTCTCACGTAGGTAATATCCAACACCGATATTTCAACCATTCTTTCATTTTTTTTTGTTATGACTTACTTTTTTTAGGTTATACTTGTTAAAATCCTGCTTCAATAAATAGGTCGAGAGTTCCAAAATTTTTAGAGCATTTGAAAAGTGCAAAGTTCTCAAGCATTTAGGGTTATAAGAAATTGAATACACAAGAAGCCTTAGATAAAATAAACATAGGGATGTAAGCGCTTTAGACATTGTAGAGTTTGGACGTTCAAGAAGTTCGACACTCCTATTACGTAGGCAAGTTAGTTGTACGTAAAGGTTAGACTTCAGTTTTTCGAAAACATTTAGACGTGTATTATAGAATAATATCTTAGGTTTGAATGAACACTTCTTCTACACGTGGAATACATATTATTATTATCATCATTTATTTGTGTTCTTATCATATTTGGTTGATATATCTCTCAAGTGAATTATGAAACTTTCAAGAACTAAGTTATTGTATCATCATAAGAGAGCTAGTAAGAAAGTAAGGATATGTATCAGAATGATAATAAAAGAGATATATGAATATGAGAGTTGAGTACCATTGAATATTAGATGAATCATTATTATCTATAATAAGATGTTATATTCAATATAATGAGTGAATAAAATATTAAACAAATTCAGTTATTTGAATAATAAAATATTACATCCATGAGAAATTGAATATTTAATTATTATATAATATCTTGAAGTATTAAATACCGAATTATTATATCATAATATCTTGGGCATGATAATAAAATCTGATGATAAAATTATTATATCATAAGACATTAATTTTGTAAATATCTTACCATTCTTTTTACAAATAAAAGTATTATTTTCGTTTCTTCAATGCACAAGATAATTTTTTATATAAATAAAGTTTATCATAAATAAATATCCTTAAACATATAAATTTTATATTTTATTTTTAATAAGTAATCTATGTCATGATCCAAAGTGTGAAGACCTAGAAAATAATATTTTAGAAGTGGTATGGTGAGTTAAAAATAATGAGACTTTATTATTTTAATATTAAAATGTTTTAATATAAAATAAATTATTATAAACGAGTTTCATTATTTTAAACTACATAATCTCTTTATAAATCACTTTTCTAGAGTCTTCTGTTTTCTCTCTAAGGGTTCTTACATCTTGTTCATCTGTTTGAATATCAGAGACCGCCTACGTGATCCTCACGATGAGATCTCCAAATCTACCCGATGAGTTTCTCAAATAGAGTAAGTTTTATACCTTTTTCTCTAGTTTCACGCTTTTCAATGCATGTAGGATTTTTCTCTAGCGCATGTAAGGTTTGAGCTTTCCCTTAGGTACTCTATTGATTAGTGGTTCTAATGGTATACCCTGATCATGTTTTCGTGGTCTGTAGGTGTGTTTTGGTCTCTTTGAATCGAGAGAGCAGAGTCAAGTTTTATAGAGGTAGTTGGAGTTTCTAAAAAAGGCAAGAGAAGCTAAATACCTTGTTTTTAATTTTTAAGTATGTTAATAATATGATTTGGTTGGATTGATGGACTGATCTTCTTAAAATTATGTTGTATTATGACATGATTGTGTGAATTTGATTAGAAAATGCTTGGTATGATATTAAAACAACTTTGCTGAAGTTGTTTATTGTTTATGCTTATTTTGATTGCTTGAAATGGTGAAGTTGATGTGATAATTGACTGGAGAATTTCTGTTGAACCTTGAGGTAGTAAAAGGTTAGAGTTTTTGCATGTTTTTGGTTCAAATTGGGGGGTTTTAATAGGGGAATTTCTATAGATGTGGTTTTGGAGAGAAGTATGATGTTTGGAGTTGATGTCTTATTCATTTAAGACTTGTTGGAATGTTAAAACCAGTAAAATGTGGTGCATTATGCAACAGAGGAGTTGTGAGGGTGTGGTTGCATGGTTTTATGTGTAATTTAGGGGTTTGAACTAGTGAGTTTGTAAATTAGAAGGTCTGGGCTAAATGTGAGGATCTATAATTTGTTATTGAGTCTATTAAGACTTGTTCCAACTGTTAGTTGTAGAAATTGGGTGTTGGAAGGTATAGAATTGAGTTTGGTATAGTTTAAGGTCTTAAGTTGGGTTAAGGTAGTCTTTTTGAGTTAGGGACCAATTATCAGATGTTTTAGGGTGTTTAGAAGGTCCTAGGAACCATTCAAAGTTGTGGAAGAAGTGTACAAAGTGGTCTAAAAAGGGTTGGAGTTTGCTGATAGCGCTTGGTGCCCATTCCAAGGCATTGAGCGCCACCTTTCCAAAAGCGCTAGTGTTGACCGCTAGCCCCTGGGCGCCTGAGCGTTGAGCACCCTTCGTGCAGGTTTTGAGGTTCCTTTTTTGTGTTGTCCTACGATTTGTGATACACAGTTTTGGGTTTCTGGGTAATTGAGTATAAGTTTGTGAGTTTTGGATTAAGTGTTTTACGTTGATGGTGATGTGTTTGAATGAATGCTTAGAAGTTTCATGTGATAGTATGCAGTGTTGTATGGAAACTAAGTTATGAATATGATTATGTATGAGATGTGATGATGATGTTCAAATAATGTGTGAGGTGTGGATTTCAAGTATCATGTGAGAAATGAATTCCAAGGAGGAATATTCTAAGTTGGTTATGTTGAGTTATGTATTGAAGTAAGGGCTTCGGGATTGGGGAATGATCCTGATACTCTCAATAATCCCATCTCATGTATAGATGAGTGATTACGTCGTCGAGAGTAGCAGAAGATCCTAGTCTATGGTCACTAGTTTTTGCCATAGATGTTTGACGAATTAACCTTGGTGTATGGCATATTTGATGGTCGTTGAGGTTGTGGTTATTATTTCTGAGCATGTTGCTCCACTATATAGGGTGAAGGTTTCCCATGAGTCCGACATCAATACATCTATCCGAATAGTTTGGGATTTTCAAGGTTGATGGGAATTATGTTATGTGTTGTTTGAGTTATAATATAGATGTGTATTATTATTGTTTTAAAAATGTATGTATGTTCTTTTGACACTTTAGCTTACCTTTGCTTTTGTGTTGCCTGTCGTTTTATATGTTTTCTCTTTTGCGATGATCACCTTAATGGTGTGAGCTTAGGAAAACGCTTCTTTACAATTGCTCCAACGAGAGGTGAGGGTGAAATGGTTGGGAAGTCAAATGATTCTACAGGTGTAGATCTTGTCTTTCGTAGGTTTGTTTTCTTATAGTGATTCCATTATCATATATGTAATATTTCATTTTAGTAGTAGTTTTACTATTAAAAATGGGATGTTACATTAATGGTATCAGAGTAGTTCGTCCTTAGGATGACCTGCGAGTAATGGGTTTGTCGTGCTTTTCTTGTGAAGAGTTGAGTCTAGGTGACATGATTTGTCATGTCTTTCTAAGTTCAAAATCTTAGAGTTGGTGTATTTAATTGGAAGTTTTGAGAATAAAAAACGTCTTGATATGAGTAATGAGAGTGCACACTCAGGACTCGATATCAGAGATGGTTTTTCTTCCTTAATTCTGAAGGTTTGGGGAAAGAAAGGATTGAGATTTCAGTGTTGTCTTCTATAGCGATTCTTGTCTTGTTCTTGCCTTTGTGTTAGTGTATTATGCTCTATAGTGATAGAGGAATGTAGATTCAAGGATAACTTGACCTGTATACCTTCATTAGAATTGGTTAAAGCCCTTGAGACAAATTCTTGACTCAAAGATAAGGAGTTAGAAGACTAGAGCTTTTAAGTTTCGAAGGATGGATTAATATGCTAGGTTCAGATGTAATGTTTTTGTGTGAGGAGGTTTTCAAGAGCAAAGTCAGAAAATCGAATGGCATACGTTTCACAAGAAGAGTTGAGTTCAAAGACTAGAATAAGAGGAATTTTGAGTCATCATTTGGTGTGTAAAGGATTGAGAAATTTGTTTGGTTCGGGGTGTCAGTAATGTTAGAGATCAAGAGAAAGGAAGGTGTTGGTGAGCAATGGAGTAGCAATAGTTGAGAAGGCAACATGGTTCGGTATATCAGCGATATTCCAACCTAAAGGATATCAATATGTGGACTTTAGGCCCTCTTGATTGACCAGCTTTGACTGTTTGACCCATTGAGAGACTGTCACATGGTAGTTCCCTCTTTATCCCAAAATTAAGGTTTTTGTGGTGGTGATTTTGCAATATTGTGCGAGATGTAGGGTTTTGCCACTTCTAACAAATATAAATGCGAGGAGAAATGGACACAAATAATTTGATTTAGCCGTAACGAACTGAAAAGAAAACAAAAAAAAATACACATATTAGCAATTAACATATTTGTTTCCACCTTTTTATGCATAGTTAGGGAAACACATGATAATATACTATATGTGTCTTCTTTATTGCTAGATTTGTTGTTGATTTTGCTTCCTTTTTCATCTATGATCACAACTTCGTGTTTTTTGGTTTTTGTTTATGCCTATCTTGATTTGAGAAAGTCATTCCTGTTTCATCTAAAATTACTTTCGAAAAACTTTTTTTTGTTTCGCTTAGGTGTTGTGGTTAGTGAAAGCAGTGCAATTTTTTGAAACACATAATTGATTATGGATGTAGAAGCAATTGATTATATATAGATGTTTTTATCAACGTAATTGATTATCATTGTGTCGTTTGTTGTGTGTTTCATTAGCCATATGTTTTGTAATAATATACTCACGTTGTGATGGTGTTGCAATGGTGGTACTTTAATAGTGTAGGATAACAAAGGTTGAAGAAAGTTTTATTATGTTATATATAACATAATCACAATCAATTATCTTATATAATCACAGTAGAACATAATCGATTATGTTATATAACAATAAAATAATAATAAAACTAAAATAAAAATAATAACAAATTATCTATAAAGTAATAATAACAAAAATAATAAAATAAAAAGTAAATACAAATAATAATAATAATAATATTTTTAAATAAAGAAAATAAAATCAAATCAAAGTAACAATATTTAAAATAAATAATAATGAAACATTTAATTAAAATTAATCTATATCAATAGAGATAATTAGATCAATTAATTAATTATATCATTTTATAATTTTTTTAAAACGGATTACATTAATCAAATCACTCATAGCCTTTTACAAATTTTCCCTTTACTTTCCATTTTCTTCTTCTTAATCAAACAATCTCACTTTATGTTTTATTTTTCTCCATTTCCTTCCTTTTCCACTCTTTATTCCAAGTACACATATTACTCTACATCTTATTTATATAGTTGATTTAAGAACGCACATGAATCATACTTATGTGTTACTAAATTATTTTTGAACCATCTATGAACTTAAAATAATTGTGAGAAATTCACCCTCCACCTTAAACAATGGTAGTCTTCCCTTTGATTGTAATATTCATGTTCAAATAGCACTAGTACAAAAATCGCGTACAACGTTGAATATTTTGGGCTTTTAACGGTGAATTCGCGAACGACGTCATATCAGGAGACGTTAAATTTACGTCGAATTTAAAAAATTCGATGTTAAATTAACGTCAAATTTTGTTAATATACGATGATAACTTAACATCGAATTTTGTCAATATTCGACGTTAATCAATTTTTTTTGTTTTTTTAATTAATTCTAATCTTTTTTTACTGCTCTACGAGACCTGAAAAGCAAAAAAAAAAACAAATTTTAGTGCTTGGTATTTTATAAACCATGAACTATGAACGTGTAGTGTAGTATCAACAACAAACAATAATAATCAACAACAAACAAGTTCAATCAAACAACAACAAACAAGTTCAACTAAACAACAACAAACAAGTTCAACAAAAAAAAACAATAAACAAGTTCAACAAATAAGTTCTTCAAAACGAAAACGAAAACGAAAACTAACCTTCAAAAGGTGGGTTCGTCGGAATAAAGTTTTGTCACAGTGAGAGAGAAAACAGAATGCGCCTATGAAGGACAAGAGCACGAAAATAATCGGTTAAAACAAACAAAAACCATACATCAAGTAATTAATTAACATGCATTTGTATCAAATGAAAGAAAAATTACATGTAATGCGCGTCAAACTTCGTTCGAAAAAAGTTTGAGAAGAGAAGAGGGTATCGCGCGCTAAGATAAAGTGAATGAATTTTCAATCTCCCGCTCAATTTTTTTTTGAATTCACTAAACGTCGAATTTAAAAGTCATTTGACGTTTTATATCCTTTTACGTCGAATTACAATTCTAAACGACATTTAATAATTGCATATATTTACAAAAATATCATCGCTCATTTTTAACATTAGTTATTTAGTGGTTGGACGATGAACACGTGACGTTACACGATATTTTTGTACTAGTGAGAGCACAATTATTATCTCTTAACTATTGTTACAAATGACTAAATTACATACATACATGAGGAAGGTGCCCATTTTTAATGCACTTTTTCTAAATTAATTTGAAAGAAAAAGTATGCATTATGTTGAATCTTCCTTATGATACAACATTCAAGAACTTATATTGCCATCAATTTAAAATAACAAAGGACGACATAATTAAGTTTGGTAAGATATTAATGGTTGTTAATGTAGTGCAAATGATATCTTATAATAAGCCTCAATTTCATTTAAATAACATGATTGAACTATATGCTAAAATATAAATATTTAAGAAAAAATTTATATCCTATCCCATTACTCTTATTTAAACAATATTTTACTTTGGAAGACTTGTTTAACAAAGTTATCATAACGAAAAGTACAAATTGTTATAACCTTACCTACAAATGTAGTAACTCCAAAATAATGATCATCTAAAACAACTAACTTTTTAATAAGTTATTTCACAATATCACCAAAGACTTCAAAAATTATATACAAGTCACACAAATCAACTACCAATATTTAATTCGAATTATTAATCAAAGAATCATCCACAACTTAATAAAAAAAAATGTTGATGTGACATAATTGGTAAAATATTGGAGAGAATAGTGCTGTCAAAATGGATTGTAACCCACGAGCCAAGCCGGCTCACCACGAGTTTGAGTCGGGTTGGGTTTGAAAAAAATGTAATTTTTTTATGCGGGATAGTTTTCAACTCGACTCACTTAGAACCCGACTCACCGGGTTAAACCCGTGGTGAGACAGGTTGGCTCACCAACCCACCTAATTTAATTTAATTATTTATTATTTTGTGTTTCAATATTATTAGTTAGCATTTTTTTTATTATATTATAGATAGTGATAAAAAAGATGTTTCAAGAGAGAAAAATATTATAGATTTACCTATTTAAGACTCTAATATTAAAAACTTATTTGTTCGGCTTTTGTACATATTTTTAGATTACGCTTGGATTGTATGGTACTTTTTTTTTTGTTTTTGAATTGTTTTTGGAGTTTAACATCGTTTTAGGGTGACATTTATTTAGATTTGAATTAAAAAATATTTAATTTTATTTTATTTTTTAAAAAAATTATAATTAAATAAGCTAGTGAGCCAATCCGTTTAACTCATCAACCTGTGGTGGGTCGAGTCAGGTTCGAATTTTTTCAGCTGCTAATAAGTGAACCGTGTTGAGTTGACTCACTAAGTGACCAACCTGTGGTGGATCGGGTCGGGTCGAACCGAGTTACCCGTTTTGACAGCTCTAAGGAGACAACTTCTCCCTACTTCTCACCGTCACCGTTTTCTTCTTGTATCTCCAACGTTCCTAATTTACCCTTTTAGTTTAAAAACTAAAAAATCATTACCTGTGTAATATCAATGTTAATCGATTTTCACCAACTAAAATAAATGAACTGAGTATTTATATGCATGAACCCCTTCACTTCATTTAGTTCTTCCTCACTGCATTCACTCAGAAAGCGTTTCTTATTCATTTTTTGGGTCGTAGTTGTGCCGTGTTCTTGATGGTGGTCTCTCCATGTTTCGTGGTCATCTTTTGTGAAAGCTGCTTTCAGGATGTCAATGTGTTGCCACCCTTTAGCGGTTTTTTAAAAGACGGTTAAGATCTTGCCGCTTTCGAAAGTCAAGGTCTTAACATACTTTCGAAAGTCGATTAAGGATCAAACGTATTTCGAATTCTGTTTGACCTTTTAATTTGATTTTTTTTAATTGCTTTATTTTATTGTTTTATTTATTATTTAATATATAATATGTGTATATGTTATTTATTTATTAATTAATTTGTAACATGTGTTTATGTTTATTGTAAGACCCTGAAAATTAGAAGAAATAGTAAGTTTGGGTTATTAGGAGACTAAGAAACTCAAGATGTAACAAGTTGTAACAAAAGTACGAAATATAGTACAAAATACAATGCTGTCGACTTTGACAAGGTTTAGTATTTCAATTATAACGTTTTTTATAAATTAGATATTGAGTTGATTCTTCTTCCATTAGAAAGTAGATTCGAATAGCTTCGATTCGAGTACTCATACGCGTAATTCCGACATCGGGAAGGGGTTCAACCAGACTGACAAAGTTGTCCGAGTGAGTGTACACGTTTTTGACGCGTTTTACTGTTTAAACGCGTTTTACTGTTTAAACGCGTTTCTGGCCAAATGTTTGGCTATTTAAGGACGTCCCAGGGGTTGGAATGGTTCCTAAGTTGAACCAAAGGCTAGAGTACGAAGGTTTTGGAGCAGAGGGACTTTAGAGCTGTGATTTGAGTCGGGGGAAACGTTCGCAAAGTGTTTCGAAAGGCTAGCTGAGGAGAAAACCGTAAGGGGAGCTAACCTTGAGTCTTTTTTTGTTTCTGTATGATTTTAAATTTGGTATATGTTTAGGATTTCGATTCTCTTTATGATTTTAGAATGAAATTCTGCTTCTGTTGTATCTTTTGAATTGATGTACGGTTGGGAATTGGGATATGATTCTGTTTTGATAATTTTGAAGAGATCTTGTTCGTATTAAGTATTTTGAATCGGTGGAAGTTTTTTTTTTGGTATACGTATAGTTCGAAGATTTTGGATCTGTTTATGGATTTAAAAGGAGACTAGGTTTTTGATCGGAAATTTTGGATTGTACTAATTATCCGCTGCCTTTTAATTATATGTTTAGTTTAGATGTTTATAAGATTTGGATGAATATGGGTTGTTGATAAGAGATGAGTTTTTGGATGTTTAGAAAGTCTGTATGGTGAAAGGAATAGTCGCTATAGTCCGGGAAGTGAATTTTTGTGATTTTGGAATAGTAAATTCGATTGAGTGAATGAGTCAACTCGCTGGAGCGAGTTATGCGTAACAAATTTAGTGTTTTAATGTTTTTGACGTTTTGGGAGTTCTGGATGTCCGTTTTGGACGTTCTTTAGGTCGATATGGGGGTTTTTGACCCTTCCGGAGCCATTGGTGAGGGTATCTAAACTGTTTTAACTACTTAAGGGTTCGAATTAATAGACCATAAAGAGTTATGTGTTAATAAGTGATGTTTCTGTGAGGATGTGAAATGTCTGAGTATGTAAGAGTTATTTTCTTAATATATGACTAAAGATGATAATATGGTAACATGTGTATTTATGAATGGAAAGTGTAGAATAGAGTTCCAAGGAGGAACTCCTTATTGATTTTGTGTCAAGTACTGTACGTATGAATATAGGAACTCCGACTTAGGGGTTCATTCTTATGCTCTCAATAGTCTCGATCTCACTTAGAGAGAAAGCTATGTGGTGGGGAGTGGGAAATCCTTACCGAAGATCTACAGTGGGGTGGACAGAGTAGGAAGGATGTAGCTTCAGTGGTTTTATTCATATCCGAAGATCCAGTTTGGGGGACAGAGTAGGATAGAATAATTGAGCTAGCTAATAAGTGCATCCATATCCGAAGATCCAGTTTGGGGGACTGAGTAGGATGGGATGTAGCTGAGTAAAATACCATTGTAAGTGTAGAACTAGCTAAGAGTTCAATATTCATACGATTATCTGGATGAGTGAATTTACGATGAGTATGGTATGTTTATTGTATTATGGAGTAATGTAACTTGAAATTTGGAAATTTGGTTATTAATTTAATTTACCATAACATTTTATGTTGCATTAGCTCACCCTTGCTTTGTCTGTTGTGTGGTTGTTATTTTGTGTTATGTATTTTGTCTGGCGATGATCATCCGGTGGATGGGAGCAGAAGTTGGTGATATGCCGGTGGAGCAAGCTTTAGACGGAGGATCGACGGAAGCTTAGTTATAAGAATGAGACTTATACTTTTAGTCTCTGTTTTAAGCTTGAATTGTATTTAGTTTGAATTATGAGTGAGGGTTTGTATAATAATGAGGAAAACTGTTATTCCTCCTCCTATCAACTGTTCTATTGTATCAATGATATAAGAACTCTATTATAGTCGAATGCTATAATAATTTGGGATGTTACATTTATAATTTTTATTTAATTTTTTATATATTTTATTTTTTAATATATTACTTAACTATTAAAATGTGTTTATGTTTTTTAATTTTTATTTAATTTTTAATATATGATGTTATTTTTTATTTATTATTTAACTTTTAATATGTGTTGTTGTTTTTTTTATTATGTAATTTTTAATATGTGTTTTTATTTTTGTTATTTAATGTTTAACTTTTTAATATGTGATGTTTTTTTAATATTATTTAATATTTCATGTGTTTTCATTTTTTATTTATTATTTAATTTTTAATATGTGTTGTTATTATTATTCAAATAAATATTATTGAGTGATAAATATATTTATGGGATAGGTTTTGATTAATATTACAAGATGGATAATTATCCATTTCAATTAATGGATTCTCAAATAAATTCAAGTTTTGTGTCCAAATTTTCTTTTTTCATAAATGAAGTATGTGACGGTGATTATACAAATAATTTTACCATTGATCAAATAGTCCCCACACGCGATGATTTAATTGAATGAATTAGAAGGGTTGTATTTGATCTTAGATTTGTTGTAGTTATTATAAGATCTTACACCGCAACGAGTGAAGCCAGAAGAAAGACGTTCATTTTGTTAGGTTGTGAAAGGAGTGGGAAGTGCAAGAAGTATAAACCTGATATTCAACCTAGTGTATCCGGGACAAGAAAATGTGAATGTCCATTTATGTTGAGGGGTAAACCCTATTCTAACGGAGAGTGTTATATTTTAAAGGTAATATGCGGATATAAGACTTTGGTTGGTCATCTTTTTACGAGGAGGTTAAATGCTATTGAACAGTAAATACTTTTTGACATGACTAAGAGTCAAGTAAAGCCCTCCAATATTCTATTGACTCTCAAAGAACATAACGATGTTAATGTGACAACAATAAAACAAATATATAACGCAAGCTACACATACAAACGACATTTGAGAGGGTCGACAACTGAAATGAAACAATTGATGATGATGTTAGATCGAAATAAATACATTCACTTGAGTAAATGTTTGGACGATTCTGACATAGTAAGTGACTTGTTCTAGACACATATCGATGTAGTGCACTTGTTGAATGTGTTTAATATTGTTTTCTTAATGGATACCATATACAAGACAAACAAATATTGTCTCCCCTTGCTTGAGATAGTTGTCATCACATCTACGGGGTTGACGTTCTTAGTCGCTTTTATATTGTTATCAAGTAAACGGTAAATAAATTTCACTTGGGCATTAGAAAGGTTTAGAAGATTATTTATGACATCTGAGGGCAGTCCGCACGTTATTGTTATTAACAAAAACCTTTCTTTGATAAATGCCATTAGTAATGTATTTTCTAAGACTTATAAAATGCTTTGTAGGTTTCATATTATGAAAAATGTCAAAGTCAAATGGAAAATGTTAGTGGATTCAATTGAGACATAGGATGTGTTGATGAAAGCATGGGAAATGTGATGAATTGTGAAGAATAATCCATGTTTAGTGCTTATGTTGATCATCTTTAGTATGCCTCTACTGCAAGGCCTTTATTTTTTGAATATGTCAATCACACTTGGATAATTCTCTATAAGGCATACTTCGTTAAGGGGTAGACAAACAAAGTTATGCATTTAGGCAACACAACAACAAACAAATAATTGTTATTCCTATATTTTTCACTTATTTATGTTATATGTCTTATGATATTATTAATGTCGTTTGTAACAGTGTTGAGTTTGCGCACTGGAGCCTGAAAAGAAAGTATTAAGGACCAGTATGAGAGACCTATGTTCGTGTTAGGATATTATCAATACCTTCGTTGTCCTTCATCCCTACATTTAATACATTTACACATGCCTATAATTTCTATACATATTGCATTGCAGATTAATGATTCAATTTATTTCAATCATCAGGCATGAACAAGCACAACAACAACCAATTCATTTCAAGCATCAAGAACGAACCACCACAACAGGGAGTGAATTTATCTTCGTATGTGATGGCAACTCTTTTAGGACTTTCCATCCAAAGAAGAAACAACTTAAACTAAGACTAAAGAAAGGGAAGTAGAATAAGGATTTCTAAAGTTATTTCCTTATTTAAGTCTTAGATGGATTTATTTTGCTAAATACTATTTGCATTGTTTTGTAGGCCTTAAATAAAGGTTGGAAACCATGCCTATGCATCCTAGGAAGCTTGTCAAGCTAAAGAGAGCAAAGGAGGCAAAGAAGAGTGCACTTTAAGTCATTTCCGGATTGAACATGATGACTTCCGGATTGAGTTTCAAAGGGAAAACAACTTCCGGATTCTGCATCACGCCCAACCTTCTGCACACTGCGCCTAGCCAAAGCGAACCAGCCTTCATCCTTTTAAGCACGTTTTTAAAGTTTTTTGTATGGAACGTGCAACCCAAGCTTGGTAGCTTTTCCACCACATTTCTATTGTCAGTTTCGTAGCTTGCTAGGCACACTTCAGAGTCATCTCTTCCTCCATAAAAGAGAGACTCTCAGCTTTGTAAATTCAACTTGAATGCCTTAGTGAAATGCTGCTAAGATTTGTCCAGCCATTCCTTGCTTCGAGCTCAACGTTTGTGCCTCTTTAGCACGTTTTCCTCTAGCTTCCTTCCGCTTTGGAAGGTTGTCTGAGCTTGAGATTCAACACACACACATCCATCTTCCACAAAACATTTCATCAAACCCCTAATGCGCATCAGAACATTCATCATTATCTTCATTTCGCTGCCTACATCTGGATCGTGAAGTTGCTCAATCTTGAAGAGTGGAGCTGCTTCCATCATTTGGTATCAAGAGCCAGCACATCCACGCTTTGCTTCAAGAGCTAAGTCATTTTTGTCTTCATTTTTTTTCACATACGTGTTGTGTAGTCCATATATTGTCACTGTTTTTTATTTTTTATTTTGGCTTAATTCGTCCTTGAGCTTGCTATTTGTGTTCATTCAATGTTCCTTAGTAATTGGACCTCATTTTAATCGGTTCAAATCCATTGTTTGCGTTCAATTCAGCTTTAATAATCATTTCCAGTTGTGTCATGATCATGTGCAATTTCTCTTTTGCAGTTTTACCTTTGTCACAGTGTTTTATTTTGTCAGCTTGCACATTTTTTTCGTTTTAGTCAAGTTCAGTACAGTGATAGCCATTCATTGATCATGTAAAGCAATGAGACATTGTCTAGCTTGGATCACATGAGCTAAAGCACTACTAAAGAGTTATTTCAGTTTCAAAAATCGGCATCAAAAATGAATTTCTGGTTTGATATGGTCAATATTGTTTCTGTCCAGATTTGTAGTGTCTAAAGCATGAGACAAGTTTATTTTATGATATTAACCATGTCTCAAGTGCTATCAACTCATATTAATCAATAAATTCCAAAAAGTATAGTTGAGTTGATTTAAAATCTGGTTCTAATACTGTCACAACTTTCAATCAAAAGTGTGCGTCGTGCTTGCTATCATTGCTTGTTCATAGGCTTTAAAAATATGCTAGCTCATATTCTATAGATAGATCTAGTCATTTAGGACTTCCTTATGTTTTGATTGTGCCAGCCATTATTGTTTCTATTGCTTTATTTCATTCTGGTCCGGTTTTGATTTAAAATTTTGCATAATTGGCACCTCCAACTGTGATTTGCAGCATCTGTCCATTTCAGTGCATTTTCAACATTTTTTCAACTGTATTTTACGATTTGAAATTTGTATGCATTGTTCATTTGGTCAAATTTGAGCCAATCTGCAAAATCACTTCCTAAACCATCAATTTTGCCTAAATTGGAAGTGAACTAGTGAGTTTCTGCTGCAGTCTGTTTCTTGGTTGTTTAAGTGTTTGCACACATTCAAATTGATCATATAAACTTTCTTGAAGCATCACTTGAGCTGTTGAAACACTTCCAAACATTTTTTAGTTTGAAAGCACACTTTTAAAGCCACTTTTCTGGTGTAGTAGGCCATTTTGTTGCTGTTTGAAATTTGGAAAACTTTAATCTTCATTTCTGGATTGGCAAAAGTTGGTTTCAAGTTTCCAAATGCAATGATATGATTAAAAGAGTGTAATACATCCATAAAAAGCAAGAGAAAACCAAGCAATCTAGTTTTGACCCCAAAAACCCGAAAATCACAAAATCTGAAATTCATTGGGGACTTTCATCAAATAGTTTTGCTTTTTCATCAAACATTTTCACAGCACTTGAATTTGCTCTTCGTTTTGAGTTTTTCTTACTTGCTTAATCCATTGTAGAGCCTATCCTAGGTTCCTTTTGTGTTCCTTCTTTTATTCCATCCTTCAAGTCATTCGCATTCAACATTTTTGGCTTCAAATTGTGCCCTCAAATTTGTTTGTGTGTGACAATTAAATCCGGTGCAGTCCAAGTGTTTTGGTGCTGACTGTTTGCTGGTGTGTATGGATGTTGACATCTTGGTGAAGCTTCTAAAGTCCAGACATCTTGCTCCAAAGGGGTAGCATCTTAGGAAGTGGAAGACTTGTTAAATTGGCCACAAGCTTGCATCTCAAAGTGTCATTTCCCTTGCTGGTCCAACAGCACTTCAACACCAAACACCACACATTTTCTCAACAATTTTGAAATGTACACAAGCGAGCCACTACAGATTCATTTTTTTTTTGTTCTCTTGTAAACACATTTTCATGTACTTTTCAATCATTATATCATGGAACATTTGAGGTTACTTTGTTTTTTTTTTACAACTCAAGTGCTTTGGGAAAATGCTTTTCAAGCAATTCCAAGTGCACCATTGAACATTGTAATAGCTTAGTTTCCACTTCTTAGTGTGAAAGTGTGTCAAGGGGCTCCAAGTGTCACTTGCACTTTCACTTAGGTCGTCTAGCATTCTTCCTTTACATTCGCTTTACTTTCTTTACTTTTGCTTGTATGATTTCTGTTTTACGTCTACGTGATATATAGGTGCGCGTTCATATACATAAACCTTTCTTTGGTTTCTAGGTGCATTTCCTTTTTGCATTCAAAAAGTTTTGAAAGATTTCTACCTAGAAACTAAGGTAAGAAACGACCAAAGAAACTCTGGCTAAGGAAGGACACAGTTCTTAAGCCTGTCCATTTATGACTCACCTCTCCTTCTTGGGAGCTATTTGGTTTATTTTACCTTTAGAATCTTTCTAGAAATTATTCACCAAAAAAATCTAAAAACAATTTGTGAAATTTTTAGACTCTCTACTTGTGCAAGTTTTTCAAACTTTTGTGAAAATATTTTCTCACTTCACAAGTATGAGTCACTCAAGTGTGCAAGGCAGTATAAGAAATGACTGTGACAATGTGCAATTAAGTGAGGAGCTTCACAGAACTCAAGCTCAACTTAATAGGACTGAAGCCGAGCTTAATAGAACTCAATCTGAGTTTTAACTAGATCGACAAAAGATAAATGAGCTTAGGCAAATGGTTACTAGCCTCACTCTCAATCAAAGAGGTCAAAATCATGCTGAGACTTCCCATAGGCTAAACCATGATCGTTGTGATCATTCCCATCATAGTGATCAAAATAGTGGTCATCATAATGACTACTATCAACACCAACCTAGAAGACACCACCATCATAGAGATCATTATGTGGAACCAAAACTTGACCTTCCCTCCTTCTATGGCCGAGATAATGTAGAAGAATATTTTGAGTGGGAGATGAAGGTCGAACAAATTTTTGAGTGTTACCACATTGATGATAGGAGGAGAGTTACCTTAGCAACTTTGACCTTCCAAGGCGCAGCTCTATATTGGTGGACATCCTTGATTCGTGAGCAACAAATGCAAGGCGACTACACCATCCAATATTGGAATGAACTCAAAGCAGCCTTGCATAGAAGACATGTTCCAGCATATTATGCTAGGGAGATCATAGACAAGCTCCATAGACTCCAACAAAGAAACATGAGTGTCGAGGAATATCGACAAAAGATGAAACTCCTCATGTTACGAGCTGGAATTAAAGACGAAGAAAGATTCACCATAGCTAGGTTTCAAAATGGCCTTAACTATGAGATCCGTGATAAGGTAGAGCTTTTACCTTACCTAGATCCCAATGATTTTATTCAGCTATGTGTGAGAGTGGAAGAGCAAAATAGAAGAAAAGCTTCAACTAGAAGGACTTCCCCTACCACCTCCATATATAGGAAAGATCCTAAGAGGGAGGATAGTCCATCGAGGTATAAGGAACCTCGAGAAAAAGAGAAAGAGAGAGTGAGAGGAAAAGAAAGAGAGAAACAAAGTGAGCGAGAAAAAAATACCTCTCACAAAGAATCTTCAAAGGAAAAAAGGGGTAGAGAGACCCGAAGTTTTAAGTGTGGAGAACAAGGACATTATTCTTCTGAATTTCTTCACAAAAGGTCTACCTATCTCTTAGAACATCAGAGTGAAGATGAGGATTCTTCTAGTGACTTAGATACTTCCATATCTGAGGAAGAAGTCTTACCTTGTGAAGGTGAGTTATTATTGGTTAGACGACTTCTTGGAAGTCAAACTAAAGAACTAGAACAATCACAAAGGGAGAACATATTCCGCACAAGGAGCAAAATTTTTTAAGACACTTGTTCATTAATTGTGGATAGTGGTTCTTCTTGAAATTGTTGTAGTTCTAGAGTGGTGGATAAATTGGCCTTACTTACTATTCCTAATCCCAAGCCTTACAAGCTTTAGTGGATAAAAGAGGATGAAGAAATACTAGTGAAAACACAAGTAAACATGCCAATATCCATTGGCAACTATGAAGAAACAATTTTATGTGATGTTGTTCCAATGGATGTTGGGCATGTATTACTTGGTAGGCCATGGCAATATGATCATAACTCCACTCATGATGGTTATACCAATAAAATAACTTTCTTCCATAGAGGCAATAAAATTACATTGATTCCTCTTACACCTGAACAAGTGAAAGAGGATGAAATAAAAATAAAAATGAAAATTGAAAAGGAAATAAAAGAAGAAGATAGGTTGGAAAAGCAACCTTCTCAAGAGAAGAAAAAGATATGCATGTTGTTAATACCTTGACTCTTCTTCTAAAAAACATCACTTTGTTTCTTCATTTCATCATGGGGAATGTTCAAAACAAAGTGAAAGCAAAAACAAATTAAAGGCCAAGACTACTTCTAAAAAAATTTATGTTCAAAGGCCTTCAATTTATCTTCTTATCTTTTCATACATCCTTTTAATCATACTAATTTTTGTTATTTTTTGTAGATATACATTTGGTTCCGACGGAGAAACAACAACCAAAGTTGTGCTTCTTTCTTTCTTCTCGATTTGAGGACAAATCGTTTTTAAAGAGGGAGGGAATGATGGCAACTCCTTTAGGACTTTCCATCCAAAGAAGAAACAACTTATACTAAGACTAAAGAAAGGGAAGTAGAATAAGGATTTCTAAAGTTATTTCCTTATCTAAGTCTTAGATGGATTTATTTTGCTAAATAATATTTTCATTGTTTTGTAGGCCTTAAATAAAGGTTGGAAATCATGCCTATGCATCCTAGGAAGCTTGCCAAGCTAAAGAGAGCAAAGGAGGAAAAGAAGAGTGCACTTTAAGTCATTTCCGGATTGAATATGATGACTTCCGGATTGAGTTTCAAAGGGAAAATAGCTTCCGGATTCTGCATCACACCCAGCCATCTGCATACTGCGCCCAGCCAACGAGAACCAGCCTTCATCTTTTTAAGCACGTTTTTAATGTTTTTTGTATGGAACGTGCAACCCAAGCTTGGTAGCTTTTCTAGCACATTTCTATTGTCATTTTCGTGACTTGTTAGGCACACTTCAGAGTCATCTCTTCCTCTATAAAAGAGAGACTCTCCTCTTTGTAAATTCAACATGAATGCCTTAGTGAAATGCTGCTGAGATTTGTCCAGTCATTCCTTGCTTCGAGTTCAACGTTTGTGCCTCTTTAGCACGTTTTCCTCTAGCTTCCTTCCCCTTTGGAAGGTTGTCTGAGCTTGAGATTCAACACACACACATCCATCTTCCACAAAACATTTCATCAAACACCTAGTGCACATCAGAACATTCATCATTATCTTCATTCCGCTGCCTACATCTGGATCGTGAAGTTGCTCAATCTTAAAGAGTGGAGCTGCTTCCATCAGTATGAGTGCAGCAACGTGAAGAAGACGAACAACAAGCGAGAAAAAGATGGAAGACAATGCACCACCAACACCACTATCACGTGATCAACATAGACACACCACCAAATCGTAAGCAAGGAGACGAGGAACAAGACCGCAAGAGAATTCGGAGGAGATGGGGGAGGAAAAAGGAAACAGTGGGAGGTATGTGGGAGGAGAAAGGAATGTGGGGGTACATATTAGGGTTTGAGATTTATAAAATAAAAGAAAAAAAAAATCTTGCCTAGTTAAAGATTCCATTAGAAGGACAAAGATGTAAATAAAATAAAAGTTGGAGGTGTAGATAGAAAAGATGGAGATCGAGAAAGAACGATTCAACATGGGATAAAAAGTCATGCTTCTCATCCAAGCATCTAGTGTAAGAATCATGGAAAAACCAAAGATTTGCCTAAACCACTTATAAATTTGTTTGTGATTAACAATACAATACCTAACCATGTGCATTTATTTCATTTGAACTATGTTTTTATTCTTTCAATTTGATTTACTTTTCTTTTAATTTCATGTACCTTTAACTTTCAAATAAGTAAATTTTCAATTACTCTTATATACATATTTAAATCTCTATATATTTAAATTAATGTTTCATCATTAAATATTATTTATATTAAACTTAGTACATTTTAGTAAATATATACCAATTTTTATGTGTTAAATAACTTTTTTACATCAATTAAATGCTTATTAATTGTAAATATATTTTATTTTTTAAATTTAAATTCTTACATATTTAAAAGTACTTTTTCTAAGTGTATTGTTTATTCCACGTCTCTAATAATAATTTCCAGATTTTATCAACAAAATTTATAAAGTAACTTATTTAATAATTACTTAAACTATTTAAAAATCTATATATCTAATTTATTAAATTTTTATGTCAATCAATATAAAAATAAAAATATTTATTCTAATTTAAATTCTACAACACCAATTAATATTTCTTTATTTTAAATAGATTATTGTATTATTTAAATATTTTCATTTAATTAATTATTAATTAAAAAAAGCATATTACAGATTTTCTATTATTTATTTTAAGCTTTATTAATAACTTTTTACTTTTGTTTATTTATTTTTGTGGAAAAAAATAGAAAACATGGATATAATTCAATTTCCTAAAAAGCAAATTCCAACCAGTTTTCCCACACGGAAAACACTGTTTAAGGTCGTAACTTGGTCCTTCGAAACCAAATTTTAATTATAAATGATAGTAGTTCTGTTTGAATAAATAAAAATTGGAGATTATTCTTGCAATTTTTTAAAATAGGTTTGTAGCAGAAGTTTTGATTTTCTTAAAGTTTCACCGCTTCGTCAATTTTGTTAAGAAGGGGTGATTTTGTGAAAAAGTGTCCTCTGATGTAAAAAAGAAAAAGTATGTCTAAAAATAGAAAAATGTTGCGGTTATTATCGATGTTCAAATCAATAACATTGTTGATAATGCAGTGAATATAACATGTGTTTTTATAGCATAACAATAATTAATGTTGAAACATTTATAAATTCTATGTAATTTGTTGACAGCTACCAAAACTTTATTTTAAAACACTTTGTAACACTATATATGTACATGCCAATCACATTCAACGTAACTACTACTTCAATGAGTCATGCCTTCAACCACCCATTTCAATAATTTGTCTTATATGCACTTTATTTTATTTTTAATTTCTGCCTTCTTTTTTATATTCTTGTTCAAACAATTTGTCAAAGTTTTCTTTCACTTCGCATTGTTTCTTTCCCTTTTCTTCTAAGTTCTCTAGATTCCGAAGTTGTTTAATTTTTCTTTTCCATTTACAGTTCTATTTTTAATAACTTTATTTCCGAGTTTTACAAGCATCTCTATCTATTACTTTTTAAAAGCATTTTTATGTACGTTTTTCAAAGTTATGGTTCGTGTTCTATTATAGGGTCGAGTCACCTAAGTCATGTACAATTTTTTCCAAATATCGTCTGGTCCGCGTTTTCTCTGTTCTTTCTATCCAGTTGAACCTTGTTCAATCTCCTGTGCACCGACTAAAGGTGTACCTGTTAAAGGTACTTCAATGCCAAAGTCAGTAATAGTCCGCATCCGTAAGTTAAGCGCTGTAATAAATGTATAATTAATGAACCCACCTACTTCTTACCTTTGACTTGTATTTATAGTTTTTGTTATGGACTTTGGATTAGCAAAGCCTTAATCACGGTCCAATCCACAACCCAACCATCCTTAATCAGTGTTTTACCTTAACCATGCTAGAAAACCCACTTGTCGCGGTCGTCCGGCCCTGACGTTTCTCGGATACCGTTCGTTTACGCCGTCCGGGATCACCAGTACAAGTGTTTTACCATGCTCGAAAATCCCTGTCGCGGCCGTTCGGCCTTGATGTTTCTCGGGTACCGTTCGTCGACGCCGTCCCAAGATCCCCAGTATAGTTCGTATATAATTAATTATCTTAAATTGATTTTTTTCTATTCATTATCCGTTTTCATTCTTGTTATGTTATTGATCGTTATAAGTTTTTATATTACTGTACTATATTCCTTCCTTTTTCTTAAACTATTATGCGTTTAAAATATCATTAGTACCTTCAAAATTCCCTTTATTTTATTTTATTTTATTTGAATAACAATCCAAATAAGGATATTATTAAATAATAATATTTAATATAAAAATGTAAATCTATATATTAAGTATTCATAGCTCTATAAAAATTTTAAATACTTTTTTAAATAAAATATTATTTATTAATGAGATGACACTATCAAATATATAAATATATAAATGCATTATTGTGTCTATTCCTATTTACAATATCACAAGTTTGTTGTCATGGTTACTACTACCTGCGAAATGCTTACTCCCGTATACATATATATATATATATATATATATATATATATATATATATATATATATATATATATATATATATATATATATATATATATATATATGATCATCACATGTGAAAATCACAACCACAAAATGTAAGGATAAATAATTAATATTGAATCATAATACATATAATTTTATTATCATCAAATTAATTTAAACAATCTGTATCATGTTAATAAGTTGCAATCAAATATTAATTATTCAAATCATCCTTTAACATTGGACACAAATATACTTTTAAGACTGTAGTTTCATATACATATACGCATGGTGTCGATGTTCTTGTAAAGTCTTGCACCTGTCATAAACTGTTAATACAATAGATTCAATATCAACAACAATATTTCCCTTTACCCCAAAATCATCATCCTTATCACCAAAAACCACCATGACATGCTTAATTTATTTCCATCTTTTAAGTCACAATACTATTTTGTATCGATCCCACAAGGTAAGAGTCTTTTTTTTGACTCTCATAGACTAAACCTCATTCTCTATGTGAGGATGAGAATTTAGTAGAGTCAAGGTAACTTCAAGTCAAAACAACATATACCAATGTATACACTACACTTTATAGTATGGTCATTTCTATGTAGAAATAAAAAATTATATTTATACAATTCATTCAACATATATCAATACTAGATATTTCTTAGTCACACAACACACTTCAATTTCAAAGTAGTTACTACTTTTACCTAACAAATTTAGGGCTTCTAATCTATGCTCTTTTTTATTCTTAAAACTAAAACTAAATTTTTTTCTTTTTGAGGTAAAATTATTATCATCACTAACCTGTACGTGATATTGTTGTATCTTATCCATGTGAAGGGTGACAGTAGGAAATAAGCTTATAAGTCTTAGATCGGTTTGAAAGGTTTCCCACTTTTTCAATCAATATAGTGATTTTTCTCTTAAATTCATTTTACGGATGAACAAGATTTATTTTGAGTTCAAGTAATTCACATGTAAAACTGAGATGGAATGATAACTTCACCAAATAAAATTAATTACAATAATAGATATCTATAAAATGAGGTTAAAAACATGTCACTTAAATAAAATATAAATATAAAAAAAATGAAAATGAGACTCTGGACACCTCATTAGATAAATTAAAATATAATAATAGACAAATAAAATTGAGGTTATAAACACTACATTAATAAAATAATAACAATAAATAAATAAAAACGAGGTTATAAATACCACACTAATAAAATAAAAATAATAACAAAAAATAAATAAAAATGAAGTTATAACTACCTCACTTAATAAAATAATAATAATAAATAAATAAAAATGAGGTTATAAATCCATCACTAATAAAATAAAAATAATGATAATAAATAAAAAGATGAGGTTGTAAACACCTAACTAATAAAATAATAAATAAATAAATAAAAATAAAATTATAAATACATCACTAATAAAACAAAATTAATAAGAATAAATAAATAAAAATGAGATTATCAACATCTCACTAATAAATAATAATAATAATAACAAATAAAAATATAGTTATAAACACATCACTAATAAAATAAAAATAATAACAATAAATAAATAAAAATAATGTTATAAACACTTCACTTAATAAAGAAAAAATAATAAATAAATAAATAGAAATATGGTTATAATCCTTCACTAATAAAATAAAAATAATGACGATAAAAAATAAAAAAAAAATAAGATTATAAACACCTCATTAATAAAATAATAATAATAAATAAATAAAAATGAGGTTATAAACACCTCATTAATAAATAAAAATAAAAATAATAAATAAATAAATATGAGATTACGAACATCTCACTAATAAAATAATAATAATTGATAAATAAAAATAAAATTATAAACACTTCACTAATAAAAAAATAAAGTTATAAACTCATCACTAATAAAATAATAATAATAATAAATAAATAAAAATGAGGTTATAAACACCTCACTAATAAAATAAAAATAATAATACAACATAAAAAGAATAAGGTGATGAGTACCTCACTAATAAAATAATAAATAAATAAAAATAAGATATAAACACTTCACTGATAAAATAAACAATAGCAATAAATACATAAAAAAATTATTAACACCTCACTAATAAAATAATGATAATAAACTAAAAACATGAGATTATAAACATTTCAATAATAAAATAAAAATAACAACAATAAATAAATAAAATAAAATAAAAATAAGGAGATCAATATATAATAAATAGAGATAAATGGAATATATAAAATGATAAATATTTTGCTTCTGAAAACAATTATCCTAAAACTCAACTTCTCAGTAGATTGAATAATTTCTCTAAACTGCTTTCAAATCTTGATTGGCAGAGAAAGACAATAGAATGAAGAAGAATGAGAAAGAAAGATTGATCATGTAACTACAAAACTCTCTTGTTTCACTTCTCCTCTTAACATTATATAAACAATTAATATTTTATTATTATTATTTTAATATTATATGTTTTTTCTATACATGCACATGCATATAGTTGTAAATCCATCATTTAATATTTAAATATTATAATAGTATTTCATATTTAACAATTTAGAAGAAGACTTTTTCTAGAAGAGTTGTTTCTTACCTCAAATGGAAAAAAATATACTTTTTAGTACAAAGCTCTAAATATAAATCTCAAATGTGAGAGTAAAGAATATTATCTTAAGAATATTGTAAAATTTTGAGCTAAATTCAAGCTGAAATAAAGTTTTTAATAAAGTAATTCGAAAGAGAAAATAAATTATGCTAGTTCAAACTATAAATTTTTTCCCTCTAATTAGAGATCTCTAAATAAAAATCCAAACGGTCAAAATGAAGTATTATTTTTTATGAATTCAGGATAAAAAGTTCATCTCGATCTAACGATTAACGAATCACGAATAAATATTTACCGAGATAACTTAGAGTTAAACAATATATTTATAATAAAGAACAATATTTTAATAATACATTATAAATTTATCAGCCTAATCCAACCGTTTATAAAATTGTGATCAGTTTTACTGAGATAACTTAAAAATAGAAACTAGTTAGTACTTTGAAATCATTCTTTAATTTATTTTTTTACAAAGCGTTTTCTTTTTAATTTCTCAATTTACTTATAAGGTCATATTAAAATAGAAAACTTAAATATAATTAATATAAAATAGAGAGGGTTACAATTATACATAAGATATTATTTAAATTGTAAATATTTGAATGTTACAATTATAAAATATTTTTCTTATAAGATATTAATTATTTATATAATATAATTTTATTAATTAAAATAAAATAAAAGTTAACTTTTATTCAAGTATTTTTCAAAAATTAAATTTATTTTATATTAAATATTTAATTGTAGAATTTAAATATGATTAATAATTAATATGAAATATAGAGATGTTACATTTAAAGTTAACTCTTTGAATTTCAATTTTTTTATCAGTCACATGCTTTGTTGTATTTTACTCGGTTCGTTCAATCACGCTTTTTTTTTCTATCAATTTCATTCGACTCGTTTGTATATAAAAATATTTTTGTATATAAAAATATTGGTCAAAATAAATAGTTAAAAACTAAAATTCATATACACATAGTCGTCTGAAAGTTATACATAGCTTAAGAAAACAAAAATAGTATTTTATTTTCATTGTTGCATTATCCTATGTAAACTCCCATGTGAACTAAAATTGGAATTTATTCTTAAACTAACATTCATTGTCAACGCATGTATGGTGTGAGATGAAATTTCGTTTTATCGCGTGGACAATAGATTAAAAAAGAACACACATAGTTTAACAGATACATTTTCTGTTAAATATTTATAAAGGAAAAACATATTTTTTTATATAAACTTTAAAAATATTTTTTTTAAGAAAATTAAATGTAAACGTCTACAAATTTATTGTAGTTTATAGAAAATGTTATTTGTTTGTTTTTATATTAATTAAAGTTCAATGACATATCTAACGTAAATTACTTAAGAAGTTTATCTATTAATATATAAGTCTCTCACCCACTTGGATCTTTGTAGGAAACTTAATATGGCTAAGAAGCATTTGGATCAATGAAAGACAACTTTTCTTGATAAAGGATTCTATGAATTTGCATTCTCTGATTATGAGAATGGTTTTGGCTATTGAAACTTAAAACTTATTGTTAGGTCTATCAAAAAAAACATTCAATAAAGAGATACAAACACCAATAAGATATGAGCCCAACCATATAAGCGATTGACACCATTCTCTATCAAAAACCTTAAGATAATGAGTTAATGGGTCTTTCACCTTTATATAATGTTATATTTTTCCATTTTTATCCAATGTGGGACTTGGAATCACACTTGGATTCCCCCTTCGTACCGTCGTTTATCTTAATGGGACACACTTACCTGTAACATTTGCCATAAAGACTTTCGATATAGGGACCATTGTACTCGTTTGAGCCAGTCACAAGGACAAACCATCGGCTCTGATACCACTGTTAATGGGTCTATCAAAGATGAGGTTCACTAGGGAGATACAAACACCAATGAGATATGAGCCCAACCATATAAAGGATTGACACCACTCTCTATCTAAAAACTTAAGGCAATGAGTTAATGGGTCTTTCACCTTTATATAGTCTCTACTTTCTCATTTCTATCAAATGTGGAACTTGGAATCACACTTGTATTCCACACACTTATCTCCTTGTATTCTTCGTGTTTTTACATGGAGAAAGGATTTCGTTCTTGCTTCTATGAAACTCATAAAAAAAACTCAACGTTGGGTTCGTATTCATGACCTCTCATTAGAGTATTGAAAATCGAAAGCAAATTTTTTCATAGCACGTGGTATTGACACACATTATCTTTGGATGATTGCACCATGAATAAGTCTCGTGGTTTATTTTCTAATGTTTTAGTCTATATTAAATTGTTATTTGATCTATCTAATCAAATTATGGTGGAAATGTTAGAATTTACATTCATTGTTGAGGCAAAGTATGAAAAATTGTCATGATTTTGTTCTAATTGTAAAATGATTGGTAATGACCTATCTAGTTGTAGAAAATAACATGATGCTAACACCAATTCTAGTGAGGGAAAAAATAATTGGTTCAAAATCTAGCAACATTATCATCCTACGGTCATTGGTGTTTCATATGGTCCACAAGGCTCGGATCTTGTGTTGGTGGAACCTGTGGTATAGTCTGAGAAGCCTATAGGGCAATCTATGGTTCAACAACCTTCTAATGAGATGCAACAATCTGCTAATAAGATGCATCAACCTACTAATGAGATGCATCAACCTGCTACTTGGTGCATCTTACTATTATGATGCAGCTTGCTATTATAGTGCAACCTACTACTTGGTACAACCTCTTGTGCAACCTATTATGGTACAACCTAGAGTGGTGCAACCTATTATGGTACAACCTAAAGTGGTGCAACCTATTATGTCTCAACTTGTTCAACTTGTGGCACCATGATTACCTTCTCACTTGGTGGTTAATCATGATAGTCTTAGTGTTGAGGATAAGTCATCTCCTATGCATAATCTTGATACTACTACAGGTCATGTGTCAGTGGACTTTGATTCCTTACTTGATATGCCTTCACTAAAGGATGTTACTCCCATTAGAAATTAATTCTCCAAACTTACGACAAATTGATTCCCACAATAAAAATTATTAGATAACCTCTAATTCTTTTACACATGAGGAAGCTCGACTTGTAAAAGAATTGAAATTAGCTTTTAATTGGGCTAATATGGTGGAAAAGGGAAAATTATACTATTGAAAAAAATTATGCGTCAATTTAAATTACTAATAAACTAGGCAGGGAAAACCTCCAAAGAAATTTAACTTTAAATCCTCTAAAGCAAGGAATTTTAAAATATAATCATGAGTTTTAAAGGTCTTTTTTAGATTTTGAGGAGGTTGACTAATGATAAAATTCTTAATATCCTACGAAATTTGATTGTTAAGCACCAATCTAATTTTCTTTTCTTAGTTGGACTAGTGACTTCTTATAGTTCTTATCATGCTTTTGTTTTTATAGTTTGAACTTTAAGTTGTTAATTATCTCCTATTTTCCTACCAAGGTTGATATATTATGGTTTTTTTTGGTAAAAGTGACTTCACGTTTGATATTACTATTCAAATTCTTGCATTCATTGTTATAATCAATGTTAAGTTGCATGTTGTTGGGGTTGATGGTGCAACTATTTCCACTACTCGTTGCTCTTTATGATCTTCTCTTGTCAATCTTCATTATTCTCGGTGTATCCTTGATGATTTTAATGTTGTTCTTTATGCTAAGGATATGAAGGGTGGTGTTGCTCCTAGTCCAATTTCTTGTGTTGAGTTTTCAATTTGTATAAATTCTAATGAGCTTGTTTCAACTTCATCTTCTAGATCTTACCACACTTGTTTAAATTTATAAAGAGGTTTGCATTATATTGATAGAAGACATGATAAAGCTTTTTGTAATTTTCCTTGTCTTGAGAATTAGTATTCTTATCGTGTTAATGTTCTACCCTAAAAATCCTCAGATCATTGTCCCTTGCTCCTTTTTCCAAACCATCCTTTTTTCAGTTTCTAAAGATGTGGAAGTCTTATATGATTATCGTTCCCTCATCAATAGCTCTTGGCATGCTTTACTTATGGTTGTCCTAAGGAAATTGTAACGTCTTAAAGTTACTTTGAAAGAGTGGAATAAAAATGTTTATGAAAACATATACATAAGTTGGTCGCGGATAATCATGACCTTTTATCTAATATTCAACAACAAATTTTGAATGTTTTTCCATATGATTTGAATGTTTTGCTAATTCATGAGGCCAACATAAATGATGATTAAATTTTATTCTAGATTGTCTGGTTATCTATTATAAGGAAAAGGCTAAAATGAATTGGTTTAAAGACAGGGATAACAATACTATATTTTTTTCATGTTGTGGTTCGCAAGAGGCATAATGTGAGGGGCATTTATAAGTTGTATCATGGTGATTAAGTTATTTTTGATCCTAATATGATTAAAGATTTTGTTTTTCTTTTTATACTAATATTAATTTATTTGATAATTCTATTGCTCTTGATGTTTGTATTACTTTTATGTAGTCTTTTGTTGTTGAAGTACACAGGAAAACACAATAAGGGGAAGCGTGAATAGTGTTTTCAAAATGTTTTCACAATGTAGCATCTAATGATTTGTGGTGAAAGTATACAATGATGTAATATGTATAGACACTAGGTTTATGAGATAAACATATAAAATTTCCTTCCAAACGATGACATAGAACATTTTACAATAGTTTTCAACCACTCCTGGTCTTCTAGTCTAACCTGACTAGTACACAAATATAGCTAAAATTTACAAACACATTTGGTGCTTGTTTACAAATACAAATTGAATAAACTCTAGAGAGACTTATTACAATATGAATCAATTTCTGACCTCATGAGATTTCTACTCTTAAGTTGAAGAGCATTAAACGATATAGGCTCATGAAGTTCTCTTTCTCTCTTTTGCTTCTCTTTTCTCTTTTTCTTTTCTTCTTTTTCATCTTCTTTATCTTCCTTTCATTTTGAAAGCATCATAAATTGTAGGCTTGAAGATCATATGAGGAACTAGATTGGATAATACCTTTCTCTCCATGTTTTATCTGGTTTGAGCTTGCTTTCATCACATTTGTTGGATTAAAGAGTACCAGATGATATAAGCTTTAAGGTGAGGTAGAGTTGATGTATGATGATTTTTCTTGAGCATACTCTCTCTCTCTCTGATCGAGGTCGTACCTGAATCAAATTAATATGTAATTAAAGTATAAACTAGGAAGTGACTCCTAGGTCATCTCTCAAAGGCCAAATATTGGTTCAATCATTAGATCGAACACTTGGTGGGGGTGTTTTTGAAGAGTTTTGTGAATGGGAATGAACGAAAATTAAACACGAATTGAAAACGGTTGGTCACTAACTCAATTATAATGCTTCCAATCACATATTAACAACAATTACACACTACTCTAATCCTTAATCCAACATGATTTAACCAACTAAGCGAACACTAACCATGTTTTCATAAAAGAGAATTAAGCAAACAAATTGCTAATATTCAACCAATTTTGCACCATACAGTTTCATCAACTAAGTGAAGATTAGACACCAATTAGGCAACTAAGCATATACTCAATCACAAGCTTAAAACAGATTCAATATTAACCAAGTCAGAGCAGCAAAAACACATTTCCAGCTCAAAAATCTCATGGAAATAATGCAATTTCACTAATGACCAACCAAGCATACTTAACCTACCATTGAAACGAAGTTAAAACAACAAACGAAATGGAATTAGAGAACATAAAACGTAACACCAACAACAAAGGAAAATAAAAAACGCAAATCTAAAGTGGATAGCAAATCTGAAATGTAAAACGTAAATGCAAGCTTGAAACGAAATTGGAATGTGAAAATGAAGCAAGAAAACGAAACGCAAATGCAATTGAAATTAAAAACGAGATCCATTCATTAACTCAAAGGAAAAGAGAACAAAACCTAAGCCCCAAGGGGGAGGGGGTGGAAAACGTCCCAAGCTCCCAAAACCTAAAGAAAAAAAAAGAAAATGAGGGGAGAGAGGGTGGAATGAAATATGATTTTAAGGTTTTAAAGACCCTATTTACCGTTTTGCCCCTCACATGGGCTTATACAAAAATATGGTAAAAATGAGCCCAAAGCTAAACTAAAAATGAAATTAAAATCTAATGTTGATGTGGAAATTGGTAAATGATGTGACAACATTCTTTTAGTCCCAAAATATGATTCCAAAATTGTCCTACAAATAATAATTGGAATAATTAGGCCCAAATAATTCAAATTAAATAAAATAGGAATTAACAGTGCGGAAAACTATGTGAATAGTACAAAATAGTGATTCATCACTCTCTCGTTGTCTTTTCATTCCTTTCTCTATTTTTCACCTTTTCAGCTTCAACCATCCTTGTACATTTTTCTCAAGAGCAACATATTTCTTTTCTTCATTTGATCTTTTTTATATAGGCCCTTTTGAAAGATGATCGTTGGATGTTGAGTTGATTTTCAGCTAAGTAGACCTTTAGGTGAGAAGTCACACTTTAGTCTTTTCGTTAGAGGTACAATACTTTATCAGAGTTTTCATTGAAGAATGACTTGTACAACTCTGTTAAAGGAGAGGTCTTTAAGAGACTTATTCAAAAATGTTCTTTACTTCTTTTAACGATTTTATCCAAAGTGTACAAATGTTCTGATTAATGCTTTGTACATTCTTGTTTTACACAGATAAAAAGGACAAGGTATGCAAGCAAAACAACACTTTACAATACATGCATTAAATATTTTAAACATTTAAAGTTGTTAATTTGTGTTGCTTGTTCAAAACATCTTGTCATACGTCTTATCAGTAATTAATGAATTGTTCAAATATATCATTCAAGAAGGGTTAGACGATGTATAACACTTTTGACAATAGACAACATAAAACATTAGAGTCTTGTGAAAAACTGTTTTAGATGTATATTTTAGTATGCTTTGCATTAGACGATATTCTTTATAGGATATTTTCACTTACAACATTGCTTTTGATGTAAGACATTTAAGGTTCAGTGTTATTACGATTCTCAATAAAAGATACTTTAATTTGAGAGCTTGAGAACATATCCTACTATTTTGCACATATTCCTGAGAGAGCTCTTTCATGACATACTTTTCTTTTCGTCTCTACGTGAGTACAAATATTTAGGATGTTATCTCTAAAGCTTTCATGTAGACTTTTTTTATTGATCAGACGCTTCCTATAAACAATGTGTTAGATGATATAGACTTCATAGGAACATTTTTGTGTATGTTCTTATTTTGTGAAGACTATGTATTAGCATTTGGAGGATATGCATAGCTTCTCGTAATAAAGCTTTAGGTTTTCATTTGACTTGAGTAAGTGCTTAGACATTATAAATCAAGTACGCATTTCTCTTCTTGAAATGATATTTTGTTTGATGCTTATTGTTAAACTTCAAAACTTGGGTTGCTAGACGATATATTCTTTTTATACGATCTTGTCTCAGTAGTTGCTTCTTACATTCTTTCTATAGTTACTGATGATGAAAATAATTTTTTGATTAAATGTTCTAATCTTGATGAGGTGAAGCATGCATTTTATTCTCTTAATGGTGATAACGTTCCTGGTCTAGATGGCTTTGATGGATGTTTTAATAACTCTTTTTGGGATATTGTTGGTGTTGATGTTTCTAAAGTTGTCCAACAATTCTTTTGGCAATGTTAGATCCTCCTTGATATGAATTTGAATATTGTTTCTCTTATTCCTAAAGTTAATGAGACAAAACATATAATTGATTTTCATCCTATACAGTAGTGACTAATTTTTGTTTCAAAATCATTACAAAAATATTAACTAATAGGTTTGTGAGGATTGCTAGTAGGATTATTTCTCCTAATAAAAATGGTTTCATTAAAGGGAGGAGTGTTAAAGATTATATTTGTATTACTTCTGAAACTATTAATCTTTTATCTAATTAAATATTGATATAATTAAGGCTTTTTGATACCATCAATTTGCAATTTTTAATTCAGTTTTACGTTGTTATGATTTTCATGAAAGATTTTTGACATGGATTCTCCATATCTTGCAATTTTCTCATCTTTCTATTTAGGTTAATGGTGGTTTGGCTAGCTACTTCTCCTATGGTAGAGGGTTTAGACAAGGAGATCCTTTCCTCCCTTTACTTTTTTGTTTTGCTAAGGAGGTTTTGAGTAGTGGCATTTCAGAGCTTATTTCTAAGAAACTTATGCTAACTTGGCAATATTAAAGTTGCCTTGTAAAGTAGTATTAATTTGATAGCTTCCATGACATCATATCAACATGTTACTAATATTTAGTTGGATAATAAAACTTATCTACTACTTTTAGCTTGGGAGTTTGCTTGTGGCAAAATGACTTAGACTAAACTCATGCATATACAATTTCTTAAGTTTAAGAGTAAAAAATATGTGTTCTTTAAATCATCATCAATTTGGTATGGTATCAAGGATGCATATGATGTTATTTTGAAAAATACTTTTTGGACACTAGGTAAGGGTGATTGTATTAATCTTTGAAATGATCGTTGGTGTTCTGACGTTTGCATATCCAAATTGGCTAGAATTCCTTATTCTCACAGATTAAGGTTATACTTTGTTATTAGTTCATCTTGGACAAGTACTCACTATAGTCTTCATTGTTTCGTTGCCAATTTATGTGATTTTTCTTTTTTAATGGTTAAAGAAATGAGGATGTGCCTAATTGAACTTTGGATGTTGTAGGTGTGTTTTCCCAAAAAGTTGCAAAAATGTTTTACTCTTCTAATATAAAACATGTGGATTGCGAGAACTTGATTTGGTTGAATGAGGTGCCACTAGCTAAAACTTGGGTTCTTTGAAAATTTTTGTATGATCATTTACCTATTTATTTAGAGGTTAAAAAAATGAGTGATTTTAAGCTTTATGTGTTCTTTGTATGATAATAATGTTGAATTTTTCTCACATTTGTTTTTTCATTGTTCTATTGTTATGCGATTGTGGGAATGGTTCAAGGAAGATTTTCAGGATTTACAGTTTTCTTCTTTGAATTTGGTTGTTTAGTTTATGAAGTCTCCTTGCAGTCCCTTTCTTACAATGATTAAAGGGGCTGCCATTATTACAGTTATTTGGGTGATTTGGAAAATGAAAAATCATAGTAGATTTGAGGATCTAATTGTGATTCCTTATGTTATTTTTTAAATTAAGGAGTTAGTGCTATGATTAGAAATAAATTTGAGAAGCATGAGTAATATTTTCTCTGATTTTTTGGTGTGGCAATTTTTCAATATTCAAATTAGAGAATGTGTAATGGTTTCATTTAATTGAAATAATATTGGAAGTTTCATATGTCAATTGGTTTAAGGTGAATATTGATAGTTTCATGTGCTGCTAGTATTTTTAGAAGAAGTCTAAGTAGTTTTTTGGTTTTTAAGGATACAAACTTCTATTTATGTTAAATATATGAGGTCATTTATGCATTGGAGCATGCTTTGAGGAAGACTTTCAAAGACTTTGGTTGGAGAATGATTCTTCTTTAGTGATTCTTCTTTGGATGAACGAGTGATTCCTTAGAGTTTTAGAGGGAGATAACTTCACTACTTACATTTATGTAAACATATGCAATTCAAGTTCTCATTTTTTGTGTGAAGAAAATCATTGTATTGATAAATTAATTAATTTAACTTTTATTCACATATAACAATATAAGTGGTTTAATATTTTACTTTTATGTATTTATTTATATTTTTCATAATAAGTATAGTTTGTCCATGCTTTGTGAAACTTAATTTTATTATGAATTTGACGTAATTTCCATTATTTTATTTTATTTTTTCTTTTAAATAAATTTTAATATGATGACAAATTATTGATTAGTTTTGGAGTGCCATCATAACTAACATAATTAACATGAAAGTGATATATATATATATATATATATATATATATATATATATATATATATATATATATATATATATATATATATATATATATATATAAAAGTTAATTTTAATTTATGTTATTTATTTTATGTTTATAAATTTGTATTCTAAAATCCTTATAAATAAGTTATCAAGCTTCCTCGAATTTTTTTTTCTACCTATTCATTTGATTTTTCATATACTTTTAGTTTTGTACCCATAATTAAAACAAAAAATTAGCATAGTTCCAAAGCTTAAATTTCATAGTTTCCACGTAAACGTTCTACCTCTCATTTGTTGGTAAAATGTGCATTTTTATTATTGACGACTGTGATATTTTATTTCATTTTATTTATTCTCTCTAACTATGTGAAAAAAAGAAAATGAATTATTTTATGTGTGTATTTTTTCAAGTCAACCTTTTCTTTTATGCATTGAAAGACGTGAAAATAAAGTTGTGTAGCTAACCACATGAACCATGCAAGAATCCTTTCAAGTTCCTTTTCCTTTTTTATCTCTCATGCAATTACTGGAAAATGAATTGCTGCAAAATTTACTTCTTATAGCGAGAGTAGTTTTTAAGACGTATATAACAATAAAAATTGATTTAGAAAAGGAACTAGTTTACAAAATGAGTTTCTTTTCCATTACTAACATAAAAATGGTTCTTATGTCTTCACTAAAAATATAAAATCAAAATACAATATATAGCTTATTAAATTATTAAATAACCATTTATTTAAAGACAAAATATAATTAGTAATTATATTAAATAAGTTGGAGATCATTTTATAAATTAAAAGTATTATTATCTAAACTAGTTTTTATAATTAATAAAAAATATAACTAATTTATGAATTAGAGTTTAAATTAATTTATAATATTAATTATTAAGATTAGAGACAACAAACATACTTGTTTTCATTAAAATCTTTCTAGTTTTAAATAATCTTTATATTATGTAATATTTGAATTTTTAATTTGGATATGAAGATGTGGATGAGTATGTACATATCTATCTCGTATGTATCCGTCTCAATACTCATCCTTGTTCCTATTTCTGTTTTCATTTAAATTATTAAAGTTCATAATTTATTAATTAAGTAACCTAATAAAAAACATATATATATATATATATATATATATATATATATATATATATATATATATATATATATATATTGTTCTCTTGGTTCTTAGATTTCTAACTCTTTTATGTTTTTTTTTTGGCTATACAATTATTCTTTACTCTTACTATTGTTTGGTTTGTTTTATATCCATAAAGTTTAATTAGTTCCTTAAGGTATCTCTTATCACAACCTTAATTACACATTTTTCTGTGTGTGGTTATATTCAATTGGGTGTTCTAAATTTTATTAAATGAAATAATTTTTGAGTCACACTTTGATTATCTCTATCTCTTTTTAATATTCAAATTTATTATTTATTTTTCTTACATGAGAATGTTTGACTTAAATGTTCAATTACATAAACCTTTAATTGATTAGATAACAAAAAAAAACCTTATCATCTTCTTTATTGTCTTTGATCCTTAGTAGTTTTTTTTTTATTTGAAGAACCTTTGTTTTGGTTAAACAATTTTCATTATTTTTCAACGATATCCAACAAGTTTTCTTACATGCATTTTCTCTCTTATTATAGCCTTAATTATACATGTTTTTTTTTTGTGCGAGTTTTGTTAATGGTGTACTATAGATCATTTATAAAAAGTCCATTTGATAATTTTTACTTCTTTTTAATAATTTTATTTTGCTTTGTTGATTATTTTGATAATGTAGAATATTATTTGAATGATTTTTTTATATAATTCTATGTATTTTAATTCATTCTCATAGAGAAATTTGACCACTTCAATTATATAAACATATTTTATTTACTATATTAAAATAATAATTTATTGTCATAAATACCTTTATCAACCTCCAACATAATAAGGTGTTAAAGACAAGATCCTCTAGAGACTAAACCCTCTAAACAACTCAGGTTTTGAAGTTTAACAAAAGTATTAAACGAAATATCGCTTTCTATGAAAAGTTGTTTTAAAGAAATAACGTCTAAGATGAAAATATCATGTAACGTCCTTATAGAACAAAATTTATAAACAGCGTATAAATAAAGACCTAAAAAAATAACATCTTACAAACTAGTGTTTTATGAATATCTCATGATAACACTGAAGCTTAGAGAAAAATTTATTCAAAATAGTATTAATTCAAGTAAAGCGTCTTATGAAATGTACCGTATAAAATAACATTGTTAAACGCTTACATTTACAAACAACTTCTAATAAAGCATGTAATGTTTTACACCATTTGATGATTATATATGTTGAATGTTTTACCAAACGATGCATTTATTAATGAAATAACAAATGATAAAATGTTTTAAACACGCAATATGACCTAACACAACCACTGTAAAAAAAAGACGTGAGAGATATGAAGAACATGATGGAAATGTTTCCCTTGAAGCCTTTTGCTCTACGACATCGTACAAGCTCTGTTTTGATAAAGACTACGATAAAGCATTGTACCTCTACAAAGTATAAGTCTGACTTCTCACCTAAAGGCTACTTGCTCTACCTGAAGTCAACTTCTTTGTCTAACGGTAATCTCTCAAGAAAAAATTATAAATAAACGGAAGCTTAAAGAGAAGATAAGAAGGATAAAATAGTGAACTCGTGAACCCTTAAACAAGCTTATTGTGCTCATATATTGTTTATATTGTCTGAAGCAAAATTTTCTAAGAAAAAAACCTTAGCATTATCCTAGATATATTTGTATTGTTATATACTCTCTTTGAGAGTTATCAATCTGTATTTGCTCATAACACTATTGTGTTGTATATTCTAACGAGAATTAAAACATTTGGTGTTTAACTTAGTTGAGTTAAATTGTCTAGACATGTTGTCTAGGATTGAACCAGAAATGATTAGAATACTTGTAAACGTAGTGGTTAAACTCGGACTAGTCGTGTTGACTAGGCAAATTAGGAGTGGTGGGACTACTCGTTATAAACCTATAAAGGTAAAACTCGTGTAATTTTCTTGAATATTAGTTGACTCCTTATAAGTTCTTAAGAAAAAACTGGACGTAGCTCAAGTTGATTAAACGAGTATAAAATTTGTGTTTTATTGTTCTTCTCTTTGAAACGTTTTCTATTCGTGCATTTCATAAAAATCATCGCCTAAACATCTTATATAAATTATATATATCTTTTACAATCCATTAGAAACTACTTTACCAAATAATTTTAAAAACATTATTCATCTTAGAATGTTTTTCTGTGATTTCATATGAATGTTCATAAATTAAAAGATTTATATTTACATTTGAACTATTATTAGTTTAATTTTATTATTTGTGAGATTTCATTTGAGTAATATATTATAAATTTTTCATAATATTAAAAAGAGACCCGTTCGAATTTAAAGTAAGAAAATAAATTTATACAACTATAAAATTTTCTTTTAATGTTTGAGATCATAAAGAAAAAAATATGTTCTTTTAATATTGATATTTTGATGATATTATGATTTTTTTTGCTATTATTTTTATTTCTTTTATAAAAATAATTTAATTAATATTTGGAACAGGGAAAGAAAAAAAAGTATGAATATGAATATACTCTTTACTAAATATAGATAGAGTTGAGACAAAAAATTGTATACTTAACAAATTTGAGAATATAAATGAAAATAACTTTTTAATGTGAAGATGAGGATGGATAATAAAACCTATATCCATATCAACATACCTTGTCATCCCTGATCAAGACTTTAGCTAACTTAATTTTTATTTTGTAAACTTTATTTTTTATTTTATATATATAATTATTTTTAACCTTTATTTTTTATTTTGTGAATTTAATTTTTTTAATATTAATTACATGTTAAAATTAATTTTTTATTTATAAAAACATATGATAATAACTATTCAATTATATTAACTATTAATAAAGTTTAAATAAAATTAAGATAATTAAAATTATTATATTAAAAATATAATTTTTTATTGTATTAAAAATAAGATATATTACTTTATATTGAAGAGACTCTTTATCCTTTTATATTAAATTATATAACATGAATATCAATTATAGTCATCAATGATTCAAGATGTTATCATTTATCAATATCCTTTTTGTGCAATTTTTTCTTAAAATTAAAATAACTATATAGTATAATTTTTTAAATTATTCTTCAATAAAACATTCTGAAGTATAACATTGTATCTAATTACTTTTAATAAGCTAGAAATCATTTTATACACAAATTGAAAATAACAATATAATCAAAGTATATATATATATATATATATATATATATATATATATATATATATATATATATATAGACATAAACTAATTTTAATTTATAAAAACCTGATTTCAATATTTTTCTTATTTCTCTTTCTTGAAACTCATTCAATGAACAAACTCACCTAAATATGTCTTAAGAATATGAAAATATTGAAAAAGAAATTCTTTTCACAATAAGTACATTATAAGTTCTTTTGTTGTTTAACAAAACTTTCATTTTTATTTTCTTAAGGTTGAGATCACTATCATTATATTGAGAAAACGTCAAAATCAAACATAGAAAACCAATACCTTTTGCATTAAAAAGAATAAAAAGATTATTCTATTTTTTACATTAATATTACATTATTAGCCACGGCTCTTGTTACTAATCCCTCTAATTATGTTTAATGACATTAAAATCATCAGGCATGAAAGATAAGTGTCTCATTAATTGATGTTTTGAATAACAAATCCGTGGCTTTGGTTTATGAGTAGTATTCTGGCGGATGCATCAGACGCGTGGCGACATGTGTGACTGAATGGGCAGTTGTGGAAAATTAATGAAAAAAAAAAAACAAACAAAAAAAATTGAGTCACGCTGTTCAATTTTTTCTTTGATGCATTCATCATCACCATCAAGACATCAAGTTGGGACGTTCTTCTCTGCTGCAAGGGTCTAAAAAGTCAGTGCAGTGAAAACGGACGATCCGAAGAATATTACCCTCTCACATCTCTCTATAACATTAATCATCAGTAAGATAAACCTCTATCACCAATTTTTCTTTGTTTCTTTTCTGGGGTTTTAAGGTTGTTTTTTTGGTTGTGGTTGTTGTTGTGTCTCAATCTTCAGAATCAGTTTGATCTTATGTCAATGAAGAATTTTTAGACAAAAACCCAGGTTTGTTTTCGTTCTGAATAAGGTTTTCTTGTTCTGGGTCTTTTCCTTTTTTTAAGGTTTTACTGGTTGATACAGATTCACGAAAAAACCTTAAAGCGGAGAAAAAGACAACGACTTTTCATCTCTACGCAAGTGATTATGGCGGTTGCTGAGAATGTTGGGGCCAAAATCGGTTCTTCGAGTCAGAGTTTGGACAGCGGTGTAGTGTCTGCGGATTCGAGTGAGGTCGAGAAATCGAAAACTAGAAGCGATCAGAATCTGACCAACGGTGTGTTCACCCATCAACAGCATCCAGAGAGAGTTCCCAGCTCTACGACAGTTCCTAACGGAAATTACAGCTACAATACTCAGATGCACGCAAATGGGGTGAACAACGATGGGTATGGGATGAATGGGGTCATGAGTGGGGAGAATGGGGGTGACAGTTTCAAGCATGACATGAGGGATTTGGAAGAGCTTTTATCAAAGTTGAACCCCATGGCTGAGGAATTTGTGCCCCCATCACTAACCAATACTCATGGCTTTTTAGCTGGACCTAATACTGGGTTTGGTTACACTAACAATTTTATGCTGCCGAATAACTTTGGCAGTGCTAATGGACAAATTAACAATAGAAGGGTATGAGTAAATTGTTTTGATTTCAATTAGTTATGTTCTTTTCCTTTTTATACCAGGTCAATGGCATGAATGTTTTACCTTTTTTCTTGATACTATAACATGTGTTACAGAGGAAGAATGTCTATAATCCTGGGAAGCGAAGAGTGAATCATAAAATGGATATGGAGAAAAGAGAAGAGATGATTCGGAGGACCGTTTATGTATCTGACATTGATCAACTGGTATAAATTTTATCTCTGTTGTTGATTCTCTTGTTTCAGTTAGCTTACAACGTTTGCCACGTCTGTTAGTGCCAATCATTATTTTTTAGCTTTTTTGTGGATTGTCTTGTTTCAGCTAGTTTGCAAAGAGTATTCGTGTTAGTGCCAATCACTTTTGTTTGGCTGTTTTGTGGATTCTCCTGTTTCAGCTAGCTTGCAATGTTTGCATCGTGTATTCATTTCAGCCGGTGTTGTTTCAAGGTGTTGTGGATTGCTTGCAATGTTTGCCACGTGCATTCATGCTAATGATTGTTGTTTAGCTGCCTTGTGGATTCTCTTGTTTCAACTAGCTTGCCGTCGTGCAATTGATTTTTTTTTTCTCTGTTGGAATACACTCAAATGATTGTGTTTCTGTTGGTGTCTAGGTTACTGAAGAGCAGCTGGCTGCTCTCTTTCTCAACTGTGGCCAGGTAGCATGGTTACAATTTGTTTAGGACAGGTGTTTTTCTTCTTAATTATGGCGGATTATTACTAAATTGATACCTTGTTCCTGGTTATAGGTTGTTGATTGCCGTGTATGTGGAGATCCTAATTCTATTCTTCGATTTGCTTTCATTGAGTTTACAGATGAAGGTAACATTGTTGCCAAATGTATGTTGCTCGTAAGCTGTGATTGTTATTGATATTTCACTGTATAATTTTGTTGTGTGCATAGATGGAGCAAGGGCTGCCTTGAGCCTGTCTGGTACCATGCTTGGATATTACCCACTGAGAGTGTTGCCTTCAAAAACTGCCATTGCACCTGTGAATCCAACATTTTTGCCTAGGGTAATATTTTTCTGTTCATGATGCCTATTACACATATTAGAAGATATTTGGTCATAGTGAATTAGCATTGCTATTAGCCTTCCTAATGATGCTGTATTTCTCAGTCTGAAGATGAAAGGGAAATGTGCTCAAGAACTATTTATTGCACAAATATCGACAAGAAGGTACTTTTAGGGTTTGATACATTCGTAGAATCTTGCTTGAAGGAACTACTTCGTCTTCTCTCATGTCTTATGCTGCACTTGAATCTCACTATTCTTAAAAAAAATTGTTGTTTCTGCAGCTTACTCAAGCAGATGTCAAACACTTCTTTGAATCTATTTGTGGAGAGGTTTGTAGCTTTTAATGGAACTAGGATTATAGTATTTTTTTGATGGCTGACTTTAAGTGCCATATGAGAAATTTTCCATTATTTTGGTGTGTTCGTTTAGGTTGAATACCCTTTGTTGTTAATGAGTATGCTGTAAAATATTTTGTAATTTTTTTGTTTATTCATCTAGGTTCATCGCTTGAGGCTTCTTGGGGATTATCATCATTCAACTCGAATTGCATTTGTAGAGTTTGCACTGGTAATTACTTGCTAACTTTTCAAATGTATTGTTTTCTTTTGAGTCAACTCTTGTTTACTTAGCTATTTTTTGTATTGTCTATTGGAGTGCTACTCTCCTATTCCCGCCCCCTCCCCAGAACGGAATCCATTATTACTGCCTGTGGGTACACTTCTTTCAATAATTGTGATTCATATTTTCAAAACAATCTTTTTGAAGAAAAGAATCAAGAGAAATGTGTTTAAAGGGAGTCGTGAAGATCCTTCTAATTTTTTTTAGTAGTGTCAGTAAGCTATACCTTTAGAATCACCAAAACATTTTTTTTAATGCTGGGTAGTTTGGTAAAACATTACTATTTATTAGTGTAAAATGAGAAACTGAAACTAAGATTGTAGAAGCGGTGAAATAATCTTATCGAGTGCTTGATTTGGCATCTGCTACCTATATATGCACAAAATTATGCAGATCTCAGATGCTGTATAAAGCTGCTTCTACGTTAAATTAGATAGTGATATATTTTGGTTTTTCATGGACATAAAACCACACACATTGAATATTGTAGTAAGCTGCCCTTTTGGTGGTGGTATCCATCTGAGCAAAATTCCTTGTTTGATGTGATCTCTCAATATGTGTTCTGTGATTGGTCTGTGGTTGATTTGTTCTTGTTGATGATGGGCTGATGGAATGTGGTGGTTGGAATTTGTTTGTGTATCACAGTTGCAGTTTACCAATTATCTCTTTGAAGTTCAAAATTGATTGTTGTGGACTGCTCGATGTGACCCATACTAGTTTTTTCTACATTTTTCCAAATAATGTCTCCCCTTTTGACTATTTTCTGATTGCTTGCTGACTGTGTCAAACAACATTACACTGGGTGTGGCTAATAGTTAACTGTAGGAGTTGTAGAAAACATGTCCCTTTTGAATCGTAAACTTATGTTGTTTTGTAATGTATGACTATAGATAAATAAAAATTTCATTTATATATAATTTTAACTTCACTTGTAGGTTTCAACTGACGTATGTATTTTTTATTGAAATTTAATTAAACCTTAGTAGCGAACTAATGATTTTGAAGATTATTTTTCTTATCTGTTATCTTATATTTATATATACTTTTTACTATAAATGTGCATAATCGGTAGGATCTTATGATCTATGTTGTAATCACATTTTAGGCGTTCTCTCTACCTTCTAATTCTAGTTAGGATCTTAATGATGACAACTTTGGTTTGAAGTCAAGCTACACTGTGATACCCACACATAGAAAAGGAGGGAGAAGAGTCAGAAGACAAATTAAATTGATTTTTTGACTACGAATTAAATATTAAATCACAACAATAATCATAAATGCAATTCATATATATAACACCTAAAGGAATTGTTTTTTTTGTCTAAAGAAAACAGTATAGGTTGCATGCTCCAAGTTGGAGGATAATAGCATCTCTCCTTGAATGTTACTTTGTTTTATGCAACATTTCGTTTCTGCTATCCTTTAAGAGTTCTGCCTTTTTAGCACCACAGTTGTTTATTTTCCTTGTTTATATTTTTAAAAGGAAAAAGAGCTATATTAGGAATCACTGTAATCCATGAAATCGTTTTTGAAACAATTAGTGTGGTGAAAATAGGTTGCAAAAGTGATTTTTTTTCCATATAAATAGAAATGGTTGATTGAATCTCAGACTGACTAGTATGCCTTGTTTTCGCTCCAATTTTTTGGACAATAATTTAGTCAAAAAGGCTTTAGGTGGCTCCCCATTATATTAGAGGAAGGCTCTGCTGCTTTTTTTCATCCATGAACAGTATGAGAGAATGATATTCACCTCTATTCATCATGGAGTGTTAGGATTACTATAATACGGGACTCTGAAAAAGTTCATTAGTTTCTTGCCTATATCATTGCTTGCCATGCGCTGCAGCATTGGGTGGAAATTCTACTTCGATAAGGTGGCATGCATTGAACATAGCCGGTGTTTTAAGGTGTGTAATCAGAGGGAACAAAAGGGGAAGTTGATGGGTTTTGGGAGGATAGAAGAGGTAGCTGATAGTCATAGAAGTCCAAATGGATAGATACAGTTTTTTTTTTACGCCCGATCACAGCACATTACACTTTACATGCTATGCACTAGTATGACGCTTTGGCGATCTAGTTGTTGAAAGATGCATATCCATTTGCTATTATCATTATGGTGGGCCCACTTTGAACAATGAAAGGGCAATGATACCTGGGCTTGCTCAACAAGGTACAGTTTGTTTTTCATGAATCACATTCTGGTGGCTCAGTTTGACTTGGTGGAGCTATTGAGTTTGACTTTTTAAAATTAAATAATTTAAATTTGATACATTTTAGATACGATGAATTTCTGGTTGTATAAATAGTTTTCATTTTAGACTTGCAGAATGACTTGTTCTTAATCCCATGAATCCAATTAAACCTGGTCTTCAATTTGATGGACCCATACTCAAACTTTCTGCTGTTGACTCTGTTAGTAGCCTGTTGTTTGTCTGATGTATTTATACTTTTTATCCATTTGACGTCTTCTGTTGGCAACGTTCAATGTTGTTTTGCTCTTTTTCCCCCGATTATTTTGTTGAATGCAGAAAAGCTCTCACACAATAAGATGTTACATCATTTGCCTTTGTAGTGTTTAGAATTCTATTTCATTCTAGCTTTGTCAGTTCCTATTTCTCACGTTTTGTAAGATGCATCTGTAAAGTTGTTCTTCACTGGTGTGGTCCCAGTAAAATGTAAAATTGGAAGGGTTTAGATAATCGGTGTTTTCATTATATGTGAAATAATGAAACTGATAAAATGTTCCATTTCCAAGAATTATATTGTACTAAAAGCAAGTAATAATGGTTGTCTTGTCTCCAAATATGTTTGGACTAATATTTGCTTTTATTTGTCTCATTCTTGCAGGCTGAGAGTGCAATTGCTGCTCTGAGCTGTAGTGGTGTGATTTTGGGTTCACTGCCTATAAGGTTAGATTGACAGATTTTCCTTTGATTTCAACCGTCCTATCCTTAAACCTAAGGCAACCTTTGTTAATGTTTCTTGAAACATTGTATGTTGAGCAGGGTAAGTCCATCAAAGACACCTGTCCGCCCTCGTGCTCCTCGATCCTCCATTCACTGAATGGTCCTTTTGCATGTTTCTGGAGTTGGTGTTGCTCGGAGATAAATTTACATATATACATACATAGAAACAGATATATTCTAAGGTACCTGTGGCGTTTTGTTGATACTTTTGTCCTTGTTGAGACTTGCAGTATGGTATCTTTGTTTCCTGTTGGGGTCGTGAATTATGTGTTTAGATGTAGAGTTGGGTGGCGTTTTGAGGATCTCCAAGGCTTAAATTATGATGGGTTGATCTTGCAAGGAGAAAATTTTATAGTTGGATTTTTCTAACATCTGGAATTTACTTGAAGAAACATCTTACAAAGCTTTTGTTTTAGTTAGGTTCTGTTTGTTTGTTGTCTTGCATGCACCAACCATCACATCACCTATACCACCACTTCTAACTCCAAAAACTTTTAGCCAATAATGAAAGATGTGTGTTTGAGTATATTGTGAACACTGGTTTTGGCTGCTAGTATTATGATTCTCATGCTAGCTAGTGGTTGGTGGAAGCCACCTACTCAGTCTCCCAGTCATTTGGTTTCATAATATTGCCCAAACATGTTCCGAATTTTGCGCTGCTTTTTGTTTCTACATATTTCTGTTTTGGAGTGGAGTTCACCTTTACAATAACACACTGTTTTCTTCAATTTCTTTTGCTACTCTTAAAAGATACAAACATTTGGCATTCCTGGGTAGAGTTATGTGTTTAAGACTTCCATTTTATAAGATTGTCCTAAAATTATGGATCTAAATAGGACTTTTGTTATAAAATTTAAAAACAAATATATATATTTTTTATCTTAGAAGTAACTTTTCTTCTAACAAATTTAGAGTAAAATATTTATAAAGTGGGATTGGCCAATATTCTTGTATTTGAGAAAAATTTATTGTTAAAAATTCATGTGGAATAATTGTTTGTTTGTTTCCTTAGAGTGGAGGGGAGGGGTATAAGGTGTATTCATAAATATCCTCCTATATTGGGAATTTATATAATTTAATTTTTACATTTAGACAATTATAAATTATTTTAAAATTTCTTCAGCTTAAAAGACGTTCATTTTAATTCTTTAAGTTTAATAAAATATTATTAAAGTTTATAAGCACTAAACTTAAAGAGTTTTTTTTTAAAAAAAATATTCTTTTAATCTTTTAATTTAATGTTTGGGGCTAAAGTTATATTTTTTTCAATTTTCAGAATCTAATATTATCTTTTTGTTTTCAAATTCAAGAGACTAAAATCAAAATTATCTTAAAATTAGGGATGATTTCTTTGTTTTTTATATTTAGATAATTATAAAATTACTAAATGACTTTAGTTTTAAATGTAAAGTACTTATTTCAAGTTTGTCTTAAAATCAGTTTCTAAGCTTTACCAAATTTATAGTATATGTGCGCCTTAAAGTGATATTAAATGCTACTTTAATACTATTATAAGTAATACTAGAATATGCTTGAAGCCGGATTGCACATTACTAGAGAATATTTTAAAACACGTTTCATTAAAAAGTGTATTCTGTTTATTTAAAAATTTTCATGTATTATTTTTAGATAACTGAAAGTTTTTATGGCAAATATTCAATAAAAGAATATGTTTGTAGATGGAGATTAACAAATTTTTATAGGTAGCTATATCCATTAGCTATCCATATATTTAGTAGGGAGTTTTTTTGTTTTTAAAAAAATTATTATCAATTCTGCAATGTCTTCATATTTTTATATATACATTTCAAATCTAAATTTTTTAATTTAAATAATTTATTTTATGAACTTGAAAATATTTTATATTTTATATATTCACACTATTGAGACATCTTGAGTTTTTAAAATAACGTAGAGTGCCTCCCATAATTGTTGTTTAACTTAAACGTATTATATAAAAGGTCTTGGAATTTTGAGTTGTTTATTGATCATTAATAAGACTAATTATTTTTTAGAAAAAATAAAATCAATTGTCACTTGAGCATGAAACCTTTGAATTGTAATCTCGGACATTTGCATATAAGATTATTCATTCAAAATATAATGAAAACTAATCTTGTTCAAAAAAAAAAGAACATAGCTTTATTTCTGAAGGGTTGACTAAATTGCTCATCAATTTAATGCATAAATATAAAGTTCACTCCGTGCAACCAATAAAATCATTATTAATCATATTAGTTAATTATCCTATCGTAATATGTCATGTCAAACAGCTACATGTTGATGTCATCCTTCGGTATACTAAAACATTGGGTTTACTTTTGAATATATAAAGAATGTAGTAGATATATACTACCAATGAAATAAGTTATAGTATAAATTTATTGATTTTTTTATACGATTATTAAAATAATTGTTATAAAGTCAATATCAATTTAGTTTTATGTGACAAAATATGAGATGCCATGTGTGAAAATTTGACCTCAATCAAAACTAAAGTAAGAAAAATATGGACGGAGTAGTTAGTTTAAGATACTTTCAAAGATTAATGTAAAACAATTTAAAATGAGGGGAATAGACAAAATTTCAGATGAAAAATTATATTTTATTCTAATATAAAAAGTTATATTACTAGTAAATGGATTATTTATTCATGTGTAAGAATATATATTTTTTTCTTTCTGAAATTATTACTTGAGTTACTAGTACATATATTATTTATCCAAATATGCATGTCTTTTACGTGAGTCTTTCAATTTATCATCTGCTTAGACATTAATCTACATGATTAAGATACTTATTGAAATCAAGATATATTTGTAATAAAAAATTTTGTGCTTAGTACTTAATCCCTAAAATCATACATTTGGTCAACATATTAGTATATGAATTAAACTTAATTCATATAATCTTTAAATATAAATTTTTCATCACTTTCTTAAGATTAAACAATAATATAAAACACATTCATAAATAGTCCTCACGGTTTAAATAATCCAATTGAATTAAATATATGATAAGTTAAAATAAAGCATTTTTGCTTAAATAAATTCAATTTATTGAGTGAATTAAATTAAAAAATATTTTAATTACTTTTTAAAATAAATTCTTTGAGCATATTTCAATATGTTTATTCATTGAGCAACTTGAATTTGAATGTAAAATTGACTATTAAGACAAAATTGTCAGAACAATCGGTACCGTTATAGAGTCGCGCAGCGAAATGAAATACAAATAGCGGAAAGCGTGTTCGGTCAAACTCGTATTAAGATGGTCCACTTTTGAAAATTGATTTTCTTAGAGAAAATTTATCGAACAATTGATATGCGTAAAATGTAAAGTGTAGGGAGTAGAAAAATTCACACAAGAATTTTTATCCTGGTTCGATTCAAAAAAATCTAAGTCCAGTTGTTAATCACTATAAACAGTGATTAATGTTTTCACTAAAAATCAGTTTCACAGATTACAATGGAGTGAAAGAATAGAATAATAAAATCTTCCTTCGACCAACAAATCGGAAGCAGGAATCTACACTTTCCTTCAACCAACGAACCGGAACAGTGCAGATAAAATCTTCCTTCGACACACGAACCGGAAGATGACAGCCTTGCCAACTCGAAGAGAACCGCTCCGACCTTTGACCCACAAAGCGCGAACTTCTCCTATTCACGAGACCAGACAAAACACTTGAACTAACTTTTTGGAACTTCCTCAGACAAACTGTATTATAAAAAAGCTCAAAGTTAACCCACTAAGGGTTTTGGAACTATATATAGGCAACTGGTCTGAGTTAGAAAAGACAGATTACAACTACCACTAATAATCGATTATTTTTAGTGATAATCGATTATTTAAGTCCGTTACAAGGTTTTCAGAAAGTGATAATCGATTATCCTGAGGAACAATCGATTATTCCAGAGACTTGTGCAGTTCTCATCAGGACCAGTTGATAATCGATTATTTGAAGGAATAATCGATTATTCCAAAGCGAAATGTTTTTTTTCAAGAGTGCACATGATAATCGATTATAGCTTCACATAATCAATTAAATGCGTAACTTAACTAAAGATACGAGATTTTCTAAGTATTACATATTCAAAGACTTTCCAAATACATTTATATCCTACAAAGTGCTTTTAAAATAATTTTAACAACTTCTTCAAGTCTATCTTCTTGCAGCATCATCAAAATCATTTATCTTCAAATATGTTGAGTGGATCAAGTTTGAAAATAAATTTGTGCTCTTTAGATGAGATCTAAAGACCATAATCTCACCCATTAAACCAATTAAGCATAATTAACAATTTTTTATAATCTTTCAAAATCAACCTCATCTTAAACTAATTAATTTACTTATATGACCTAAATTGTAAGAGCGTATGAAATAAAGTCTTAGAGCTAATAAATTGTTTTAAATAATGAAACTCGATTATTTTAATGATAAAATTTTTAAATTATAAATAGAAATTATATAAACAAGCTTCATTATGTAAAATCATACAATCTCTTTAGATTTCTATGATTAAAGCTCTCTACACTCTCTCTAAGATTTTTGACTCCTTGTCAATCTGTCTAAATATCAAAGACTGACTAAGTGATCCTTTAGACGAGGTATTCTACTTCAATTAATTAGTTTTAACAAAAGAATAAGTTGATTCCATGCATGAGTTATTTGAGATTGCATGTGACTTTTGAGTATTTTATAAAACTCTATATTGATCAATAGTTTTAATTGTGTGTCTTGATTATGTTTTTGCTGTTCATAAAAGCAAATAAAGTTTTTTGTGTTGGTGGAGCTGCCTTAGGACTTCTAGAGCTTGTTGGTTATTTGTAAGGTTAGGGAAGCTAGATGTTTTAGTATGCGTGAGTTGGATAATGTTGGTTGAATTCGGTATATTTTGCTTTATGCTGAATTGTATGATGTGTTAAATTGCTTTAATTGTGGTGATTGAGAAAATTGAGGAATTGACCATTTGATTAAGTTTGTTTCATTCTAACATTAAGAACTGTTTTTGAACCAAGTACTAAGTCAGAAATACTAATTTCATCATCTAGAAAATTCTCAAATCACATATTTGAAGTGAAAATTTTCTAATATGGCGTTGAGCAAGAGTAATGTGACGTTGGGTGTAGCTTGGCATTTCAGGTGTGGAAGCATTTTAGCTCTAAACTAGTGAGTGCCATTTTTTTCCACTGAGCGCCATTGTCCATTGTAGGTCTGGAACCATTTTAAGTCCATCTCATTGAGCAACATAATGATTTTTTTTAGCAAGCCATTTTACGAGAAGAATGGCACTGAGCGTCATTCTTGCCACTGAGTGCCAATTCATATTTTCATGTTTTTTTTGTTGATTTATTTGATTGTTTGGTATCTATCTATATTCTTCTTGGTGTTGTTGATGAGTATAATGACTATGTGTGTGTCTATCTATGTGTGTGTGTGTGTGTGTATATATATATATATATATATATATATATATATATATATATGACAATTTTGATATGTGGATGTGTGATTTGGTTGTTTAGAGAATTTCAAGGAGAAAATTTATGTATTAGTAATTGTGTAGAGTATGGTTGGACATATAAGAGTTCTGAAAGTAGGTATCCTCATATTCTGTCAGTTACTCAACTCATATAGAGATGAATGAGGTGAGAGAGAGAATGACAAGAAGTCATTTACCTAGACTTTTGATTTAGGCATGAAACTATTAATCTCGTGATGTAGTAAGGTGATAACCCTTGTGTTTAGGACTCTATAGAATATAAATATTATCATGAGTGCACACCTACATTCAATACGTATATCAAAGCATGAATATAGATAATTGAGTCTAGAATTATATGTATGTATGTTTTCATTATGTTAGTATGTTATACATGTTGAACTAATATGAAATATGTTTTAATTGGTTTATGATCTTTTCTTTTGAACATTAGTTTACCTTACCTTCTGTTTTCTCCTATTTTGTTTATCTTTTTACAATGATCACCTATTAGTGTGAGACGAATTAGGTGTCGACATGTTTTTGGTGAAGACTGAAAATATTGTAAAGTGATCTTTATGATTTTCTTTATCTAGTCTTTAACACAAATAATTCTTGTTTCTAAAAAGACTTGTTAGTTTGTATATAAAATATTAATATAATGATTACTCTGAATATCTGTATATTTTGTATGTTTTCATATTTTGTATGTTTTCAATTTTTCTATATCAAAATTTACAATATTTTATTTAATAATTTATTATATTAAATGGGATGTTATATAAATAAATAATTGTCATAGTAAATAAGCTACAAAATTTCAGAGAATCAACGTAACTAAACAATAACAAATTATAATCGTATATTAAACAACTTAAAGAGAATTATTTTTGTCAACTAACAAAACCATCAAAGATTTCCAATATTAGCATAAAAAAGAATTAATAGATATTCTAGAATAAAGCTATATTTACTCCAAGTTACGAATTATTCGTATAAAAGAGGTCTTTAACGTACCTACCATTGAAGTCGGAATTTGATTTCAAAAGAGAATTGGAGTTAAATTTTAAAAGAGAAGGAGAAATGATAGAGAAGGAAACTTTGCAAAAGAAGAAAAAAAAGTGATGAAAGAAAAGAAACTAAAAAGGAAAAGGAAAAGTCAATGGTATTAAATTATTAGGTTCTTAATGGTATTATTAGGTTCTACATTATTGAATTAGGGCGAATGAAAAAGAAGAGAACATGGTAAAAATATAATTCAAAGAATTTACAATAATTATTTTAATCTTACCTGAAACAGGACAAGAATTATGATTAAAATATCTGCAAAATGCATTCGTATTCAAACTCAATTTTTGTTGTCTTTCAACTACACATTTTTTTATCCATTTTGTTTTATGATTACACGGCACGGTTGACCATTGATTGGAAGAATTCTTATTATGATTTTGTTTCTGTGAGCAGACAAAAAATGGAAGCACACTTTGATTGAATAAGTGATTCATAATTGAGGAGCTCAGAATTGAAGGTTCTTGAATTCAAGATTACCACATCCTAAGGTTTAGGTCTTTGACTCTCTCATGGTTGAACGTTGAAAAAATTTCCTTTTATTCCATTTCAAACTCGACCAAACACGCCACAGTGTAAGTTACAACAACAAAGCTTAATAATGTTAATAAGAATAAGAGAGAGAGAGAGAGAGAGATAACAGAGGGAAAAGAAAGACATTGGCGTGTTTCTGCGAATCCTATTCCTATGTGACAGTGATTGCAACGATAATTAGGAAGAATCATAGGTAACAACATTTTCTTTACCCATAAAATGCTGCTGTCGCACTCACCTTTCTCGCATCTCAATGCATATCTGGGTCTTAACAAAATTAAATTTTGCATTTGCGACGGAAATCTCACGTAAAATAATTATGAGCTTCGGATATATAAAAATTAGAAATTTTTCACGAGGCAGCTAAAAAATCACAAAAAATTAAATAGCAAGATTTTATTGTTATATATTCATACATAAAATAAAGTATTATAGCATACTTAAATATAAAATTGAAAATAAATTATTTATGTAATTATTATTATTTTATAATCATATTTTTTTTAATTATTAATGAAACACGTACTCTTTTAATTTATAAAACAAACATTAAAAATAAATTAAAATTCTATTTGTTCAAACATAGTATTTAAACGTAATATCAAGATTACAATTCCATTTCTATAAAGACCTATAAAATATTAAAAATAGAGGCCATTTTTTATAAATAAAATTTAATATTTTATTATTATTAAATTTCATTTTAAAAAAATCATCATTACTAAAAACTATTAATTTTTTTCTCATTTTTCTAGATTTATGATCATCTAATTCATCTCTTTGGATATTAAAGTCTATAGAGTATAAAAAGTTTGTCCAATCAAAATTTTCACTAGAGTAAGTTCATCTTTTATCTTTTTTCTTGAGTCATTTTAAAAGTTGAACATGCATAGATGAGTGATACTTTCATGTAGTTCTTTTGGATTCAAGGTGAATATTTGTATGTCTAGGATTACTAAAACATGTTTAGTGATATGAATTTTCTATATACAAGTATTTCATCTTGTATGAATGGAGGTTTCTAGAGCTCTAATATGATCAAGACCTTGGTCCAAATAAAGGAAACTATATATTTTGTTGTTAAGAATAATATGGTTAACAACGAAATTTGTGATGAGATATTATAATGATGTTATTGGTTATTAAAAATATGGAAGTGACTTGATATCTGCGCGATAAAATGGTTTGTGCAAATATGAACTAATTTAATATATCAATAGAGTGAAATTGGTTCAATGAGAGATTACTTTAGAATTAATACATCGTTTTTGCATAAGAAATCACTTGAAGATCTCAGTCAAAACCAGTTTGAAGTTCGAATATATTTATGAGTTATCACAATTATGTAGACTTGTTTCCTGAATCATCTACTTGAGCAAAATTCAAGTTTCTAAAATTTAGAGAGCTCAAGTTTATTTACTCACTAAGTGAGATAAATCTTGCTAGGGGAGCCTTTGAATAAGACTCTCTGGGTCTCAAGGTGAGTAAATCATCTGCTAAACAAAATTCAATTTTTAAAATTCAGAGCTTAGGCGGGTTAGAACGTTGGGTGATTTAATCCCCTTATTAAGCAAAATTCTTTTAATAAATGTTTAATTAATAATGTGGTTCCTATATTTAGGTCTTTGATTAGTTTTAGTCCTTATATTTTGTTTTTGACTCAATTGAATCACTATTTTTGTAAAAAGATTCAATGTAGTCTCTTATCTTTAATTGGAATTAACATTGTTTGGAAGTGACACGAATCAAAATCTAGTCTCATGTCAAAATTTGGGTTATCTTCTATCTTTGAACCCCTATGATTTTGACACGTGGTACCTTCCAGATAGAAGATGACCTAGACTTTGATACACAACAAATCCAGATTTTGACATGTGGTACTTCAAAATGACATTAATGCCAATTGAATGGAATGGGCCGAAGAGTGTTTTTTTTTACAAAATAGGAACTTAATTGAGTCTTTTTTAAAACAGTAAAGATTTAATTGAGTAAAAAAAGGGGACCAAAACGAATTAAAGGCCTAAATATAGGATCAGATTATTAATTAAATCTTTAATAAAAAAAAATTCAGAGAGTTGGGTGGGGATTGGTTGTTGAGCAAGTCAAGTGTTCGTTAGGTGAGTATACCTCCAAAGGTATCTTGTTGAGCAAGTATATCTCCACAGGTGTCTTGCTAGGCAAGTGAGGACGCTCATTAGGCAATAGAGAATGATTTTGTAAAAATAACTATTTTGCGATTTTGAAATGAAAATGTGTGGGTGTGTGATTGAGTAAAATAAAGGTTTAGCCATAATCTACTATTTTTTGTAGGTGTATGATCAAGTAGAGTTAGGGTTCAACCATATTCTACTTTTCGTGTAGGTTGTTGCCAAGTAGGGTTTATCCTCAATCTATTGTTGATATTGTCCAAGGCTGAGTAAAGGCGAGGTCTTTGTCATAATCTACCATGATTGTTGATTTGATGAATGTTTGATGTAAATATAATTATTTTCAAGAAGAAAATATTGCATAATGTAATGTAGGATGTGTATTGAATAAAGATTCTTTGATGTTTGACTTTATTAATGTCAAACTTTAAAAAGATATATTAGGTACTACGAGTTTATGGAAGCATATTATATGAAATCTACCCTATCATATATATCAGAATGACTTTGTGTGAGTAAGAAGTCTTCGCGTCTAATTTAAAGTTAAAATCTTTAAAAAGTAGAATTAATTGTCTTTAACAATTTATGTTTTGGTTGAGTGATATTAATTACTTGATGAAATGATGTGAAAGAGTGTGATTATATGATATCTTACTCTCTTTTATTGTTTTTGTTGTTTTCAATTACAATGATAATATATTACATGATAGTAGTTTACATGGAAATAGTTTATGTCAGGTACTCACAAACGAAAGTATTAATTTATATAATATATTTAAAATGTCTAGTGATATAATCTGTACTATTATATAAATATTTTAATGTACATTTTTTTTATTCTTTAAATAACTTTTTTTTAAAATAAAATAATTATTTTATTAATTTTATCTTTTAAATGAATTATTTTTAAATTGATACTTTTTATTTAACTTTTTCTAAAATTTAAATATTTTTAAATTAATATAATTAGTTATAATAAAATTATAAAAATTATTTATATTTGTTTCTATAATATTAATAATTATAATTTTATTATTTCCTATAAAAAAAAGTGAATACACATGTACAAATACATGTTTTTTCCCTAGTAAATATAATGTAATTTAAAGATAGAACCTCCTTCAAATATAAGTGAGCAAAAAAACATTGGAAATTTAATTCTCCAATATAATATTAATAAATTAACATTTATGTAATGTAAAATAATTATTTATATAAATAACTTATTTACCTACGATATGACAATATGAGCAGTATTGTCTTTCTCGTCAGCGTATGGAGAGGAGAAACTCCAGGTACCATCTTACAAAATAACTTTAAGTTTTATCACAAATCAAGTTTCATGGAATGTCTACAAATCATACTACATATTCACACTCCACTTTTCTGCTTCCAATACAAAGTTATTTCCACAAACTTCGAATATATATATATATATATATATATATATATATATATATATATATATATATATATATATATATATATATATATATATATATATATATATATATATATATATATATATATATATATATGCGCTTCATTACTTTTAACGTAATCTTCTACTTTTATATGTTTTTTTGCAATCTACCAAACATCAAAAGGCTATCATAGTCACAACGTGAATCGCGTGTTTCTTTTTCCAACTAAATTTAAATTAGTATTGTTTAAAATAATCCCTTAGTTATAGTTCAAACAAAAGAGTAACCGGATGCAGGAATAAAAAATAATATTGTTTAAGATAATCCCTTACTTAAGTAAAATTAATGCTAACACTTTTATTTAGAGTTGTCAAAGATAACTCAGTTTGATTCGGTCTGGTTCATCATGGGTGTGTTGATCACTTAGTGAGTCAACTCAACTCGGCTCACTTATTAGCAAGCTGAAAAAATGTGAATCTGATCCGACCCACCACGAGTTGGTAGATTAAACGGATTGGCTCACTAACTCATTTAATTATAATTATTTTTAATTCAAATCTAAATAAACGTCACTCTAAAATTATGTTAAACTCTAAAGATAATTAAAAATAAATAAAAAAATATCATACAATCCAAGCATAATTCAAAAACATATCAAAAAACAAACAAATAAATTTTCAATATTGATAATTTTTATATCACTTATCCATTTATAATATTAGAATATTAAATACTCGCGAGTTAGAATCCCTTTTGACAGTACTAATTTTATTAAAACATCTATTCAACCCGCTCGTTTTATATTTTATTATCATTAAAAATCTTTATTTACCCGAAAATATGGTCCTACGCGTTAATTACACACAACAAAGTTTCAAACTATACTATTTAATTAAATGGCTTAATCTTCCATTCTCTTAAAAAACTACAAATTTGGACATGATGAAATATTACTTTTTCCATTTTATTAAATACTTTCCTCTTTCCAATCAGAAAATATGTGATTTGAATTACTCTCTTTTTTTTTCATCATAAAATATCTATATTCGTTTGGTTTTATTTTTCATTTTTCATCACTTCGTAAAATAACATAAAAACAAACAAAAGGAACGCTTTTTATGCTATCATTTTGTCTGATGCTAATCACTAATTTTAATAAGGATGTGGATGTCTACGCAGTTAATCATAAAGGTCATTTCATTAGCATTATTTAAACTTTGGTGAATGATTTCTATCAACACGTGATTAGACTTATTTCACCTCTCACCTTCTGTTTCTGCTCCGTAATTAATAATTAATTATTGACATAATTGAGTTTAATTCAGTTTTAATCTTTAAATTTTTAAAAATATATTTTACAGGTTTGAATGTGATTTTAATATTTCTCACATTTTAAATGATATAATTTTTTCTGAAACTAAAAGATGTTTTACAAAACATGTTTTTTCTTTAGATTTTTTAATGAATAGAAACGTTTTTGTTTTTTTTTTTTATAAATTTAAAACTACAACCGTTTTCATTCAAACCATTAAAACCGTTTTTTGTTATTGTTAATTTCAAATTCTAGGAACATGATCAAATAAAAAAGAAGAAGCTAAATTTATCTCTAAAAACACACGACCACCCACAAACAAACAAGTAAAAGAAAATGTTAAAAACCGGCATTTGCGGTTAATCTCGAGTTAAAATAAACAAAAAAATATTGAAGAACTAATAATGGCTCCATATTTATAATCCTGAACAACTATTTATTCTATTTAATTTTGCAGATTAAATGTGTTGACATAATATGATTTTAAGAAGATGGTGTTTAGCTTTTTAAAAATAAAAAAGAAATGATACAAAGTAAATAATTCTATCATATTTCAAAAATTTATGAAGGATGATATAAAAATGGACTCTTATAATTATACTTTTCTAAAACCTCATCTCCTTAGTGTCTTATCGTAACCGGGATCGTGACGGGACGACGAACCGAAAAACAAATGAGAAAATATTTTGAGAGTCGTTACCATAATTTATTACGAAAAAACTATGGAAAACTATAAAATAAGACATGGTTTACGAAAACTAGATTTTAGGTTCGGGAATCGGTTACGCGTAAGGAAGGTGTTAGAACCCTATCGCGCCTGCCCAAAAGCAGTACCCTTATGAAGTCGACGTGGTTCTTCAAAATGTTTAATTTTCCCTAAAAAAATAATATATAAAAACAAAAAATATTTTTTTAGGATTGACCTTTCTCCTACATATATCCATTTATGATGAACAATTAGGGATCACGTAGTTCTTTATCTAGAAAAAAGTTTGTGAATTTGTTTGAAAATTATTATGGATTATTTTGGATTTTTGAAAAGTGAACTCGATTAGGATTGACATCGTTTTTTTTTATTTTGAAGAAATTCTTTTATTTTGAAAATGGTGGGAAAAAAGAAATGAAATTGGCCAAAGACCGACGAGTACTTATAGAATTTATTTTATGACTTATTATTAATTTTTTATAAGAAAATACGTGATAAAAAATATTTTTTTATTTATTTTGAAGTTGTTTATTTATTATTTATTTTTAAATAAAATAAATAAATATTACGTTATGCAAGAGATATAACCAATACAAAAAGAAACGAGAAAAGATATTTTTGTTATGAAAAATATTATTGGTGTGTAGTAAAAAAAATAATACCTTTAGAAAGACGTTCAACGAAAAGAGAAAAAGAAGGGTACAGAAATGACATACCTTCTCAGCTTTCAATACTCCCCTGGTTCTTCCTTAATTTGTTGGCAGAGTCCTTTTAGCGTGAGAACTTCTTTTAGCGTGAGAACTTACTTTTCTCTATACTTTCCCGTACTTTTTCCAAATAATATTCAAGACATTTATTATAATTATTGTCAGAAAATTTGTCCATATTTTAAAATCATATTTTCCTCTTTAAAAGCAATTGACGCAACAAATTATATTAATATACTATTTTAATTACTGCTTATAATTATTGGCATAATATTGATTCAAATTATTACCATATCAAACTAATATTTCAAAAATATTTTCTAGTGATGTGTCCTACATTAAGGAAATTTATTTTATTATTTTTTTTCCTTCTTTTTTCTTATCCACCATTAATTATTATTCTCTTATTTTCTATTTTTATTTATTTACCTATCTGAACGAAATTGTCCATTGCACAAAACAAAATATCTTTTATATATTTACTATTTTGATAGTTGTTAGATTGATGTTGTTTATTTTACGGTTATGTATATCTTAACATTTACCTTTCAATTTTTGTTGTTGCTCATTTCGAATGTCTAATCAATCAAGCTGAATATTAATTGTAATGCATAATATAGTTTGATATCAAAAGTCAATAATTATTCAAGAGTTATTGTAATCAAATTTCTTGTATTTATAATTTTTAAAATAAATTTTAAATTGATAAAACTATAATTACAATATATTTATTAGTAATTATGTTTTTTTAAACTAATTAATGTCAATGTTAATTTTAGAGTAACTTGACCTTTTGATCACCGTGCGATTTATTATATATGATAATGGGTCATAAAGTATAATAGTGATAAATTTATTAATTTTTTATTACTATATTTTATAAAACTTAGTTTATATTTAACATTTCTATAAAATATTATCATGACATTTTTTAATAAAATATAACAAAAAAAAGTCATGTTTATGCTATTAATATGATTAATTATCAGCTCCAGGAATAACTGACAAACACACCTTAACTTTAGTATCTAGTGAAAAGATGAAGATAAGAAAAAAAAAATACTAGTAAAAATGATAAATATATATTAAACTGATAATGTTATATGTTGAATTTCATACCATATAATAAATTAAATTAAAATTTTTAGAGAAAATGTAAGGACCGTGTCCTTTACTTTTTATTATTTTATTATTATTTTAATAAAAGTGGAGGACAAGCTGCTGTAGTGTTTTTGGTTGCATTGAGAATTTAGGAAAAGTAGCATCCGGGTTTCAGGGGATTAATTTGTTGGTATTTGGAAGTGGGGAGCAGCGTCCAAAATTTTCTCGGAGCAGCGTCCGGATTTTTGGGGATGGAAGCAGCCAAGATTTTTGGCACCATTCAAACGCGTAGGAGAATAAAACGGGGTAAGGGGTTCTGCTCTGGGAAGGTTTGCTGCTGTATTTTGGTGAAGAACGTGAAGTTTGAAGTTGCTGGAGAGGAAAGAAGCTTAGTTCTGCAAGTGTTGGATTCAAAGTTTTACAAAAGGAAGTCTACAAGAGGTAAGGGGAGCTAGTTATTTCGTTTTGATTATGAAAATTTACTATCTTAAAAGTAAATTTAGAATTTGTTTAAGCATGAAAAATCTGAGTTTAAGCGTTTCTGGAATGCGAAAAGAACCCGCCGCACTTCAAAGTGCACGTTTACTGTTTAGATTAGAGCACCGCACTTCCAAGTACGGTTATTTAAATCTGATGAACGTTCGTCCGGAAATAGAACGTTGGTCCCTGTCATTTTGAACGCTCGTTTTTCCCTTAGCCGATGAGCGTTCGTTCACGTATTTTGGTTATGCGTTCGTCCAAACTGTGAAAAGTGGACGTTCGTCCTAAACTTGAGCGTTCGTCCGTTTTTTTTTTTAAATGATGTTCGTCCAGATCCTTAATAGCGTTCGTCCAATTTGGTGGTGAATAGTGTTCGTCCAAGAGTGTGCAAAGGGTTAAATTGCTATTGTTTTGGATTGAATTAAATATGTAAAATGTTGAAAGTATGATACGATGTGATTTATTTGAAAATGTGAGCATGTATGAATTATGATAAATTACCGTGATTATATGATGAAAATGATGAATGTGAGTATGATTCGGAAATCTCAGGGAGAGATGGATGGAAGTAGTTATGTGAAATATTGTGGTTGTGTCTGTATAATTGTAGGGGCTTCGAAATGGTATGTCTATCCCTACACTCAAAGCATTATTCACACTCAAGTAGAGAAGAATAATGTCAGTGGTGAGAGTAGAGGGAGATCCTCGTCTATAGTCTTTGAATTTAGACATAGGCAGCTTGGGGGATTTATATTGCTAGCGTTGGAGAAAGACCAGCAGAGCTAGCAAGTGTAGAGACGACCAATAGTTCGACAATTATACAAAAATCCGGATGAGTCGTATGAGTATGTAGATTGTGGTTTAATAAGCATGCCTAAGTATTTCTATATTTAAATCTATGTATGATGACGTGAATTAACTGTACTAGGAGATAACATGCTTTTTATATCTAGCTCACCCTTGCATTGTTTGTGTTGTATGCCTATTCGGATTATGTTATTCGGCAATGATCATCCACTTGGATGGGAGCAGATATGGTCGAGGAGAATGCCGAGGAGAGTCCTCTGGAGCAAGAGCTTGGGAATAATGTGGCTGCGGAGTAGTGTGCTTAGGAAGTTTCATATCTGAACACGTGTAGTGTTCTAATATATGAACTTTTAAGTTTGAATTTCCGTTTTCTTTCATTTCGGATGACTGTAATTTGTACTTAAATTACACGTCGTATTCTGACTGTTCTCTATATTTTAAATGATGACATCTTTATTATGTAATAATTGTTATTATATAATCGGGATGTTACAGAAAAAGTGTTTATTAGAAACCAATTGGTACTATTAATGAGGCTAGATATGTACTGTGGTCCAGAAATAATTTACTGGAGAATTGGATCCGACTTTCGAGTTCTATTTATAATGTCAGGACATATATATCAATATAGTGATAATGTAATGTATCGATAATCAAAATGCAATAAATTTGACAGTTCCACGTTTATTTGTTTGGTCCACTTCCCATACCGTTCCTTTGATATAACCAATGTATTTGCTACCATCTAATCACTTCGGAGTTAATCCTTTAATACTTCAACTTTTTAAGTTCACTTGAAAATAAGGAGTTTTACGTAATTTTATTATTCTGAGTTTTCAGCATTTTGTTGTTATTTTTTTATTAATTATACCTTTTCAAATTTTACTACTCGACCCTTAAAATGTATGAACATCTTGAATATTTAATAATTTTTATTGAAGTTTTACATCAATTATATATAAAACTAATTTATAATATATAAATGAATATAAATTTTACATTATAAACTGACTATGTAAGATTGAATTAAATATAAAATTCATTTTTCAATAATTTTTCCGTAACTAATTATTTTTATAATTATAATCTTTTTTATATTTTTATTATAAAAAAAATATGCATACGTAGTTTCTACTAGTTTTTAATAGTTTGGTTTCTTCTTTCTTTTGAAAATATTTTTTCTCTTCTTGTCAATAATAGTATACATTTTATACTAGTAGATATGTAATATATATATATATATATATATATATATATATATATATATATATATATATATATTATAGGGTAACTATATTCCCGTAAAACATCTTTTTTTTAATTGGGTGAAAAAAATTATTTATCAAAACTTTTATTATTTATCTTTAATGAATTTTGTGTTTAATACTATAATTATTGGATGAATAAGATATCAATACAATATTCTCATAAATGTGGGTTATATCCAAGAAGGACATGTTATACATATAACCCTATGTCATCACTAAAACCATGTAATTAATATAATATATAATTTTTCAATAATATAAACTAAAGTATTTTTTTAATCTTTTTATTTGAGTGATATTGCTTCTTTGAGGAAATTTTTGCCGTTTACGTAACATCACAATATCTCACACTTGATAATTCATAATTTATATATTGTAATATTACATTTACGGTAACATCCTGTAATCTCACACTTAAATATTCATAGTTGATATATGTCTATACATGTTTTAAACTCAGATTTCAACTACAAAATCATAATTATAACTTGAGTTCTTCTACTTTATTCTTCTATCTTTCTCTTTATTGGCACTGAATCAGACGACATTCTTTCATCTGCTCCCGTATAACGAATTATACGATCATCGCACATACCCAAACACAAACACAAACAAGTAGGGTGAGCTAACATTCAACCAATCATTTATAAAACATGCATATTTACTTTGATGCACTTAACAAACCTCATATAATAATTATGTGAGACACACTCATACCATCATACAACAATCGCATCATATATACTCATACCATCATACAACAATCGCATCATAGATACTCATCCCACAATACCACAATTACTAATCGACACTCATCCCACAGTACTTAATAGACACCCGTTCCACAATACTCAATAGACACTGATTCCACAATACTCAATGGACACTCATTCCACAATACCCAATAGACACTTATCCCGATGATATGTTGATGAGTGGTCAACAGGAGGTTACGCATTTGTGATGCCTTCTTAGTCCTCAACACTATGTCCAAAACCGGCACATAGACCAGGACCTCCTACCCCTCTCACCACATAATTCATCCTTTCTGGATGATTATTAGAGTATCAGGATAACCTCCAACTTCAAGACGCTCAACATCAACATATACACACATACCATGGCATTACAGAATCTCTCAACGAGACTCATACCATGCTCACATTCCTCAACTCATATTATACCATTACGAAATCTCTCCATAATACTCATATCATGTTCAGATGCATAAATTCAAATCCAATATAATAAATTACAATCATCACAGAAATCATACAAAATGAATATATCACAAAATAAATTAACAATACTAAAATATCACCATAAATGGTCACCAGAGAAGAATCAAATGTTTGACGAATCAAACGCACCATAAACGCCAGTACATATGACTAGTCACAACTTACTGGATTGGACCAAGGCTGCTCTATGATCAGGGATGTACCAACTCCGGTTTTTAAGATTCCTCTATCCTACCATCACAATTATAATTCATAATTTCGTATCTACCACAATAGCATGAATTCATTCCAACGAGATATATTGCACAATAGTTTAACAGTACATAATCTGTTCAACAAGATTTAAGTTAAAAACTTGTCGAGTAGACTTCCAGGAAAGAGAGGTGTGTCACAATGGACAACTTAAGTACCAAATCTTTCCTTAGCCAAAGTGTTCCTCAACTAGTTTTAACAAATTTCTTATTTACAGATTCAAAACAACAACATATAATATTAACACAAAAATTCAATATAGATAGATATACAGTAAGCATTAACAGTATTCACACATAATTTCAAGACATGAATAGTAATAAAACAGTACTAAATCATAATATAAAAGCTTAGAAAGGTTAGCTCCCCTACCTCTATTCTAGACTTATCTTGCTCCGAATTTGTTTCCCCGAAAACCCTCCAGAGCCTCTACTCTTCTTGCAACTAAAAATTTCTTCCTAACGCTTTCTTCTCTATTTCTCAAGGTTTCACTTGATTCTTCCTCTCTTTATGCAAAATAGCCTCCCCTCTCATGGCTATTTATAGTCCAAAAATTTTACTATTCAACAATTTTTTAATATTATTTATTATTTTAATATGATTTTATTATATTAATATCTTAATCACCACTTACATAATGGATTCCTCAATAATGCCTTAAAACATGGAGTGTTTTATCCACTATCAATATTTTAATTTTTTTTTTAATTTTTTTTTAACAAAAAGGTGGAAAAGAGTTTGAACCCATGTTCTTGAAATCACCACAATTTTCTACCAATTAAGCTACCAAAATTTCTTATTTAGCTTTCCACATTTTATTTTCACATAAACTTATCATATTTTCCATTCACAAAGAAATTTATTACTACTAGTAATAAAATTGTTACTATTAAGGTAAATATTTTTTATGGATCTTACAGTTTAAACAATATAATTCCAAAGAGTAGGATTAATTATGGCTCCCTCGCTCAAATGTTTACTTTACACTTGAGAGTCCATGTTTAAGCAGTAAACTTATTGTGTACCTATTGTGATGGGATAAAGTTCCCTAAGCTATATGACTCAAATAAGGAGGAAACATCCAAATAAGTTTATGGTTGCGGAAGCTTGATGGTGGTAGGAATATTGTACACATATGGTGGGTTTGATGTTGTGAGATGGTAGTTCCTTCTCCAAGCTATATGACTCAAGCAAAGGGAAAAGCTATGGTGGTGTTTGGTGTACTCTCAAAAGAGGTTGGGCTAACTCAAGATGAAAGGTGGTTAGAGGAAACCTAGAAGGGTGCTTTAGCCTTGGTGACCTAAGTTGAGTAGTATGACATAAATTTGGTAGAATAACAATACTAAATTCAAAGGTGAATTTACATACGGGGAACACCTTTATTTATAGGATTAAAGTATCTTCAAATTGTAGAAACAAAACCCTAAAATCCTCAACTTGGCTAGCTTGGAGACCAAGAAAAAAATCATCTCCATTAGGAGGAGGACATGTGACTATTAACATAGGAGAATCCATTCATAGAATGACACATGGACACTACTATTGGAAATCATCTCCATTGAGAGCATGACATATGTCAATTCTCTCCCAAAGGTGGGACACCCTTCTTCCTTGCTCACCAAGACAAAGACAAAACATTGACTCATGTGGTCAACTCTAGAATATGGGTCTCTCTTAGGTCTCATTGGGTGTTGACTTTTGCTGACCTAAGTTGACCAAAACCCTACACTACTTGGCCCATTTCAAAGCCTAAAAAGGAAATTTTATACTACTTGATCCATGATATAAGGCTTAAAATATAAACCTAATCTACTAAGAACTCATTGATGGCCTGTGATGATAAGAGCTTAGGCTCACGTTCCATAGATGACCTTAACTCTTCTTGAGTATGCTTGGTCATGGTTATGAGGTATCCATCATATTGTGTAACACGTAATAAGTTTCAAAAACATTAAATTCATTATTTCAGTAGTGTTTTAGTGTTCAGGCTATCATTTGAGCACTATCACATAGTTGCACAGTTTAACATATTGCAAAAAACACTCTACACCACCATCTAAACTTTAATGCTTGAGTAATCATGTCATAAATTGAGCATCATATACTTTATATGAGAGAACATTGTCTCGATCTCTCTCTCAGTCAAACTTCAAGTTATTGATTGAGTTATGTACATCATACTGCTTGAGCGATAATGAGTAATGAAAATAGTCATATGTCTCATTGTTTGGGTATCACTTAAATGACATGTCACAGTTTGACTAATATTATCCAAGTGAGAAAATTTCACACAACACAATCCATATATCACAAATAATACAACATATCATTTTTTCTAGCATTTGTACCTCATAATACGTCAACAATCATTATTAGCACATATCAAATAGTTATCTTAAAAACATACTTAATATTTCATTGCAAAACATATTTTCACTTTTCTAGTAAATACAATCTTACAATCATATTGTAGTATTGAATGTTGTCTCCTACACATTTTAGCATTTACTTAATAATCATATAATGCTTTTAATATTAAACTTGTAACGAAACATGTACCTTGTATTAAAGTGACACTCTCTTTACACGACAGGGGTTGAGAATATGATTTTTATGAGTATTCTTACTATTATTGGAAGAATCACTTGACTGATTTATGAACCACTTTTTTATTGGCCTTCAACCTCTTTATTATGTTAGTTTTTCAACCAAAGTGTGAAGCTTTCTAATAAATAAAAGAATTACAATATATTTTATATTTTATCAAGTTATTTTCAAATTTCGTGCATATTTAAGCCTGAAAAGTTATCTAAGTAAATAATTTAAGGTGTTTAAGCCTAATAGCATACTCCAATACATGAACTTTAAGCCTATAAAGTTATTTAAGTAAATGCTTTTTGGGGTTTTAATTATAATGATGTACTTTAAATATGAAATAAACATTAATTATTATTTTAAACCTATATAATACTTTATAAGCACCCTCTTGTATCATTTAATAAGATGTTTTTTGGATTTGAATCATGATGATGAACCTTCATATATTTTCTATATATGCAAGTTTGATCTCTTACTAAAGTTTTATATATGAACTTCCCTTGACTCTCACAACTAGATATCTTTATTTATGTGAGTAGGATACTAACAGAGTTAAGATAATCCATTTACACAATCAATATTCAATACATCATAACTCAAGACCAAGGTAGCATTTTCTCCTCATAAATCTCTACATTACCATCATAAATTCATATTGCATTCATTCACCATTATCAATAAATCAACATGTTTTCTTAAATAAAAATATTTAAAACATACATCATTATATTACAGAGCATAGCACCCAATGAAGGATCTATGGTGCCCAATGGAAGGATTATGATGCCTAACGCAAGGCCTGTAGCACCCAACACAAAACCTACAATACCCAACGCAAGGTTTTGGCATCCAACACCAATCCTTTGGAGCTAATTGTTAAGTGAGCGCCCAATAGTACCAAGTAGCGCCCAACACCCTAGACTTTGAACTCATTGTCAAGTGAGTCCCCTATGATCTTAGGGTAACACCCAACACCCTGGACCATCAGAACTCATTGATTTGTGAGTGTCCAACAGTCCTAAGGTAGCGCCCAGTGTCTTGGACCTTTAGAGCTCATTGCCTTAAGCCTTTCACTTGTCGTCCAACGGTTTTGTGGTACCATCTGACGTTGTATCCAAATTTCAGTTCCTAATTTGGCTTAGATAAGTTATCCAACTTGTCTATGTATGCAATTCAAACTCTTCCTTAGTTTTAAATGTCTTTTTTAATTCAAAATAACTCTCAGGTATAGGAAATTTGATGATCTTAAAAAAGTCAAATCAGTTCCATAAACAACATTTCCAATTAAACCAATTGAATAGTTTAAAGCAAATATCATAACATTTTCATTTCATCAATTTAAAGCTCAATCATTATAAATAAAAAAAGCATCTTCCCTTACCTCAAATGGAGAATGTTCTCTCATAAAGACCTCACATGGACAAAAATCCCTAGGTAGCTCTAATTATACAATGAAACCTTAGATTAATGGTCTCAACACACCTTCACAACCACAAAATAGTATAGAATTAAAATGAGCTACCTAAAGTCTCATGCAAAACTCTTAGAAGCTAGATGCAATAACATTAAGATTTGACTCAAGAAAAGAGAAAAAGGACAACTTACTCTATCAATAAATCTAATTGGACAAAATTGTTGTCCTTGACACCAAGAGCCTTAAGGTAGGCTCAAATCTTCAAAGAGACGAGAGATGTGGTTAAAAATTTATAACTTTTTTATTCTTAACTGATTTTCCAAAGTTTTACCCCTTTATTTTAGTTTTTGAAGTTAAATTAAGAAGATAAAATTTATGAGAGTGAGTATTATAATATGTATATTCTTCTTTCTATATAGTTTATTTCATGCACAAAATATGAACAATATTTGAATATTAGACTACTTTGTAAGAAATGCAAACTATTACGGCATGTTATATCACTTTTGGTAACTTTAGTGTAATTATATTTAGATTTAATTACACTTTTGGTCTCCTAATTTGTTTGAAAATTTTAAAAAAAAAATCATAGTTTTTATTTTGTGCAATTAAGTCCTTTAATTTTTTAAAATGATCAAATTAGATTTTTTTCAGTTATAATTTCATTAATGTTATCTCTCCAAATTAGGATCAAATTAATTATTAAGCTAAGAATCATAATATTATTTGAAAAAAAAAACATAAATATTATTTTCAAATTAGAGAAACTGAAAAGATTAATTTTAAATTGGAATAAAAAAATGAATCTAAACTTATTATAGGCATATTTAAAATTTTAACTTTTATAAAACATTACAACGTTTAAAGAGAAAAAGAAAACTAAAGAAAAATTAAATAAAGTATTTGAAAAAATAAACATTTTTAAAGTATAAGATGTTAAATCTACACAATTACACGGATTTTATCGTCAATATGTTATGCTTTTAAAACTTGTTTATTTTTTATTTGTGATCAAGTGGATGTCTATCTAACTTACATGTATATGGAAGCTTCACAGTTTCAACGCAAATCAGGTTCTTCACCAAACTCAAACGGCACGTGGGCACATGAGCGAGGGCTTGTTAAATAGTATATGTTGTTGTATAGTTTATTAAATTAAAAATCAATAAATATGTTTCTAAGTCTAAATTTGGTCAATATAACTTTTATGTTTATAGTAGTATTACCTAATTTAATTTTATCTTTCCCGCAACCTTAAAAAATAATAATCTCAATTGTGATGAGTATGTCTTATAAAGACATTTGACTATTTGGCATATTTAATGAAATAATACCGTATATTTAACATGTAGAAATTTATAAATAACTTTAAACCATATAAAAAAATATCAATATCCATAAAATACTTTTTAAAAATTATTGTTCATTTCTAAACAACATCACACTTATCCAAAATATATTTTATATCAGTATATATTAAGTAAATATATAAGACTATGTATATAAGTTACTATCTTATTATTCTATCTTAAAATCATACCTAATATGATTTAATATTGTCCCACGACTTAGACAATTGTTTCTTCATTCATAAGAGGTGTCCTCAACACCTGCATTTTCATCTGCTCATACTAATAAGATGATCATTGTAAAAAGAAAAAGATAACACAACAATCACAAAACACACAATAAGGTAAGCTAACTAGAAAAGGAGATAACATACATGTATAATACAATAGGTCATTTAATTATCACATAAAAGCATACATACGACCAAAATTCTTCTAGAACTCAATTTATCCGGATACATGCCCTTGCGTTAGACTAGTGAAGTCATGCACTTATGGTGATAAAATATTGTTCTACATGAGTTGCTCAACCTAAGCTAACACTCACAAGATTAATCTCCTGATTTTGATGTTCTAAAACAATTAATTTTTTCGATAAGTATATGCAGGATAATTTGTAGTACAACAAGTGTTGTATTTATAGATATTTTTAAATTAGCTTGACCTTGAGTAAAATAGTAAAAAAAGTTGTGGAAACATATTTGATATAAGAAAATAGAGATATTATAGCAATATAACATGTTGTAAATAATTTGGAGTTAAAAAGGATTGACTTCCAGATAATAAAACTGTGTTGAAGCTAGATTTCACCACTTTGTCCCTTTCTTGTAAGTAACCATTTATTATTTATAAAGACGCAATTAGTTATGTCTTGGAAGTTATCTTTGAATGTAAGTCTAGGTCTATGTCTTGCACCTAGAGCCTAAGATCACCAAACTGCAGTATGATTCCTCAATGACTGCTCGAATGGATCACTTGCATTAAGATTATGACTCTATAATCAGCTAGAGCTTTAAATATATTCCTAACATCTAAAACCAAGAGGAGAATGAGTTGGACCGCAACTTGGAACCAGTTCCCACTCAATCCCAAACTAGTGAAATAAGACGAGTCATTAATTCATCCAACAACAAGCATAAACTAATTCACAAACATGTAATTAAAAACACACTTTGGTAAATAAAACATTATTGATACAAGATCAAATGGTTACATCTTTGCTTCAACACTTTATAAGATTTAGCTCTTCATAAAGGATGGAAAGAATTCAACACAAGAAAGAGTCATCATGTTTTAAACCTCTAACAATATTCTTTAAAGTACAAAGGAAAGTGTTTGAAAGACTCCAGAAGTCCTTTTGAAATAGATTAATAACTTTGTTTTTATAAACTTTCCAAGGTGTGGCTTCAGCGATGTAAGTATGGCTCAACCTACAGAGGGTCCTCCCAAGGTGGGTATCCTTTGTAGCTCAGGCCTCCTGCTTGGTGTTGTAGCCCATGAGATGATTTCTTTGAGAAGGACTGTTCATGACTTAGCCTCGGGTTTAATGCTTGAGGTTTCCTTCCAAGGTGCGTTTTCTCATGTGGCTCAAGCCTCAAGATTGCTACTCAATCGTGCCAAAGTCAGTTTTGCCTACAATTACTTGAATTTTCTTTATTTTTCTCCTTTGACTCTTTATAATCATCAAAATTTGCTAAACAAGTCAAATTGGAGTGATTTCTATAGATATTTGACAAAATCAAAACAAGATAAGTGCCAAATTGATCCAAAAATTAACTTATCTTACACATTTATCAACACACCCAACTTTAGACTTCGTTTCCCCTCAAACAAGAATAAAATCCAAATGATTCAAAACATATTTACAAATAAAGGTTGGCTAAATGATTAAATGTAGTTGTTTCTTTCTACTTAGGCATTACAAGATTGGATAAAAGCAAATCCTACAACTCTTTTTCAGAAAACATCAATCCAGGTTTTCACATATTTGAGATCATGTAGATTCACTCATGCGTTTTCAATATTTGTTTGTACTTGAACCTCCCAACTTGGTGTTTTTCGTCATTCACACCATTTGCAAGCTCTTTCCAAATTTTGTACCTTGACTCTAATTACCACCTATATACAATTGACATGGATCACTAAGGTCTTTGTGAGCTTGTATCGTGGCTTGGCCACAAAGGAACTTATTTTTTTCAAGCCAAGCAAGACTCACTGAAAATCAATGAGGCAGCAACATGCACATTGAGTGTTTTCTTTTTCTTTCTAGCCATTTTTAAGGCTTGACACAAATGTTTAAGTTTTTCTCAAGCCTTTTCTTTTTCCTTCGCACGTTTTCTTTTATAACAAGTAAATTTCACTTTGTGTATTTCAAACCCACCTTTCTTATTTTGTGTTTTCTTTCCAGGCCTTTTTCTTATCTTTTTATTATGCTTATTACTGCTTAACCGTTTTCCTCTACCTTTAAACCATACACAGGTTGTTTTCCTCATCCTTTTTTAGTGAGAAAGGTGGGTTAAAATTATGTTTCAGGTGCATGGTATGTGTTTACAACTTAAGGTGCAAAAAATGGATATACCAATTAATGTTATAGGTTGGCCTTTTGGCTTTGGTTAAACATTTTTCAACAAAATCGTACCTTGATCCCTTTCATGTCTCTCGTGTTCCAGCTTTCATTAAAGACTTAACACAAAACCTAGCAGAGTGCTCTTCTATGTTGTGAAAATCTCTCCATCTCTCACTATTTTTAGTCTCACACCTCGCTTGGTTCGTTTCACTAAAATATGCAAATCTCTATAATTTGCTACTCACTCTTGCAAAGTATTCAACTTATTTCATTCAAAGATTCACTTGTTTTTCCTATTCTTATAATTCCTATGTTCAATGTTTTTAGCTCCAACTCTTGTCTAGTTCTTTTTTCCAACCATTTGCAAAAGGATTAATTGAGCAAGCATTAAAATATATTGACAACCTAAACTAGTAATGTTTTCTCATATATAAAACTTGCAAGAAATCAGAAAAAAGAACTAAAGTTAAAGAAAAAAGAACTAAAATTGTAAAATGAAGAAAAATAAAACAAAAAACTTGGTTCATCATGGAATGTGATCAGATGTAGGGTCCATCTTGAGTGTTCACGTCAAAGAACTCCTCATCCTCTTCAATCTCATTATCATCATCTTTTCCTTCCTTTTCTTGTCCATCACAATCAGCTTCCTCCTCTTCCAGCTCGACTTCCTCTACCTATCAATAATCTCTTGTTCTGCCTTTGGCTTGAGTTGTAGCATTTGTGACTTAGTGACAAGCACTTAAGGTTCAACATTCACATAAGGGATATGAGCAACATATGCATCTTGATGCATATTTCCAACGCCTTGCTTGGCTGCTCCACTAGATTCCCTAGGAAGAATGGATTGTCCTCAGTCCATGCCACAAAGTCTTGAAATTGTTGAGGGCTAATGCAAAATATTAGCTTGTTATGCAGTATTTACTTGATATAGTCGAAAATAATATGATGATGGAAATGTGTGCCTTGTGACTTGCTGCTAGTTGTCGCTACATATAAGAAATGATGGTCATAATGGAATGAAGTGCATATTTGTGCTTGTGGCAATGATCTTGTGGTGGGGCTTGTTGAGTGGTCTTTTCTAGTGTTGGTGCTAGTGCTACTATTAGGGTAGGGGGCCTTTGCTCTCTATGTCTTGTTGCAAGGTCCTCCCCCTCATCTAGTGGATTCACACAATTGACCCTGATATAGGCATTTGTGATTGGTAGCCTTAACTTCTTCCTTGGGTGATATGCAATAAGTACACCCTACATTGTGCATTGGCTAGTTATCAAGCTTGGAAAGCTCAATAGCCTTGTTGTCCCTCTAACCGTAGGTTGTGAGATGACTATTTTGAAGATTTCTTCAATGATTATGTTTGCATGTTTGCGATATCCAACATATAGCCTTTCATTATACAGTAAAGTAGTTGCGCCTTATCGAATTAATCCTCGATACATATAAGTTTAGAAGGATGTTGGAAAATAGGAATGTCATCTAAATTTAGCCATTCTCATGTTTCCTTTGTTTGGTCTCTAAGGTTGGTCACTTTTGTCTAGCTCAAACGAGCGTCCTTGCACACAAAGGAGCTTTTTCCATTGCTCCACAATGAAGTCCTTCATCATATTGTGGAAGTTAGTTCTCTCAACAAATTGTAAATACTCTGTTACTTTTGGTTGCACACCAACTATTTGATAAAAATATAAAAGAGTTTATTGTGTTTTTGTTATCTTTGTGTCTAATTGAGTTGTGAATTGTGAGGATTGTTAAGTGTTGCACATGTCCCTTGGGAGAAAACGATATTTATCACTTGGTATGCTGCGACCGATGCACTTGTCATTGGTTTTGCAGCCAAGAACAACGGAGAAAGACAAACAACTCGACTTACACTATTAACGAAACTAATCGGTCCAAATTTAAGAAGTCGTGAGTCCTACAATATCATATTTTCAATCAAACAGACAGAGGTGAAAAACTTTTAAAAAGAAATAAAAAAACTCTAGAAAAATAGTTTTTAAAGAAATGATATATTTTAAAATAATAAATCTTGTTTATAAAAGTTTCTATTTATATAAATAATTTTAAATATTAAAATAACTAAATCTAATTATTTTTAAACAATTATCAATTCTAAAATATCATTTTTTAAGTCTTCATATATAAAAAAAATGTTTATTTCACATAAACAAATAAAAAACTTTAGAACACCTTACTAATGGATAATATTTATAAATTAGTTATTTGTAAGGAGATGTTCCTATACAATCTTATGTTTTGGCTTTCAATAAATAAAATGAATTGACAGATATTTTAATTCTTAATTTGAGAATAAATTTATGTTTTATTTAGGTAAACAAAGTCCAATGATAAAGAACCTAACACTTTTATATAAAATAAAAAAATCAACTAAAATTCAAATTATGTTAACTGGAGATTTTAATGGAGAATTTAAAGTATTGTGGCATCTACTGTAATATATGAAAATAATATTTTAACTAAATTTTTTTATCATTTATTTTATTCAACATTCCTAATTCTAATAATTAATATTTGGTGTGACATTTTATTTATAATTTTGTAATGAATGTGTGTAGATTATTCTTGCGCAAATTAAAATTATGTTGATATTTTGAGTTGTAAAAGTGTTATAATGAATTTGAAAAGAAAAATTAAAACTTTTTTATTGCATAATATTGATTTAAAATATCTTGTGGTGGAGAATTGTTTACAAGTGAAGATAGAATATAAATCCAAGTCTAATTTATGTTTTATTTTCCCTTAAGTGAAAATAATGTAGTAACTAAATCATTGTCTTTAGGGATGGTAAAGGGTTAGGATAAGTTCCATTATGAAATATCCATGTTTAAAGTAAATATTTAATCTCATTTGCAAAGATATATAACTTTTGTCTCATCTTCATTTTGATTTTCATCAAATAATGGATATTAGTGTAGTAATGCATATACTTATTTTTTTTATTATTTAATATCAATTATTTTTTATAAAAAATAATATAAAAAATTTAGAAAGAAATTATAATAATGTCAAATAAATATAATATTTATCAAATATTTAATATAAAAAAATTTATTATGATATCTTCAGTGTCAAATATTTAGAAAGAAATTATACTAGTATAAATTACAAATCAAAATACCAATGGAATAAAAGTGTATAAATTATATAAAATATTTTACAATTACACATAAATAAAACTTCATGCAAAACATTTATAAATTTTGCAAACATTAATGAAACATAGTAGGATAAAGTTAGAAAGTATTTTCAAAAATGATAAAAAGAACAAATATTATGTTTAAAAATATTTCAAATGTCTTTTTATTACTCTTTTTCCTTATACATCAATAAAAAATTATATTGAACGAAATTGCACAGAAGAAAATATTAAACTAAAAACAATTCAAATTTAGATATAAATCTTTCATTTTATAAACTTCCCTATATGTTAGATGATGCCAAATAAAAATTATTATATTATAATAAATAAATTTTTTTCAATCAATTGTGGTGGTAAGTTACATCTATAAGATGAAAAATATCTTGAAGATTTGAGACAACGAATATTAAAATTGTTTTAACAAAATAAGTTTTTCAAATAAAAAAAAATTAAGAATTAAAGAGAATAAATAAGATAAATTTTTATATTACCTTGAATAATTTATGTGATTAAATTGAGAGTCAAATTTTTTATGTGAAAAAGATAAATAATAAATAAATTTTTTTTTGTCAATGACATGATTATTTATTAATGATACAATATCAACACCATTGTTTCCTATAATTTTTCATAGAAAATACCATAAAAAATGACAAAAATATAATAAGACTAAATGTATTATTTTGTATCTTTAATTAATTTCAACATGTAACATCCTTTCTATCCTTCAAATTTTCTTCTTAAAAACCTATTTTAATAATACTATAATAATATTTTTAATTTTATTTTACTATGTTAAACATTTTTATTTGGTCTTGAAAAATTAATAACGTATAATTATATTAACACTGTCATCATGCATTTAATATATAAAACTATATTGATTAATTTGAAAAAAAAAACAAATTAATATTATTTAAAATAATAGAATAGAAAATTCAAATATCATAAAAGAAAAATAAAAAATTTATTAAACTTAAAAGAAATTAACAAAAAGATACTACAAATTAATTATTTAATAACATATTTAATTATGATATTGAAACTATATTTGTGTTCACCATTAAAGAATTCTTTTGTTATGATTTTTGTTTTTAACATTTTTCTTGAGTAGGACTGTCTTTGAATTTCAAATAAGATTTTGTTGATTGTGAGAATTAAAATTAAGAAATATCATCCAAAATAAATGTTCAATTCAAAATACACCAATAAATAAGGGAACAATAATTGTACACACACATATACATTCAAATTATATTATAATAACTAGTGAAGAGACACAAGTTTTCACAAAATGTATGTGTCTACTTTTATCTTATAATTATAAAAAAAAATAAAAAAACTAATTATTCTAGTTATTTTTAAATTAATTTTTTACTAAATTTTTAAAAAAATATGTTCTTAAAAAGAATTATGAATATATATATATATATATATATATATATATAATTTAAAGGGTAAAATAATTAATAAAGTAATTTATATTAATAAAGATAAAAACCTGAAATGTATAAAAAAAGGGTTACGGAGTAGTTAAAAAATATTTTTTGATGCCAAAAAAAATAATGAAATCATAATTATAAAAATAAATTTGAATATTTTTTCATTTATTTAATATAAAAACTGGTTAAATTTTAGAAAAATAATTAAATAAAAAACTAAATTTAAAAAAGAATAGCTAGGATAAAATTGAAAAAATTGTAAACACCATATGAATCCTTTTTATATAATTTTATACAATAGTAAGTATAAATAAATATAGGGGTAAATGTATAAATTGCTTTTTTATATCATTTCCTATTTTAACTTAATTTGTGGTTGACTTTTTTATATAAACAATAAATCCGAGATAATTATATTTTATTTGACCAAAATATAGATTATAACTGAAAAAATAATTATTTTATTTTTGTAACTATCCAACAAATTTTTAATGTAACTATTCACCATTTAAGTTACCTAAATTAAAATAATTCTTAATTAAAATTAAAATACATTCCCTCTAACAAATCTAATAATTATTTTATTTTTATACTTAAAAAACTCTCCTACCTATTATTTTCAACTTGAAGAAAAAGAAATAATAAGATCCTATAGACATAGATAATGATGTGAAATTTTGTACCTTCTCTAAATTTCATGATCTTTAATATTTTTCTTGAAGAAAAGTGAGTGATTAATTAGATGATGTTTCAATTGTCAAATCCACTTTATGCCTAGCCTTGTTGGATTTACCATTTTTACATGTGGATGCATTGCATGATGTTCTACTAAAATTTATTAATATATATGATATGTGATATATATATTATGTATGACATGTATGAATGGGCAGTTATGGAAATTAACGAAAATTTGGGTCTATTTTTCTTATTTGTTTGATACGTTCATCATCATCAACATCATCATCAAATTGGACGTTCTTCTGAGGAAGGTCCAAAAAGTCAGTGCAGCGAAAACGGACGATCCGAAGAATACCTTTTTCACCTCTCCTCAAAATAATCACCATCTTCCTCTTATTCACTGAAATAGTAAGATAAACCTCCTTCTCTTTCACCAATTTCTAGCTTTTTTGTTACATGTATCACAACATAAATTCATAATTGTTCTCTTGTGGGGTTTTGGAGTAGTTGTACCTGACGATCTTCTCACTTTGATCTTATATCAATGGAAATTTTTTAGATAGAACTCGGGTATGCTTTTTTGATTAAACATCTATTTCTTGGGTCAATTGTTCTTGTTTTCTTATACTAATCCATTTGCACAGATTCGCAGAATAATCTGATTGCATAGGAACAAAAAAGATAGCACCTTTTTCTCCCTACACAAGTGATTATGGCCGTTCCTGAGAATGTCGGGGCCAAAATCGGTTCTTCCAGTCAAAATTTGGACAACAGTGTAGTGTCATCGGACTCGGGTGAGGTTGAACAATCGAAACCCCGAGGCGGGTCCATCAACGGCGATCAGAGGCTGAACAACGGCGTCTTCAACCACCAAGATAGAGTTCCTAGCACTATGTCAGTGTCCAATGGGAATTATAACTACAAGGCTCAAATGGGTCAGATGCATGGAAATGGGGTGAACAACGATGGGTATGGGATGAATGAGGAGAATGGGGGTGAGAGTTTTAAGAGTGATATGAGGGATTTGGAAGAGCTTTTGTCAAAGTTGAATCCCATGGCTGAGGAATTTGTGCCCCATTCAGTAACCAATACTCTTGGCTACCTGCCTGGACCTGGTGCCGGTACCGGTAATGGTACTGGATTTGGTTACCCTAATAATTTTATTATGCTCAATGGTTATGGTAATGCTAATGGTCAAACTAACAGAAGGGTATGAATGAATTGTCCTGATTTTCATGGCTATTCTATTGCTGATTTTCATTACAATTTTTTCACTCTTCTTAATATGATGCTTATGTGTTTCAGAGGAAGAATAATTATAATAATGGAAAGCGAAGAGTGAATCATAAAATAGATATGGAGAAAAGAGAAGAGATGATTAAGAGGACTGTTTATGTGTCTGACATTGATCAGCTGGTACTCAATTTAGCCTTTATATGGATTCTCTGGTTTGGTTTAATACAATAGTTGCCACGTGTCTTCACTAGAGGACTTAATTATGTTTTGTTGTAATGTAGGTCACTGAAGAGCAGTTGGCAGCACTGTTTCTTAACTGTGGCCAGGTAGAAACGGTTACAGTTTGTTTTCAATTGGTGTTTTTCTTCTAGATAATTGTTAACCATGTTATTGATGGAATGAACTCGACTCCTGGCTATAGGTTGTTGATTGCCGTGTATGCGGAGATCCTAATTCTATTCTTCGGTTTGCCTTCATCGAGTTTACAGACGAAGGTAACATGAACACCAAATGTAGGCAGTTCATAAGCTGTGACTATTATTGACATTTCACTATATTAATAGTTTTGTGCCTGCAGAAGGTGCAAGAGCTGCTTTGAGCCTGTCGGGAACCATGCTCGGATATTACCCTTTGCGAGTTCTGCCTTCAAAAACTGCTATTGCACCTGTTAACCCAACATTTTTGCCCAGGGTAATATTTCTTTGTTGAGATGCCTATTCCATTTACAAGATGATTGAGTAGAGTTGCTGATAATGCATATGCTGCTATATTTCTCAGTCTGAAGATGAAAGGGAGATGTGTTCAAGAACAATTTATTGCACAAATATTGACAAGAAGGTAGTTTAGGATATGACCTTTTCTTACTTGTAATCTTGCTGGAGGAAATTCTTGGTGTTTTTTCACAATTATTACTCAATTCTTAAAATTTCCGTTTTTGGTTACCCCTGCAGCTTACTCAAGCCGATGTCAAACACTTCTTTGAATCTATTTGTGGAGAGGTTTGTAGCTTGTCATGGAACTAGGCTTGTTATGTTTATTGTTGGTTGAATTGTAAACATCATATGACCATATGAGACTTTCCAATGTTTTTGGTGTATTCATCTGGGTTAAATGTTTTAGTTTCTGTAATTGGTTAAATTTTAATCTTCTTGTAAAGTGTTTTCCTTCATTTTGGTGTGTTATCCAGGTTCAACGGTTGAGGCTTCTTGGGGATTACCATCATTCAACTCGAATTGCTTTTGTTGAGTTCACTCTGGTAATTACTCATTAATTCCCAACCTTGTATCTTTATCTAACTCAACTCTAGTTTAGTTAGCTATTTCTATGTTATGTATCCTTTTCTGAGGTTATAATCCACAGATTGAGTGCTGCTACTGGCTTTGCGGTTATCATTTGCAATATTGTTGCTCCTTGCCCTTCCTTAAGCATCTTCAATATGCTTTTGTAGAAATAACTTCTCATTACCTACAAAAACTGTCTTTCTCCGTCTAAGTAGAATAATCAGAGAGAAGAGATTAATCAATCTTGCCAATGATATCTTTTGCTGTAGATTTTTAACCTTTATGTCTCTGGTATTTGATAACAAAAGACATGTTTATCTCTGTGTTTATAGGAAATACTGTTTGGAAATTAATTCAATCTGTCAATGTACATTAACAAGTCCTTGTCTAACTACTTGTGTGAGTCATTTGAGTGCATTCTTGTTAACAAATATTTGAAGTAATAACTCCTCATTTCTGTCTAAAACTGTCTTTTCTCCGTGTATGGAGAATTACCAAGAGAAATAAATCTTGCTGACGACAGCTTTTACTGGAAACCCTATTGGAATATTGTATGGAAATTAAAGGGAAACCAATCTGTTAATGTACAGAACCAAAGCCTTGTCTCACTACTGGGGTGATCTTGTGGGTGTGCACTCATGTCAATAAATGCGTATGTAGTAATAACTCCTCATTACTTATTAAGAATGTATTTCTTCATTTAAGGAGAATGAGCCAAAGAGAAGAGATAAATATTGCTGACGATAGCTTTTGCTGGAGTTTTTAACCTTTCTGTCTCATTTGTTTGATAGCAAAGAACATATTTCCTTGTTTCTAGGAAATATTGTTTGGAAATTATAGCATAGGCAACCTGTCAATGTACAACACAAATCGTTGTCTCTACTCCGTGGGTGCACTAGTGTCAGTAAATGCATGTAGTAACACTGCTCATTACTTACTGAAACCATTCTTTTCCATGTAAGGAGAATAATCAAAAGAGAAGAGAGATTACTTACCAAAAACATCTTTCTCCATGCAAGTAGAATAATAAAAAAGAGAAGAGAGAAAAGGACATTACCGATGTTAGCTATTACTGGAGTTTTAAAATCTTTCCCTCTTCGCTGTTCAATTGCAAGGGGCATACCTGTCCCATCCCAGGCAAGATCTTGATTTTCACTACATTGGCCGTGCCTATTTGTTTGCAATGATAACTTCAAATGGCTTCAGGCTGTGAGTCCTCTTTGAAAATGTTCAAACTTACTTTTACCCTCATCCATGGAGAGGAAGCCAGAGAAGGCATGGTGCATTACTCACTTTTATGCAACCATGGAATGCGCACTGGAATAATCACTATAATATATACGGGCTTAGTTCTTTACATAGTAAATTAGTTGTTCGTCTCTGTAATTACCTATTTTGAGAAGCTATTTGTTGGTGGAAAATCCACTCCTTTGATATTGCATGCATTGAACATAGCTAGGGCGCTAAGGTGTATTAACAAGAAGGGGGGTTGGCAAATTGATGTGTATGGAAAGGTTCTAAGAGGCAGTGATAGTCTTTGGCCCGGCTTTAGTGTGCTTTTCTCCTGTTGAAGTCCAAATGTATAAATACAGTTTTTTGATGCTCGAATACTGATTTCAATTTACACGTATTTATGATGCTTCAATGATCTTGTGGTTAAGAGATACATATCTGTGGAAGTTTTTTCAACTGTAGCTGGTTAAGGATATTGCAAGACAATATCTATTTGCTATAATATTTACGGTGGGAGTAACTGTGGTCCATGAAAGGGTTGTAGTCTTTAGGCTTGTTAATGAGATTTTTAGGAATATGATGGTGACTTCTAGTTCAACACATACATTGAAACATCTGTGCAGATGGTTTTATTATTAATTGGTGAGGTTCTGAACTTCACTCCCCTAGTAAAATGCCATAATGCAAGGCTTTTTTCATTTAAAGCTGTGTCTCTGAAATTTTAATCATTTTTTTTTTTCTTTTTAGAATGACATGTTATGCTTACAAGTACTAAAGTTCTGTTGTTTGTTTCGCCGTTTGGAGATCTGAAATATTTTCTTTTGCCACATTCTTTCAGGCCGAGAGTGCAATTGCTGCTCTAAGCTGCAGTGGTGTGATTCTTGGTTCATTGCCCATAAGGTTGGATTAATACATTCCTCTTTGATTTGCACTGTACTAAAACCTTAAAAAGCTGTTTTATTGTGATTTCAACCGTTCTTATACCTGATCTGATATGCAGGGTAAGTCCATCGAAGACACCAGTTCGATCGCGTGCTCCTCGTCCTTCCATGCACTGAATCAACTATCCATGTTTCTGGGGTTGATAGCTGCTCTGAGATATATTTACATATATACATACATAGAAACAGATATGTTCTAAGGAACATGTGGCATTTAGTTGGTACTTATGTCCTGGTGTCTCGCAGTATGGTTATCTTTGGTTCTTCCCCTTGGGATTATGGCTTCTTTCTTTAGCTTGTAGAGTCGGGTCGTACTTGGAGGATCTCGATGGCTTATTATGATACATCATCCTGTGATATCTTGACCTTTCAAGGAGAGAATTTTATTGTCGGATGTTTCTGACTTGTGGAATTTATTTCAAGAAACATGTTACAAAGCCTTCATTAGTCATGAGGGTGTTTTCATCATGGATATTTCTTTCATCGTTCTCGTATGCCATATGAACTATGTGTGGCTCATTCTCTATTAGTCTTACGTGTAGTTTAACACCTAGCTTTGTCGGCTAGCTCTTCTCTTTTATTATTCTGTTTGTCATTTTCTGCCTCCCAAACTTATTCTTCTCTCACCAACCCTCCATTTTCGACACATCTTTAATGTTTTTTTAATGCTTCCCAGCTTCATATATTCAACTTGGAGGAATGGTCCCAAATTGGACGACAAATGCTATCAATCTTAATATATTTTTTTTATTATTCTTCTACATTTTGAAAATTATAATAAAGTAGTCAAGTTTTTTAATATAATCAAGGTCATAAAACTATGACTTTCTTTAATAATTGCTGATAACTGTGTTCAAAATCGTTGGTTAGAAGATGTATTATTAGTATTTATTAGATTTAATTCTCAATGATTCCCAACATCAAAGACCCTCGTATCAAAATAAGAGTTATTCATATAGTTTTCACAAGTTAGAGTGCGGTCTTGTTAAATCCAAAATTTTAGTAGGATTATTTTGAATATTCGAATATTATCTTGAGATTGAGAAATGTAAAAGATTCGGATAATCTGTTAACACTAATATTTATATAGCTAAGTAGTATTAAAGAAATATGTAACTATAATTGACATATATTTTGTAATATATATTTTATAATATTAGTATTGATTGATATTTTATTTTATACATTAGCAAGAGTGCTAGTTATTTATAAAATTAAGTTGTATTATTAAAATATATTTAAAAATTATACTTTAAAAAAATCTGATATTGGCGCATTGAACTCGAGTTTTTAAACAAGAACAATAAATATTCATTAACAATAAAAAGCTAACAATCACAAATTCTTTTCAAGAGATTTAAGTACCTTTTTGTGGTTTTGATAAATGAGATTCCACTCAACCTTCATTAGATAAAGCTTTATTACATCTATATCTAGCTACGGTAACATTCCAAAATCTCATACTTGATAATTCATAATTTATATATTGAAGCATTACATTTAAGGTAACATCCCATAATCTTACACTTGAAAATTCATAGTTGATATATATCTATATGTTTTAAACTCAGATTTTAACTACAAATTCATAAATATAACTCGAATTTTTCTACTTTATTCTTCTATCTCTCCCTTCCTTGGCACTGAGTCAGACGACATTCCTTCATCTGCTCCCGTATAACGAATTATACAATCATCGAACATACCCAAACACAAACACAAACAAGTAGGGTGAGCTAACATGCAACCAATCATTTATAAAACATGCATATTTACTTTGATGCACTCAACAAACCTCATATAATAAGTATGTGAGACACACTCATACCATCATACAACAATCGCATCATATATACTCATACCATCATACAACAATCACATCATAGATACTCATCCCACAATACCACAATTACTAATAGACACTCATCCCACAATACTTAATATACACTCGTTCCACAATACTCAATAGACACTCATTCCACAATACTCAATGGACACCCATTCCATAATACCCAATAGACATTTATCCCGATGATATGTTGATGAGCGGTCACAGGAGGTTATGCACTTGTGATGCCTTCTACTTCCTCTTACAAATACACTTCCAAAATACTTCATACCATCCACAAGGTTAGTCCTCAACACTATGTCCAAAACCACCACATAGACCAGGACCTCCTGCCCTCCATACCATCCACAAGGTTAGTCCTCAACACTATGTCCAAAACCGACACATAGACCAGGACCTCCTGCCCCTCTCACAAAAATCATACAAAATGAATATATCGCAAAATAAATTAACAATACAAAAATATCACCATAAATGGTCACCGGAGAAGAATCAAATGTTTGACGAATCAAACTCACCATAAACGCCAATACATTATGATTAGTCACAACTTACTGGATTGGACCAGGGCTGCTCTATGATCAGGGATGTACCAACTCTGGTTTTTAAGATTCCTCTATCCTACCATCACAATTATAATTCATAATTTCGTATCTACCACAATAACATGAATTCATTCCAATGAGATATATTGCACAATAGTTTAACAGTACATAATCTGTTCAACAAGATTTAAGTTAAAAACTTGTCGAATAGACTTCTAGGAAAGAGAGGTGCGTCACAATGGACAACTTAAGTACCAAATATTTCCTTAGCCAAAGTGTTCCTCAACTAGTTTTAACAAATTTCTTATTTACAGATTTAAAACAACAACATATAATATTAACACAGAAATTCAATATAGATAGATATACAGTAAGCATTAACAGTATTCACACAGAATTTCAAGACATGAATAGTAATAAAATAGTACTAAATCATAATATAAAAACTTAGAAAGGTTAGCTCCCCTACCTCTATTCCAGACTTCTCTTGCTCCGAATTTGTTTCTCCGAAAACCCTCCAGAGCCTCTCTTCTTCTTGCAACTAAAAATTTCTTCCTAACTCTTTCTTCTCTATTTCTCAAGGTTTCTCACTTGATTCTTCCTCTCTTTGTGCAAAATAGCCTCCCCTCTCATGGCTATTTATAGTCCAACAATTTTACTATTCATCGATTTTTTTAATATTATTTATTATTTTAATATTATTTTATTATATTAATATCTTAATCAACAGTTACATAATGGATTCCTCAATAATGCTTTAAAACATGGAGTGTTTTATCCACTATTGTAACATCCCAAAAATACAGTAATAAAACCATATAATAGAATTGATTACAGTTAATAATAAATCAGTTCAGTCTTAAACTAAGCAACGAACGGTTACGGCCGAACGACCTTACACAAGTTACAAACTTAATTTGTTCCAGATAAAAGGAAACATGACCGAACGGTTTACAAAAAACTAAATACCGAACGGTCACATAGAACAAAAGAGAGGAGGTGACCGAACAATCACCTCACAACAAAAATTACTATAAACTAGCCGAACGCTCCTATGGCTCGGCCTTCACTTCCACTTCTATCAAATTTTCCTCTTCCAGCGCATCCTCCAACAGCGCGTCTCCATCTGCTCACATCCACACGGATGATCATTGCAATGACAAGAAGGACGTACAAGGACGAGACAACACAATAAAACACAGGGTAAGCTTATGTAATTTAATTCAAGTAATAACATACATTTCTCATATTCAAACACATCAAATACATTCCAATATACGATTCAATCAAGGCCTACTACTAGAATGACTGTCCAGACTGTATGAATTCTGTGTAGCTACGACGTTTGTGCACCCGGGTGATGTAGTAACTGGAATTCTCTCATCAGCTGCCACCCGAGGTTAGTCCGTTCCGTCCAAAGTACCCCTAAGGACTAGGACCTCCTGCCGTTCCCACACATGAACTACCCTCCTCTACGTGAGGACGAGTACTCACAGAACATCAGGATGAACCGCCAGCTAAGCATTTCCACATTCATACTTTACCAATTCCAATATTCATCCAAGAGTCGTTCCTCCCCGGAACGCTCGTTCCAAATTCACAACCTTTAATTTATTTCATATACTCTTCATCCTTTATAATATTTCACTTTAGTGTCATTTTCACAATCATTTCTAAGAACATAAAATACCGAACGTTCAACCCTCTTCATAACGAGGACGAATGATAGAAACGAGACCAATAAAATCTCTCGTTCCAGAATAGAATAAGACCGAGAGAGTTACTTTTAGATTTAAGAATAACCAGAGTACAATAATATACCATATATGACGAACGTTATTTACCACGTAAATCAGTTGAATGAACTGACTCTCGTGAGTTCAGACCAATACTCAAAGAATAAATTAAGTACGGAGGCTCTAGGCCGGATCCAATGGATGTAGACACATCAAGACATTAAAGAACCATACCTAGAATAATTCAATTACAGAAACCTAATGCCAGTCAATGACCGAACACGATAAAAATGAATTTTTACTGAATTTGGACGAACGCCGTTTCATCAAGTTTGATAAATTAAAACGAGTACGAGCGTTCGGTATAAGACCGAGTGCCACTCATTACAAGAGCTTGGGTTGAGACCTATCACTAATTTTAAACTTATAATAGAAACATTAAGAATAATAAATATGATAAGACACGTTGGAAACCAGGCTGAAGAATAACTAACTATACCACTACATATTTACAAGATTTTCAGTTCCTCACATAACACTCAGGTACATCTACGTTTGGCCGAACGCTCAAACATATCACTATTACAAAAAGACGCTCATCCTCAACTAGAATTCTTCCCAATTGAAAGAATTCCATTTCAAACAAATTTAACAGAACCACCGAACGGTCAAGGACCGTTCAATGACGAACGCACACTATCATGGGGAATACATATTCATATTTCATTTATATTCAATTCATTTCTCAATACATAGTTTCATAACTTTATAAAATTCTAATCATAATCAATTTGATTACTTCATACAACCCATATCATACCAAGAAATCACATTCCACATCAACCACCATATCAGTATTCATACTTGATACATACATTCAACCATTCATCAACAAGCATTCATTATCAACGAACGTACAACAACATACAATTAAATTAGATAAGCTTCCCTTACTTGAATACGTGATTGGACGTCCTAAGAGTAGGTTTTTGGTTCGTCCGACTACAATCTTCTACCCTCAACGATCACTTAACTCTTCCAACTAAACCAAACAACATGAAAATCAAAAATAACTTAGACCACACCCCTACATGCAACCAGAACTTGGTTTTGCATGTAACAAAAGACGAACGACCAAGAACAGATACACTTACCCGCTCAAACTTGAAACTTGTTCGGTTCAAGAGGAAGCTTGGGACGCCGGGAATGCTCCTACGGTGCCTGAACGGTGATCGGAGCAGAGAAAAGGTGAGTTGCAGTAGAGAGAAGGGAGAGTTTTCTAGAGAGAAGAAGAAGAATATGAAAAATCAGAGTTTTGGAGAGAAAGGGTGCATGCAGAGTGAGTGAAACGGGGTTTTCAAAAATTTCAGTTTTGCTTCCCACGTTAAAACGAACGTCCGCTCACTCGCTGACACCTGCCTTCCACTATCTGATTTTCGAATCTTCGCTGCTTGACACCTGGCGTCCGCGCAGAGGGTTTTTGGGTGCGTTTTAAATGACTGACAGGAGGGTTTGGGTGCGTTTTTCCGAGGTCTGACAACCCATGTTCTTAAAATCACCACAATTTTCTACCGATTAAGCTACCAAAATTTCTTATTTAGCTTTTCACATTTTATTTTTACATAAACTTATCATATTTTCCATTCACAAAGAAATTTATTACTACTAGTAATAAAATTGTTACTATTAAGGTAAATATTTTTCATGGGTCTTACATTCTCCCCAACAACAAAAAATTTTCGACCTCGAAAATTTTATACTTCAAGAAAAATTTATGATAGTACGATATATATATTAATTTATTTATTTAGTTTCAAGTCAATTACAACTTCTAATAGTTAAGTTTTAGTACATAATGATTATGGTAATATATTTTGATTCTTCAAAAAATTATTCACATAAGTCATGCTATGAGTTATATATATATATATATATATATATATATATATATATATATATATATATATATATATATATCAGATGTACTGTATATGACTGTTAACTTCCTTTATGGGTTACCTAGTCAATTCAATTTATACTAATTACTCTACAAACAAATACCAGAGCATTTTTTTTATAACCGACACTGTGACACAACCGGTAGCAACAATCGGAACTGTTGCTAGAGTTAAAATGTTTAGTTATAAATAGAGTATTCCTCCGCGTTGAGCGACACTTGAGTCTCATAGTGGAGTGTGAGTTTACTCTCCTTGAGTGTCCTTCGAGAGTGTCCTAATTCTGTGAGGAGCCTCTCTCTTTAAGTGTGCCTTTTGTTTTTCGCATTCGTGTAAGTGTTTCATCCTCTCAATCTTTCGTTTTGTTCCTTCTTTCCTTTAAGCTTTCTTTTAATCTATGTTTTTTTTTTTGCATTTACGTTCGTTCCTTGTTCTTGTTATACTTGTTTCTTTGTTTTGTTATTTCACCACTCTTCACCTTTTTTTTCTATACTAATAAACTAATAATGGGGTATATAAGTTGGAAAACCGTTGTTAACCTCCCTTCGTTTGAAGGTATTATGGGCAGAACAATGCTACGTAACCTAAAATTATTTTAACTTAAACAAAGCATGGATATAAACTTTTTGGACTTAGATCTAGTAAGATCCTTTGCGAGGACCGGATGATACATCTAAACTGGACTTCAAACTAGACTATGGACAAATTTGAGTTAAAAGAAAACTAATTGTATCAGCCCTCTTTGACACAATCATAATATTCCTTCACTTTTGCCTCTTAGAAAAATGAACAAAAATTTAAGAAACTTGGAAGTTCAAAACAACCTGGGATATAAACGATGGAGTCCTACTAAAGAACAAGTTGCTCTACTAGAGGCCCTTTTTGCATTTGGGATACGAAATCCAAATAGAGAGCAAGTGCACGAGATTGCAACGAGACTTAAAGTTTATGGGGAAATTGGAGAGTATAGCGTTTATTGTTGGTTTCAAAATTATGGGTATCGTGAAAAACAACGATGCTTGAAGCAAAGCACCACCACCACATCTTACTCTCCACTAGCCCTCTTGCCGCCTTTTATGAATGGTAAGATATGTTGTATTTTTTTTATTATTATTATTTTAACCTTTCTAATTTTATTTATTTGGAGATCTTTCATGGATAGCGTCGTCGGTTCCAGATTGGGTGACGTTGGATCTTTTTCCAATCCCTCCTGTTCCTGAAAAACGAGAGATTTCTCCTCCCCTACAGTTCCAGGTGAAGGCTCCTTCCGTTGAGCTTTCCTTACGATTGCCTTCCGCCGAAGAATAATCTCCTCGAGGAGACTACAATTGTCTTTATGTATTTTTATTATTATGGACTGTAATCTTTAACGATCACTTGTGATCGACTCTTGAACATCTTTATTATTATTATTATTATTATTATTATTATTATTATTATTATTATTATTATTAGTATTGTTATATATTTATTTATAGACTTAAATCTAACGTAAACTAGCTAACCATCATTTTTTTTATGGTTTAAAGTTGATTCCTTGATTCACGGTAAGGTAATTTTGCGTCCTTACTGTCAGATATGTCAGTTTGTTTTTATCTAGCAGCATTAGTTTGTTTATTTATTTTGTTTAAGTAGTGTAAGATAAATTTTATTTATTACAAGGGTAAGACCATCTTCGGTGTAATGGTTAAGACATTTGGTTTTTCAATATCTCTACTCATATTGGTGTTTCTTCCGCAATAATTCTATAGATGTTCAATCCTTCCTCGATCTATACTAAGGTAAAATTGGACACTTGAAGAGTTGTATTGATGTTGGGTATTTACAAGACTCAAGCCAAAAGTGAAATTCTCAGAGGCTTAGGATGGAAAATCTATTATTGTAAATTTTTACTATCATGATGAAATTAATTAAATCTTATGTCTTTCCTTAATTCATTCTGTCTAAACATCTCCTACTTACCTATATATATGTGTCTAGCCGGTTTAACGTGCAATGCTAGTTATTAATTAATTCACTTAATTGGTATCTACACTTATAATATTAAAACCTATTCTAATATAATTTAGTACACTATACAACAGTACCTTACGTTTATAACTCCTAATCCTATCATGTATCCGCACCATAAAAATTTAAAGATTCAACAAATCAATGACAAGTAATAGTTGAGACTGCATCAAACATGTTTATAGAATTGAAGTTCACTCAAAATAACCATGAATCACTACACTAATACCATAAAACAATGACAAGTAGTATTTGTTCATCATGTGAATTATAAAATCATGATCAGCTCTATACTAGACATAATGTATGTAAATTCCACATAGACTAATAACCAAAGATAATATCATGTGGAAATCAATAGCAAAAGATTAACTTCATTTACCTAATTAATTTATAATTCATTTCAATAAACAGTCAAACATATACGCATCGTAATGCCAAAGTAATTAATTTCAATTTCCTCATTCGATACACGTACTAGAAACTAGATGAGCTCACTCCCCAAAGCCCTTGCCAAGCTAGGCATATTAGAGGTTTCACAGTTGGGTTGGGTGCGTGTCATTTCTCTGTTCACACAGAGAATTATTGTTATTATGATTCGTAATGAGTTTGTAGGATAAATCCACAACTCTTAGGTCGTCATAAGGACGAACCGCTCTGATAGTTTCTCTGTTCACACAGAGAAATATTGTCAGTATGATTCATAATTAGTTCGTAGGATAAATCCACTTCTGACACCACTGATATACAGAACCAAGCTGATTCCTTAAACCTTGTTACAACAATGCTTACCCAAAGCTCCTCTAATTCTAGCTTTTAAACTCAACTCTTCTTGTAAAACGTAAGATATCTGATCTTCTGATTTTGTTCTTGAAAACTTTTTCACACAAAACATTACTTCTAAACATCAACATCTTCACTCATCCTGTGAAACCTAAATTCTGGTCTTCTATCTCCTTATCTTCGAGGCAAGAATTTACCTCAAAGGCTTTAACCAATTCTAATGAAGGTATACAGGTCAAGTTGTCCTTGAATCTACATCCCTCTACCACTATAGAGCACAGTACACCACCACAAAGGCATGAAGAAGACAAAGATTTCTAAATACAACCACACTGGAACCACAACTCTATCTTTCCCCAAACCTTCAGAATTAAGAAAGGAAAATCATCTCTTGTAAAAGTCATGAGTGTGCACCCTCATCACTCCTATTAAGACGTTTTCTGTTCTCAAAACCTCTAGTTAGATACAATACTCTACTATCTAGACTTGGAGGAAATGGTACATTATACCATTTAGACTTAATTCTTCACAGAGAAGACACGACAGACCCACAACACACAGGTCATCCTAAGGACGAACTGCTCTGATACCATTAATGTAACATCCCAAAATCTCACACTTAATAATTCATAATTTATATATTGAAGCATTACATTTAAGGTAACATCCCATAATCTTACACTTGAAAATTCATAGTTGATATATATCTATATGTTTTAAACTCAGATTTTAACTACTAATTCATCAATATAACTCGAATTCTTCTACTTTATTCTTCTATCTCTCCCTTCCTTGGCACTGAGTCAGACGACATTCCTTCATCTGCTCCCGTATAACGAATTATACGATCATCGCACATACCCAAACACAAACACAAACAAGTAGGGTGAGTTAACATGCAACCAATCATTTATAAAACATGCATATTTACTTTGATGCACTCAACAAACCTCATATAATAAGTATGTGAGACACACTCATACCATCATACAACAATCACATCATATATACTCATACCATCATACAACAATCGCATCATAGATACTCATCCCACAATACCATAATTACTAATCGACACTCATCCCACAATACTTAATATACATCCGTTCCACAATACTCAATAGACACTCATTCCACAATACTCAATGGACACCATTCCACAATACCCAATAGACACTTATCTCGATGATATGTTGATGAACGGTCATGGGAGGTTATGCACTTGTGATGCCTTCTACTTCCTCTTACAAATACACTTCCAAAATACTTCATACCATCCACAAGGTTAGTCCTCAACACTATGTCCAAAACCGGCGCATAGACCAGGACCTCCTGCCTTCCATACCATCCACAAGGTTAGTCCTCAACACTATGTCCAAAACCGACACATAGACCAGGACCTCCTGCCCCTCTCACCACATAATTCATCCTTCTCTACTTAAGACTGGATGATTATTAGAGTATCAGGATAACCTCCAACATCAGGACCCTCAACATCAACATATACACAAATACCATATCATTACTGAATCTCTCCACGAGACTCATACCATGCTCACATTCCTCAACTCATATTATACCATTACGAAATCTCTCCATAATACTCATATCATGTTCAGATGCATAAATTCAAATCCAATATAATAAATTACAATCATCACATAAATCATACAAAATGACTATATCACAAAATAAATTAACAATACTAAAATATCACCATAAATGGTCACCAGAGAAGAATCAAATGTTTGACGAATCAAACTCACCATAAACGTCAGCACATTATGACTAGTCACAACTTACTGGATTGGACCAGGGCTGCTCTATGATCAGGGATGTACCAACTCCGGTTTTTAAGATTCCTCTATCCTACCATCACAATATAATTCATAATTTCGTATCTACCACAATAATATGAATTCATTCCAAGGAGATATATTGCACAATAGTTTAACAGTACATAATCTGTTCAACAAGATTTAAGTTAAAAACTTGTCGAGTAGACTTCCAGGAAAGAGAGGTGCGTCACAATGGACAACTTAAGTACCAAATCTTTCCTTAGCCAAAGTGTTCCTCAACTAGTTTTAACAAATTTCTTATTTCCAGATTCAAAACAACAACATATAATATTAACATAGAAATTCAATATAGATAGATATACAATAAGCATTAACAGTATTCACACAGAATTTCAGGACATGAATAGTAATAAAACAATACTAAATCATAATACAAACACTTAGAAAGGTTAGCTTCCCTACCTCTATTCCAGACTTCTCTTGCTCCGAATTTGTTTCTCCGAAAACCCTCTAGAGCCTCTACTCTTCTTGCAACTAAAAATTTCTTCCTAACTCTTTCTTCTCTATTTCTCAAGGTTTCTCACTTGATTATTCCTCTCTTATTGCAAAATAGCCTCCCCTCTCATGGCTATTTATAGTCCAAAAATTTTACTATTCAACAATTTTTTTAATATTATTTATTATTTTAATATTATTTTATTATATTAATATCTTAATCACCACTTACATAATGGATTCCTCAATAATGCCTTAAAACATGGAGTGCTTTATCCACTATCAATATTTTAATTTTTTTTTAAAATTTTTTTTTTAACAAAAAGGTAAAAAAGAGTTTGAACCCATGTTCTTGAAATCACCACAATTTTCTACCAATTAAGCTACCAAAATTTCTTATTTAGCTTTCCACATTTTATTTTTACATAAATTTATCATATTTTCCATTCACAAAGAAATTTATTACTACTAATAATAAAATTGTTACTATTAAGGTAAATATTTTTCATGGATCTTACAACTACAATCTATAGTTAACATCCAATTTATTCCAAATACAACCCTTCAACTTTCAACGTTATTTTTTATTCATTTATCTTTGAGGATTTTCTATTGTTTACATAACTTACCAAAAAAGAGTTTGCATAACTTTGAAAGTTGATTAAAATATACATCAGAATGAAGAAAACATTTCTGACATTGGATAGGTAGCACACTAAAATTTTCACAAATAACAATGATTTTGCTTATGTCAAAATTCGGTTTTCGAAAAACAACTGACTTTGTTATATATTATTTTTGACGAAAGCATAAGTTGGAAATTCTGACTTTTTTGAATGTTTTTTTTTATATGCATAGGTTATAATTTGAGTGAAAACTGAATTCTTACTTTTATTTTCTAAGGATTTTTATCAAAAGTATATTGGAATGTGGTTCTCAACAAATAGAATTCTAAGTTTTGTGAAAATGTATGTTGTAATTCGTTTTTCGATAAACCAAAATATGACTTGTTTTAAGTGAATTTTACGAAATGGTAGGTTTGTATTTGATTATAAAAAACAAATTTTTGACTTTTGTTAGCCCTCATTATTTATTAAAGGAAGTTAATTTCGGATAATCTATTTCAGACATAATTTATTATTTAATTTTTAGTTTATTGCAATGAAGAAGGAGAAGAAATTCTTTTTTTATTTTGTAAGACAAATATAAGTTTTATTCAGTGAATTGCAGTTAAAATAAAAGTTTAATGAATTTAATGATGGGATGTGGACCCTTTAATGTCAGAATTGTGAGGACAATGATTTCTTGTGTGGTCTGGGCTTTGACAGTACGAGAAGTTTCGTGGGTGTGCTTGTTCCCTAATGTCCATTTTAGTCCTAATTTTGTATGATTTTGGCCGACCCTTTACATTCCTTTTTGTGGCTAGATAAGGCCAAATTTTCCTTCCTTGGTATGGTGGCCAATATTCTTCATTTCGTAGCTCCCCAAACATATTGTCATGCACTTTTGTGATGACATCCAACCTATAATGTGGACTAATGTAAATGTTAAAGTCATGATGAACATGTTTGCAAGTTGCTAAGACATGTGAACATAGTAGATGAATCTTTTGAAACTTGCCACAGTCACAACACCGTTCATCCCATCTGACAACACATTTTCCTGCAGGTCGTATTTCTCTTGGGTTTATCATCTCCTCGACTCTGAATCTTATTGTATTTCTATCAAATTAAACCACCCTGTGGGTGTTTGATTTTGAATTAGCATCCTGTAGGGCCTTCGTGGCCTTTTCAGAATAGACATGACCAACAATTATCATTGTAGTTATATGTTTCCCTCTTTCTGTGAAAAGGTGTTCAATCTTGTGTATGTGGCCAATACTATGGATGAGATTGGTAAAATTCTTGTCTTATTCATAACTGAGTTAATTGTTTTGGCTAGATTTGTTGTTAAGTGATCATATCTTCTACCTTCATCATACGCAAGTGTGAATTGTTGTCTTGGAATTTCGTCAATCCAAGTTGCTTCTTCGGGATTGTTTTCCCTAATGATATTGTAGTAATAATTACATCACAGCTCAATCAATGTGTATGCTACAAAAATATTTAAGAAAATATTAATGATTACGAATAATGAAGAATAATAAAGACGACATTTAATTGGTTAATATTTTTAAAAATGAAGTAGTAACCCGTGTTGACAAGGTCCTTCTTCAAACTTGTATCCCTGAATCTTTGGGTGAAATTTTGTGCAATGTGTCGAATGCAATCCACATGCACAAATTGTCCTTCTATCCACCCACTGGTCGATCTATTGAATGCTACACTAGTGGAGTTGTGGTGATCCGAAATTAAGCACAAGTTTTGTTGAGGTGTGACATGTCTCCTAAGGTTTTTTTAGAAAAAACAATCAAGTGTCTACTGTTTCACCCTCAAAGTATGTTGTTTCTCCCATTTTGTGCCATACCCACCAAAAGAGTCCCCTTATATCTTTTGTGTAGGAATGTTCTGTCCACTTGCACCAATGGTTTGTAATATGGGAATCCATCAACACAAGGTTTGAAGGTCCAAAAAAGTCTTTTGAAATATTTTTGGTTTTAGTGAACCTCTTGGCCATCAGTAAGTGATTTTGTTTTCAATTTGTACACAAAGATGGGAAGAAAAGTTTGCATGACTTGTAGTAGGCATGACAATTTTTTGAACGATTCTTCCTAGTTCCCGTACACATGTTTAATTGTATGTTGTTTAATTGACTAAGCCTTTTTGTAGGATCTAGTGTACCCCATAGAGCTCTTGATGGAAGCAATAATTGTTGCAATTGGTGTGGATGAGTCAAATTCGACTATCTCACGTATGTGATGGTAAATGATTCGTGATCCCAGCCTGTTGTGATCCTGTGTGATGAGTTGCGTGGCACATGTGTGGGCACCATCAATTTTTCTTATTTCCCAAACTTGATCTCTGAACGAAGAATGACTTGACAGTTCTATGGACACTATTGATGTACAGATTGCACCCTCAACCTTATTGTGTAAGAATGTGTGGTTTTGTATGTACAATGGTTTTGTATGTGAAATGTCTTTAGAGCATCAATGACTTGTTCCTTGGTTTGGAACCTCATTCCTTGAGTCAATGTTTCAGGTTGATGGTCGAAAGTTTCATGCAAAACTGAATAGTGATCATATGCATGAGGATATTCTTGTAGATGTGGAGGAAATTCTTCATAGGATTGGAAGTGTTGGGGGCGGGTTGTATGGAATATATGTAAAAGGTTGTTGTTGTATGGAGGGATATCTAAGTTTTGTTGTTCATCATCATCGTTTTGGCTTAGGATTTCATCCTCATCCTCACTAAATGGATTTAATGACAATGAAGGTAAGCCTAATATTTCATTTTCTTGTAAAGTAGGAGGAGATAAGGGTTTTGTGTTTTGATGTGGGGGATATTGGAAAAGTTGTGAGGTGGATGGACCAGTTAATAGTTCAATGTATGATTGTATGCCATTTTGCCATTCCCCTAAATATGTGTTGTTAAGTTCAAATGAGTGATGTGTGGATTGGGTAGGTGAGGATGGTTTATCTTGGTTAGATTGTATTCCATAATTCGATACGAAATATGAAATAGCTATAGTATAAATGGAACAAATTTGTATGCATGTTAAAATTAGGTTGGCGTTTGTGATATCGATTGCATCTTTCAAGTCAACATCATCTTGAATCTGAGTGGGTTTAAAAGTGATATGTTTGCCAAATATTTGTGTTGTAAATCTAAAGTGTAGGATTAGAGGTTGATTAGATCTTTGTTTGACTTTTGTAGTAGTATTTGTATTAATTTGGACAACGTAAAACCTCTGTGAATGTGAATCATGATTTTGGTGTCAGATGTAAATAGAACACCACTTTCAAGGTCAGGAATAATGTTGCCATTGTCGTAGGTGCATTCGTAGATGGAAGCTGCCATTTTAAGTTGTGGTACAAGATGATCCAAATTAAAAAAAAAACAATTAGATCATTAACCATGTTTTGAAACTTCAACCACGAGAGCAAACCGAGCTTTTTCCCATTCCAAGTCCTCGATTGGACAAAATTCTCCCTCTATAGACAGGTGAAGGAGCGATGATACATCATCAAGTGTAACACTCATCTCACCCACTAGCAAATGGAAAGTGTTCTCAAAATGTCATTTCTCAGCAAATGCCAACAACAAACCCTTATTGTTGTAGTCGTACAAAATACCATAGAGAGGCAATAATCCAAAATTCAACACAATTTCTTCAATTACCTCGTTATAGACTCCAAATCTATTTAATTTCTTACCATGAGAGATCAACCTGATCTCCCTTTGATCCTACACAAGAACTATTAATATAAAATTTATTTAAACAACTCATTACCAATTTAAATTCAAATATTGTCCTAACCTCGTCCTGCCACAATGCATGTGCAACATGCCGCGAATAGTGAGTGAGCAGAGATGTATTGTGTGGACCTCTGGGAAATCCACCAACTTCCTTTGCATCAACATTCTCATTCTCCCGCACCTGAACATGATGCTACTCTTCAATAACATTATGATCCTCCTCATGAATATCAACTTCTTTCGGTCTTCTCCAAGCTGTTGTGGTAGGTCTCCTCCTTCTTTTCCCTTTAGAAGAACTTTCTCCTCGATAAGATGATGCACCATGTGTTCTAGCCATATTTGCAAAAACACAATAATCTTTAAAAACAAAAAAATAAAAATTAATACAAATTTAAAATAAATATTTGAAATAAAATTAATACAAATTAATAGAACAAAATAATCTTCATGAATATAATCTTCAAAATCAAAAACAAAATAAATAAATAAACACCATAAATTAATACAAATTTAAAAATAAAAATTATTTCAAATCTGTTCAATGAGTTTTAAAAATTGTTGAAGGCCTCAACAATTTTCAAAACCCATTGAAGGCCTCAAAGGTTTTTGAAAAGCGTTGATGGCCTCAACAATTTTCCCTTTCACTAGTTTTTCCAGATCAATGCATAAACCAAAACAACATCATTCAAAGGCTATAACTATGCAATTGTAAACATAAATGTAAACAAATAGACTAGTTTTTCCATATCAATGCATAAACCAACCAACATCATTCAAAGGCTATAATTATGCAAATGTAAACATAAATGTAAACATATACCTTAACTTTCCTTTCTTGCTTTGAAAGAGTGTCGTGGTGCAAAGGGTGTTGTGGTGATATGTGGTAAGTGAAATTTTTTTTACCTAAATTAAAAGTTCATTTTATCTATTTCCATAATTCGTGTCTCTACCAAACAAATTCCTAAGTTCTATTTTTAAGAATTCGATATTCAAAAAACCAAATTCCGAACAAAATAAAACTTGTGCTAGCTGTAAATATAACGCAGAGTGTGTGTCATTTATGAAATTAAAAACACTTATTGTGTCTGAAAAAAAAATCACACTTGTTACATATCTCCATCAGATATTTTATGAGCTTATCATTCTTTTTTTAAAATTAAAAAGAAAAACATTTCGTGTAAAGAAAACAAATGGTAAAATAATTGTATATTTCTTTACTTAATTTTTTTTTTCTTAATAATCCAAACAAACTCCGTTTCTATCAATTCATCTTAAAGAGAACCGAATATACCAAGTTAAATTTATTTTAAATATGATATTCATATTATATTATATATATATATATATATATATATATATATATATATATATATATATATATATATATATATATATATATATATATATATATATATATATATATATATATATATATATATATATATATGAGTTTGTTAACTTATGTAATCTCATTTTAGTTGACAAAAAATCTTTATTCATAAAAAAAACATACTTTAAACACATATGTGTATTTTAATAATTTTTATTTTTAATTTAAAATAAACAAATAAAAAAATCAGAAATTATTCAAATACCGTTAACCCTAAAACTTAGAATCCATAATATATAAAAGTATTTTTGTCAACTAAAATTTGATACACTTTAAGAGGTTACATAAGTTAGGAAACCCCACATATATATATATATATATATATATATATATATATATATATATATATATATATATATATATATATATATATATATATATATATATATATATATATATATATATATATAAGACTCTTGAACTTAATGCACGATTACTTGTTGAGGATTCAAGGAATTTGAACTTGATGAGTTATCATAGGCTCAAAGTCATTAGGAAGAATATTTAAGTAATCTTGTGAGTTAATTGTAACGTGAAATTGAAATTCATATGTTTGTGAATGCATGAGAGTGAATTCATGAGAGTGAATGCTTGTTGAGGATTCAAGGAATGAGAACTTGATTAGTTATCGTAGGCTCAAAGTCATTAAAAATAATATTTGAGAAATCTTGTGAGTTGATTTTAACATGAAATTGGAATTGAGATGTTTGTTAATGCATGAGAGTAAAGTGAATAAAACCCAATCTTGACAATTGTAAATATTCTATATTAAATTTTTGTTGCGCACCAACTATTTGATAAAAATATAAAAAATAACTTATTTATGTTTTTGTTAACTTTATTGTCTAATTGAGTCATAAATTGCAAGAGTTGTCATGTTGCACAAATTCTTATGAAATTTATTACTTGTTACTTGTGACCGGTTTTCCATTAACATGCCAATTGTATGTATTAGAGAAAAAATATAAATTGTCTCATTGGTTTGAAATACACCAAATACATGCTTGTTGTAATGATTTCATATTATAAATAAAAAAGTTTGAATATTTGCATAAATGTCAATATTGTGGAGTATCACATTACAAAGTAAAAGATAACAACAAATGTTAAGAAAATGAAATGAAGTATCATCTAGCAAAAGTTTTATTATATCTTCCATCAATTTAAAGGTTAAAGTGATTACCTTTTAGTGAACATAACTAACAAATAGTACATGGTATGCAAATAAAAGAAAAAATACTAGACAAGAGAGAATGAGAGAAGAATGATTTCTGATGATGTGTTTTGGAGTGAAAGAAGTGCTCTATTTATAGAGTTGGTTAACCAGGCCCATGATCCAAAAGATCCAAAATATCTAGCAAAATATCTGCCAAAGAAATGATTTTTTAATAAAATCAGAACGTTAAAATAAGAACGTTGGGATTGCCTTGTGGGGAAAGATATTCACTGAATAATATTTAAACCAACTCCCGAGCCTTGTAGGAAGGCATTTGACAAAGGAAAGAGAAAACGTTTATTCAACAATGTTTCTCAACATTTTCAGAAGACCTTTTGCGATATAAATATAACAACCCCCCACATATTGCAAAAGTCGAGCAAGAAAAGAAAATTTCCTAGGTTTTATAAGATGTAAAGTTTCAGAGTTGGTATAGCAAGCTATATGAACCAGTCCTAGATCGAGAAACTTAACACACAGTGTAGTTGGTATTGCAAGCTCTATGAGCCAAAGACACTTAAGTGTGTTAGAGGTTTATCAATCATAGTACACCCCCATAATCCTTGTTGTTATCGCTATGGTGCGCTTACTAAGCCATGCGCGTGCCCGTGTTCATGAGTGCTCTAGAGATCATGCCAAGATCTCATGTAAGAGGCCCCACTTGACACTCATATAGGTGATTTCATCAAGTGTATGCTGCAAATCATACATCACCCATAAGGGATGTGAAGATCATTAAAAACTTTGTTTAATTACAAAGTTTAACCTCTCAATAATGTATTTTCTAGCACTTTCACATACACCATAGGAATGGACATATTTGATTTAAAATCAAATTAGTGCTATCAAAACTAACAAGTGACTTATTTTTACCCATATGAACCTTATTCATGGGATCTCCAATCACAAAGGTTGGGTTACCATCACTTGTTTGTTTGCTAGTGGCTTAAGTCTCTGATGAGTGCATATTTATGTCCACATTTATGCTTTAAAATTCAAATTTTGATAGGATAATTATGCTTAAATAATTGATTTTAAGTGAATTTGTGATGATTGGAATTGTTGGGTTTGGGAATTAAAGAGGCTTAGTGTTTAGCGCATAAAATATTCTTGAATTTTAGCGCATAAAATATTCTTGAATTTTAGCGCATAAAATTTTTATTTGTGCAGCTGAAATTATAAGTTATATTGGTCCAAATGGCAATTCAAGGCCCAAAATCAGATTTTATTTGGAAAATAATATACAAATGGGCCAAACTGACAGACTTTACCCTTGCACCTCCTAAAATTCCTACATACACTCCTATTTCTGAAACAGGCCAACAACCAAGCCCAAACACTAAGCCTTTTCTACTACACCTCCTAAATTTTCCTACCCATACCCCTCCTAAGCCAAACTTCACCAGATCATGCCACGTGGCAGTCCACCACTAACAGATTGAACCACTCAGATGATGCCACATCACTGATCCTTGCACTCACTAGTGAACCACTCAGAACATGCCACATCATCCTTGTCTTCTCTAACAGAGAAACCCTAATCCAGCCTAACCCTAGCCGCCACTGTCGTGCCGCCGCCGCAAGCCCAACGCCACTCCTTCGCCGCCAGCAGCACCACCAAGAGAGCACTCTCTCCTTCACGCAAGAGTTCGAAGCCGCCGCGCCGTTGCCGCAACCAAGCGTCCCCAGCAGCGTCACCAACCTCCATTCGTCTCGCTCGTGCTGCCACCACCAAATCGTCAAAATCGCGCCACCGCGCCGCTTCATCACCGGACAGCCACCATCAAGGCGCGACTTTCTAGCCACTATCAGCGAGTTCGTCTTCGCATCATCACCATCACGCCGCTGCAGAAGCCACCGTCGCGAAACGCCACCATCGTGAGACAAAGCGCGACCTCCATGGCCGCCACGACACCGCGCCGTTCTCGCGACTTTCTTCCACAGCCACCATCATCTTCTTCGCATCAATGCCGCATCGCCAATGTCGCGCCTCCATCATCAACGAGAGTCATCCGCTTCGTCACCGGACCTGCATCAGATTCGCGGCAGAGGTGGAGGGGGAAGCCTTTCCCAATCTGAAACCCTAATTGGGGAAGGAAGAGGGCAGCCACGTGGTGAGCTCCCATTGGGCGCGACCTCTCTGGTCAAAGCTAGTCAACAGGGGTTTCTGGTGCAATTTTGGAGAAATTCTGAAGGGGCTAAAGTGCAGATAGAGGAAATTTCAGGGCTTATATGTAATTTTGAAAAGTCAGAAAAGATAAAGGATAAATTCAGTTGTTGAATTAATTTAATTTGGGAATATTAACATAAAATATCTTCCAAATAATGTTATAATTATCTAAATCTTTTAGTTATTTGGAAGATATAAGATCAAAGATTCTATCAACTGAATATTCAGAGTCCAAGCCCAATCAAGCCCTATATAAAGAGACCCAGGGGGACTTCAATTCATTCATTCTCTCATACTCCTCTCACTTTTCTTTCATCTTGTATTCAACTCCATTCATGGAGAGCTAAGCATCTAGGGCTATTCTGCTGTAATTCCATTATGGATTCTGAGGTTAGATTGAGTTAATGCGATTGTTTACTTTGGTTATTGATTTAAGTTGTTCTCTCTATGTCTTTCATCTCTCTATCTTGTTAAAAGCAAACATTTTTGCATCATAATATGTTTGAATCTACATGCATATTGATTATATGAGTTTTAGGGTTTCTAGGTTAAAATTGAGAATCTACTTTGATTTAATTTAGGAACTTTCATATGATTAAATGGTTTTTACTATCAATTGAGAATGTACTTTGATTGATTAGTAATAATTTCAACTATAATCAATTGAGAATTTACTTTGATTGATTAGCTTTTAATTTGGTTAGGAGATTTAAGAATAGACATGATTAAACACAATAGAATTTGATTGAGAATGTACTTTGGTTGAATTTATTGTGAATAATCTAGAAAGGTTTTGCATTTGATTGAGAATTTACTTTGGTTAAATGCATGATCGCCCTCAAATTAATTAAGAATGTACTTTAATTAATTTGAAACTTAAACAATAAACAATTGAACAATTATCCGTGAATAACCGATGATGAATCTATCTTGGAAAAGCAGTGGAATTAGCCTATTTCATCGTAACTGTTTTTAAGTTTCTTATTTATTCTTTAAACACTCTTCAACCATTACTTTTATTCATAAGCATTGCATAGCATTCGTAAGAGTCATAGATATTCAAAAGCAATTCTGTGTTCGTTGGGAGACGACTCAAGGTTACTTCAACCCTGTCTACTTTCTTGAATACTACTTGGCAATACTAAAGTTGCCTTGAAAAGTAGTATTAATTTGATAGCTTCAACGACAGCCTATCAAATTTGGCGCCGTTGCCGGGGAATACGGTTAGTATTTTAAATATTTTGATTCTTATTTTGATTTTTCTTTTATTTTTTTTATTTTATTTATTTATTTATTTTTTTATATTTTTACCTTTATTTTTTTTATTTAACGCACATACATTTAATATAATTTGAGTTATTTTATAGTCTTTAGTCATTCTTGGTTTAGCAAAAAAAATCTTTGTTCTTGTTTTTATTAAGAATTTCTCTTGAGAAATACTTGAGGCTAGTTTGAATACACTCTGGCTAGGAAAGACTTGGTACTTAAGTTGTCCATTGTGACGCACCTCTCTTTCCTGGGAGTGGATCCAACAAGTCTCTCTTATCTCTTATTTGAAATCTTTATCTAGAGCAAGAACAAAAGAAAAAGAGAAGTAACAGAGGAACAACTTCCAGCATATTGCGTAGTGCATGACCAGAGCTAACCCGGGAGAATTTTATCAAATTAACCCGGAAGTTGAAAGGAATCTGCGTAAGCTGCGGAGAAGATTGAAATTTGGGTGTTCTACTGAGGGAACACTTCCTACATCTGAAGTCATTCCACCTTCATTATCTCCAATCACAAACAGACCATCCAATCCTTTACCTGATCCTAACCCAAACAATATGGCACAAAGAACCATCAGACAATTATCCACCTCCCACAATACAGCTATCCGAAGTAACATTGAATATCCAAATGAGGAGTGGGAGCTGAGACCTGACCTGTTAAATGCCTTACCAAAGTTCAATGCGTTATCAAGGGAGAATCCACACAAGCACTTGAGACAATTTCACATGTTGTGTGAAAACTTTAGATCTCCCAGGATCACAATAGAGAGCCTTAAAATGAGAGCTTTTCCTTTTACTCTTCAAGGCGCAGCTCAAGATTGGTGGTATTATCTCTCTGCACAGATTACAAATTGGGAAACTATTGAAAGACTCTTTCTTGAGAAGTATTTTCCTGCATCCAGATTATCAGCTATCCGCAGAGAAATTCAAGATATAAGACAGAGAGATAGAGAGAATCTTAGTGAATATTGGGAAAGATTCAAGAAACTATGTTCTTCATGCCCTCAACTCCAAATGGAAGTTTTGATTCTAAGCTTTTATAAAGGCTTAAGTCCTACTGATAGGTCATGGGCAGATGCTGCAAGCGGAAGATCTTTCTTAGACAGGTCACCAGAAGATGGTATAGATCTAATAGAACGGAAGGCAGTAGACAATCAACAGTATGGCACAAGAGAAAATTCAGTGACTTTGTTGAAGGGAGTGCATGAAATTGATAATGGTGCAGTTGATGGAAAGAGGATAGATAAAAGATTGAATAAGCTAGAAAGCAAACTCGACGAGATTGCAAGTTTGTTTAAAACCTCAACTCCACAAATTGTTAAGAAGTGTGGAATTTGCATTTCAATTAACCATTATACTGATGAATGTCCTAGCTTGGTGGAGACCATTGTGGAAAACCCATCTTAAGCTTTTGCTGCAAACATGATTGGAGGAAATAGACCATACCAGAATTATCATGATTCGTCCTCCAATAGATATCAGCAAAACAAGCAACCTTATGTTCCACCTCAACAAAGGCAGCAATCTCAGCCTGAAATGTCAATACAAGATTTCATGAAAACAATACTTGAGCAAAATTCAGAAATCAAGAAATCAATTGTAGAGTTGACTCAAAGGGTGGAAAAATTAGAGGCTAAGGAGTCAAATAAACTACCTGCACAAACAATGATCAACCCGCAAAATGTAAGTGCTATTACTTTGAGAACAGGTAAGCAAGTAGAAGGCCCTGAAGGAGCCCAAGAGGATGAAGATAAGGAGAAAGAAGGAGCGCAAATTGGTGACAATGGAGGACCAAGTGAACCATCACCTGAGACTACCACTGATAAATCCAGGTTAGTATCCTCTAACTCTTCTTCTAAAAATTCTTCTTCATCTTATTCTCCACCTCCTCCATATCCAAATCGGTTGAAGCCGAGAAACAAAAAAATGGAGGAATTAGACCAAGAGATTTTAAATATTTTCAAGAAGGTGGAGATTAATATTCCTTTGCTAGATGCTGCTAAGCAAATCCCTAAATACGCAAAGTTTTTAAAAGAAATTTGCACAAATAGAAGGCGTTTTAGGGATAATGAGGTTGTGAATTTGGGAAGAAATGTGTCAAGCTTGATTAAGAAGCATATTGAAATACCGCGAAAATGCAAGGATCCAGGTATGTTTTCTGTTCCTTGTGTTATTGGAAATTCAAAGTTTGACAATGCCATGCTAGATTTAGGGGCTTCCATAAATGTAATGTCTTTATCAGTGTTTACTTCTCTATCTTTGGGACCTCTTAAGACTACTAGTGTGGTCATTCAACTGGCCAATCGTAGCACAGTTAACCCTGCAGGTGTGCTTGAGGACGTCCTTGTCCGAGTAGACAAATTAATTTTTCCTACAGATTTCTATATCTTGGACATGAAGGATGATGAAGGAATCAGTCCAACAACTATTATCTTGGGAAGACCTCTCATGATGACAGCACGAACCAAGATAGATGTGCATGCAGGATCATTGACAATAGAGATAGGAGACGAGAAGGTGCGGTTCAACGTGTTGGAAGCTGGGAAGCACCAGATTAAAGAGCATTCTTTGTTTTGTATTGATTTATCAAGTGATGTTGTAAACAATTTTTCTTTTTCAAATATGTCGTCCCTAATTTTGGACGAAAAAGGAAACTGTAAAGCAGGTGATATTGAGGACGCGGTATTAATAGATGATACCTCTGTGCCATCCGAGTGTGATGTTGAGGTGGCTGAGATTACCTTAGGCAGTAAAATTTTTCCATCTGTGGTGCAGCCACCCATTTTGGAGTTGAAACCTTTACCATCCCATTTGAAATATGCTTATCTTGAGAGGGATGGGAAACTCCCTGTTATTATATCTGCATTGCTTACTGATGAGCAGGAAAAACAACTATTACAGGTTACCAGAGACCACAAGAAAGCAATAGGGTGGACTTTAGCAGATATTCCTGGTATTAGCCCTTCTTTTTGCATGCATAGAATACATTTGGAGGAGGATGCTAAACCAGTGAGACAACCTCAAGGAAGACTAAATCCTCAACTGATGGGGGTTGTAAAGAAAAAGGACACCAAGTTGCTACAAACAGGTCTTATATATTCAAATTCTAACAGCACTTGGGTAGGCCTTATACATGTGGTTCCCGAGAAATATGGAATCACAATGGTCAAGAACGAGAAGGACATGTTGACTCCTATTCAAGACAAAGGTGGGTCACATAATGTAGTAGTTGACCATCTTAATAGGATTGAAAAGGGAAAAGATAACATTCCTATCCAGGATGACTTTTCCAATGAAGTCTTACTAGCATTCCTTCCACCATGAAGGAGGTAAGTTCCCTCATACTTTTTCTTTGCATTTTATATATAAGACATACATTGAGGACAATGCATAGTTTAAGTGTGGGGGTGTGGGGAAACAACTAATTTTGTTCCCTATTTTGTTTGTCTATTTTGTTTGTTTTTAATAAATATTTGCATTGGATTTGAGAGTTTGAATCAGTAACTGGAATGATCATGAATTCAAGAGAAAAAAAAATCGAGTCATGTTGATTGCTTTTACAATTTGCTGATTGAGTTGACTTGAGAATTTGCTGATTAAATCTTTTGTGAAAGAAATTTGAACCATGTGAGTTTTGGACTTAATGTTAAGGATGGACCACCATGTGCCATACCTATTTTTCTTGTGTGATTTGTCCATGTTTTGTTGATACTGTAATAGTTAGCTTGATTCTATGTTGTGCAACTAAGGTGAATATGCATGATTTGATATGATTGAGGCATTTCTTGTTTTAGTTACTTGGCCAAGTAAACTTGTCCTAACATTAATCCATTGGAACCCTCTTTGAGCCTTAAGCCTATTTTTCTTGTTCCCAGTCATTGTCAAATGAGAAAAGAAGAAAAATCATATGTTCCTTACCTTAGGAAAGAAGAAGGAGTAATGGATTCTGTTAGAAGTAAAGTGATGAATAAGTGTGTGGGTGAGTACCTCACCCACAAAACAATAAAAAGGGTAAAAAGGAAGATGAAAAGTTGAAGTTTTAAAAGAAAAAAAAAATCTTCCTTAAAAGAGCAAGAAATAGAGTTGTTTTTGAAATCAAATGTCATTACTCTTTCTATATCAATTTCAAAAACTCAGAAAATCCAGGAAAATTCCCTACCTTTGCCTTGGCCTCAATAAAACCTGAAAAAGCCCTCATGATCAATAATTGCATGTTTACTGAAGTGTGTGAATGTTAGAGTCTTGCTAAATATAAAGGGTGTCTACTTACATGGGTATTTTGAGTGTAAACACAAGCCAAAAACACTTGAGAGAGTTGAGGAGAAATATATACATGTTGACTTGAGTGTTGTCTTTCATATTTGATTTTCTCGGGAATTCAAAAAGGTTAACTCGTGTGTGAAGAATAAAGTGATTCCATTTGCATGTCCATGACAAAGTAATGCCTAAATGATTGATCTATGTCTGGTGATGCTCATTCTTTTGATCCAAATGCAACTATGAAATAAAATGATTCAGAACAAAGTCTTGGAATTAATCAATTTTGCCCAGGAGTGCAAAAGGATAAGTGTGGAGGTGTGATGAGTGCATATTTATGCCGACATTTATGCTTTAAAATTCAAATTTTGATAGAATAATTATGCTTAAATAATTGATTTTAAGTGAATTTGTGATGATTGGAATTGTTGGGTTTGGAAATTAAAGAGACGTAAAAAGTGAGTTTTAGCGCATAAAATATTCTTGGATGTTCTTACGTTTATTTGTGCAGCTGAAATTATAAGTTATATTAGTCCAAATGGCAATTCAAGGCCCAAAATCAGATTTTATTTGAAAAATAATATACAAATGGGCTAAACTGACAGACTTTACCCTTGCACCTCCTAAAATTCCTACATACACTCCTATTTCTAAAACAGGCCAACAACCAAGCCCAAAAACTAAGCCTTTTCTACTACACCTCCTAAATTTTCCTACCCATACCCCTCCTAAGCCAAACTTCACCAGATCATGCCACGTGGCAGTCCACCACTAACAGATTGAACCACTCAGATGATGCCACATCACTGATCCTTGCACTCACTAGTGAACCACTCAGAACATCCCACGTCAGCCTTGTCTTCTCTAGCCGCCACTGCCGTGCCGCCGCCGCAAGCCCAACGCCACTGCTCCGCCGCCAGCAGCACCACCACGAGAGCACTCTCTCCTTCACGCAAGAGTTCGAAGCCGCCGCGCCGTTGCCGCAACCAAGCGTCCCCAGCAGCGTCACCAACCTCCATTTGTCTCGCTCGTGCCGCCACCACCAAATCATCAGAATCGCGCCACTGCGCCGCTTCGTCACCGGACAACCACCATCAAGGCGCGACTTTCTAGCTGCCATCCGCGAGTTTGTCTTCGCATCATCACCATCACACCACTGCAGAAACCACCGTCACGAAACGCCATCATCGCGAGACAAAGCGCGACCTCCATGGCATATTGATTATATGAGTTTTAGGGTTTCTAGGTTTAAATTGAGAATCTATTTTGATTTAATTTAGGAACTTTCATATGATTAAATGGTTTTTACTATCAATTGAGAATGTACTTTGATTGATTAGTAATAATTTCAACTATAATCAATTGAGAATTTACTTTGATTGATTAGCTTTTAATTTGGTTAGGAGATTTAAGAATAGACATGATTAAACACAATAGAATTTGATTGAGAATGTACTTTGGTTGAATTTATTGTGAATAATCTAGAAAGATTTTTCATTTGATTGAGAATTTACTTTGGTTAAATGCATGATCGCCCTCAAATTAATTAAGAATGTACTTTAATTAATTTGAAACTTAAACAATAAACAATTGAACAATTATCCATGAATAACCGATGATGAATCTATCTTGGAAAAGTAGTGGAATTAGCCTATTTCATCGTAACTGTTTTTAAGTTTCTTATTTATTCTTTAAACTCTCTTCAACCATTACTTTTATTCATAAGCATTGCATAGCATTCGTAAGAGTCACAGATATTCAAAAGCAATTCCGTGTTCGTTGGGAGACGACTCAGGGTTACTTCAACCCTGTCTACTTTCTTGAATACTACTTGGCAATACTGAAGTTGCCTTGAAAAGTAGTATTAATTTGATAGCTTCAACGACAGCCTATCAGTCTCATTCCCCTCGATGTTTCTAAGATCATATTTCTTCCCAAGGGTTTTGTTAGAGAATCTGCTAGATTCCGTTCTGACTTCACATAGTCAATGGAAATAGTCTCACTCTTTAGCATCTGCTTCACCAAATTATGTCTCAATTGGATATGTTTATTCTTTCCATTGTAATTCTTGTTTTTAGCTATAGCTATTACCGATTGGCAATCATAATGTATTGACACTGACGGGGTTGGTTTCATTCCTAGTGGAATGTTTGCTAAGAAGTTTTTCAACCACTCAACCTCACTACCAACCATCTCAAGAGCGACAAACTTAGATTCCATTGTTGATCTTGCAATAATTGTTTGATTGGCTTATCTCCATGTAATCGCACCACCCCCAAGTGTCAATACATAACCATTAGTGGATTTTGTCTCATCTGAATTAGAGATCCAGTTAGCATCACTGTACCCTTCTAGTACAGCGGGAAATCCACTATATTCAATGGCATAATCCATTGAACCTCTTAAGCTTGGAAAGTGCATCCCAATATTCTTGATTTGGGCATTGAGTGTACCTACTCAGTCTACCTACTGCATAAGCAATATCATGCCTAGAAAAACTCATCAAGTGTAGTAACCTCCTAATTATCTGGACATACTGAGGCTGAGATAATGATTCTCCTCTATTTTTCATTAATTTAGAGTTAGCATCATAAGGGGTACTCACGGATTTGAAATCAAAATATCCAAACTTCTTAAGAAGTTTCTCAATGTATTATTCTTGGGATAGTAATATACTATATCCCTTCCTTATGATTCTAACACCTAAAATTACATTGGCTTCACCCATGTCTTTCATTTCAAAGTTCGATTCTAGAAACATTTTTGTTCTAGCAACAATTTCATTGCATGTACCAAAACTTAACATGTCATCCACATACAAACATATAATGACACAATCACCATTTTCAAATTTAGAGTACACACATTTATCAGCATCATTATGTGAAAAACTATCACATAACAATACATTATCAAGTTTTTCATGTCATTGTTTTGGTGCTTGTTTCAAATCAGCTAGATCAGTATGAATTAACCCTAACAATTCCGTTTGACGTTCTAAAGAAAAATAAGTTTTCTTTGTTATTTTAGATTCTACACATATATCACATTTACTACTCTGTTTATCATGTATATTAATTAATCCTAGTTGTTGTAATTTCATAACATAGAAAGAATTCAAATGTCCTAAGCTAGCATGCCATATATCATATGAATCAACAATATAAGTAGAAGAAGACAATTCATTAATATATTCATAAATGTTAAGTACAAAGAGACCTTGATCACAATATCCATTCCCCACAAAACCATTATTTTTTGTCATTACAATCTTGTCCAACTTGAATGACACTTTAACCCTCACTTTTCCCAGTAGTGCTACAAAGATTAAATTAACTCTGATTGATGGCACATGTAGTACATCGCTCAAGGCCAGAGTCTTTCTAGATGTGAGTTTGAGAAGAACTTTCCCTTTTCCCAGAATAGGAGTGGTCCTGGAATCACTGAGGTAGACGTGTTCTTCTCCATCCCCTACACTAGTGTAAGAGGTAAAAGCACTTCTGTTTGCACAAATATGCCTGGTAGCATCAGAGTCTACCACCCACTTACTCACATTGATCATCATATTTACTCGAGAAACGATTGCAGTAATAATGTCATCTGTTTCGGCTATATTGGCCTTTGGAGGATTGACGTTTCTTGCTCTACGTCTGCACTATGGTGCATGATGGCCCGACTTCCCACATACGAAACAATTTCCTTTCTTCTTAAAGGTGGGGTTAGATGCGTTAGGGAGATATTTTCGAAAATGATTTTTCTTATTGTGATCAAGTTTGTGTACGTACCTTTTTGGAGTAGGTTTGTCTTTTATCATGTTTGCTTTTGCAGACAACGCTTTGGTCCTTACAACAACACATTTTTTCATGTTGGTATCTTTAATAATTATGTGAGTGATCAGCTCTGAAAGTGACATTTTCTTGTGTCTGTGTTTCAGTTGTTACTTGTAATCAGTCCAGGAATGCGACAGTTTCTCAATCAGAAGCTCTAAAACAAACTCATCTGGTAGAAGAACGTTCTTCGCTTTGAAATCTTCGAGCAGTTTGTGGTACTCAATGATTTGCGACTTTATGTCCTTGTCTTCAAACATTTCCCAGCGATAGTAATTCCCAATGATGAATCTTTGTCTGACGATATCTTCAGTAGTGTATTAGATAATCAACGAAATCCAAATGTCTTTCGCTTCCTTATAGGAACAGTACACATCGAACAAATCATTAGAGAGTGCACTACGTAAAGTATGGCGGCATACCTTGTTTGCATGAACCCAATCTTCAACTTGTTTTGAATTTGGAGGGAGACTAGAGTCGGGTTTTGAAGATGAAAGAGCAAAGGAGACTCCATACATGTCTAAGAGGGTTGACACACGTTCTTGCCAGCACCGAAAATTCTAACTAGAGAAGACTTCAATTTTTGATACATCTCAGAAAGGTTTCGTGAAGATCGTTTGGGTTCCGAAAACAATTTTCTGATTCTCCGAGATTAAGTTGTTGTTGTCAACCATAAGTCCTTAAGATTGTTGTAGAAGCTGACAATAAAAGAATAAAGATCATGAACAAAGGATTTCCTGAGGTGTGTAGATCACTGTCCTTAAGGACCTATCTGTTTAATGGCGTTAAAATTGATAACAGTGAGCTGACTGTGAATGTGAGGTGTACAAAAAATGTCATCATGGCAATGAGTTGGGCTAAATTAGTTGACGTGGCAGCCAATAAACTATAGTACGTGTTTTAAAATTGGAGCAATTAAATAATTAGGATTTTTAGGTCATAAATTGGGAATTTTTCATTCCTTGCAGGAGATTGACGTTCTCCCTCCCGACCTCCCCTAAATCCCGCATCCCCGCTCGGATCGACCCTCGCCGTATCCTCTCTCCCGGAAGAGTCCCCCCATTAACTTCGATCCCGTAGTCGCTACCTCCGCTCCCTCCCCCTCTCCGGAACCGCCGCTTCCACGACCTTCGGCACTGGTAGCCGGCGACATGGATGCGAGGATGAGTCTGAGAGGGAAGAACGACGAGTGCATGGTTTTGGAGGTGAACTCCGAGGTTTTGTGCACGAATTCCGAAGTGTTCACGGTGTTGATAGAGGATTACAAGAAAATGGTTGCGTCTTGGAGTAGGAGTAACAAAATGTGTGGAATAGAGGTTCCTAAAGTTGAGAACTTGGGCGTGTTCAGAGAGACAATTGAGCTCATGTTAGAAAACGACGATTGCCTCACCAAACAACTTCTTAACATCGACGTTTTTCGATGCATTGACGTTTTGGAGGTTCACATCTCACTTTACTTTTCTATATACAGATAAAAGAAAACAATTTCTTTTTTTAAAATTAAATTATGGGTCTGTGTTGTTTTCCTTTGGAGGACTTCTCGTACTTATTAGTTCTTCAGGTCTTTGATTGCTGGTATCAATCTCTTTTGTTGTTCTTATTTCATGTACTGTAGTGCACTTATGTAATAGTGCAAGAGTTTTTCAAGTAGAAAGCTTAGATGAAATTTTTTAGATCTTGTTTGTTGCTGCTTATACATCAGGAACTAGTTTTCATCTGAATAATTCATGTAGTAAAACTGTGAAATAGATTACCAAGATAAATCTTTCTTCGCTTAACAATCTCCTTCGAGAACGTCAATCTTCGAGAACGACAATCTCCTTCGACACTATCTTGCAATTCAATGAATGAAAAATCCCCAATTTATGACCTAAATTTCCTAATGTTTTTATTTCCACGATTAAAAATCCTAATTATTTAATTTCCCCAATTAAAAACACGTAATATAATCTATTGGCTGTCATGTCAACTAATTTAGGCCAACTTATTGCCACCACGACATTTTTTGCACACCTCACATCCACAATCAGTTCACCGTTATCAATTTTAATGTCGTTAAACGGATAGGACTGAAGTCATACAATTTTCATAACATAGGGACCCAATGTCTTCATTTTTAAAACTGGATACTAAACTGAAAATCAACTCTTAACACGGGAATGAAGTAAGCATTTAAGCCAAAAGAGAAAGAATGAAACCAAGAGAAGAGAGAATGAGAGAAAAATAATGTCTGATTATGTGTTTTGGAGTGAAAGAAGTGTTCTATTTATAGAGTTGGTGAACCAGACCTATGATCAAAAAGATCCAAAATATCTAGCAAAATATCTACTAAAGAAATGATTTTTTAATAAAATCATAACTTTAAAATAAGAACGTTGGGATTGCCTTACAGGAAAAGATATTCACTGAACGTTGGGAGGACATTTGACTAAAGTGAAAACGTTTATTTACCAACGTTTTTCAACATTTTTGATAGACCTTTTGCAAAAAATAATATATATATATATATATATATATATATATATATATATATATATATATATATATATATATATATATAACACATGAAACGTTATTTTTTATTATTAAATCACTTTTCAACATATGAAAACTTTAGTGAGTATAATGTTAAGGGTCATCATACTTGTTCAAATTGTGAAAAAAAAAAACACAAGTTATGTGCGATTGAAACAAAAAATAAGACAATTTATAATAGATATAGGAAATTTTTCTTATACACACCCATATTGAAGATTGAAAAAAAAAAACCTCTAATAGTTCTCACGAGAACAAAGTTTCCAAAGTTCTTTTAATTTATGAATAAGTTCATTAGCCGGATTAACACTTTCTTTGAAAAGACTAAAAAAAGTAATGAAAGAAAAGGTTAATATTCTAACATTCTATATTTGTGACATCTTGATATAAGACAATGTATGAATGCTATGTGAAAAAAAAGTGTTTTAGTCTCATTGACACACTATTAAACATTGAAGGCAAGATAAAATCATTTTGAAATAGAAATACCATAAGGTCCAAGACTTAAGAATAAGAAAAGATATATTCCACCAATATATCACCCTTTATTAAAATAAAAGAAAAGTTTATGTCAATATGTAAATGTATCTAGTTGAGTCATATATGAAGGTTTTAAAATTATAAAAAAATCCACATTAACCGAAAGCACCAATAGTTAAAAAAGATATATTATAAAAGAAGTTAGAATTGTAATTACTAGACAAAAATACATCCAACAAGAATGCCTACTTATATTTAAAGGTGATATTGTGGACTAACTCATCACATTTTAAGTATAACTTTGAAAATAATTATTAAAATATTAAAAAATTATAAACATATAAAACTCTTTGATTGATTGACTTTATAAAAATTTCTTACAGATATACTCCAGGTAAATTAATAAAAGAATCATATTTTAACTTCTTAAAAACGAATTATTTTCCACAATTATTCTCCTTCCAATCTCTTTAGTCACAATTAGAAGTGTCAAAAAATGTTGACTAACTGTTTTCCGTCGCTGTTGTGAAAATGGATAACTAACAAGGTACGAAAGCTACAGAGATACTCATAATTTGCTTTACTTTATATAGCAAATTACCTGCTCAACACGGCCCACCCATACTTTCTGGATAAGTTTAAACTTTTTCCTAAACTTTGCTTTCAACTTGAATAAATTAACTCTCTAATCTATTCATTTTTTTGGTAACTTTTCTTTACACGACAAAATAACACGAAGAAGAAGACGGGCATTAAAAAATTAAATAGGTGCTTATATGAGGATCATGTCATGATTTTCAAAATCCCATTTAAAGCTGTCTTTCAACAAAATCCCCCTACCATAAAATCTGCATAAAATAATTGTATTTACTGACGTATGCTTAGATTATTCTATGTAATTATAAATTAATAACGTGACGATACTTTACAATAGTACACCGAATTTGAGTGTATGATATACATTTGTTGGACTTTCAGGATACATTCTCAATCTTTAAGAACGAAAACAATTGGTGTGATCTTACTCTGGCAATTTTGGATAGGCTAACACCACATAGGAATGCAAAGTATATGTGTAAGTGTAAGAATAATGAAATAGTAAAAAACGTATTTTTTTTTTCTAACTATAAAGTAGTAGGAATCCCATGTTAAAAAAGAAAATTAACGAAAAAAAAACAAATAAAGGAAAACTAAAGAATCATGTACACCAGAATTCTGAAAAGTAAAAATTTCTGAAGACAATGAACAAAACCAGGACTATTTCATTACTGTCTGGTCTGCAAGATCATCTGTTTCGTGGATGGAAAATCTCAATACGTTATTGCTTCATTTAGTTCCTTGCTAGACCACCTCATCCTGGTTTATTAAGCAGTGTCATTTTTTCTTTTTTACTTTCTCTATTCTAGTCTATTGAGGGAATCTCCTCATCATAGCTTTAAGTAGTTGAAGATGTCTGTTCTTGAGGGGATTCTACCACTTCTGTCGCAGGTACTGTTCCGGTGACTAATCCTTTTCAATAAACAACAACCTTAAAGTTAGTCAAGATTAAGGAAATTTTAGTCGAAACAAAAAAATTGTTGCATTGTTTAGAGTTCAGATACTGAACCAGTGGTGGGAATTGAAGGAGAGGATGAAATAGGCTCTGAAAAACCAACAACTGTGAGCTCCTGAGACGTGTCTGGTATGACCTTTTTCACATAGGTTGTTGGAATAATCTGTCTGCCAAGGCCATAAAAGGGCTGGTAATATGCTGGATACCAGCGGAGGGGAAACTGCTGTCCACCATATGCATTATTGTAGTTCTGTATAGAACAACAACATAACTCTGATAAAAAAATTCTGAGAATAGTGGACACAGTTTAATCCCTACTTGTATACTATAATATCTCTACCCATATGAATTGTAACGATCGTGAACAAGTTTGGTGACATATAGCTTTCTAGCAATTCAAAGTTGGTTGAAAAGAAAAGCTACTTTATGAGAAAACTAACCATTTCATACAAGTCTTGTGGGTGAGTAAAACCAGGATACCTGAATGTTGGAGCAAAATGGTCACTTAGAATGACGATAAATTTGCAAGTATAAAAACAACTCACTCTCACACGTTTGAATCGCACACCTGTAGGTTGGATAGGAAATTGGGTAGTGAGGTATGTGTTGATTGTAATATGTGGAGGTGCCTTGCAATGGGACTGGTGCCATATTCCATGAAGGGCTACTGAATTTTTGTCTTCCTGAAACATTTTAAAGAGTGAGTATGCCACAGAGGAGGTTTAAAATTTTGAAACTTTATTAGCCACCGTGAGGATGGTTTGCATGCAAGGAATATTGATCAAATTTGCATAATCAAGTAAATTTAGGACTTAAAAAAAAATGAAAGACCTAACCTGTTGTTGATGGATCAAATTTCTGGGCACCAAGGGCTGCAAGGTTACAATTAGCTCTCCTTCCATCAATCACAGGATAGGGATCGAGACAAGCCCTTGATGCAGAATTTGGGTCCCTAAAGGTGACCTAAGAAACAGAAAGCAAAAGATATTAGAGTGAAAGGAATCAAGAGGAAAAACAGGTAGTGCTGAAAGAGTAGATAAGTGGGTTTTACAAAGCCATATCCTTTTGATCTTCCAGTGATTCTATCGGTGATGACAACCGCCTCTAAGATCTCCCCAAACTGATCAAAATAGCGTTTCAGAGAGTCTCTCTTTGTCTCCCAAGCCAATCCTCCAACAAAGATCTTAGTATAGGTTGTGTCACCAACTTGTTTTCCAAGGTTTGGACTCATCATCTTGTTTTGCCTTGGCTGTGACATCTGAATTCAATTCAGTTTACTAAACCCTGAAACGAAGGCTTAAAAGACAGTGTAAAAAACGGACAGGATCCCAGAAACAAGATTAGAAACAGGATCAAAAAGTCAGAGTAGCCGTTTGTTTGGTTGTTTAGCATGAACAGTGAACAATCAATCAAATCAATGCTTGAGAAAATCTTCCACCAACTGGTGCTCTAGTGATTCTCGTTTATTATGGAGAGAAAAAAATCCATGATTTTCGTACACAAACGTTTCCTCAGATTCCACGACGAAGATTCCCTTAACAAGAAAGTTAATCAACAGTCGAAGAATATAGGAAATAAAAACAGAGCGAAACAGGGGAAACGGGGAAACAGGGAAAGAAAAGAAAAAGGAAATTACACTACAAAATCCAATTATTTATTCGGGCAATATTTTTATTCATGTCATGATATATAATAAAAGAGTAACTTAGAAAGTAGGAAAAATGACCATAAAACAATAGTATTGGTATGTGACAATTCGTATTTTTAATTATAAAATTGAGTGAATAAAAGGTAGTAGTGTACCGTTTGATATGTTTGCCCATATCAAAACTTTCCAAACTTATTAAGTGTCCGAAGATACGTGCCTTGCTGTATTCAACTTTATATCTTTCATCATTTATTTAATAAAATTTATTCGTTTCCATATTATAATAATATGGAATATGAAATTATGATGCTTAACGCGTGGAATAATGTGTAGAAGCCATATGGGGCGTTTGGACCACGCAGAAAAAGAGAAAATCCATTGACTCTCCACTCCACTCTCACTCCAACCATCTTCATATTCCTGCCATTTCCATTTATGCAAAACACAAGCATCAATTTCATCTCATTTCCATTTATGGTATATAGTATAAATAATATGCTATTTACCTTTTTTATCCATTTGAGTCGAGAGAGGTAAATTTTATTCTACCACTCTACTCCGCAATCCTGGTTTATCCTTTTAGCTAAGGTACTTTTAATATAAGAAAAAAGTTGTCACCCCTTTAGGGTTAAACTTACCCACTTAGGGTACCCTTCAGTTTGAAAAAGTAGTGTTTTTGTAAAGTTGCATTCACACGATGATGAGGCATTCTTTATTGGATTAAAGAAAAGCATGTGAAAATGATTTTGATGGGTTTCAGCCAACCGCATTCCTTCAATCAAATTATTATATTTTAATGCAATTTGTTTTAGCATCCAAGGGCTCTTCAGCTTCTATTTCAAGTTACAATGCCACCAACAAAACAAACTCTATTTGGTATATGGTATCAGATATATAAAACAACACACAATTTGCTTATGTTTTTAATGCTAAATGCATAAATCATTCTAGGGATTGTTTATTCAATTTTGGGAATAGGGGTGAAGCAGACAAATTAGATTCACAGCCCAAAGACTCTCTAAGACTTCTTCAACTTTATTATACATTTTTATACATCTTTTTTAAATTATTGCATTCAAATGAATAATAATTATAATTACAATCAATTTTAGCAACAGTCAATTGTACGAAATTAATTATTGAAACAGTTTAATTTTCGATTCCGTTTCAAATACACATTTAATATCAGTACAAATGCCGTTATAATCTCGATGTTACTTCAGTGAAATAATGTTGTTCACATAGTTACCAAAAAAAAACACACACACAAGTCGACCAAAAAGTTAGTTTGTAACAAATTCTATAATAAATTTATATACATCTAAATTAAAAATTATGTATATTTTTTTCGTTAATTATTTTTTGAATAAACTTTCTTAGTTAAAAGATGTCGAAATTATCCACATTAGATGAAAACATTATTGACGGCAAGAAAAATTTAGAAAAATAAATAAATATAAGACATATTTACTTTCATAAACTAAATTAAGCACTTTTTCTGACTGGTTTAACTCAATAGGTTTAACATGTGCCTGAATTGTTATAAACTTTTCTGTTTCAAATTATTTTATTTTAAAAAATTTAATTATTGATATTTAAACTTTTATATTGACATTATTTATTTACATATTTCAGAAACTTATTTTTACGTTAAAATTTTCTTTCAAATCAAAGCACTTTAAATATACAATATTTGGCAATGACTAATTGCTTTAATTTAATATTCTTAAAAAACACTGATAAAAATAATATTGGAAATATGATAAATATATTTCTTAATTACTCTTCCCTTAAATTCATTTTTTTAATTAATCATCTTAAATATTTTACTTTGATATTTTAATACCTGTGTTTTAATCTGACTTGAATTACTTGTGCATATATATCTCATGATTTCATTTCTTCTTCTTAATTTCTAAGTTTTAAATTTGATACCCCACCATCAAATTACAAGTCCAAATAATAAAAAAAAAATGATAAAGAAAAAAACTGGTAACAACTAGTCAAAACTAAATAAAAAGATTCCGCGAAAAATAGCTTAAACTGTTTTAGAAAGAAAGTATACTCTTAAATTTATTAAAAAAAATAAAGGCTCAGATACACATAAGTTATTTTAATTTAATTGCTTGATAATTATTTTATCCCGCAAAATGTATAATAGGATATTCTTATTTCAGTTTAATTTCATTCAAAAAAATGTATATTAGTTTATTTCTTACAATATTAATTTTAGAATAAGGTTTAATTATTAGTGAGTCAACTAAATCAAAAAATGTTAGGTTATTAAAATAATATTTTAATTAATAAAAATAATATACTTTTTTTATTTTAATATTATTTTATATTAATCACAATAACATGATGCATAAAATAATAACACATTACTTATTCAAAGAAAAATTAAATAGTAAAAACTTAATTGAAAAGTATAAATTTGAGTACCTAATAGATAAAATAATAATAAAAATTTAATTAAAAATAAATAAATTTACAAAAAATATTTAAATTTAATTAAATCTTTTATTTTTTTATTAAAAATGACGTTACCTGATTGAATTAACCGTATCCAGTGGTCTACTCTAGATAGTTTGCATCGTCTTGGATGGAGTCCAGCCCATGAATTGGACTCAACCAAGGATCCGATGGGTTTTGCTATTCTCATCTTAATTTTACTTTCTTAAATCCACCTTCAACTTTTTGGGCTAGTGCTGAAAACATATATTTCCATTGTGAAAGACAATAAAATTTATGAGATATCTTTGGAATATTCATAAAAAAATATTTTTTGGATGAACATAGTCAACCTATTTTTAAAAGTACCAGTGAGAGAAGGAGAAAAAAAAGGTAAACATTTGCTTAAAGAATTTGATCTTTTTCTATTAGCATACTAACCAAGTACCAATATGAAAAAAAAAAAGTGGAACATGTTTCTTGTTGAGAATTTAAGATTGGATTTAAGTTTCATTATGTTAAGCATTATCAGAAATTTTTTATTTTAAAATTTTAAATTTAAAGTATTAAATTTTTATGTGATTGGATTTGGATGTCATTGATATTATATTTTTTTTTTAATACTCTCTTAAATCTTCCTCTCATAGAACGTCACTCTTAAGTCGAAAGTCACTCAGGGAACGTGATATAAGACAGAAACATAGGAAGACGGAAAAAGAAAAAAGAAAGTAATTAATATCCGATGTGGTTTGTCTGAAAAGCATAAAAGGTTTTAATTGGCTTGCTCATTTTGTCTTGTTTTATTACTGCAGTATGGTCCATCTGATTTTGTCCCTAACCACCCATTGCATTAGAACACAACTTGCTAAAGAAGAGTCTAATGTAATGATAGATAGAAGAGAAAAGCAAAGACAGAGAGAAGCGTGTGGAAATTTAGGACCTATAAACTCATTCACCAAGAAAAATGGTTACATGGACGATCATGCTCTTCGAAAGTAACTCAAGATTATTTAATTTGGAAATTTTGTATGAATTTCGCAAGCAATGAATGTTAGAGTGTGGACCACGATCTTGATTGTAATGGATGCCTCTAGATGAAGGACTATAGCAGACAATTTTTTCAACAAACACTTCAGGATTTTAGGTCTCTTCTTTCCAACTTTGGGTCCTAACAGAGGCCATTTAAAATTTGGCCACTGTAAGTAAATAAATAGTAACATTTTCATGTATATGATAGGGTGAATGATATGTGGAGCGATAACATTCAAGTATAGAGTAAAGAATTTTAATTAAAGATAAGAATTTTAATTAAAGATAAGAATTTTAATTAAAGAAAATATAAGAATTTTAATTAAAGGTAAGTGAGATATACACATTAAAGAAAAATATTAAAACTTAGAAAATAGAGTATTAAAATTGATAAGTGTTTTAAAGTAATGAGATCGATTATTTAAATGATAAAATAGTTCAATAACATAAATATAATTTTATAAACCGTCTCATTATACAAAACACTCATCATTTCTTTAAAATTCATTGTCTGAGTTCTCTCTCCCTTCTCTCTAATACTTTGTCCACATGAATAGATTTTAATACTTTGTCCACATGAATAGATTTCATTGTTAATGAAGTTTTGCGAGGAATTGAATTTAGTTTCGTGTTCATTTTAAAAAGAAATGCAAAGACTGATTAGAAGGGATTTGTGGGATTAATAACTTTTCTAACACCTGCAAATGTACTGAGACTTGAAGGGATGAAGTGTAAAAAGTCTTATTAGTCCTATAGTTATTATATAATTCCAACGCACACACAATGAGATTTCTTTTGCATGTTTTTAACGCACACCATGGGATTTCTAAATGCATACAAAATATATACTACCATTTTTTATTTTCCAGGTTACATATTTTTACCATAAAAAGTTATGTACATGAGAAGGTAAAGGATTCACACAAGAATTTATAATAGTAATTAATAATAGGTTTAAATCTGGATGGTCCTCGTATTTGTATGAGAATCTCAAGTGGATCCTCATATTTTCAACTGTCTCAATTGGATCCATATATTTGCAGAACGTCTCAATTGGGTCCAAATATTTGAAAAATTAAGCCAATTAAGTCATGTCCGTTAAGTTTTTACAAACAACGTTAAATGTGTTGAGGTGGAAATATTGAGATGGATATTTTATTAAAAAATATATGCTGTAGTGATGACATGAAATTTAATAAATTAAAAAAAATAGAATTATGATGCTCTCTTAATTTCCTTTTAATAAATAATATTTTTTTTTATTCAAAATCCTAATTGGATACATTAGGATGAAAACCCTTGATCAAGCCCTACATTTTAATATCCTAAGAAGAATTTTTCTCCCAGCCTTGGGTTTCCTTTCTCGCGAGGCTTAGTATCCTCCATTTTTTTCCTCTTCATCTTGTGAAATATCCAGAAGCTTGAAGCTTCTACTTTTTTTCTTCACCGCGACAGACTCAACGTTGGCGGCGAGGCACGACGAGGTCACGGCGAGGGCGTCCTGCAGCGGTGCCGTTTCCACGAGGGTTCAAAACTCCACCTTCTTTCTTCCCCCTTTCTCGCGGGCAACCAACTTGGAGGGATCATCGATGGCACTGCGATCTCGGCGAGAGCGCGGCGATGGTGCGGTAAAGACGCGACGTTCTCTTCGTGGCGGTGTGTGCTGTGATGGCTGCTTTTTGCGGTCTCATGGAGGCTCTTGTCACGGCCCTCAAAGCAACCACGAAGGTGGACGCGGGTTGGGTGCGAACGATGATGACTGGTGAAGGTGGTGGCGAAGCGTTGTAAGGGAGACTGACGCGGCAATAGAGTGAATCTTCCGTTTTGGCATTTTAGGGTTCTGAAATTTGAAAATTTGGGGTTTATTTCTGTGCTTAATTTTTGATCTTGCAACTGGGGTTTATGGGTTCACTCCACGATTGCAGCGTTTTGAGTTTTGGGTTTCTTCTTTTCGCGATTGCAGCGTTTTGAGATTTCTACTTTAGAAATCTTTCGTTAGGATTTTCTAATTCTTGCGGTTCTGGTTCTTGGTGATTGTTGGTGGTTACGCAAGAGGAGTAACCATGGGGTTGCGATGGACGACGTTGGCTGGCGTTGGTAGCCCGGGACCAAATCTCTTAGGGATTTAACCGCGAGTTGCTTGACTTGGTTCTCAAACTCAAGTTATTCTCCTTATTGGAAACAATTCTCCTGGATGAAAAGTGTGCAGACTAGGTTTGCGAGTAGGCCGATCTTACCGTCGGCAATGATTGGTTGGAGAAATAAATTTTACCATGTCAAAAACTCTTAATTTAAAAAAAAAATCAACGTAATAAAACATTTTTACTTCAGCGTGCACCACGTCATCACATTTTAACGTCGTTTGTGAAAATTTAATGGACAAGGCTTAATTAGCTTAATTTTTTAAATATTTGGACCCAATTTAGACATTTTGCAAATATATGGATCCAATTGAGATAGTTGAAAATATGAGGACCCACTTGAGATTCTCATAAAAATACGAGGACCATGCAAGGGTTTAAACCTTAATAATAATAATTATTATTATTTCAATTTATTAAATTACCATTTTTTACATTTTAATAAATAATTTTAATTTTTTTCTCCTTATAAACATTTTTACAATTAAATATAACCTTAACACTGTCAATTTATATTATTTTTATAACTAGGGGCATTGTGGTAATCTTTAATTTTTACTCATTAAACAATTTTTTTTATCTGTCACATCGGTCAAATTCTACACTAATTTTCATAAAGTTTCCTTCCAAATCCACTCTCATTCACCTCTAAATTCACTCAAGTAAACAATAAAAAATTTACCCTAAAATCCCCTAAAATTCATTCACTCACTCTCCCCCAAATCATCTCCCTAAAGTAAACACACCTAAGAGTTCTAACTCGGAGACATCTTTTTGACGATCAGGAAGTACCTAGGTGATAATGTATTATATCAAACTCCAGTGAGTCATGTACTTGTATTGGTGGAACAACCACTCATCCAAACTACCACATACAAGGTTAGTTTGTCAACCTTCTTTGGTCAATGTAAAGTCCATAGACTATGACCTTCTACACCTCTCACCATATACCCTATCCTTCTCTACTTGAGATTATATAGTTATTAGAGCAACGTGATAACTCTCAATAACGAATCCATATATCAATACATACACTAATGAAACGTCATAATAAAATCTGCCCCCAAAGATGCATGGAATTACACCCAACATATATATAATACACAACACAATATCATACATGAATAAACACTATAATACATTTATGCATGCATAAGCTACATTACATTTTGTATCAAACAGTTAAAGAAGAAGAAAATACCAAACATACACACTAACACTCAAAGGTGGTGTTTAGCGCCAAACTTCTTGCAAATGGTGACACTCAGCACTAGTCATGACGTTCAACGTCATTCTTTTCGCTCATCAACACACTTCTTCTGCCTAACGTCCTAAAACTAAATTTCTCCATACCTAAAGTACATGGATGGCACTCAGCGACATCCTAGCATTGCTCAACATCAAACCATTCACAATTTAGAATGCTCAACAATTCAAAACTGGTGTTCAACCGCCTAGAGCTAAAATGCTCCCAAACCTGCCAAATGAACTAATGTTAGTCTATTACCACTTAATGTTGTATCATAAAAGATTAGATGAAATTATGTGATTTTTGGGAAAATGGAATATGTTCAAATAGTGAAATTGGTATTCCTTCTTAGTAGTACTTTAGTCAATAACAATTTTTAATGTTAGGACACATACAAATTAGCTCAATTGATATGAGCCTAAGTTCCCCAATCAACACAAGCTCAACCAAGACAATTCAACATGACAAACATCCAACAGGCCAAACTCAGCAAATCAATGTCATCATACAACTCAATCATTCCTGGAATTCATAGTAAAATCATACAATTAGCAAGTACAATATATCAAGCACATAAAAACTATGCAATTAGCTTCCTTTACCTGAAAGACTGACCAAATTGTTCAAGAACCCTAAACCAACTTCAGAAGCATAGGAAGCCCTATATGTCCCTAGGAACAACACAAACATGATCAAGACAAACCATTGGGACTATTGATTATTAGAAACTCATATAGATAACTAAAAAAATGCATGCAAGTGCAAAAAGACTCACATGCATAAGATTAAGAAAAATATCAAGAAAAATGGCTAAAACTCAACTTACACGAACAAAGAAACTAATCAGTTCAAATTAAAGAGTTCATCGCAAGGATCAATCCTACTGTCTCGATTCTTCAATCAGATGAGTAAAGAGAAAGAAATCTTAGAGAGAAGCTAGATAATTATGGAAAAGTGATTTCTAGATAAATGATATGTTTTAGGTTTAATACATCATTTGCTCCCTACTTTTAAGAGTTTGGTTCAAAGTGATCCTAGCTTTTAAAAAAGTTCAGTAAGATCCCATATTTCGTTAAAAAATGTTTAATCTGGTCCTTTTCGCTCACGCCGTTAAAAACATAACGATGCAAATGACACCATCGCCAAACTTGAGTGAGTTGTGCAGTTTGATGAATACGTGGCTAAAAGAATTAAATGAAGAGAGAGAAACGTAAATGGTTGTTTGAAGAATTAAATGCAGAGTGAGAATACACCACTTTCACTCAATAACATTACACAACATCCATTCACACACAACCCAACCTATCCATATATCAACATCAAACGAATATAATCCATCATAAACATCAATCATAAAGATCAATACATTCATGACTTATTGTAGATTATCCTACTAACCATACACCAAGTACATAACCCAATATTTCTAAAACAACTATGTTCCCTCCATGATCAAGTATTCACGTCTCTCGGCTTCTATGGACACTACCTAACAATGCACCAGTTTTATATACCCACCTCCAGATTTCACCCTATATCACCCTATATACTATTCCACTCAATAATAACTCAAAAATGATATAATTTTCGAAACCCATAAAACTAGATATTTCATTGTTAGGACAACATCCGTATTACTAAAACAAAGAATCCTTGCTTATTAACAACGAAACCGTGACCATTAGATAACCTCTGCACCTCTCTCATCAATCTTTATATCTTAAAACAAAACTCCTTTAGCTTCCCTAGACCTATTTTATAGATCTAAAATTTAAAATCTGCATAACGAAAACCTTAGCATGTAACCCTTCACCATTCTTATAATCCACCCATGCAACCCCAGGATATCATTTGCGTACTTTACCTATCAACAAGGGATGTAGCAGCACATGCACAACAACAATTTCATGCACTTGGTATTACCCATTTATGATTTTCCTCCCAAAGTAGGTACCAGGAAAACCATTAAATGCCAATATCAAGAACCCCTTCTATCTCTTTGGATTCCAACGTCTACATTATACAGCAAGAAAATATAATATTTCTCTTCATCTTACCGTGGCCCCCACATGCATTGAAACTCTTCACTTGCAAAAAGAAAACATGCACTCATATCATTATGTGATGACAGTACATTACTCAACATTTATACTACCATATATTTAATACCCATCAAACATTCCATGCAATTACAAAATAATAATTTATTATACCCATTTACTCATGTTGGTATCTCTATTGAGAATACAACCCATCACCAATGCACTCTATTGTCATATTTCACTCATACAACACGTTAACACTTCCTACTCTTATTTACATTCTTAACCTAGCCAATCCACGGCTACCCTCCAAAGATTCACGATATGCACTTATCCCTTACTACAAAACCACATGCACTGTAATCCTTCAACCCGTGCATTCATATTTTGGGAATAACATCCCAAACCATTTTTTTCCTTAGCAACCCACAACCTTCCAATTGGGTATACTATCTATCCATACTGTTTCTCAAGATTAAAAAGTTTCAAAGGAAACGCATCATGCTCAATCAATACATTAAAAAGTTAACTCCCCTCACTTGGGTTTTCTAGTGAATTCTTTAAAGGTCCTTTGGTTTCTAGAAAATCCTGTAACTGCAACAAGGGCCCCTGCACAACTCCTTGGTACTCATAGTCTTCTCCCTATTACTCACTACGCTCAAGGTGGAGGACAAAAAGTGGTGGTTTTTCTCTTGCGCACTCTCTCAAGTTGTTCTAGAATGTAGCTTAGGGTTGCTTCTTATTTTGCACACAAGCCGCGAGAGGCAGCGCGTTCTTCCTTTCCCGCTGCCACCGTTGTTGAGGATACCCAGCTAGTGGCTCCCCCCGGGTCTCGCCAGACTCCCTCTAGTACCCATCGGGATAAGTCGGTGCGGTTCCCCACCGGTCTCGGTCCGATAGTGGTGGTGACGGCGTTGCTAGGATTTGCACCTAACTTACGTCATTTTTTAATTTTTTTAAAATATTTACACAGTGCAAACTCTTCAAACGTGCCACGTATTCATCAAAGCACAACTCACTCAGGTTTGGCCACGGTGGAATTTAGACCGTTATGTTTTTAATGGCGTGAGCGAAAAGGACCGGATTGAACATTTTTTGACGAAATATGGGGCCTTACTGAACTTTTTTAAAAGTTAGGATCACTTTCAACGAAACCCCTAAAAGATTAATATCACAAGTGAGTTGAATTCTCTTTTAGTGTGGATTTTTATAAGAAACTTATGCATTTCTTCTCAATAATAATATTTTTGGTATTTTTATATAAAATTGAAATGGTGAATTGAGATTAAATGGTGGGGGACTTTTGGTCTCGGTTCCAACCGAGGTAATATGTCCAAGGTTTCTGCTTCGGTTCCCCTGTAATTAATCTAATTAAATGTTTTGCAAGTGCCTTCCTTAGGTATGTAAGTGACTTCTCAGAAAGTGAAGTAGGAGTCTTGAATCTCTACATAAGACAAATGATATTAATTAGTGTATATAAATTCCAAATGATGGAGAAAAACAAAATTCATTAAATCTAAATATTACCATTTCCCAGCCTCTTGTGATATAGGGACGAATAATGTGTGTCATCCAATACATTGCGTATTATCCACACTCATATGATCCACTTTGTCTGTTACACTACAATAATCATCATAGTTGTAAATAGTTAGGGAAAATCATTAAAATCAAACAACTATAAGAAGTATGGCTTTAGCATATGTCAAACCTTGAGAGCAACCTATGCAAGCTTTCTACTGTAGCAGTTGATCTCCCAACCAACATCATACGTGCTGCAATGGAACTATAAAAAAAGGCTTTAGCATTCATTTATATAACAAAGAAACTCCAAACATTGAGGTTCTTGCCAATCAACTGCTTGTCTGAGATGTTTGGGAGGAGACTTGTGCAATGAGGAGAACCACACAACATAGCTCTCTAGTATGAAAATAATAAGTAACTGCCAATCGTGCTTGAAATTGATAATAACTTAATTGTTATATATTAAAATCACATATGGAACTTTGAAGTTTATAAACTTCACTTACCCAGATATATAAGGAATAAAATATATGTCATTCCCCATTGCAAAGCGGCTGGTGATATATGTTGTGATGTCATCAAAATTATTTGCTTCGTGAGTGACTTGGGGATCAATGAACCCATAGACATCATTGTACCCTAAGTTGTTACTTACACCAAACATATACCTGAAATAAAAAAATTACCTTTGATATAAGTATACTTGATATATAAATCAATTTTATATAAATAATTGCTCATAGACTTACATCATCCATAGCTGAATTAATGTAATATTCAACTCTTCTCTTCTCGACGCAAGCTCCTTGACATCTTGGCTATGCAGGTACATTGGGACCTAAGAGCCTCTCCCTAATACATTAACATCATATTCAACCTTAATAGGCTCATTTGCAATGATATCACAAAGTTGTTGCAATGTACTAAGATGATCGTCTTCAAATAAACGAATCTTCTCCCAGCCATGCGTCTATTGCTACATGGAAAAATAGGATAAGGTTCAACATCAATAACATGTAAACTTTAAAATTGAGAAGTGTAAAGTAGGAGTCGGGGGTCAGAAACAGAACCAACCAAGTGTTTAGGCCAAGCGATAAAAGACTGGAATGCTTGTTCCGTAGTGAAAATCTCATATGTGGGCAGAGGAACTAAGGCATCTGGTATGAAACAGTCGTTGCTTGAAACAATGTTCCATGAGCTACCAACATCGTCTCGGTACCATCTAAAATGTGTAGCAGACATGGACTAGCATCGTCCATGTCATCCCCTAGGACGGCTGGTGCTGAACAACTTCCTTTCCTGCTTCTCCCTGTCAGAGTAAATATTAGATTATACAAATAATAAATTATTCAACAAAAATGTTTATTAATTTTACCTGTGGGAGGCACAACATGTTTCTGTACTGGAGATGGCTGCGGGCGCATCCCAAAACTCTAAAACTACTGTTGGAACTAGAGCATAACTCTATCAGTCACTTATGTAGTGACTTCATCATACAATTCTACCCTAAGCTCTGTCCTAAGCCTTTTTGAGATCTCTTGTGTCAGTCTTTGTTCATGTTCTTTGTTGTATGTATATGAAGTCTGACGCGAAGAACTCCCAAAATATTCTTTAATGTCTACTCTAGTACTTGCAGCGCGCACTCGTCCAGGGTGCTCAGGTCGTCTAATTGCAGTGGTAAGAATATCCTAGCGACCCTCTACAGTGAATTAACCTTGGGAGCTCTGCTCAACCAAGGAGTCTTGTAACATAAAAAAATAACATTATTCTTTAAAAAGTTCAATGTAGTATGTATAATGAAACTATTATTATTTTAGGAATAGTGATAATTGACAATTTTTTCAGATATTTCTCGTGTAGTTTCAGAAGAGTAGGTGCCTGATGATCTTAAACGAGCCAACTTCCACTTCTCATGCCAGAAAGATAGAAAAGGAGGCTAGGGGCTACCACCCTCAGATGAGGGTTTACCTTCTGCCTTTTGCATGAGGATTTTCTCCTCAAGCTTCCTATACCCACCACGAGATAATAGGTGGGGGTTTTTATTTTGAGCACTTATTTCTTATGCTTTAGTTCTTGTTGCCTATCACATATAATGAATTAGTTTAAATGATATAAATTTGTTAATGAGGAATTGAATAATGTCAACTATATTAACCTGCCACGCCTCTGATGTCTGACTCTCTACAAAGAGACGTCAAGTCTCCTCATCGATGGTCTCCTTTGAAATAATCACATATTCAACATAAAAAGTTCTAAAAATAACATTGTAAAATTAAAAAGTTAAACTTTAAAATAATACCATCATACAAAATTATACAATCATACAAAATTTTTCAATCCTACAAAATTATACACATATTATATGATCATCCAATCACATATTCAATCATACAATCATACAAAATTATATGATCCTATTAAAAAGTGAACCTTAAACATTAATATAAGAGCCTGATAGTGTGAAAATCCAATAAAAAAGGACAATCCGCGATCAAAACCATAGAAAATTCAACTCTGCAAAATTCAAACCTACACAAATATACAAAAAATACTAGTTTTACAAACAAAAACAAACATCAAAACGCAAAGAAAAACAACGAAAATTTACCTCTAAGGAGGAGAATCGAAAAAACCAAATCAAAAGGACGTTTGAAACGATTTTGATCAGTTAAAAAGCTTCCTAACCATTGACAATGACCACGACAACAAGCAAAACCAAATTTAAACGGTGAAAAAGGGTGAAAAATGGAAGAAAATGACAATGGCAGTGGTGTGCTCTTGAGAGGATTTGCTGAAAATGTTTTATGCGAAGAAGACGACATTGTTCCTTTCGCGTTTTCTTTTTTTAACCTACGAAAGGTTATTACCTCCGTTCCTAATAAAATTGAGGCAATAAAGGGTCTACGGCCTCGGTTTCCCAGACAATCGAAGCCTATTCTCGAAAAAAAAAATTCACAATTAATATGAAATGGAAATTTTGAAATTTTTTTCAACCTTTTTGCCTCGATTCAGCGCCAAACCGAGGCCAAACCCTCTGTTAAATATTAAATTTTACTTAAATATTTAAATTTTGTTCAGATTATGGTCTATGACCTCGACTCCCCTAAGAACCAAGGTAAAATCCCCGACGATCTGACTGCTAAATTTAATGTAAGATTGCAAACGTGGAATGTCAGATTTTGGTAGGGGGTTTATGGCCTCGGTTCCTTAGAGAATCGAGGCCAAATCTCTGACCATTTAATTACCACATTTATGGGATCAGACTACAGATGTGGAATCAGGTCTTACAAGGGGTTTTGGCCTCGGTTCTGCATAGGGATTTTCATCAGACAGTTGATTGGAATGTTAGTTTCTTGCAGGGGTTTTTTGTCTCGGTTCTGCAGAGATCGGAGGCCAAAAGCCCTGCACAAGGATTTTCATCAAACAGTCGAGTAGATTGCCAGGTTCTTGCAGAGGTTTTGGCCTCGGTTCTACAGACAACCGAAGTCATATACCCTATACGGCTTCGGTTCCAAAGCAATTGATAACGATTGAAAATACCATTATTTGTGATGTAATTTTGATACTAAATGCACCTTTTTCTGCTTAGAAACTTGTTTAGAATCATGTTTTTCTGTTAAGTTGTGTGAATAAGAGAGTTGAGGTTGAATTTAATGATTTTATGACTAATTTCCCTTATTTTGATAAAAAAAATGAGATAATATGGAAAGCAGGGATGAATTGCCATGGAGATGGAGCTCAGAAAGGCTGAAAAAGCACCAGAAGAGAGGAGTGCTCGAAGCATGGGTGCCCTTTTTGGAGGCTTGAGTGCAGAAGAGTGGCGTTCACCGCCCGGGTGTAACATCCTCAAATATATAACAATTTATATAATAAGGACGTCATCATTCCAATAAAGAGAACAGTTAGAGTAGAATAGTAGTTTCGTAGTTGACATTACAGTCATCCACATAAAGGACAGAACTTAAAACTTTAACAGTTTAGAGTATTTAAAGACAACACCAATACTTAAATTAGAAATCCTGAAAAGACTATACTGCAGCATCAGCATCCTCCAACTCTTGCTCCAAGGAAACCTCCTCGACAATATCTGCTCCCATCCAAATGGATGATCATCGCCAAAGAAATATACCCAAGCAACACAAACACAGAAGCAAGGGTGAGCTAACATGCAACCAATCATTTATAAAACATGCATAATTACTTTAATGCACTCAACAAAACTCGTATAATAATTAAGTCAGACATACTCATACCATCATACAACAATCACATCATAAATACTCATCCATTACTTTGATACACTCGATATATTCCTTCCATGGTACTCAATAGAAACTCATTCCACAATACCCAATATACACTTATCCCCGACGATATGTTGATGAGCAATTCAACGGGAGGTTCCCCACTTGGGACGTCATTCTTAGTCCCCTCACTATGTCCAAAACTGGCACATAGACCAGGACATCCGGCCCTACATATCATTCACCAAGTTAGTCCCCTCACTATGTCCAAAACTGGCACATAGACCAGGACATCCGGCCCTACATATCATTCACCAAGTTAGTCCCCTCACTATGTCCAAAACCGGCACATAGACTAGGACATTCGGCCCTACATATCATTCACTAGGTTAGTCCCCTCACTATGTCCAAAACCGGTACATAGACCAGGACATCCTGCCTTCCATACCATCCACAAGGTTAGTCCCCTCACTATGTCCAAAACCGGCACATAGACCAGGACATCCCTCTCATCACATAATTCATCCTTCTCTATTTGCGAATGATTGATCATTGTAGTTTCAGGAAAACCCCCAAGACTGAGCTGTCATACAATCATTCTACACATACTTGAATCTCAACAAGAGAATTCACTATGGATCACAACATGAGGCACCACCATGTATCCTCTCCTTGAGGATCATGGAATTACGTCCATGAATCATACTATCACTTTGAAACTTAACTCAAGACATGAATAACTAGATACCATCATTTTATCACAGTGAATCCAAAATATCTCATACATTCACATACTTCCAACATATATCACATCATACTATGCATTCCAAACATTCCATATACATGACAATCTGTTAAGCAAACAACATTACTCAATCCAATACACATTACTAGACAATAACAGTCCCAAGAGAACCAATAAACAACACAAAACCCCGTAACTCATACTTAGACAAAGAAAATGGTTTTGAAACCATCACCAACAGTTCCGGAAGGGTTCAAAACCTCCAAAACGACTTAAGAAACATCCAAAACGGACATCCGGAACCCCAAAAACTATCAAAAACAAAGACAAAGCAACTTTCTGCGAACACCTCGCGCCTGGGCGCCATAGTAGGGGCGCTGGGCGCGACTTTTTGCGAGACTCTCGCGCCTGGGCGCCACCGGGGGGCGTCGGGCCCGAACCAGAAGTCGTCCAACCCCATACCAGTTGACAGAAACCATTTTACACCTGTTTTGATCAGTTTGATAACTCTAACAAGTCATAAATGACTTACCTAAGATATCCCAACAGCCCAAATGTGTTCAAATCCCTACTTTCCAAAATCACTACCTCACTTCCCCTGAAAGTGACCCAAAACTATATCAGCTTGTTCAAAACAGTGTATACTTTCCTTACCTTCCACTTGATCACCCCTCCAACAGAATACATACATCAACACACCAATCTCAAATATCATCTCAGTCCAACCACATCCACGGTCACAAATTTCCAGCATACAGTTCATACAACAAATATGAAAAACACAATTTCAATCCAAACAACATAATCACACAGAGATCAACACATGTATTGTTCATACAACCCATAAAAAAAAGATCTAGCTCCCCTTACCTCTTGAAGACTTCCTTTCTAGACCTTGAATCAATCTTCACAAAACTTGCAGCACCTTGGCCTCCTTGCAACTCCAGAAACTCTCAACTTCACCTCTCTCACAGATTTTTGCACAAAGGACCTTACTCCCACAAGTGCAGAATCCATTTCTCCTTCCCCCCACTTGAAGATCTGCCCCAGAGATATCATGGCCCCTTAATCCACTAAGAAGCACTAATAATTGGAAAGGAGGTCTACCCACGCTCCTCTCTGGCCCAAGGGACCAACCATTATAGGTCTGGAGCATATTACCCCACTTTCCACGCAATCCCCACTTATTTTAGATAAGAAACGTGAAAACTGACAACACTCGCGCTCGGGCGCCCCTGTAATAGGGCGTCGGGCGCAAGTCCCCCAGCAGCACAATTGTCGCAACTTTGACACTCCGGTTGAGCCCCTTCCCGAAGTCAAAAATACGCGTATGAGTACTCAAATCGAAGCTCTTTGAGTCTACTATCCAATAAAAGAAGAATAAACTCAATTAATATTTTCTACAAAAAGTTATAATTAAAATAGTAAACCATGTCAAACTTTGACAGCATTCCATTTTACATTATAACTTGAACTTTTTACAACTCGATAAATTCTTAAAGTTCTAGGGTCTTACACCAGGCGCCCATTTTTGCTCGCTTGAGCACCGGATGCACGAAGCTTGGGCGTCATCTTTGAGGCTTGGGCGCATAAGACCACCGCTCACCGCCCGGGCACCCCTTTTGGGGCGCTTGAGCACCGGAGGCTTGAAGCTTGGGCGTCTTCTGCAAGGCTTGAGCGTGGAAGACCACTGCTCATCGCCTGGGTGTCCTAAGTGGGGCGCTTGAGCGCCACTGACTCGGGCTTGGGCTTTGTTTCTGTTCTGCTGTCGCTCTATTTAAAGGACCCAAACGTCCTAGGTTTGGTATCTCTGGCTGGAGTAGCACAACAACACACTCTTCCACTCTCTGAAGGTGGATTTGGATGCGAAAACGTCCTTCCTCTACTTTTAGGGTTTTGCTATCTCATGTTTTTCCATTACTCATCTAGTTTCTCCATGTCTATGATGAACTAAACTCTATTTGTTGTTGGGGGATAATGTAACATTGTGAACTCTCATGTATTTGAATTGATTCTTAATAACACATGTTTTTCATTAATTGTTAGAGTAATTAATTTGTTCTTATTACATGTTTTGTTTAACTTATTCATCGCATGATTTATGAATTGTATGAGTGTCGGGAGGTTCCTTACAATTCAGGTTCTTGTTGAATTCTCCCAAGAGTAATATTGCTTAGGGATGAGGGTATGAGTCTTGGTCTTCTTTAAGCTCTTGATATTCACATTTAATCACTAAGAATGCTAGAAATTGCATGAACTAGTGATTAAGGACAGACTTATTCGCCGAGGGATCGAGTTTAAGTGATTTAGTGAGTGACGTTAACATTAATGCATAAAAAAGAATTCTTACATACATGAGAGGGAACTTGGTGAAATCTAACTCCAACAACATACTCATCTCATATTAAACAACATCCGTTTATCACTATGCTCTCTTGCTATTGATCAAACTACATTCATATTTAATTTTTTGTCTTTGCATCTAAAACTAATGATCTCGTTTTATTTAAGTCTTAATTAATCGAGTTATCATACGATTGTTTAGTGTCAAGAGTCTTCTGTGATACGATATTTGGTCTTATCATTTTATATTACTTGTGCGATTTGGTACACTTGTCAATCCACAACAACAACCGAGGCCTATATTATTGAAAAAATTTCAAAAATGTCACAACGTTATTTTATGCTTTGGTTTCTGTTGAACCGAGACATAACAAACGCGATAATATCTCTTTTTTTTACTAGTGGGTAGAAAAAAAATGACGAAAACGAAGATGAATTGAAGTGATGAAACTGAAAACCTAAGTTTCATAAATAAATGTTTTAAATCTTATTATGGATTAACATCATAATTTTTTAATTCAAATTATTTTATATATTAGTTTGTTACGTCTGAAATCATTCGGTTGTTTTGAAGAAAAAAGTTTAAATTTCATTTAACATAATTCCACACTGGAATGTTTGCCAATTTTCTTATTAAAAATATATCCAAACCAAATATAAAAAATGTGTGCAGTTTGAAAAAGAAAAAAGAAATTCAAACCATATTAAACAAAAATGTGCGGATTGGTTTTTGGGACTTTTTTATTTTTAATTCTATTTTTTTATTTTATTAAAGATTTATTCTATCTTTTCACCTTTTAAATTAAAATATTATTATAATAATAAATGTTACACAGAATTTAATGAATATATTAAATAATAAACTAATAAATTTATAAGAATAAATATTTAATAACATTAAAAACTAAAATCATATATTTTTTTAGTCGAACACCAATAAATATCAAATAAAAAAAATAATTTCAACTTAAAGAATACAAAAATACAACAGCATGTCATGTGGCAAACTTTATCAAATCATAAACAAAAATGTAAAAGCAAATTATATCAATTGTGAAATAAACTCTCAAATTTTAATATAATTGCAACTCTGATGTAAAAAAATGTAAAAAAGTATTGGACTTTAACTTTGATGGGGGTAGGTCTGTTTGAGGGGAAAACATTTTAAAAGAAGGGAGTTAGTAAGTTGGAAATCAACAACTTAGAAAAGTAATAATAATAAAAGGGACTTTGTGGATTTAGAAGATCTTTGTCTCATCTTTTTAGCCACTGACAATGACGTTATTAATTTGGCTCACACCACCCACGACCACTTAAAGCAACTCCCTTTCTTTATTGGCTACTGTCTCACCTACTATTAAATGCATACTCAGCAACTCAACAAAAACTCTATCTATTTACTTATCGATGCCTCCTATGCACCACCATTCTATTGTCCAATCAACACCATTTTTATTACTTTTACAGTTAATTCTTTCTCTCATTCACAGTGGGTAAATCAACAAAAAAATATGTAGTAGGACTCATTTATTGTAAATGGGGGAGGATAACGGGTCGGATAAGTATGGACAGTGTATATACGTAATTCAACTCGTAAAGTGAAAATTTCATATGTAATTCATTTGCTATCTGCATAAGTGTGAGAAAAATGTGTTAAGCAAAGATTATTCGCAATAGATATCATAACCATCCATTGCTAACCCCACATATATACATACCAGCTACTGTTACATTTAATATTAAGCATGGCCATCATATGTTTTACACACACTGATATATTGTTTATTGAGCACTGTAAGAAAAACAATCAAATAGCAGTTAGTTAGCAGTTGGCTGAGGTTAACTAATTTATATTTTTCTAGACAGAAATATAAACAAAGCATTAATCAAAGTACACCCAACCTTAAACTTTTGTTCCTTATAGTACCTGAACCATATATATATAAACTGCATTTGTTGCGTCGTCACCCCTGCATGATCAACTAACAGATTTAATATAATCTCTCTTTATTCAACCATTCAATCTCTGCTTTCCTTCCTACCGAAAGCCAAAGGAAGAATGAGGTTCTGTTGTTGCATCCCTTTGTTCTGTTGTGCCTCTGATTAATTTCTATCAGTATCAAACAATTAGAACCGAAGAACAAGTAAGAGGAAATTCAGCAATTTTTGCTTTTAAAATTGTCTTGGACGTCACCTAAACCATGAAGTGATGCAATTTTAGTAAAAAGTAAACAAACATAACTATACATGTCGTTGGAAGTATCACAAAAGCGTAAATAAGTTGATAGAGTTTGAATCTTTAAATCTGCTATCGTGTTGAAGAAAGGGTCTAACCATGTGGTATAAAAGTAAGATTTTTTCTTGCACTTGAATATAAAAGGAACAAAAATACCACTCAACCTTATAGCTAGTTATAGTAGATTTTTTTCTTCCCCACCTAACTGGGACATGGTAGTTTGGTCCCAAAGCTAAGCATGCCCACCCAATCAAATCAGACCACTTGCATGATTTGGAAGTGCATAGATGGCATAGACTGTTATGGCACAACCATATACTATGCAAAATCATATAGGAGTATAGTTGCTGCATCAATTGGGTTCTGGAGGGCTGAAAAAAATAGTTAAATGAGCAATGCAATATTCCGCCACTTTCCCACTAAACCGACCTATGCTGCATGCGTGTTGACAAATCTTTCATTTTCCATCCTCAACACAAAACGTATTTTACATACTCATACTTTCTCGCCCTAATCCACAAGTTTCTTTCTCAACGGAAAGTCACCTTTCTACTCCACTCCACACGAAACAAGCCCTCCATTTTTTTAAGAATCCCACCTCACTATATATCTCACATGCTTTCTTTTCAATTTCTCACTCAAACTCCCTCTCCCTTCACCTGCTCTCTCTCTCTCTCTCACACACACACACACATTCACAGTTCCATGCAGTTATCTTTATAGCTTTCTCTAACAACTTCGCTTTTAGTCTTCAACCACCTGATTTATACACCCCTTTTAATAAAATGGGCAATTGTGTTGTTCTTTGTAAACCCAGTTCAGGGTCTTGCATCATGCCAAAAAAGGTTAAGATTGTGAGGGTAGCTAAACCAGATGGGAAGATACTAGAGTTTGGCACTCCAATCCATGTCAAAGATATCTTGACAAACTATCCAGCTTATGGTGTTGGTGTTTCAAAGAAAGTCACAGAACCTCTTTCAGCTGATCATGAATTGAAGTCAGGGAGAATGTACTACTTGCTTCCTTCTCTGCGTTCCCCTCCAAATCTTGCATCTTTAAGGAGCGCTGAGACAGATGGTGGGATAAAGAGGATCAAAGTTATCATAACGAAGCAGCAACTTGAGCGGTTGGTGAACAAACAGATCTCCGTAGAGGATATACTATCAGAGGTTCAAACGTTTGGTGTTAAGTTTCTGGACAATCGGAAACCCAAATTGGACTCTATTCCCGAAGAGAATGAGTAACATACGACATAGAAATCCTAGCTATTTCTCTAAATTTTCTGGCTGTTTCACCTTTCATTTCCCTTTTTCCTTGGTTATAGTACCTTCTTTCTGATGTAGTCGCAGGACTTGTGGCCGTTGTTGTAATGCTTTATGTTTTCCTCTCGTTTTTTAAGGAAGTTTGGTTGTAAAAACTGATACAAATATGTAAAGGTAGACAGAGAACCTAGCGTAGAAAAATATTTATGGGTAGTTTCTAAATTTTGCATTCCCTTTGCATTGGTACAGGTTTCTCATTAAGTTTTATTTTGTCACGGATTAGTTCTGCAGTTCCTACTTTCTTCATATATTTAACTTGGAATTGGGAGGTTAGGTGATTAAACTCTTAATTAAGATATACACATGCTAAGGATTAGTTTCTTTTCACATCTTTTTCTGGCTCATAACCAATTCGATGTTCCAAAGACATGATTTAGTAAAACAGATTTTTCATCTTCTGACATTTGCTAGAAAATTTTACAACAGCAGTTTATTTCAACTCTTTTACACACTTAATACCACATATTTTACCCGTATTATGAGTATGTACGGTAGAATACAGTGTTGCTAAGCACAAAGCCTAAGCATCTCAATGAACTTCGACATCAATAACCTTGCGTTCAACCTTGGTCTTAGGAATGGTGATATAGAGCACGCCATTTTTCAACTCTGCCTTAACCTTGTCCTTCTCGCAGTTATCTGGAAGCTTCAAACGGGTGTTATAGGAACTATAGCTCCTGCTGGACCAAGAGTCATCACCACCTTGTTCTTGTTCACTCTTGTGACCACCATTTATGACAAGCACATCGTCCTCCACCGATACCTTAACATTTTCCTTAGAAAGACCTGGCATGTCAAACCTCATTCTGATCTCATGTTCTTCATCTTTGATGTCCCAAGGGGCACGAATCTCCCCTCCTCCCACGTTTCTTCCGGGGAATGTCATGGTATCTTCGAAAATTCGGTCCATTGTATCCAAAATCTGGCGCATACTCCTCATGGGTGACCACGGGTCCAAGAGACCTGCAATAGGCCACACTACATGTTAGTCTACATGTTTAACTATGTTGGAAGCAAGTTCAGGTAAACGTAGCTACCATCACTTTTCCCCACTCAAAGACAGGTACCGAATTATAAACTTACAACGGATCACTTAAATTTCAAACATTGAAATGTTCTTTTCATGAGTTTGCTTAGATTTTAGGTATCTGTAGAAATTGACTCAACTAGGATTTTTCACTTTTTCTATAGTTATTTCTCTTCGTTATGCTTGTCACGGTTTCTGGATTCAGGTTCAAACCTCGATTAATTGTACAGATCTCTCACTGGTGAATTTCATTCTTTTTCTGTGGAAAGTGTATGATAGAATCAAACCAAAAGAATTATACCAATATCAGTAGGCAAGTTATGTGTCTACTACGGAGCAGTTTTTGTTTCTTTATTTATGATACCAAGCTTTGTCTTAAGGCTACAATATTAACAGGGAGGAAATATTAAAGAATATGAAAAACTAATGGCAATGGTGGAATAAATGACAATACTACAGCGTATGTCAAGCATCATCACCAACAGAATCACAATCAGAACAGAATACGTTAGTCAAAATTCATTTCAAATAACTATTCTAAGACTTCACAAAGTTAATATTTATAATGATATATCATAATCTCTATTTGTATTAGCAAACTCGCTTCTACATTGATCGATAATGTACAAAAAATTTACCCTGTAAGTGGAATTCAGAATTTCGAAAAAAGTTATAAAAATCACGTTAATTAGATTGTATTCGAGGTCTGCAATTGACATTTTAACGAACTTAAGAACCTCGTAGTCCAATTTGAAAATTTTAAATTAATAGAAAAATGCATGAGCATGACTAATTGTGGATGGTAGATTTGTGCGAATAAGAATGGTAATCTTACCAAAAGGTGAAATGTCGAGGGCAGTTCTACGTGGGTTTCTCTCAACCGCAGTAGTTTGGTCGCCCTTGTTAAGATGTTGTACTTCCAAAGAGTGGTCTTTGTTATCAGCAGAAGCCTGAAGCCTCATCCTTTCTAGCCTAGGAAACTCTTTCCTCGTCGGAAAAGAGGCCATGCAAGGTGTAACAACATTGTTCTTGGGTTTAGCAGAGTACCCTGTTTTTGGTGATAGTAGAAGTGATGAAGTTGACAGTGTTTGAGCCATTGGGATTGACGAAAGGAAAGGCAATGTGGGATTGATTAAGAATGACCGATTTGTGTTGTTGATGAGTGTGAGATTTGGGAATTGTTGAATATATAGAGAGGGGATGTGAAAGGTGGAGAAGGGTCTTGAGAGTTTGAGAGGGAGTGTGAAAGTTCTGGACCCAACACTTGGACAACCTCGCTATTTGTTTGTTTTTATCTTACTACTACCACCTTCGGGAATGGTCTTCAAAAATTCTTTCACATATATTTTGTAATTGTTCCATTTTGTTCATTTATTTTGTAGAATTGACTAGAAAAAGAATAATGGGAAATGAGTGTTTCGTAAATTTCCAGAATCCATTCCTTTCTTTCCTCGTTTACTTGTTAAATGGCTGCCAACTCAACTTCAAAACTCGTGTGGAACTTGCTTTTTCAATCAAAATAAAAAGTTCGGTGAAATGGAGGGCTTTTTCTTTTACCTTTTATTTATATTTGAAGAAAGATTTATAAGAAACCTGAAAAAAAAAGAGAAAAAAAAGAAAAAAATACAAAATATATCCTTTCGTTTGGTTTCTTTTCTTCTTTCTTTCTTTCTTTTAATTATAATGTGTTTTGTCTACAACATAACTGACAGTTCCTTAACTCCATAACTGATATATTGTTTATTGAGCATTGTAAGAAAAACAATCAAATAGCAGTTAGCAGTTGGCTGAGGTTAACTAATTTATATTTTTCTAGACAGAAATATAAACAAAGCATTAATCGAAGTACACCCAACCTTAAACTTTTATTCCTTATAGTACCTGAACCATACATATATAAACTGCATTTGTTGCGTCGTCACCCCTGCATGATCAACTAACAGATTTAATTATAATGTGTTTTGTCTACAACATAAAACAAAAAAGCAAAAAGTATAGTTATGAAGAAAAAGGATACAGAAGAAAAGCAGATAATATAGGAAGCCCACAATAACATAGGGCTGACGAAGAGCTTTCTTCCTGCACCCCTACTTTCTCTTTCTGCATCCCTACTTTCTCTTCCTGCACCCCTAAATTAAAATACCAGTTTTACTCCTTAGTCAAAGTCAAAATCCTAGAGATCTCTTCCTTTCATTTTTCCTTGCATCCCATCTCTCCCTCTCAATAGTGTTCTTGAACCTCGAATTTTTTTTTGAGTTCTTGCACCTTCCTCCAAGATCCTTGATTGATTGCACCTCCCTTCCCATCAATGAGTTCCAACATCTTTCTTCTTTGCAATCCCCTACGTCCTGCACTTTCATCTCCTCCATCTTCTTGCACCAGTGATTCATGCACCTTTATCACTTGCTTCTATATATATTCTTCCTTTAATCTTGATTCTTGTTTCACCTCTTTTGAAGATGGTGATGAATGACGAGAACTTGTTGAGAACTACCTTGTTAGTTGCATGAATTTAGGAAGATTTCAAATTTAATTTTTTAAATTTGTCAATGACTTTTAGTGGGTTAGTTATTTCTTATTTTTCAGCCAAGTCATTAGTAGTGGTTGTTAGAATCACGAGATGTGATATTTTAGTTAGTTATTTCTAAATGTATTTAAATTAAGTTGAATTTAATAAGATTATACACTTCAGTCAGCCAATATTTATCTATTTTATTCTCTAAAAACCAACAATTGGTATCTAGAGCCCTTTCTTCTTAAGGGACCTGTAGAATGGAAGAGGAGTGAACTTCCTTTCCAGTAGCACTTCCCATCTTTAATGAGGAAGACTATGATACATGGGCTGTAAAATTGCAGTCCTATCTAGAGGGACTAGATTTATGGGAAGTTGTGGAAGAGGATTACTTCCGTTCAACTACTGCTGGAGAATCCTACCATGGCCCAAATCAAAAATCACAACGAACAAAAAACAAAGAAGGCAAAGACAAAGTCGTCCTTGTTTTCTGGTGTTACAACATTGATCTTCACCAGAATTATGACTCTTAAATCACTAAAAAAAATTGGGAATTTTTGAAGGAAGAATATGAAGGAGATGATAGAATAAGAAGCATGCAAGTGTTGAACCTAAGGAGGGAATTTGAGCTACAAAGGATGAAAGAGTCAAAGACAATCAAGGAGTACTCAAACACGTTATTGGGCATTGCCAACAAAGTAAAGTTGTTGGGCAGCGACTTTGCGGACTCCAGAATTGTCGAGAAAATCCTTGTGACAGTGCTAGAAAGGTACGAAGTGTTTATTGCCTCATTGGAGAATACAAAGAATTTATCCAAGATTACTTTGGCAGAAGTGTTACACGCTTTGCAAGCCCAAGAAAAGCGAAGGCTAATGAGAGAAGATCGTGTGGTTGAAGGTGCACTCCTTGTCAAGCATCATGATGTTGGAACCAATATAAAGAAAATTTTCAAAAGGTTCCAACCAGCAAGCAGTGAAAATGGTGTATTTAATAAAAAACAAGGTAAGGGTAAAAAGAAAAATTATCCACCTTGTCAACATTGCGAAAAAATAGGTCACCCACTATTTCGTTGCTGGAAAAGACCAAGTGCAGTAAGTGCAATAGGATCGATCAGATTGTAATTTGCAAAGCAAATGTTCAACAAGCTGAAGGTGATGCAAAATGCGCAAGAAAATGAAGACCAACTCTTTGCTGCTACCTGTTTCTCCAATAACAGTTCAAATGAATCTTGGTTGATTGATAGCAGTTGCACAAACCACATGACCTATGACAAAAAATTGTTCAAGTGTTTGGACATGACAGAAGTCAAATAGGTCAGAATTGGAATGAACAAATTCTATTAAAAAAAGGCAAGGGTTCAATAGCTATAACAACTTACACGGGTACAAAAACCCTCCCTGATGTCTTATATGTACCTAAAATTAATCAAAACTTGCTTAGTGTCGGATAGTTACTAGAGAAAGGGTTCAAAGTTACTCAAACTCATTTTCAAGCCTGGTTTGGTTTTGAACCTTCTTTGGACTTTCTTAAAGTATTTGGTTGCTTGTGTTACTCACATATACCTCAGATTAAACGTGATAAGCTTGATAAAAGGGCTGAAGCAAGATTATTTATTGGCTACAACACAATTTCTAAAGCTTATAGGATTTTTCAACCTCAAACTGGAAAAATTCTAATAAGTAGAGATGTGCATTTCATGGAAGATGAAAACTGGTGCTGGAGTGATTCAAAGAAAAGTCAGAACACTGAATTGGAGCTTGAAGACACTGTAAATGATCCACCTATTAGAGGAACAAGGTTACTCTCTAATATATATCAAAAAAGCAATTTATCACTGTGCAATATAGTTATTTGTGAACCTGCTAGTTTTGAAGAAGCTGCTATGGAGGAGAAATAGTTAGCTACAATGCAGGAGGAGTTGTCCATGATTGAGAAAAATCAAACCTAGAAGCTAGTTCCAAGACCTTATGACAAAAATGTCATTGGGGGTGAAATGGGTGTTTAGAACAAAATTCAACCCTGATGGTTCTGTAAAAAAGCACAAAGCAAGGCTTGTTGTAAAAGGTTATTCTCAAATATTTGGGATAGATTATTCAGATATTGTTGCTCCAGTAGCAAGACATGATACAATTAGGCTACTACTTGCCATTATAGCACAAAAGGGGTGACAAGTGTTTCATATGGATGTCAAGTCACCTTAATGGTTTTCTGCATGAGGAGATTTATGTTGAAAAACTAGATGTTTTGTTATCAAAGGACAAGAAGATAAAGTCTACTTGCTAAAAAAGGCTTTATATGGTTTAAACCAAGCCCCAAGAGTGTGGTACAACAGAGTTAATGATCATTTACTACACTTGGGCTTTCAAAAGAGTGTATTTGAAACTACACTTTATGTCAAACATGATGGTGCTGATACTTTAATTATTTCATTATATGTTGATGATCTCTTGATGACAGGAAGCAACCTAGCACTAATTGAAGCATTCAAGCAAGAAATGAAAAAGGTCTTTGAGATGACAGATCTTGGTCTTATGACTTATTTTCTAGGCATGGAGATCACTCAAAAGAAGAATGAGATTTTTATCTGCCAGAAAAAATATGCAAAGGAGATTCTAAAGAAATTTCACCTTGGTAAATGCAAACCAATGAACACTTCAATGAATAAAAAAGAGAAGCTTATCAAGGAGGATGAAACAGATAAAGTTGATGAAGCTTATTTTAGAAGTTTGATTGGGTGTCTAATGTATCTTACATCCAGAAGGCCTAACATCTTATTCCCAGTTAGCTTGTTGTCAAGATTTATGCATTGTGCTAGTGAACTGCACTTGAAGGAAACAAAGAGAATTGTAAGATACATCAAAGGATCTGTCAGTTATGGAGTTAAGTACTACAAGGTTCAAAACTTTAAATTATTTCGTTTCTTTGACAGTGATTGGGCTGGTAGCTTGGATGATATGAAGAGTACTTCGGGATACTGTTTTAGTATGGGTTCAGGTGTTTTCTCTTGATGCTCCAAGAAGCAAGAGGTTGTAGCTCAGTCAACCGCAAAAGCTGAGTTCATTTCAGCTGTAGCAGCTGTGAATCAAGTTATTTGGTTGAGAAATATTTTAACAGATTTGGGTATGAAGCAAGATAAATGCACAGAAGTTTTTGTTGATAATTAAGCAACAATTCCAATCTCACATAATCCTATATTTCATGGGAAGACCAAGCATTTTAATGTGAAGTTGTTTCACTTAAGAGAAGTTCAAGAAAGTGGCAAGGCATGTTTAGTTTACTATTGCTCAGAAGACCAAGCTGCTGACATATTTACCAAATCTTTTTCACTCAATAGGTTCGAATTCCTAAGAAATAAGCTAGGAGTTTGCAGCCTCCATAGCAAAGGAGGAGTGTTGAGATTTGCCTTGTTAGTTGCATGAATTTAGAAAAAGGAGGAGTGTTGAGATTTGCCTTGTTAGTTGCATGAATTTAGAAAAATTTCAGATTTAATTTTTTAAATTAGTCAATGGCTGTTAGTAGGTTAGTTATTTCCTATTTTTCAGCCAAGTCATCAGTAATGGTTGCTAGAATCACGAGATGTGATATTTTAGTTATTTATTTCTAAATATATTTAAATTAAATTACATTTAATAAGATTATACAGTTCAGCTAGCCAATATTCATATGTTTTATTCTCTAAAAACTAACATAACTAAGATAAAATCAAAGTGCTGTGAAGGCACAAATAGGGCTCCCTGAAATTCCTGAATTAGGAAATAACCTTTCAAATTAGATCTTTTTGAAGTAGATGCTAAATCCAACAATATTTTCTATAACACTCAATTATTTTTTTTTATATTTCATATTATGTGTTCTGAAAAATATTTTTCTAAATACTCAATCCAAAAATAAATAAAAATAAAAATTCCAGATTTAATGTTTCGGAAATGAAAAATAATGGGACGGGAACCTTTCTACAAGTTTTCTAAGAAAAAAAAATTATGAACTTAGGCATTCTTTCAATTTTTTTTTATTGTGTGTGTTTCACTTTTTTTAAGATCTTATACATAAAATACACTTAATTTTATTAAAATATAAAAGTCGTTTCTTTTCTCATAAGCTTAAAAATAATCATAGTACATAGCATGAAATATGTAACAATCGAAATTAAACATATCTACTCTCTTAAGTATTTGTAAAGTTGATAGAAAAATAATTATGACCCATAGAATGATGGAATGTAAATGATAATATATTAAATGAGGCTTAAATGGTTAGAGGATTTATAATTTACATTTCATAGTTATCTAGTTTTACAAAATTTGATAAAGCTATAACATCACAATTTACATTACATTTCAACTTTATATATATATATATATATATATATATATATTCAAAGAATGTTTAATTACAACCACATACATATCATCTTGGAAATAATTACAATTTATCATAATATTGAATATTATTAACTTATCATAGAATCAAACATCTTTCAAAACCTAAATCCCTTAAAGACTTTTAGGAAATGAAAAAACTATAATATCTCAATAAGTCATGCATAAAAAGAAAACAATCATTAAAACATCGCTTAACACTAGGATCCACGCTCAACGCCACAAGATTAGGGGCTTTCCAACGTCCAATAGTATGTTCTGTCGCTCAGTACCCCTGCTTCTTGGAGCTCTTTGTTGATCTCACGCTCAACAATAGCTGATATCGTTCAACAATATTTGTGATAATAACTTTTGTTTGAGGATTTGTGTAGCTCACGTTCGACGGTGCAAACTTATAACGCATTAGTAACATTCCAACACTAAAGAAATTTCACAATTCAAGTCCCAAATCCTATATGCAGTGTCCCCATTTTGTTTATTTACAATTTAAAAAACACGAAAAACATGTATAACATCTAATTATGCAATTTTATATTAGAAATTCAATCTATCATTTCAAATAAATTAGCTTTTCTTACATTCTTACTTATCCCTTCCTTCAAAAGACTCAAGTCTTAATCTCTTACACAACTCTAAAATGAGAAACAAAAATCCAATTCAGTGATCAGAATTCCCTTAAAACAAAAATCAAAAGAAATCCTAATAAAGCTCTAATAGCACATCCAAGAAAAAAAGAGAGACAATTGTATATAAATCAAATCTGGTTCAAGGATGAAAGAAGAAAATATTACTTATCTTACTATAACTCTGATTGTGTTAAGATAATAAGTTTTTCAATGTTTTCTTAAAGAGAGTTCCTAATAAAAAGAAAAGAAGGAACGAGGGAGAGAAAAGGTTGAAAAGAATTTGAAAGAAAACATAAAAAAATAAAAGTGAGAGTTATGTTTTAAAGGAAGAAGCGGCAGAGTCGCGCTACTGTAGAGGATGAGTACGAGAGAATGGTTCTGGTGTCCAACACTAATCGCGACGATTCTATCATCGAAGCGAGATCTTTGTTTGATGCCATCGTTCAGATGATTGTTGCTGACAACTTGCCCCCGATCGCCATCCCGAGAGGCGCCTCAAGGCCTTCTTCTTGGTATAAATTCATTCTATTTTTCACCTTTTATAATTTATTTGATTCGATTAGTTAACCATACCTTGCAGGTATAAATTCCATGGAAGACAAAGGAACAACCCGCAGCCCCACCATTATAGAACGAAGAGAACCATTGGAGATTTATTTTCCAATTAAAAACCCTAAACTTTCAATATACATGTAACATAAACTCTGCCACGTCAATTTAGGTCAACTGAATTTAGATAAGCTAAATGTCACTTCAACATTTCTTGCACAGCTCACATCCATAGTCACAATGTTATCGATTTTAACACTGTTAAACGGATAAGACTGAAGTCAAACAATACCTTGCAGGTATAAATTCCATGGAAGACAAAGGAGCAACCCGCAGCCCCACCATTATAGAACGAAGAGAACCATTGGAGATTTATTTTCCAATTAAAAACCCTAAACTTTCAATATACATGTAACATAAACTCTGCCACGTCAATTTAGGTCAACTGAATTTAGGTCAACTGAATTTAGATAAGCTAAATGTCACTTCAACATTTCTTGCACAGCTCACATCCATAGTCACAATGTTATCGATTTTAACACTGTTAAACGGATAAGACTAAAGTCAAACAATACCTTGTAGGTATAAATTCCATGGAAGACAAAGGAGCAACCCGCAGCCCCACCATTATAGAACGAAGAGAACCATTGGAGATTTATTTTCCAATTAAAAACCCTAAACTTTCAATATACATGTAACATAAACTCTGCCATGTCAATTTAGGTCAACTGAATTTAGGTCAACTGAATTTAGATAAGCTAAATGTCACTTCAACATTTCTTGCACAGCTTACATCCATAGTCACAATGTTATCGATTTTAACACTGTTAAACGGATAAGACTGAAGTCAAACAATACCTAGCAGGTATAAATTCCATGGAAGACAAAGGAGCAACCCGCAGCCCCACCATTATAGAACGAAGAGAACCATTGGAGATTTATTTTCCAATTAAAAACCCTAAACTTTCAATATACATGTAACATAAACTCTACCACGTCAATTTAGATCAACTAAATTTAGGTCAACTGAATTTAGATAAGCTAAATGTCACTTCAACATTTCTTGCACAACTCATATCCATAGTCACAATGTTATCGATTTTAACATTGTTAAACGGATAAGACTGAAGTCAAACAATACCCAATATCTACACTTTTAAAACCACTGTATATAGGGACCAAGTGAGCATTTAAGCCTATTAAATATCATATAATATGTTCATTCAATAAATTCTAGGGATTGTTATTCATATAGTAAAATATCTCATATGGTGTTAAAATACTCCTTTTGTCAAATAGGATGGAATACCTACATGTTATTTGTATTTTAATGTACACTTTTAAAGTATATTTATTATACAAATTATAATAATAGACATTTTCCTTTGATGAGAATGTTTTTATTGGGAGAAATAGAATGTAACCAACAATTATTTGAGTTCTTATAACAAATGATATTAGTAGAAATAGTTAATAAGTTTTATTTTGTAAATAAAATATAGTCAAATAAACTAAATCATTAAAAATGACAAATAATGAAACATGAAGTTACTTATATTTGTACAAATTTTATAGGAATTATGAACTTTTCAGTTTTCCTGTTTTTCTTTATCGTTGTATTTAACCTTTTTTAACTAATTAATTAATTTCCTAATTTATACAAAATATCAGCATTTCATTAAAATGTTAAAGTCGTTTCTTTTCTCATAACCTAAAAAAATAATCATATTCAAGCACACTAAATAATGAAAGAAATTTTTGAAAAGTATACGGGTTTAGAGGGATAGAAATAAAAGAAAAACAAGAGTATAACTTTTTTCCTTCATTTATTTAAAATAGTAAAAAAATATGATTTTTTTTGTGATGATCACCTTATCGAAATGAGCAGATAAAGAATAGGTGTTGATATGTCTTTAGTAGCAGGTGGTGATTATGTGAAGTAGTTTTCTTCGATTTATATTACACCCACTAGTAAAAAATTGGATTCTAACGCGCCGTATATGCTTCGGTTATGCAAAAACCGAAGCGTACAAAACTATATACCTCGGTTCAGAAGCATGCGAGGCGGAAGGGAGATATTGCCTCGGTTAATTGCAGACCCGATGCCTATATCTCTACACAAAACACTGCAAAGGCTGACATCTTTTTGGAAAGGTCCTATTGCCTCGGGTAATTGGTAGAACCGAAGCATTATGTTTGGAGATAGGCATCGGTTAAGTGAATAACCAAAACAATATCCTCATTTATAATTTCGAAACAAGTTACCCTAGACTCTACATCTTCCTTCTTCCTCGCCTAAACCTTCATTTTCTCTCTGGCCAGCCTGCGTTTTTCTCCCTGCGTTTTTCTCCTTTTTCGCGGCCTCTTCCTCTTCATCTTGTACGCCTGAACTTCTTCCCCGTTTTCCCTACACTGTGCACCGTTGTTCTCCTAAAGCGCTGCCTCCACTACCGTCGCCGCCCCGATTCCTTCACTTTGTGGGTGCCGCCTTCCTCGCCGCCAGTCCGCTGCGATTCGTTCACTTTTTGGGTGCCGCCTTCGTCCCTACAGTTGTCGCCATCGTCGCCCCCTTTGCCATCGTCACCCTGTTGCCGTTGTTGCCCCGCTGTCGTCGTCGCCCTCGTTGCCCATCACGGTAAGTCATGCTTCTTGCCCTAATTGTGGAGGCCTCAGTGGAGAAATGTCCTTTAACGAGCAACAATTGAGGGTTGAGAATATGCGATTGAGAGAAGAAGTAAATAACTTTGACCCTTTGTGGCTCCCTGGAAGTTGTGGCTGTGAGATTCTGAACTAGGATGAATATATGAGATCTTTCCCTAAGGAAATAGGTCCAACACCCTTAGACGTAAAAATCAAAGCTTCAAGGCATTCCGTAGTGGTAATCTTGATTTCCAAACTCCTTATCTCTTATTAGGATTTACTTTAAATCTCTCGATTTTAATCTTCTATTCATTATGTTTTCCATTTATATGATTTTAAATCTCTCAATTTTAATCTTCTATTCACATTGAAATCAACGAACAAATGTGCAGGTGTATGATTGGATAAACAATAGACTAGAGCTGTTTGAGTTTCTGAGAGTGATGCAGCAATTCAGTTAGATGTAATCGCAAAAGTTCGTGGGTTTCCTAGTGCAAAAGTATTTTTTCTGAGTCTGGAAGAGCAGTTAAAAAATAAGAGAACTTACGGTGCCCTTTTGAATATATATGTGCCTTCCAGATCAAAGGAAAAGGCAGAATCTTTATTTGACATAATGAGGGGTAAAGGGTTTCAGTTTTTCCAAAAAATACACCAAACTTGGGATACCATGCTGTTATTTCTTCTCTGGTTAAAGTGGATGATATTGCAGGTGCAGAAAAACTTTATAAGGAATGGGTTTCAATAAAGTTAAGTTATGATCCTAGGGTAGGAAACCTTCTCCTAGACTGGCTGATATTAAGACCATTGAAGCAAATAAGTAATCATAATCTTGTGAGGTTCTGTAAGAGAAAAAATTAGAAAAAAAAATTTAGAAAAAAGACCCTACTGCCTCGGTTATGTTTGATCCGAGGCAAAATCCTACACTTTTATGACTTGGTTCAGAACCGAGGCAAAAGTTCTACTCTTTTTTACCTTGCCTGAATATGCCTCGGTTCTAGAACCGCTGCCTATGGGCAAAAATAACCGTTGTCGTTTCCTCTGACTGCACTAGTGACTATTACAAGCTTTTATTTATTTATAGTATACTACTACAAAAATGATGTTTGTTATTTTTCACCTTTGACTTCATTCCAAACTCTGACAACGTCTTAACCAAAAACATCAACTTGACTTCAGAGTAACAAATCGACGTTGACTCTAAGCCAAACCGACATCCATATTACAATGGAGAGAAGGGAAATCAAGTATAAGAGTGTTGAGCATGAGTCTTTGCAAACATTTTGGCACTAAGTAGAAGTGGGACATCATTGAGCGCACATTTTTGCACTGAAAATGAGGAGCAATTGACGTTGGCTATGGTATAGACCGATGTCAAGTGACGTCTTTAAATGTACTAAAAAACATCACTTGTAGCCTTTTTTTAATAATATATTTGTTTTTTACAATTCTACTAAACTTGAAAAACAAAAAATCAAACACAATTTTTTGTATTGAATGTTTGCAGCACACAAATTCAAGATTAAAAGAATGAATTAATCAAAACTAAGACTAAAGTCTAAAGCTATGAAAACTAAAAGTATTAAAATTAAACTAATGAATGTCTTAAAGAAAAATATAATTGTTGTTATTGTGGGTCCTAGGTCATAATTCATCACTCCAGAAAATGGGTTGCCGACTCGTCTATCTTTTCGCTGTGTCCTTCGTTATAGGTTATGAATTCTTAAAGGGGCTGAAAAAATAATACAAGTTCATTATGTTTGTATACTAATATTTAAAAATTTAATGTGATTTGTAATATGTAAAGGATATATATTATTACCTCAGTCTAATCATCTTTAATTCCTATTAGAATAATGGTTTCAATGCTTTTTCAAATACTTATTTCATTTATCGTTGTTTGTTAAATTTTAAAACATGAAGACGTTAGGCAGTCTCTCATCTTATAGATGATCCTATCTTAACACTTTTATCGGTACATTCATTCCTTGCTTTTAAATTAAACAATTTCAAAATTATCGACAAGCGTGTAAAGTTAAAATATCCTAGATACAACTTTTTCTCTAAATCGTTCTTCAGAGAATCATATAAATAAGTTCTTCCATAATTTTCTTCACCAACATCACGTACTATGTCCTCTAAATGATCACTCATTCATTTGTCCACATAATGTATTCCTCGTGGCATTGTGGCTTATGTAGTACTTTTCCATGTCTAAATTGATTGTATAACTACTCATTATACTGATATAAATAAATGATCATCAATATTCTCCAAGTCTTGATATATTTGATTAAGACAACAAACACAAGGATAAAAATACACCTTGTTAACAGAATTTGCTTATTCTTAAACATAATGCAAGAACTCAAAAGAACTTCTTTTCATACTCTTTCCTAATAAGACATTCATTCATTCACTTTCAATCCATACTATGTAACAAACTCCATATTTAACTCAAATTTTTAACTCTTATAAAATTAGACCCTACCTATTCGTACTACAACTTAATTGAAAATTGAAAAAAAAATATCTAATTATATACGGTATGAAATTAAAACTCCATAAATTAGATTGAAATTTAGATTAAACAATATCATTATAATATTAAAATAAAAATAGTATATAATAAAATAGGTAATGATAGTAAAATAATATTATAACACATACTTGAAATATCTTAAAATATTTAAAAGCATCAATAAATTTGGGTTAATATCTTTAATATAAATTTGTTTCATATGTTAATATTATAATCACCAAACAAATGTAAAATAAATAAAAATAAACTTAGTCATTATTATAAACTATACTAATACAGTATACACAATACAAATAATATTAAAGTGAGATAGTATTTAGAAAACGAAGCGTTTCAGATAAAAGATAAACTTCAACAGTAAAGTGCTGCTCTTATATTAAAATTTAAAAAATATACAATAAAATTAGAAATAGAAATAGATCGCATAGAAACAAAGTTTGTTCCGTATATGAAGAGTAATGACTGATATGGACATGACACCTTTTTCTATTCTATTTTGGCACTGCCTTTTCGTTATAACTTCGGGGAGACTGAGTAAACCGTGTGGGGGCACTGGAATATAAAATATTTGTTTGGTAACATATAAGTGGGAGACAGCTTTAAGAGAACTTTTTTTATTAAAAATATGAAAACTAAATTATTTTACAGAAGTTATATAAGTTAAAAAAAAAAAAGTAATAGAAAATCATAATAGAAAAACTTAACCTATTGAAATATAGTAAAGAAATGGTCTATAGAGAGTAGAGTTGGGGGCAAGAATGAGTGACCCACACTGCAACATCGTTTTCCCAATAATGTTAATTTGTGTTATAAATATGACTTCTTAGAGAGTGATATACACACACTTCCATGGCGATCCTGGGTGCCTCCAAATTCATCTCATTTTTAGCATTACTTTTACTACTCATCAACTCTGCTATGGGAGCTGCTGCTGCCCAACCTACCCTTAAACATGGTATTTTTACAATTATATACACAAATATTCTCTCTCCTCTTTTCTTCCACTTATTTATTTATTCACTTTTTTTATCAGGACGTAAACTTCTCCAAACTTATGATCCTGGAAATTGGAATTGGAGGAAACCACAGTATTATCGTGATCGTGGTCAAGGATATAGGAAAGCAAGATATCATCATGGTCGTGGAAAATATACCCAAAAACCATGAAATCAAGTTATTAAATGTGTCAGTGCCAGAATATTATTAGTATATAAGTCATGTACTCAATTTCTATTAATGGTGTGTATACTATACTACTGCAGTCAGCCACACCTGGTGAGTGGCTAGACCTGTATTTTAACCTAGAGAATTAAATAATTCAGTATTTTTTTATGGTATAGAAATAGCATGTTTCCAATAATATTTTATGCGGCTTCCTCAATGTTGATTGCAGCTCAAGATTATTTTTACACTAAAACTTTTATATATAGACACATATATTATTATTTTTGAGGTATTCTCAAGTGGGTAAAAAGAAAACCTTAGTCCCTAAAACACTTTCTTAAATAAATTAGAATCAAGATTAATGTGGATTTGACCCTACTACAATACTTTAATTCACTCTTAAAAACAATATTATTTATGTACACATATAAAATTATATATTTTAATAGATAATATAATATGTTGAAATTTTATTATATTTAAATTAATATTTTTATATCATATTTATTATTATATTATTGAATAAAATATATAATATAATTTAATACAATAATTGACTATAATTTATTAATTAATTTTATCAATTTGTTAAAAAAGAAAATTTATAACATTTAATAACAAGTAATACATTGTAATAAAGTCTCAAACATAACAAAAGAAACATAGAGTCTAACTGCAATGTGAGAATATTGAATTAATTTTAATAAAATTCACACTATTTTTTTTATAATTATTAAATATTATATATATATATATATATATATATATTATTAAATAATTGGTGGAAGTCATACATTAAAAAAGAAAGAAAAGCAATATATAATAAAAAAATTTCATAAATTTATTATTCACAAATTCATTATTTTAACTTTTTAAATTGAGATATATTGTTTAGTTTTGGTTCAAATTTTGCACAACAAAATTAGATGAATATCTTATATACTTTAAAAATATGTTTAGTCAATCAAGAAAAAATAAATATGTTTAGCTAATCAAGAATTTCAACATCTTATCTTGTTATGTAATTTTGTTATATATGAACAAATACCTAAAGTTTATTAAAATTTCTTACAAAGTCTACATTAGTCTAATTAAAATGTCTGTATATAATTTTTTCACAAATTAAAAGTGTTTAGCTTTGCAATAAATTAGGAGTTAATTTTATTTTTCTCGTATTTAAAATGAATATTTTGTTCTAAGAAAAATGCCTATGTGGTAGCCTTAACCCATAGGAATTTTGTGGATATTTTGACTCTGTGGGCTTTTTCATCTGTAAATTTTTCTTATCGCAACCCATATGAATCAAGGCCAAACCACATGAGTGAGGTCAAATTTAGAGTTGTCAAAACAGGTAACCCAGCTCGACCCGGTCCGGCCCACCACGAGTTTGTCACTTAGTGATCCAACACCTAACCCGGCTCACTTATTAGTGAGCTGAAAAAATTGAAACCCAGCCCGACCCACCACGAGTTGTTGGATTAAACAGGTTGACTCACTAGCTCATTTAATTATAAGTTTTTTTAAAATAAAAGAAATTATAATTTTTTTAATTCAAATCTAAATAAATTTCACTCTAAAATGATGTTAAACTCCCAAGACAATTCAGAATAAATAAAAAAATATCCTACAATCCAAGCGTTTTTAATATAAAAGGCGAACAAATAAATTTTTAATATTGATAATTTTTGTATTACTTATCTATTTATAAATATTAGAGTCTTGAATAGATAAATCTATAATATTTTTCTCTCTTGAAACATCTTTTTTTAATCTCATCTACAATATAATAAAAAAATTGCCAACTAATAATATTGAAACACAAAATAATAAAAAATTAAATTAATTTAGGTGGGTTGGTGAGCCAACCCGGCTCACCACAAGTTCAACTCGGATGAGCCAGATTCTAAGTGAGTCGGGTTGAAAATTAATCCGCATAAAAAATTACATTTTTCTCAAACCTAACCTGGTTCAAACCTATAGTGGACCGGATTGGCTCACAGGTTACAATCTATTTTGACCGCAATAGTTAAGTTGACACGTCTACATATACTATGGAAATTAATTTATTCCGTTTCCAAGATACCAATATATACTTTCATATTCAGACGTGGGTATTAGTATAATATTTACTAAATATATTGAAGTCTAAAAGTGGAGACAATTTTTTTTTAGAATGTGAAATATATTAAATTAAAGAAAATTATCGAATTAAATATGTTTTTAATTTTTAACTTTGACGTAAAATTAAAATTAGTTTAGGTAAAACTTTGAGATGTTTTGGTTTCTAACTTTAAAAATATATATAAATATAATTTTTTTAATCTAATTATGTTAATTTCAATATGTTAAATGTGTTTTTCAGTTAATATTAAAGTGTTAACATGGTAAACAAACTTTAAATGCTAACATTAAATATATTTGACAGGTGAAATAAAACTTAACATAATCATGTTAAAAAATCTATAACCTTTCATTTTTAAATCTTGAGATCAAGATGTATCAAAATTTCAGATATAAACAAATTTTAATTTTACGTAAAGTTTTTAAAACTAAAAGAATATTTAATCCAAAATTATCTTTATTTATATATTAATTCATTATACGAAAAATAAAATTAGGAAATGAAGCACTAAATCACATAAAATTCCACGTTTTGGTAAACATAATTTATTATTTGTGGGATCTACACAAAATCATTTAAGACTATTTGTGAGGATTGTGTATGTTTTAGTTTAGGTGATTGTGAGGATTTGTGATGGTAACTAGGAAAAGTTTTTAAAGAAAAAAATGAAGTGTTTGCAGAGATTGTTCGGTAAATTATATCCTTATAAATTATATTTTTAAACAAAACATACAGGTGGAGCCTTTTGTGTGTAGGTGGAGTCATTAGAACATGTACAATTTATAGTTTGTGTGTATTTTATGTTTTTAGCTTTAAAAGATAATTTAAAAGCTCACGTCATGCAATGTAGATATAATAAATCACAAGAATTCGTTGGTACTTTTTGGATTTTTAATTAAAATAATTGATATAGACTATTTAAGTCTTTTCGGTAGGAAACTAGTACACATGCTTTAATATGTTAAATGATGATATACATGATTCAAGACATTCAAGAAACACTCAATCACTAAAAAATAAAAGAATTTAAAGAAAAACGATTTTGCAAATATTTTACATTAAAATCTAACATTTATTACTCCACTAAAATAGGAAAACTCTACAATAATCATAGTCATCTTATGTTTATAAATACAGCAACAATCATACTTAAATACATGGAATTTGCCTAACCATTATAAAAGAAACATTCTAGAAACCTAATATATTAAATACATGGAATTTGTTTGAAACTAGTTTTTATACAGGAACTGCCAACAAATTACACTATAATATATTAAGACTCAGACAGGATTGACTGTTGACTTTAGCTGTAACGTTAGAAAAAAAAGTCATGGAAGCTCGTATATAGTATTTTGTTTAGAATTTAGTAATGGTCTTCGATGTGACACACCACCTACCCACTATTATTTTCTCTAATACTGTTCAGTGCTGTCCACTACAAAACACTACCGTGTGGAAAAATTTATCTGCGGATATGTGTAGGGTCCAACGATAGTCACCAGCGTAGGGTGCGGGGAAGAAAGAGTCAGCGACGGGATTTTCACGCGTCTACAACATCTTCCATCTTTATCACCTTCAAAAATACCTCTTCCCATTCTAAAACTCTAATCCATACACCCAAAACTTTCCAACACAAAAATGGCTTTCCTTGCTTTCTCCAAATTCATCTCATTTGCTGCTCTTTTAGCAATCCTTTTGCTGCTTATCTCCTTCGACCTGGGAGCTGCTGCACAACCTGACATTAAACCCGGTACGTTAATGTTAATTTTAGTACAATACTAGGTTAAGAAGGTAATATATAAAATCTTCGTTATTTATTTGTTTACTTTTTACTGGGTTCAGGGAGAAAACTTTTCCAATGTGGCGGCGGCGCCTCCTTGCCTGCTCGCATAACCGCCCTAACGCATCCCTCTGGCCGGCCTTAGAGGATATTCACCGCCGCCGTGAAATCCATAACCACGGAGAGGAAAATAATCGATACCCGAAATCTACATCCAACTATCGGAGATGTTGCCATCGTTTTCAGTTATGTCATTTCATACCAGTGGTATAAAATTATTTCTGAGCTTTATGTATAATATAACTGTGTGTCATTACATCACTGTAATATTAACAATAATAATATGTATGTCTTGGGTACTGAAAAATTTCCCCTACTTTGTGTGTATTAGTATGATCTGGTAACCATGTAGTTCGAATTCATATGTTTATCAAATCAGGATCTGTTATCTCCTATGTTAGGTAAGACAGTGAGTTCAATTTCACCATGATATTTTCAAGCAATAAATTGTTTTTATTTTATTTTATTTTTTATTTTATCATAGTCATCCAGAACGTAGATTTTTATAGGGCGGATCATAACACAGTAATCAGTAGCCATCGTTTTTAATTTGGGTTGTGGAAGAATGGCCCAACATATTGGCAAGAGAACTAGTTTGCAGAAAGCATCTTCATCATCATCAACTTCAATACAATAGAATTCTGATGCAGAAGTAATTATCAATGCGATTTATACGATTTAATTAAGTCCTTCGTAAATTTCGACATTTTTATTAAATATTTTTAGTTTATTTTTTTATTTTTAATTGAATTATTTTTATTTAATATTTAGGTGAATGGAGTGATTGTTTCTTCTCGTTTACTTGTTTCAAGAGACTAAAATATTTAAGATTTTGTAGTTAATAGAAAAATGTATTATATATAGGTAAAATAATGAACAGTTTTTTCTTTATTTTTCATTCAAACATAAAAAAATGATCTTATCTAGGAACCATTTCCTTATTGTTGCAGATGACGAGGTCTTGGTATCAATATATAAAAGATTAATAAGAGTGATTTACTGTAATTACAATATACCTTTTATATTAACCATCTCACATTGATTAACATATAAAAATCACATCATTCAATTTAATGAAAAGAATTAAACAACAAAATTCAATTTAAAAATATAAACTTGTAAATACTGAATAAAAAAAATAAACAAATACTCAATAAAAACATTCAAATTTACCGAAAATTTAACTTACTTTTATATAACGTTAACTTTACTCGTGTAATGCACCTGGTGTGATCTTCTAATCCATTAATCCACTAAACAATTGTAGTTAAAAGAAGTTTATTCATTGTAATTTATAACTTATTTTAAAACTAAATAATTCAATTACTAATTTTTAATATACCTTCTTTAACTATAAATTTAGATCACTTAAAATAATTCACTTATTCGATTTATTATGTTATTAGATTTAATTGTCTTTTATTTTTACTTATTTTAGTTTATGCAAAGTAAAAAAAATAATCTAAAAACTGAATTGCACATTTATCATTAAAATTTTATACTTTTGCTAATTTATCATTGAATTTTAAATTTGGCAAAGTTACTGCATACATTTCAAAATATAACATATTTTATATTATATCCATTTGTTGCGCGTTTTTGTAAGTTTGTCAATCAACTTTCTAATCGAGAAGTTTATAACTATACTTGCAATTTCGTTAATTTTACAATTAAGTTTTCAATTTGGTAAAACTTTATCTTTTAAATTTTAAAATTTGTGAATGTTAATTTACTATAAATATGATCAAGCAACCAATTAACAAGATGAAAAAAATACATTTATATAAAGGTGTATACATATAATGTTGAAATGAAAATATATATAAATTTTTTAGGATTAACTACATTTTTAGTCCAAAAACTTTGATGCAAAATAGAAACTCGTTTTTTTTTAAATTTTGATACATTTTGATCTTCAAACTTTAAAAATAAATTAATATACTCATTTTAACCTAATTAGGTTAGTTATCTTTTTTACATGTCAAATATTTTTCATGTTAAAATTTGAGTTTTGTACACTATTTGATACGTCTTTACTTCAATGTTTGTTGAAAAATATATTTGACATATAAAAAGTATAACATAATTAAATTAAAAAGATTATATTCATTCACTTTTAAAATTTAAAAACAAAAATGTGTCAGTTTAATACAGAGTGGAATTTTAATTTTGTTTCAAATTTCATATACTAAAACATTATTAACCAAAATTTTTAAAATTGATTTTAAATAATAAATATAATATAAATAAATGTGAAACTCTTTTTAGATTTTATCAATTTTTTTGTGAAATAATTAAAATACTCTATTATTTAAGATAGTTAAATAAGTATTTTATAATATTTATTTTGAAAAAATATATTTAAATTATTTTAATATAATACAACTTAGTTTAGTTAAAAAAAATCGAGATTGTATTGATTTTTCAAAATTTTGATTTAGTAATGTTAATTCTTACTATTATCTGAGGTTCATTTTAGTGAAAAAATCAATTCTTCTTTAGTTTATTACTTGCCTAAATCATCTCTTTTATTTTGTTTTAGTGTTTATCTATATTTTAGGCTACACTTGTATAAATAGGATTTTAATCTCCTGTTTTGAGGTCTATTTTAGTGTTAGGAAGATCCTCCATTACATTGAAGAGTCTAGGTGACCCAGAGAAGAAAGAAGATCAACAAAAGGTGAAGTTTTATAAGCCTTAAGTGCCACACTTATAAAGAACTCCCAATGGTCCCAACACTGAGCGCCACTTTCCGTGGCGTTTACAGAAGCTGCCACGAAAGCTGGCGCTGAGTGCTAGAGTCATAGCACTGAGCAGTGATATTGTTGATGTGTCAAAATTCCCTTTTTAATCAAGTTCTCTCGAAGGAAACACTAGTAAAAAATGTTGATTCTGTCACGCCATATACGCTTCGGTCATGCGAAAACCGAAGCATAACACAATATATACCTCAGTCACAACTAAACTCGTGGTGGAACTAAGTTATTGCTTCGGTTAACATGAGAACTAGTGCCTATAACACTGCTCAAGACCTCTGCTGCTACTCTGCTACACCTCTGCTACTCAGTTTGATCTCAGTCTGAAAAGTCAAGCTCCCTATTGCCTCGGTTTATTGGGAAACCGGTGCCTAAACCACTCCCTATTGCCTCAGTTTGTTGGGAAACCGGTGCCTAAACCACCCCCTACGCCTTGATCTCGCACGACCGTTCCTCTTCCATTTCACTTTTCTTTTTCTTGTTTCTCTTTCTTCTCTATGCTCTAACCTAAAGCTGCAAGCAGAACACAGCAACCACCAGATCTGGGTTTGCGCTCCCGATCTCTATGCTTCTCCTACGAACCTGAAGTTGACGGGAAGTATCTCGCCGGAGGATCTCGCCAGAGGATCTTCAGCCCACGGTGAAGATCTGCGTCGACGGACTGCATTCTTCATTGGTGGCGGTGAAGCGATCGGCGACGGCGAAGCTAAGGCTGTTGGCGAAGAACAGAGCGGACGCAGGAGCAGCGGTGCCCTGATTGACGAGTCTGGTGCGGTGCCCGGTCTGGTTCCGTTACTCCAGTGCAGCGATCCGTGGACGCAGGAGCACGCGGTCACGGCGTTGAAGTCGCTGATTTAGGATCTGATGAGTCTTGCGTTGGTGGAGGAGAACCAGATCTGGGCGTTGGTTTCGCTGCTATTGAATGGCTCCCACAGAGGGAAGAACTACGCTGTACAAGTTGTGTTCAGTGCGGCAGAACAACCAGATCTGGGCGGTGAGCGCGGGGGCAGTGAAGTCGCTGGTGGAGCTAGTGGCGGAGGAAGGGAGCGGGATGGTGGACAAGGCGATGGCGGTGCTAAATAGCTTGGCAGGGATTGCTGCGCTTGTAGAGGCGAGAAGAGGGAGAAGTGGACTGTGCATATCGAAAAAATAAAAAAAAACACGTTATTGCCTCGATTATCTAAGAACCGAGGCATAATCCTATCTCGTTTTAACCCGGTTCAGAACCGAGGCATAAAACCACCCCTTTTTACCTCGTCCGTATATGCTTCGGTTGCAGAACCGATGCCATAACCCCGTACTGCACTAGTGAAATGAGGTCTTTGGTGGTTTGGAGGCACAACTTTGCTCAAAGGAGAGCTAGGAAGGCTGCTACAACTCGTGGGAACACTCCTTTCTTCCTCTTTGATTCTCCTTCTTCTTCTTTGGCCATTTTGTAAGCTTAAAGCTCTCCATGGAAATGGAGAGTCAAACCCATCTTGTTGGGGATTAGGGATGGCAACGGGTTGGGTCGGGCACGGATAGTGTGATACCCAAACCCGACCCGCATATAAAAAATGTATTCGTTACTCACCCCGCTACCCGCCAGATACCCGCATTAAAACACCCGTCGATTTTTTCTTACCCACGGATACCCGTTGGATACCCATTTTCTTCTGTGTATTATTATCCAAGCTTAGGTGCCAAAAGCAAAAATAGAAAAAACAAATGCAGCGGGCTGGCCCATTTTCTCTTTTTCAGATCCGAAACCACTAGGGTTTCTTCTTCTCAAACAAATGGGAGCAGCCTCCTTCTTCTTCTTCCTGCCCCTGGGTCACACGCTCCCTGGTATCTTAGATCTGCACCACATCATCTCATATCTACACCAAAGCATCTCAGATCTGCACTAAAGCATCTCATATCTGCCTCTCGTCGTGGTCTCCTCACGTCGTCGACCACTTCGTCCACCACCTCTGCCGTGTTGCCGCAGACTAAGTCGTCACTGTCGCGTGCGCCTCACTCGAGCTCTAGACTGCACTCAAAGCCTCTAACCCGAAGCTCGTGCCTGTCTTCGTTTCCTCCTCCACTAGCGGCAGCCGACTGTCCTCCGTCCACCTAAGATGAGTCTGTTTCTGTTGCGGTTGTAGAGGTCGAAAGCATCGCAGAACTCTTCAGCTCCACCATCTGCGAAGTCAGAGCAACAGAAGGTGGCCAACTCGATGAGGAATGAGGCATTCTGATTTGAAGAAGAAACCCTAAAGATGGATGTTATTCTAATTTGGAAAAAAACCCTAAAAAGGGATTTGGGCTTGGCCCAATTTTACAGCAGATTATAGAAAAGAAAGCTTAATTGAAAACTTAGAAAAAAGCACTAAAGGATAAAATTGTAATTTCATTTTTCTAACGGGTAGCGGATACTCGCGGGTATTGAAAGTGTGATAGCCAAACCCGACCCGTTAACAAGCGGGAATTAAAATACTCGCTACCCACGGGTACCTTTTATCCGCGGGTATTAAATACCCCTAGCAGATTTTATCCGCAGATACCCGCAGGTACGGGTTTCTTTGCCATCCCTATTGGGGATAGATGTAGCTCTTGAACTATCTTGTATCTTGTGAATGTTTTGATTATATACACATGCCTCTTTCATTAAATGTCAATTTCTTCTTTTCGCTTTTAATGCTTGCATGTAATGGGGACATTCATGACTCGATTTGTAGATTCGTTAGGTTTTGAGAAAAATCTAGTGAACCCTAGGCTTGAAACAAGAGATATAGTGGGAAATTGTGTCTAAGGATGGAACATGACCCATTAGTTTTCTAAAATCCTAGGTCCTAAGTGGGTTAGCTTCTTGAGTGATCAAGGGCACGCTTAGTGAGAAAACCTAGGCTCTTCCACCTAAGGGATTAGGGCTAAAGCGTTTTAGTGGGTTGACATTAGTATTTGATGAAAATGAGAGGATTCTATGTGTGCAAGAAAGTGGATTCGGTAAAATCTACCCCTAACAATGTCATTTCATACCATTTCTGAGCTTTCTTCGCTCCTAAGTGTCTCCATATGCCAAAGACCATCTTTATTCTTTATGTATTTATTTACTTACACATTTCAAATCAATCTTTAGCCTAGATGAATTATTAATCATACAATTCTTAAATATTACACGAGTCTCTTGAAAAAATGACATCTAGTCTTACCATGATTTTATGTATGCTCGTGAAATATCTAACAACTGAGTTGGTTGTTTTTGTAAAAAAAATAATTACTATGAATAATATGTAGAAAATGTAATAAAAATTATGAAAATATATAATAAGAGTTATTAAAACATTATTTTTTTAAATATCAGTTTAATCTAAAAGTATATGTATATATTATTTGTATATACAAAATACATTTATACAATTATATAACATTAAGTTCTCGTAACAATATTTATAACATAATATATTTCTACACACTAGTGCAGAATTACGCTTTAACGTCACCCTGTAGATGTCGGACCACAAAATAACCAACGTAAATTATTAACCGGTGGCATTTTCGTAAATAAGTGGGCATATAAATGTCTGTTAAGAAGGGCCCCGACGTCTATAATATTATAGACGTAAGGGCCCCTCCTAACAAACGTCTATATGCCTGATTAGTAGGTGAAAAGTCATTTTTTCCGCCTTAGAGACGTTCGATCCCGTCACCCCGACGTCTATAATATAGACGTCGGTGTCCCTCCTAACGGACGTGTATATGTCTGACAGGTAGATGAAAAGTTATTTTTTTCCACTGTCAGACGTCTAAATGGCCTAACAGGGTAGGTGAAAAGTTGTTTTGAACGTCATATTAGTGAGGGCCCCGACGTTTAGGCCAGAATAGACGTCGGTCCACCTGGGGAGCCGAAGTCTATTTTGCTGTTAAATTAGACATCAAACCCGCAGTTACGAGCACTTCATCGTCTTCCTTCTCGCCTTTTTCTCTCCGCGGTATTGCTTTTTCAGGTGCGTTTTTGTCTCTTTTGAACCGTTTAAACGTACTTTTATTACGATTATATTAAACTGGTTCAAAAATTTTGAACCGTTTAAACGCACTTCATGTAGAGGAATACTTTGAGTGGGAAATGAAGGTTGAACAAATTTTTGAGTGTTACCACATAGATGATAGGAGGATAGTGACCATGGCCACCTTGACCTTTCAAGGTGCAGCTCTCTATTGGTGGATCTCTATAATTAGAGATCAAAAGATGCATGGCGACTACACAATACAATACTGGAATGAGTTAAAGGCAGCCTTGCATCAAAGACATGTTCCAGCATACTAGGGAGGTCATGGACAAGCTCCATCAACTCCAACAAAGAAACATGAGTGTCGAGGAATATCGACAGAAATTAGAATTACTCATGTTAAGAGCTAGAATCAAAGAAGAAGAGAGATTCACCATAACTAGGTTCCAAAGCGGCCTTAACTATGAGATCAGAGATAAGGTAGAGCTTTTACCTTATTTAGATCTCAATGATTTTGTTCAGTTATGTGTGCGAGTGGAAGAGCAGTTTAAACGAAAAGCTTCCACTAGAAGGACTTCCCGTACCACCTCCATGTATAGGAAAGATCCTAAGAGGGAGGGTAGTCCAGCGAGGTATTCAGAATCTCGCAACAAAGAAAAAGAAAAAGAGAAAGAGAGAGGGAGAGGAAAAGAAAAAGAAAAAGAGCGATAAAGACATACCTCTCACAAAGAATCTTCAAAAGAAACAAGGGGTAGAGAGACCAAATGCTTTAAGTGTGGAGAGAGAGGACATTATTCTTCTGAGTGTCCTCTCAAAAGGTCTACTTATCTCTTAGACCATCAGAGTGACAATGAGGATTCTTCAAGTGAATCAGGTACTTCCATATCTGAGGAAGAAGCCTTACCTTGTGAAGGAGAGTTATTATTGGTTAGACGACTTCTTGGAAGTCAAACCAAAGAACTAGAACAATCCCAAAGGGAGAACCTATTCCGCATAAGATGCAAAATTTTTGAAAACACTTGTTCATTAATTGTGGATAGTTGTTCTTCTTGCAATTTTTTGTAGTTCTAGAGTGGTGAACAAATTGACCTTACCTACTATTCCTCATCCCAAGCCTTATAAGCTTCAATGGATAATAGAGGATGAAGAAATAGTAGTCAACACACAGGTAACCATACCAATATCCATTGACAACTATGAAGAAAACATTTTATGTGGTCTTGTTCCAATGGATATTGGGCATGTATTACTTGGTAGGCCATGGAAATATGATCATAACTCCACTCATGATGGTTATACCAACAAAATAACTTTCCTCCATAAAGGAATAAAATCACATTGATTCCTCTTACACCTGAACAAGTGAAAGAGGATGAGATAAAAATCAAAGAAAAAAATTGAAAAAGAAAGAAAACAAGAAAATAGGTTGGAAAAACAACCTTCTCAAGAAAAGAAGAAGGAGAAAAAGGTATGCATGTTGTTAACTTCTTCATTAACAAGTAAAAACCTTGATTCTTCTTCTCAAGAACATCACTTTGTTTCTACATTTCAACATGGGGAATGTTCCAAATAAAGTGAAACGAAAAATAAATTAAAGGCCAAGACTTCTTCTCATAAAATTTTTGTCCAAAGGCCTTTATTTTATCTTCTTATCTTTGCATATATCTCTTTAATCATACTAATTTTTACTATCTTTTGTAGATATATTTTTGATCCAGGAGGAAAATAGAAACGAAAGTTGTGCTTCTTTCTTTATTCCCGATTTGAGGACAAATCGTTTTTAAAGAGGGAGGGAATGATGGCAACTCCTTTAAGGATTTCCCATCCAAAGAAGTATCAACTTACACTAAGACTAAGAAAGAGAAGTGAAATAAAGACTTTCAACAAAAGTACTTTCCTTATCTAAGTCTTAGATAGATATACTTTGCTAAATAACATTTGTATTATTTTGTAGGTCAGCAATAAAGGTGGGAACCCATGCATATACATCTTAGAAGGTTTGCCAAGCAAAGGAGAGAAAAGAAAGCAAGTAGGAATGCATGTTTCAGCCAAGCCGTGCATCTTCTTGTCTTTGAAGCATATTTTACATATGTATCTTGTGAAACACAAACCAACCGTGTAGCTTCTTCTGTTTCAGCACGTTTTCAATAAGTTGCACATGGAACACACGCCCTGGAAGCATTTCCTGCACACGTCCAGTAGCTTCATGCACATTTCAGCTTGATAGCCATGCTTCTCTTACTCTATAAAAGAGAGCTCCTTATTCTTGTAAAAACAACTTTAATTGATATAGTGTTATGCTGTTGAATTGCATTCAGCCACTACTTCTTCGAGTTCAAAACTTAGAGTTGCTTTAGCTTGTTCTTCCTCTAGCTCCATTTCCCGTTGGAAGGCTATCTGAGTTAGAAACTCCACTTACACACTTCCAAACACCAAAATACATTTTCACAAACACCTTGCATGCACCAGATCAGCCATCAACTTCTCCCATTCCGCCGCCGGTTCGAGGAGCTGCTCAGTCTTGAAGATTGAAGCTGCTTCCATCAAGATGCTTCAAGAAAATAATACTCTACCTATTTGTCATTACGAGGCCAAGAAAATTTTATGTCCAATGGGACTCGAATATCAAAAGATACATGCTTGTCCTAATGATTGTGTTTTGTACATAAAGGAGTTTGCTTCGCCAAAAGTATTGTTCAAGGTGTGGTTTATCCCGTTTTAAAAAGAAAAATGACAAAAACACTAGTGATGAAGGTAATGATGGTGCACCTGCTAAGGTGATGTGATATTTGCCTATAATACCAAGGTTCAAACGTATGTTATCTGTTAAAGAAGATGCAAATAACCTTAAATGGCACGCTTCCGGAAAAAAGTGCGATAATCTTCTTCGACACCCAACTGATTCACCACAATGGAAGAAGATCGATGAAACATTTCCATAATTTGGTGCAGATTCAAGAAACTTAAGACTTGCACTTGCAACTGATGGTATGAATCCTTATGGGAACTTAAGTAGCAAACACAGTTCATGGCCAGTTATGTTGATGATATACAATATTTCTCCATTGTTGTTCATGAGGAGAAAATATATGATGTTGTCCATGATGATATCAGGTCCTAAACAACCTGTAAATGACATTGATGTTTACTTGAAACCTTTAATTGATGATTTGAAAATGTTATGGGAAGGAGGGGTCGAAGTGTTCGGTTCTGATGTTCAAGAAACTTTTCGTTTGCGTGCAATGTTGTTTTGCACTATAAATGATTTCCCAACATATGGAAACTTAAGCGGTTATAGTGTAAAAGGTACATGGACACAGTCATTGTGGACCAAGGTCGGTCTTCCATGTACGGATTTGTTGAATCTCAGACCATCCAACCTTCTGGTAACACAATTGAGAGCAAACAAAAGCATTTGGAAACATGGATGGCTGAGTCAAACAAAGACATATACTTTGTGCCATACATTGATGGGTATGGGTTCCTTGATGTAAAATTTCATAAAAGTTTTCTTAATTAGTTTACTAACTATTTATGAATCATGATAGTCATTGGCAGCTGATGATCATCATTCCCAAACAATGTAAAATTGTATGGTTTTGTTCGCTACACAGAAAGATGAAAAATGACTTGAGAAACCTGCTTCGAGGGTAAGTGTTTCTCTTTTTATGTTTCAAATTCATTTTGACCTTCGCATTTTATGATAAATATAGTTATATTAATATTACCTTGTGTTTTCAATGTAAATAGAGTAATGGGTAAAAACCGAGGTCAGCTCACTAGTGCAGAAAGGGCTTTAGACGTCTGTTATTTTTGGTTTTTAACGTCAGATCCCGATCCGACGTCTTTATGGGTGACGTTAATGGGACGTTAGAGTCTGACGTCTTTACAGACGTCGGATTACACCAAAACCGACGTCTAAGGGCTCTACAAACGTCGGACATGACATTAACTAACGTCTATTGCAGCTCGTGTCTTTGGGTAGCATAGTAAGACCTTCTTCCTTTGCTAGTTTCGACATAAGAAAAGCTTGTGTCTTTTGGATCTCTTATGGCATTTCAACCGAAAACCGAATTTGGGTTCTTGCCTAGTTCCATTCCAACCGGCAATGAAAACGAATATGGTGACATGAGAATTAGGCAAGGACCCAGGTTCAGTTTTGGGTTGAAATGCTATAAGACATCCAAAAGATGCAAGCTTTCCTTACGAGGAAACTAGCAACGGGAGAAGGTGCTACTACGCTACCCAAAGACACGAGAAAAATTGCACCAAAACACAATGAAAACTCATTTTCATCGTTCAAATGGAAGATAATCCATCAAAGACTAATTTAATCGGAGTAAAAGTAAGATTAAACAGTTAAAAAGAGATAAAACACACCTGAAAATGCAATGCCGCGGAGAGAAAAGGCGAGGAGGAAGACGATGAAGTGCGCGTAATCGCAGGCTCGCGATTTCTGATTTAATAGGAATCAAGACATCGGTGCCCTAGTGCCCGAGATCTACTCTCGACTAGACGTCGGGGACCTCACTAATATGACGTCCATTCGATTTAAAAATTAACATTCGCGGTGTATATAGACGTCGAACATAAGGGGAGCCGATGCCTAAAAGAACTTTTCACCTACCCTGTCAGGCCATTTAGACGTCGGATGGTGGGATCAGACGTCTATATGGCAGAAAAAACAACTTTTCACCTACCAGTCAGGCATATAGACGTCTGTGATAGGGGGCCGACGTCGATAATCGTATATATACGTCGGGATCAGACGTCTATATGGCGGAAAAAAAGAACTTTTCATCTACTTGTCAGAAATATAAACGTCTGTTAGGAGGGGCACTGACGTCTATAATATTATAGACGTCAGGGACTCCCTTAACCGACGTCTATATGCCCAACTTATTTACGAAAATATCACCGGTCAATCATTTACGTTGGTTATTTTGTGGTCCGACGTCTACGGGGTGACGTTAAAGGCCAATTCATTACTAGTGGCTAGTATCTCGTCCTGTATCCAAAGGTTGTAAGTCATTTATAGTTCTAATTTATTTTACTAGTTATTGAATGGTCTAAATGCTTGACTATTTAGTTTGTCATTTTAGTGTAACAAGCTGCTAGATTCATGGGAATGTGGCTACTATGTCATGTCTTGGATTAAGAGCATCATTCGAACTGTCATTACAGATGACTGGAATGAGGTAATGATGCTTAACTTATTTAGATTCTTTGTTTCTAACAACTTAACTTTGTTGTAAGATAAGTACATAATGCATCTTTCTTCATTTTGCAGCGCTTCAAGAGTACATCTATTATAGCAGAGGACGCAATTAAGAAGATAAGACAGGAGTGGACAACTTATCTTCTACAAAGATGGACTTAGATAGGAAGATTTATTATTGTTGTTCAACATATTTAGATTTAGTTTAACTTTAAATTTTGTTAGTTTAGGTTTTGGATTGTTTTTTAGTACTTTGTTAACTTCAAACGAGTTGATATATAATATTATAATATTCTGGGACAATTTTCTGCTTTTCAGGTGTGATTTTATTGCAAAAATAAATAATTTTTTTCCAAAAATAATACCCCCTAGACGTCTGTTAATGCCACATCGGACGTCTATAAACGTCTGTCAGTGTATACAGAGACATCCAATGAATTACAGAGGCCAAACTTGTTTCATGATCTTAGACGTCTGACCTGTAACAAATCGGACGTCCCATCAACGTCACCCATATAGATGTCCGATATGAATCAGACGTAAAAAACTCAAAATAACATACGTCTAAAGTGATTTTTGCACTAGTGAATACAAATGCATTATTTAACACTCTTTCTTTTAATGAAACAATTTTGATGAGGATAAATAATCATACTAGTAATTACCGGAAGCCTAGTTAAATTTTTTTTAGAGATTTTAAAACAAAAATTAGTCACTGCTATAGAACAAAAATCAATTATGTTATGTTCCGTTAACTTTAGGAATAAGAGAAATAATATTTAAATTCATAAAAAAAAAATTCAACCTTGTAAAAAGAATTGTTGTACAACTTTACAAACATCAACATATCAACAATATTTAAAAAAAGAATAATAAAAACATCCAAAGTTATTTAAATAAAGAGCACAAGAAAAAAAATCACATGTCTCATGAATTAGCAATCCCAATGACATGAATAAACAATCAATATCCACCACCAAATGTACATTTCCAAAATCATTTTTATTCTACTCTTTCAAAAACAACTTTAAGACGTTATAATTTCTTTTGCAAAATCAAAATAAAACGACGAGAAATAGTAACATTCCAAGAATTATTAATTAGAACTTTAGAAACTGAAAATAGATGGTTTGAAATATTATTTACTAAGTTAAATAGTATTACTATATTATATACTTTTATTATAAAAGAATTAAGAGTTTTGAAATTATGATTTACGTGGTTTTTCTCAACGAAGGATGAAATATAGAATTGTTACGTAAACATCACTGGATGTGACAGAAGTTGACGATGAGTTGATTTCTTTCTTTTCACCAACGGAGACGAAAGAACGAAGAGATGCAAGGAAGAATTGGTCAATACAGAGTAAGGTTTAGTGATCCACAAACATCGTTTTCCCAATTATCTTAATCTCTGTTATAAATACCACTTCTTAGAGACTGATGTACTCACACTTCCATTCCATACTGAAACTTAAGAGAGTATAGTTGAAAATGGCGATCCTGGGTACCTCCAAATTCATCTCATTTGCTACCTTTTTAGCAATACTTTTACTACTCCTCACCTCTGCTTTGGGAGCTGCTGCTGCCCATCCTACCATTAGACACGGTATTTTTTACAATTATATAGTCTGTAATTAACCTGTAACATGTCTTCTTTTTTCAGTTTCATTTATTTATTTATTCACCTTTTCTGACTGATCAGGACGAAAACTTCTTCAGCCTAAAGGTTATGCTTCACATTACTTACCCATACCAAAACCAAACCCAACACCATCTTATGGATATATTCCAGGATATCCTGGTGGCGGAGGATATAACTCCCCAAGACCATGAAACTATAACCACGACGACGTCGCATAAATAAGAGGATGAAATATTAAAGATGTTAGCATTGGTCTTTAAAATTATGATTTTATATAATAGGAGGTAGTGCCAGAATATTAATATATATGTGATGTACTCAATTTCATTTCGACGAATGATTTGTACTACTGCAATGGGCCACAACTACTGAGTGAATAGACCTGTATTTCAATCTGCATCAGCGAATTAAATAATTGAGTAATTTATTTATGGTGTACATGTGTTCAAGAATATTTTTTAACTTACTTTTATTTATTCTCGCTAACCTCGCTTAGGCCTACATGGTGAAGCAATATAACTAAACCCAAGTATTCGTTATTTCACCATTTCTCAGTGTTAGCCTCGCCTCACCGCTAAAACTATATTCTTACACTTGGATAAGCTAATTTAAAAGAATAATTCAATAATTTGAAGAATTCAAAATTTTTATATTAAAATAATTCGTTTGAATAAAATAATAAAAATTTATTAACATATTAAAAAAATTTATTTCCAATAAATAAAATAAAATAACTTTAAATACTTCAAAACTACAAAAAATTTGAAAATTTATTTCGTTCACATAAGATAATTATTGATTCAGACCAAAGATTCAACCGAATTGTCATGTATCAAAATTCAAAATTCAATCCAGATTAAAGTTTGAGATGAGTTGGTCTGAAAAAAGTTATAATCAATCTAGATTGGTAGTAAATTTAAAAAATAGCCTCAACCAAAAGTCGAATTGATTTGGTCAAGTCAAAAATTAAATTAATTCCACTCATGTCAAAAATTAAACTGATTTGTTCTAAATGAAATATAAACCAAGTCCACAGTGTCCAAAAATTAAGATAAAATTAAAACTTATTTATCAAGTTAAAGGTTGTAATGTTATATTTTTCTTTAAATTTAAGTTAAAATATAAAATACGTAGTATTAGTGTCAGACCTCATTAAAAACGTACCCAAAACCCCTCTGAACGGATGCCAAGTATCAAGCAACGAAGATTTGGAAATCAGATAGTGGAATACAGGTGTCAGCAGATGAGCGGGCGTTCGTTTTAACGTGGGAAGCAAAACTGATTTTTCTGAAAAACCCATCCCACTCTCTCTACATGCACCCTTCTTCTCCAAAACTCCGATTTTTCATTTCTCCTTCTTCTCTCTAAAAACTCTCCCTTCTCTCTACCAAAACTCACCCTTTCTCTTCTCCGATCTTCATTCAGACACCGTAGAGGCACTTCCGGCGTCAAGAGTTTCAGTTTGAATCGATCAGTTTCGAGTTCTGAACTGGTAAGTTTCCTTGTCCTTAGCCGTTCGTTCTCTGGTACATGCAAATCAAGTTCTGGTTGCATGCTGTCATCTTGTCTGAGCCATTATTGGTTTTCTGTTGTTTGGTTTAGTTCGAAGAGTTGTTGAGCGTTGAGAGTAGAAGGAATTGTAGTCAGACGAACCGTACATCTGTCTCTAGGACGTTCGTTCACGCTCAAAGGTAAGGGAAGCTTATTTAATTTAATTTGTATGTTTACTGTGCTGTATGAACGTTCACTGGTTGACTTAATGAATATGATGCATGATGATTGATATGCTTGGATTGTATGAACGTTCGTTAGTTGACTGAATGAATATGATGCATGAGGGTTGATATGCTTGGATTGTATAAAGTATGAAAAGTGATTAAGAGATGAATGTATAAAGTTATGAAACTATATGTTAAGAAATGAATTGGAATATAAATGATTCTGATATGAAATTTCTATATGAAAGAGTACTTCGTCATCGAATGGTCATCGACCGTTTGGTATTTCATAGTGATTTTGGTTAGACTTGGATTCTTTCAGTTGGGAAGAATCTTAGTTGAGGACGGTCGTTTTCTTTTCGAAATACTGTGCATGAACGATCGTCTGAGTAGTGCTTGGTCTTACACCAAGCGATCGTCTGAATGATGCTTGGTCTTACACCAAGCGATCGTCTGAATGGTGCTTGGTCTTACACCAAGCGATCGTCTGAATGATGCTTGGTCTTACATCAAGTGATCGTTTGAATGGTGCTTGGTCTTACACCAAGCGATCGTCTGAATGATGCTTGGTCTTACACCAAGCGATCGTCTGAGTGGTGCTTGGTCTTACACCAAGCGATCGTCTCATTCCTTTTATAATATATCTTGATGAAATTAGCGTTCTTCCAACTTCAATAAAATTTTCCTTTACCGTGTTCGGTCATTGACTAACATTCGGTTTCTTCATGTGAATTCTTCTAAGTATTTTCTTTGAAGTGTCTGTAGTTATCGATTCCGGCCTAGAGCCTTAGTACTTGACATGGTCTTTTCGGTGTTCGGTTAGAACTCTCAAGGGTCAGTTCATCTAATTGGATCACTGATTAAGTAACGATCATTCTAAGTCAGTTCATCTAATTGGCTCAAGGGGAGCCTTAGTACTTGACATGATTATACTCGGTTTCTTTCTCAAACCAATAGTAGTCACCTTTGTCTTATTCTATTATGGAACGGGAGACTTCTCAGTCTCGTTCCAAGTGTTCGTCCTCGTTCTGAGTGAGGATTGAACGTTCGGTATCGAGTATCCGTAAGAAGCTTTGAACAAAGATGAAATTTAACTTATTGGTAATGAAAGATGAAATTGAGAAAATTGATAATGAAAGATGAAATTGAGAATGATTATGAATGAAATATGAAGAGAATATTGGAATTTGTAAAGTATGACTGTGGTTCTTCTAATACTGGCAGTTCATCTTGATGTTTCATGAATACTCGTCCTCACGTAGAGGAGGGTAGGTCATGTGTGGAAACGGCAGGAGGTCCGAGTCCTTAGGGGTACTTTGGACAGATAGGATTAACCTCAGGTGGCAGCTGATGAGGACATGCCAGTTACTACATCACCCGGGTGCAAGAACGCCTGTAGCTACACAGATTTCATACAGTCCGGACAGTCAGTCTAGTATTAGGCTTGGTATGAAGGAACTATGAATTATCTTGTTTGTTTGATTTTGTGAAATTTATGTTTATGCATGAATTAAATTACATAAGCTTACCCTGTGTTTTTCTTGTCTTGTCTTGTTTCGTACGTCCGTCCTTGTCATTGCAATGATCATCCACGTGGATGTGAGCAGAAGGAGACGAGCTGCTGGAAGAAGCGCTGGAAGAAGAAAATTTGGTAGAGGTAGAAGTGAAGACCGAACAATAGGACATTCGGTCAGTAGTGTAGTATAGAAAGGTGGTCGTTCGATCACCTTCCCTTTTGATTTCTTTTTGATCGTTTGGAATGAGTTTTGTAAACCGTTCGGTTAAACTTTCTTAACCTGTTTAGTTACTTTTATAACTCTTTTATGTAAGGTCGTTCGACCATGACCGTTCGCTCTACTTTAGTGTAAGACTGAACTGAAATATTATTAAATGTAATTATTCTATTATATATTTTATTGCCGTATTTTTGGGATGTTACATTAGTGGTATGAGAGCAGTTTTTTTCCTTAAGGAACACTGTAGGTTATGAGTACACTATGTTTTTGCTGTGTGCTTAACGTTCGTTTGATGAGTTATTTTAAACTCTTTGAACTTAACTAACGATTGTTTTCTCTGCTTCTCAGAGAACAAATGGCACCAAGACCTCCTCCTCAACCTACTGAACGTGATGCATCCGACAACACCAGGTTGTTGGAATCAATATTAGAGGCTCTACAGCAGCAGAACGCTGCCTTAGTACAACAGAACACGGCCGCTTTGCAAAGTCTAGAAGCCGCTCGTGCAAACTCTGAAGCGACCCAGCGACCCAGCGACAACTAATGGAAATTATCGCAACCACAAGGAACACGTCCAGAGCGTCCACTTCCAATGCTACTCATCCGACCGAGTGGAGCTTAGATAGTTTCTTACAGCATCACCCATGACGAGGCAGATCAATGGCTGCGCGGCATGGAAAGAATCTACAATGCCAAAAGGTGTCCGGACGACAATCGTTTGGCATTCACTAAGTATTTGCTGACTTGGGAAGCCAGTCATTGGTGGGCAAGTATGAAGGCGATATTAGCGGACGCTCAAAGTCCCATTTCATGGGAAGTATTCAGAAGTAAGTTTTATGAAGAATACTTCCCAGATAGCGTTCGTTTTGCCAAAGAAGTAGAGTTTCTACAGTTTGTTCAAGGTGGAATGTCCATGTCGGAATACACCAACAAATTCAAACACTTGGTGAGATTTAACACTATGACGACCAGTGAAGAATGGCAGTGTAGGAAGTTTGAAAATGGACTGAGGAGTGATTTGAAGCTACTGATATCCAGCCTATGTATTAGGTCATTTCCTGCCATGGTTGAGAGAGCTAAGGTATTGGAGAAGAATGTGGAAGAGGTGGAACAAAAGAAGAAGCAACAACAACAAGCAGTAAGAGGACCCATATCTTCAAGGAACAATGTTAATCGAAGGGGGACGCCGTACGCTCGTCCAGCATTGCCTTCAAATGCTGGTGGGTCTCACACTCAAACAGTGAGTGCTGTCGGACAGTCTGGGCAGCAGGGAATGTTGAAGTACTTTCAGTGTGGGGGACCCCACTATCGATCGTCGTGTCCTCAACTGATGGGAACAAAATATTGCACTCGTTGTAGGAGAAGCGGGCATGTGGAGAACGAGTGCAACATGGGAGGACGAGCAGTGTTGAGGCCACCAAATGCTGGAAGAGGTCAACAAGGAAGAGGTGGCCGAGCACAAGCGGTTGGACGCGTATATGCTATAACGGGCGCGGAAGCAGCAAGCTCAGGTAACCTCATATTTGGTGATTGCTTGCTGTATGGTAAATCTTGTTGTGTGTTGTATGACTCGGGGGCAACACATTCTTCATCTCGAAGGCGTGCGTTGAGAAACGGGGTTTAGCTGAGAGCAAGATGCAGTTCGACTTGGTGGTGTCAACCCCAGCAACTAGTGAAGTTAGGACGTCTACGGTTTGCGTCAGATGTCCTATAGAAGTTGAGGGGCGTAAATTTAAAGTTAACCTCATTTGCTTACCTCTTCAAGGTTTGGAGCTGATTCTAGGGATGGATTGGTTGAATGCCAATCACATTATTTTAGATTGTGGAGAGAAGAGACTAGTGTTCCCTGATGAAGATGAAGAAGAGTTACCTGTGACGCTCGGTCAGCTAAAGGAGGACATCATGGAGGGCGCCAATTGTTTTCTGATAATGACGCACGCAGACAAGGAGTTCAGAGATTTGAGACAAGAACGATCGTCCAGTAGCAAGTTCAGTGGAGGACGATCGGTTGTGGACGAATTCCCAAACGTCTTTCCGGATGAAGTACCTGGACTACCTCCCTCTCGCGAGGTAGAATTCACTATTGATTTGGTGTCGACAACAGGACCCATTTCTATTGCGCCCTATCGGATGTCGCCAGCAGAATTGGTTGAACTCAAGAAGCAGATTGAAGATTTGATGGATAAGAAGTGAGTTTTGGATGAAGGGCGTACAGTTCTTGGGGAACGTAGTTTCTGCTGAAGGCATCTCAGTAGATCCGACTAAGGTGCGAGCGGTGTTGGATTGGGAGAGTCCGCGTTCGGTCACTAAGGTCCGAAGTTTCGTGGGGCTTGCGGGCTACTATAGGAGCTTTATTGAAGGATTTTCTAAGATAGTAGCTTCGCTAACTCAGCTGACCAGAAAAGACCACCCGTTCGCGTGGATCGATCGTTGTGAAGCTAGTTTCCAAGAACTGAAGCTAAAGTTGACGAGCGCTCCAGTTTTGGTCATTCCTGACACGACCAAACCATTTGAAGTCTACTGCGATGCTTCTTATCAAGGTTTGGGCTGTGTGCTTATGCAAGAGAAGAGGGCAGTCGTGTACGCTTCTCGGCAGCTGAAGATCCACGAGAAGAACTACTCGACGCGCGACTTGGAATTAGCGGCAGTCGTCTTCGCATTGAAGATTTAGAGGTGTCAACACTCAATTTCGTCCGGATTGAGTAAATATTTTTGTTTTTTTGTATTCTCCTCATAAAAGGAAAAATTAAAAAAAATGTATATTAAAAAATAAAAAAAAAGAGGATGAAGCGTTCGTCCTCAAGTGACCGTTCGTCTTCCCACTGTTGCTGAAACCGTTCGTCCAAACAGTAACCATTCGTCCGTCCCCACTGTTGCTGCGGCCGTTCGTCCTTTTGCACTATTCGACCGTTCGGCCAGTATTCAAACTTGCGAGCGTTCGTCCTCTTTGATCAAGCGTTCGTCCTTTTGCACTATTCGACCGTTCGGCCAGTATTCAAGCTTGCGAGCGTTCGTCCTCTTTGATCAAGCGTTCGTCCTCTGCCGTTCGTCCTTCCCCAATGTTACTGTGGACGCTCGTCCAAACAGTGACCGTTCGTCTTTCCCCATTGTTGCTGTGGCCGTTCGTCCGAACAGTGATCGCTCGTCCTTTCTCACTGTTACTGAGGCCGTTCGTCCGGACAGTAACCGTTCGTCCTTCATTGCTTCAACCGTTCGTCCTATACCGTTCGGCCTTTTGTAATTTGGACGTTCGTCCTCGCTGCTCAACGTTCGGCCTCTACTTTTTGAACGTTCGTCCTTAATGTGGTTTTGTTCTCAGATGAGCGAGCGTCCAAACCGAGCGTTCGGTCTGAGTTATATTTCGAGCGTTCGTTTCGTTGTGTTTTAGTGATCGGGGAGCTCGTCCTTTGGTTTTAACGTTCGCTTTTGATTCTGTATTATTAACTGTGAACGTTCACTATTCGACCGTTCGGCCATTCATGCTTGTTTGAACGTTCGTTCTTTGCAACTATTTGCGTTCGGCCTGTATCAGATTGTTTTACCGCGTGAGCGTTTGGTTTGAGCGTTCGTTCATTTAATATGAAGGTTCTCTCGTTTTCGGCATACTGACCGATCGTCCAAATAGTGGTGGCTGGGTTTTAAATTTGGTCTGAGCGTTACAGGGAAGATTCTTACCTTCGGCTGCCGCTTCCCGCCATTAGCCATCTGAAGAACCACTTACTGTATGGGTCTCTGGAGATTTTAAAAGGAGATGAACCAGAGAATCTTTGAGCTGGCACTTGAGTCTGCCTCCCACTCACCTTCCACTTTCCTTCAGCACCCTGGTTTCCACTCAACACCCAGACGGCAAAGCAATTGCTGGTAGTATATCCAACAGCAGCTGCGATCCTCTATCCACAGTTTGGAGAAGCACGCTGATGGCTGGAGACGGAGATAGAATCCAGCAGCACCTGACAGAAGCAGCACAACAGCAGCTCGTTGGAGGGTTGTTGTGCTTGAGAGAGAATGGTTCCATCTGTTTGAAAGAGGGAGGCTTTCACGTTGGAGGGGTGCTGCACTTCACACTACAGCTTCGCTCAGCCAACTCCATCAACACGGTTCAGCAGAATGATGAGCACGAGATGGAAGCATGGGCAGCTGAGTTGAATATTAAAATTGAAGAGAAGCTCATGGTGTCTTCAGTTTTCACGTGGGCAGGTGGTGGAGCAGAATTTTGGTCAGCAAAAACATATGAGGGGAATGAGTGGAGCAGGAGGTCACGGCATTGATACAAGAAAAGCTGAAAGCACATGATGATGATGAGTGGAACGCTCAGAGAATGGAAGTGCATGTTGGTAGCACATTTACAGCGCACATGGAGAAACACTTTTAGGAAGAAGATGCTCTGTGAAGTGATAAAGAATTATGAAGGAGATTTTCCCTGATTTAAAAATGGCAAGGGTTCTGGGCTTGGTCTCCCACGAGCTCCCACATGATGCATCTGGAACGGCTGCCCTGGCAACTCTGTAATATCAGACTCCACTATCTCCACCTCCCACTGTCGCTGCCCACCACTAACAGTCTGACAAGCCACTCACAGTATGGGTTTCTACAGAAGAAGAGAATGGTCAGGAGCACTCACATTTTTGGGTTATCATCCATGAGCTGGCATGTCAGATTTCAGGGGACACCACTTGCTATTGTCCTCCACCAGGCAACCCTTCATGGGAGAGACTTTCTCTGCTCATCGGGGGGATTAACTTTGGTTCCCACTCACCTTGGTCCAAAAAGCTCCAGTATCCATACCTCAACATTGACCCGTTACCAGGGAACCACCGGGATCACACAAAACCTGCAAGAGATACAGGAGGCAACCCCACCCCTCTCACTACTCACCGGTATTCACTGGAAACCATCAGAGACCACCATTCAACCCAATCTCATCGTCCATACACCATCTCGAATACCCGAAAACCCACTTCGCCTTCACCTCACCACCGCAAGCCACCGTGAAGCTTCCATCAAACACCACTACGTTAAAACTCTGCATGCAGTAGTCTCCATCACAGCCTCATCCACCGCCACACAAACTCACCATTTCCTCCTCTTCATTTTTTTTTATTATCACCAACACCCACCACCAGCCCTCCATTTTCATCCTCACTTCCAGCAACTATCCTCACCCAGTCATCACCTTCATCCCCAACACCTGGAAACTCTCTTCCACCGTAGCCACACCAATCCCAAACTTTGACTCCTCTCGCCCGTAACCACTTCACCTCCTCTTCATTTTTTTTATTATCACCAACACCCACCACCAGCCCTCCATTTTCGCCTTCACTTCCATATTCATATCCTCACGGCCCACATCACCACTTTCAACATCTTAACTTCACGGGTTTCGTTTCCATATTTAATCCTTGTCATCAAACACCTCTGGCCTTCATCTCCACCCAGACTCACTGCTATACTTCCCTTTTATTTTTCATCCCTACCCTTCGGCCATCACCCTCACCTCCAATACCCATCATCCTCATCCCTCTTCATTCTCTGTCAATACCGAAGGGCCCCAAGAAACAACTCACGGCCTAATCTCCGAACGACCAACATCACCACCAGCCACCGTGCGTGTCACCAACATCCCTATAGCGCCTCCACTGTCAAACAACAGAGACTCCAACTTTTGTTTCCCTCCCTCGCAAGCCACCATCTCCGGCACCTCATCCCCATCCTCACGACAATCACTAACTCCATTGCTTCCAACCCATACTTGACATTCACTCACTACCTCCACTACATTTCCCGATACCATCTCCAGCCTCATCATCTTCATTTTTACTTCCCCATCATTTTCCAACCTCTGCATATTCATCTCGGGAACACCCCTCATTACCCCTCACCTCCAGCCCATCATCTTTATCTCACTCTTCATTCATCTCCAACACTGCTACGGACCAGGGACTGAACCTTCAAGTTTCCATTCATCCCCCATCACCAACACGCCCACGGCTACCGGCAAGAGCTGGGGAGAAGCACCTTATCAAAAAAAAAAAGGGAAAGCCAGCCACGAGGGAAGCCATCTGACGCACGGGATTAGCAAGGAGTGAACCAAGCTTCAAGAGGTAAGTAATGAATCCCATTCTATGTTTTACTGAGTTTGGTTAATTGACCTTGAACATGCCTTCGTTACGTTGTTGTTAAGTTTGCATGTGTTAAATTTACGTGTGTAAGTTTGCATGTGGTGCTGTTAGATAGATGCATAGCGTTGTGAATATTCGTACATGGCTGTTGTTACCAAACAATCATCACACCCAACCATCTTGGACATCCACGGCCACTGCTAACACACACGGCCAGACTCCCATATTCAGCCACTCCAACACCCATCATCTCTACCCCGTTTTTCTTCTCCATCATTTTCAACACCCAAATCTTCAACTATATTCACTTCAGCCATCACTCTTACACCACCACGGCACCACCAAAAACCCATCTTCGAGTCATAGCCATTATTATCTTTCCATCACCATTGCCTCTGTCAGCCACCAGCTATCACCACCAGCCATTGTGAGTGCCACCAACATCCCATTCGAACTCTCATTTTCGTTCCCTCCTCTGTGAATGCGAGCTCGTGAAACTCCCTATCACCATCTTTCCTCCCAGCCAATATCGTCACCTTCACCGTTACCTCTCACCAACGACACAACCTTATTTCCATCTTCAACCTCTCACCATTACCCCTTTGATTTATTTGTATATAGTAAGCTTATTTGTATTGTTTTGTATAAAAATTATAAAAATCGTAAATAATAAAAAATATATATAAAACGTTAAAAAACATTTAATGTAATAAATCGGTATGAGTACTCGTGCGATCGTACGCATCAGCCTAGTACTTATTGCCCAAATATAAGATAAATAAAAGCCGTGTGAGTGCTCGTGCGATCGTACGCATCAGCCTAGTACTCATTACGCAAAACAATAAATAAAAAGCCGTGTGAGTGCTCGTGCGATCGTACGCATCAGCCTAGTACTCATTACGCAAAACAATAAAAAGAGAAAGCCGTGTGAGTGCTCGTGCGATCGTACGCATCAGCCTAGTACTCATTACGCAAAACAATAAAAAGAGAAAGCCGTGTGAGTGCTCGTGCGATCGTACGCATCGGCCTAGTACTCATCACGCAAAACAATAAAAAGAGAAAGCCGTGTGAGTGCTCGTGCGATCGTACGCATCAGCCTAGTACTCATTACGCAAAAAATATAAATATTACAACAAAAATACCAAAAAAAAATATATAAAAGTCTTCAAAAACCAAAAACGTCTACTTTTCAAAACAACAAACAATATCGCCTTGCCAGAACTACGTGATCCTTGATTCTCCATCAAAAGTGGAGATACGTAGGAGCAAGGCCAGTCCTTGTCAGGCTCATTCTCCCAAAAATCCAAATCATTTTCCAAACAAATTCTCAAACAATTTTCAAACAAATTTCCAAAGCAGTTTTCAAATGAACTACGGAACCCTGATTTCTCATTCTGCATGAGAATACGTAGGAGCAAGGTCAATCCTTGTCGGGCCCCAAAAAGCTAAAAAATATTGTTTGTTTCTTTAGAGTTTTATTTCAAGGGAATGTTAAACACTTTGAAAACCACATCTACATTCGCGCATTTAGTTAAAGGTACTGCCTTAGGGCAGGCGTTGTAGGGTGCTAATACCTTCCCTACACGTAACCGACTCCCGAACCAAGAATCTGGTTCAATTTGACCATGCCTTATCATTTTATGGTTTTTTCCGTAGTTTTCCAGAATAAACTATGGTGGCGACTCCAAAATCTCTTTTCAAAACCTTTTTATCTTTCTTTTTTATTGGATCGTCGTCCCGTCGCGATTCCGGTTGCGACAGATGGCGACTCCGCTGGGGAATAACAGAGAGTCAGGCCATTTAATTAGATGTGCGAATTCAATGTGGTTTTTCTTTGTGTTCTTCTTCCCTTTTTTCTTTATCCTTATTTGATATTTGTCATAATTGTATGTGTGTTTGTTTTGATTATATTGAACCCTAGGATAGAAAACATGTTATATCTGCCTGGGAATTTTCTGGTTGTTTTGCAGGTGAGGGTTTGGGGTGTATAATTACATTCTCCCTTCACACACACACAATATGCATATCATGAGTGAGGCCCTATACCCGGGTCTGAGCGCAACTTAGAAATAGAGGGGTTGTGTAGCGGTGTCACTCTGGGATGTACTTCCTGTTTGGCTATCGTGAGAACCCCAGCCAGAGTCTGTTCTTTTCATTTGTGTCTCCACACCTAGTTGATTACTCTGACTGTTGTGGAGAAACAGTGAAAAGAGCCATAGCTCTGGTGGCCTGATTTAAGCATTAGGAAGCTATCCTTGTGAGTGCATATATTTGGCCTTAGAACTTCAGTCATCCAACCTTTGATAAGGCACAAAAGGGAGAAATGTGTATTCCTGTAACCCTCATGTTCGCTTAATAAAAATCACGCACCTTGTACATACCTCTCTATCCGTTGTTTTTCTTTTTACTTTTTCCTTCTTTCTTAGCTCATGTTTTTTTATAGTCTTGTCACGTTTTACGGATTCTAGTCAAAATTATAAAGTTGTGATTAAGGCCTTAAGCTAAAAAGGGGAATTAACATGGAATTTTGAGTCAAGAGGTATTCGAGTTCATACATTTTGACGAAAAGATGCACGTCGAGTAAAGGAGGATAATATTGGTGGGGTATAAGAATTTGTTGAGTCTGTTAGAGGTGGAGGTCCAAACATCAGCAATTACTACTTTAGCCCAATACTATGATCCACCACTAAAGTGCTTCACTTTCCAAGATTTCCAACTAGTACCACCGGTGGAAGAATTCGAGCAAGTCTTAAATATGGAAAAGACTCCATACAACTACCTTGAGCAGTATATCCTTGTCTTGCAGTTAGCGAGGATCAGGAAAGTACACCCAATGAAGTTGGAAAGCGAGTTCACAATCAAGGGCAAAGTGAGGGGCCTTCCTCAAAGATACTTATAGGAATACCTACGTCGTTTGGCTTAAGAGGAAATTTGGGAAATGTTTACAGATGTATTAGCCTTTCTCCTCTATGGTGTCATGCTTTCTCCTAAAATGTTAAGAACCTCGTCAATTATGCCGCTATGAATGCATTTGTGGGAGACAAAGAGCGCTGTGAGAATCTAGTCAGTGCCATCCTGGCTGAAGTTTATGGGACCCTTAATCGTTGTTACGAACTTAAAAGGGGAAAGATGTTATGTTGTCTACCAGTGTTTTATTTGTGGTTCATTTCCCGTGAGACTAGAGACGTGCCTAAAATTCCCTATACCCCATGGACGAATTATTGTGGTATATAATCGATTACAAGGACATTGTAAACGATTACCCGAGAGAAAGTTGGATTTTGTACAAAAAGTTCATCACAGGTACTCAGTCAGGTGAACATGGGTCACCATTGGAAAAAGAAGTGACTTTTAGGCACTTTTGCACTTGTCTTGGGCTGTTCCTTGTGAACCACATGTGAAAAGAGTAAATGAATGGGCGCAACTTTGTGCAAGTTTAAATGAAGAACAAGTTAAATGGTGTGTCCCTTGGCAGCATAGATCGCATATCACATATCATTGCAGGAGGTATCCTAATGTACCCATCATGGGTATTAGGTGTTGTATTAATTGCAATCCTATGTTAGCGCAAAAAATAATTTGAGTATCCTGAGAGGATCGCTAACACCTGCATCTCTCGCCACATTGCGGATCATATGAGGAATGAATCTTCGCTGAAATGTTCCAACAAGTTAAAGACAATTCGGGGAAATGTTGTTCGCTTCAAAGAAAGGCCCAAGATCATGGACTGTTAGTGGAAGTTTCCCTTAGCCAATGGATCGCAAAAAGGGTTAAGACAATCAAGTTGTAATTCACATTAATTTCCCCTACCCAATTTGTGAAAAGAAATTTCAAAATGATGAGCAGTGGATAGAAACAACAATGACAAAACTAGAGAAGGAATGTTGCCATTCAGCTAAAAGAGGACATAAAAGATTGATGAGTCGGATGAAGGAATATGTCGTTGAATAAGGACAAGTTAAAAGAATTGGAGGAGAAGTCTCTCATAGCTAGCTTCCCTTGCCAATGGAGCCATTGAAAACGTCCTTAAGTTCTTAGTTGATGCTAATGTCAATCATCAACCCGCCTAAGGGGATTGAAACATTCCTCGATTGCTGCGAGAAACTGATCAGACAAATGAAGAATGTGATGACTAAAGCCTGCGATGGTTGACCAAGAATTCCTATGTCTCGCATTTTGGGGATTTCTGAATGATGAACCACCTTATTGACTCTGTTTCGTGTTAATTTCCAAATTATATTGGGGCAAACATTTTCACAGCTTTATAGTTTCTGACTAGAGAATTTGAACTTTGTTTTTTTTTTCTTCTTTTCTTTTCTTTTTTATTTTTATTTTTCTTTTTTTTTTCTTAATTTGTTTCACAAAAAAAAAAAAATACAGTTAAACATCTAAGACACCCTAAAGGACACGAACCAGTGGCAAAATCATGGAGAACCAAGTAGAAGTTCAAGAGGGAATGAAAGCCGATATCCAACAGCTGAAGGAACAAATGAGACAAGTCCTAAAGACCCTGGATGCCTTACAAGATCCTGGATGTTTATGCACGCAACGATCACAACAAGGAGCTCCAGAAGCACGAACTTTCCCTTCCTATGGTCTTCCCCCGAATTATCCTCCACCCTCAGGAGTGGACTCGAGACATCTTGACACTCAAAAGGCCGAAGGTAATGCAGTTGAAGTAGAACACGAGCCTGGGGCAACCACTTTCACAATTCCTGGGCAGACGATCCAACCAGGTATTGAGAGCACGATAATGAAAAAACAACTTGAGACGAAGTCTCCATCTTCTGTCATTACACCAGCAGATTTTAAGGATGATAAGAGCATATTAGAAGTCCTTGAAAAGAGGTTGAGAGCCATAGAGGATGAAGGAAGTTTTGAATTTGGAGATGCTAAAAAACTATGTTTAGTTCCTGATGTGGTGATACCTCCAAAGTTCAGGCCGCCAGAGTTCGAGAAATATCGGGGAAATACTTGCCCGAGGGGCCATATAAGCATGTACTGCAGGAAAATGGCAGCTTATGCCCTCGATGAAAAACTTTTGATTCATTTCTTCCAAGAAAGTTTAACTGACGAGGCTCTAACTTGGTACATGCACTTAGATACTACTCACATCTACTCATGGAAGCATCTGGTTGAGACATTCCTAAGGCAGTATGGATATGATAAAGATTTGACACCTGACAGAGCACAATTGCAGAACATGGTGAAGAAAGAATCTGAATCATTCAGAGAATATGCCCAAAGGTGGAGAGAGATAGCTGCTCAAGTAGAACCGCGTCTGAGCGACAAGGAGATGACTACCACGTTTTTGAGTACTCTGCAACCACCATTTTATGAGCACATGTTAAAAATCTCAATTTCCTCAAGTTTTACTGACATAGTAATAATTGGAGAGAGGGTTGAGAGTGGCAAAAGAAGTGGAAAAATTGCACTAGGCCCAGAGCTAGTAGCCAGTTTAAACGATTATGGTCCTGGACATGAGAAGGATAAGAAGCGAAGAGCTAATTCCCATTTTACTGCCTATCCTCAAATGTCACATTCCTATGGGTCCAGTCGAGCCATTGAGCGAAGAAATTACAATCGCGATAAGAGGGTCGCCAACTTCACTCCTATCCCCATGACCTATACAGAGCTACTACCAGATCTTCTCCGCAGAAACCTCATAAAGATTTGTCCAACCAGGCCTATACGACCTCCGTATCCAAGGAGCTATGACGTAAATGCCAGATGTGATTATCATGGAGGGGCGTGTGGACATTCAATAGAGGCATGCAAGGCTCTGAAACGTAAAGTGCAATCTTTGATCGATTCAGGATGTTTAAAGTTTGAAGAAATGCAATCCAGCACTGTGGCAAGACTTGAGTTCACCTCTACAAATGCCATGGACGAGTGAAGAGGACTCTCGGATTATTTAGGAAAGCATAAGTTATTGTAAAAGTTGGAACTGAAGTTGTTTTGCTCAAGCTTTAATTTGTCTCACTATGAGGTTTATGCTCATTGATATCACGCTTTCATCCATGAATTTTAATGTGAAATTTCATTACTTGGTATCTCCAAGGTTTACTGGAAATCATGTCCTAATAGGGTGTCGCCAAACAAAAAAAAATGATGATATATATATAAAAAAAAAAGGGGGTTTGTCTAAATTTCAAATTGTGCAAATTTGTTTACGAGTTCTTTGTTCTTCTCCTCCCATTTCTTTGTCTCATATGCATAATGATTTCAAAATTGTGCTCATGGCGTTCATTTCATTTGAAGTCTTTTTTCCGTTTTTTCTTTGTAAATAATTTTATTTTCTTTTGAACCCAGTTTTCCATCATTTTGTTTAAATTAGAAATTTTGTTTAGACTGAAATAAAAAGAAAAAAAAAACCATAAAAATATATTTCATTTCATCATTGGAGCAGAATTACAGTAAGGTCGGATACACTCATACGATCTTAACATTTGATAAATAAAATAAAAATGCATAAAAAAGAAAAAAAAAGCAGATATAACAAAAGAAGTGCAAAGTCATAATTTCAAATAAAAACAAAAAAAAAAGGGGAAATAAAGCAGATAGCAAAAGCAAATAAACAATGTTCGGGGTTCGATCACTGGTGATCGTTAATTTTACAGACCATGAAAAAAAAAATAAAGTGAAATTCAGCGAAAAAATTCCCGAGCTGGTTGCGGTGGTCTGAGGGAGAGCTCCGTCGAGGGAGCTCTGGTCCGGAATGTGAGAAGCATGGGTGGAGCGATTTGTCGTCCGTCCCTGTCGTCGTCAATGATGATCGGAACGGGGAACAAGTTCAGCAGCCTCGGCGCCCTCATGATCACCCAGTCGTATTCTTTCCAAAAAAACAGTAAAACAAAAAATTTGTCAATAATAAGATGAAGAAGGAATTTTTTTTAAAAAAAAAAAAAAAAAAAGAAAAGATGGAGGTGATCAGGGTGCTTACCGTACATGTATAGCGGCAGTTGTGAAAACTGAGTGCCAGTAGGGTCTATCTCCGCTTGCCAGCGCCTGACCCGATTGCCGTGGTTGTTAAACCAGCAGTGCACATTGTATTCAGTGGCATCTGCGAAAGCCCTTAGTCGAGATGCAATCTCGACGACTTGGGCTCTACTGGGATGTGTGACCCCGTAATTATAGATATGGGTCATCATTTTGACCTGATCTTCAGTAGGTCTCCACCGCTGACTGGTGTACCTCTCCATCTCCATCTCGTTCATCTTTCCTCTCTAAGTTTTCAAAAAAAAAAATATAAAAATAAAAAGAACAAAAACATAACGAAAGCATAAAACAACAAAAAAAAAAGTATTTTCAAATGTTTTCTTTTTCGTTTTTATTTCCTTTTAGTTTATTTTGTCCGGTCAGTCTTTGTTATTTCAGGTTCTGGTCTCGGATTTGTTTCACGGTCCTTGCAAGAGGGTCCTAAACGGATCTATGTCCTTTTGTCCTCGTCCTTTTGTCCTTGTCCATTTGGTCCATGTCCGGTTTATACAAATCATTTATCTTTTTAAATTTTCTGATTTTATGGGGTACGTGGCGTTGTTCTACCCGATTGTCTCTGCCATACCTTCAATCGAAGGGAGATTAACGTCTGGTTTCCAGCCTATATACCCCTTAAGTTAAGACAGTTGTGTTTTTAAGTGTTTTAAGTTTTTAAAATTAAAAAAAAAAAAGAGAAAAGAGAAAAGAAGACTCAGAAAGAAAGGCAGAGAAAGGCGAGAAAGAAATAAAAGCAGACAAAGCGGAAAGCAGAAGAAAATAGAAGAGCTTGCAGAAAAGAAAGCAGAAAAGAAAAGCATAAAGGGGAGAGGGGAAGTAAAGCAAAAATGGAAAGCAAAAGCATAAAAGGAAAAGCAGAAGCAGAAGGCTAGAGAGTAAAGAATAAACCGGAAAGCATAAGAGAAAAGAAAAATGAATAAAAACAGAGAAGGAAAGATCGAAAGAACAGAAAAGCAGAGAAGGAGGGATGGAAGGAAGAAAAACAAAAAGGAAAAACTTAACGGAAAGAAAGAAGATCGAAGAGCTCAGAAGACTTACCTGGAAGTGAAAGGGCTTACAGAAGCTCGTCGCAGCACAGGGACGCCTCCGAAAGCACACGGGGGCAGAGGCTCCTCTCAGAAATCCAGACGCTCAAGGAGAGAAGAAGAGAGAGGAAGAGAGGAAGGGAGAAGGATAGAGAGAGAGCGAAATCAGAAAATGTCGCCCAACGCGGAGGAACTCTCGACTTATAGCTGAGCAAATCCACTGTAGCTACAGTTCCGGTCACTACAACCGTCTAGTGTCGGTCCCGGTCTTTCTGAGTTCAAAAAAAAAAAGCAAAAAAAAAAAGTAAAAAATAAAATTTGAAAATCTGAAAACGGGTAGGGTTTTGTTGGGTCGATCCGGCCCAATTCAAGACTTCTTGGATGATCTGATTTCACCAAAAAAAAAAAAATAATAAAACAAAATATAAAAAATTTGATAAATAGAAAATTTTTCCAAAAAAAATAAGAATGAGTGGAGTGTGTAAATTTTGAAGTGTTCAAAATTGTTTTTCATTTGCATGATAAAGGACATTTTCAGGTTCATTGGGCCTCATTACCATGTTAGCTTTCTTTGAACCCAATTCTTCTGAAATATAAATTTGAGTGAAAAATTATTTTGGCATGTTTGTAATTTCACATCACACCATTTTGTTTGTTTTTATTTCTTCTTCTACATTTTGAATAAATCTAAGAACAAAAATATTGAAAAAGGAACAGTGCTCGAGCCCATTAGGCCCAATGGCCTTCGTGGTTTTTCTCTCGAGTATACTTCTTTTGGAAATATGTCAAAAATATTTTGTTTTCACATTTTTGCTGTTGAATGATGTTTTGTACATTTGTTCAAATTCTCTTCTGTGATTTTCGTTGAATTTGTTGTAAAAAAAAAAAAAAAAAAATCTGAGAATGAAAGATGAACAGTTTTGAGCCCATTAGGCCCCGTTGTCATATGTGGTTTCTCTTAAACAGTGCATCTGAATTTCTGGAAAAAATAAAAAGTGCATGTTTATGTAGGTTTTGTGTTTTCAATTCATGATTTCCCTTTCATTTGTATGAACAAGTATTTGTGCAAAAACAAAAAAAAATGTGTTTTCTTTGTCATCTTCTTGTGACAAGTTCACACGGCTCAGGTCATCTGATCCATTGGGTCAATGTACCTGGTAAGTCCAACTTCCTTCTTTGTTACTTCTCCTCAGAGCTGATCCGATCTGGATTTTCCCGTGTCAGAAAGTTGAACAAAAAAAAAAACATTTATTTTTCAAACGTTTTTTCTAAATCAAGTTTTCTCATATCAATTTTTGCATTGCTCACCAAGCCTAGTTTCTGCACTGGTTCCCAAGCCCTTGTTTCCATTTTAGCTATCAAATCCTGTTTCCCATACTGGCTTGCAAAAGCCCAGCTTCCATGCTGACCCGCAAGGCCCAGTTTCCACAATGGCCGAAAAATATCAATTTCCACATTAGCTCAGAATGCCCATTTCCCATACTGGCTTGCAAAGCTCAGTTTCCATACTGACCCGCAAGGCCCAGATTTCTGCAAAGGCCAAAATCTCTCAATTTCCACAACTCATAAAATTCCATTTTCCATTGGCCAAGAAATCCCATTTCCCCAATGACCAAGAAAGCCCCTTTCCCATGCTGGTCTGCAAAGCTCAGTTTCCATACTGACCCGCAAGGCCCAGATTCCAAAAAATCCCAATTTCCCCAATAGCTCACAAAGCCCATTTTCCATATCGTCCCTTAAGGTCCAGTTTCCAGGCTGGTCCGCGAAGCCCAATTTTCAAAAAAAAAAAAACAAAAAAAAAAAAAGAATCTGTTTTTCAATTAGCATCATCATTTTCATTTCATATACTTTTCTTCATACATAAAACCAAAAAAAATACGCAAAAGTTTGAGTCATTTGTTTTCGATGCAAATCATCCATTTTATGAGATTTCAAAAAAAAATATAATGGATGTCATAATCTCCTGGAGTCAAATGATCAAATCACATTCTTAGGAGATATTTGTGTGTGCATTGCTTGAAATCATCGTCCTTCAACCTTCGCTATACCAATAGATTGGCCCAATCATGTTCTTGAGCCCAATTTATAAATACCAAGTTTTACACTGGGGCAGATTTTTCATTACCTCCACTGCTTTCATTTGGGAGATCCTGGAATCCGCTATAAAAAAAATGAAATAAAAAAAAATGAAAAAGAATGAAAATGACTCTGTTGAGATCATTTAGTCTTTGTCTCCTAATTAATCTTTTGAAAATAAAGCAATCAAAATTTGAAATGATGTGTGGCCATCTTTCTTCATCCAAAAAAAATAATACATCCTTTGATACCCAATTTGAGCCAATAAGAAATTTCTTTTCAAATTTTACCCAAACAAGAGTTACCATCACAGTAGAAGTCGACTCAAATTGTAGGAAGAACACACTTAGTGATCAAATGAAGTAAATTCCTCAAAAGTGAAGCAAAAATACAAAGAATCACAAAGTGATGGCAAGCAAAGAATGAAATTTGAGAAAGGGCAAAGTAGTCAAAACAGATTTGACAAATAACTCATACAAGCGCAGATGGTAACCCTTGTTTTTTCAAAAAAAAATACCCACAAAAATTTATTTGAGCCTTTATATCCTTTCTTTCAATACCCCTTAGCCCAAGCCACATTACAAGCCCAATAAAAGTCCACACAGATTGAATACTGGTTGCTTAATTTTTCATAAAGCTTAATTTTGAGACAAGACAAAAAATGACCAACAATGCAGTCAAAAAAAAAAAAATGATGATGAAAAATAATTGTCCACGGATGAAGGGAACTCCCTTTTGATTAAGATTATACAAAGGAAAATCAAACCTTTTGGGGCAATCTTTTCAAGCCAATCCTTTTCATATCCATCACAAATTCCTGAACACATTCAAATCCCCTTCAAACTCTTCCTCCGGGTCCCTAACTTGGGGCAACTTTGTAAGCTCTTCGTAATTTTTCCGCCTGTTCTTCAAAACCGGGGCAACTATGTGAGTTTCATATGTTTCGGCCCGGCCCATTCAGAATATTGGACGACTTTGTCAATCTCACATTTGTTTCATCTGTATATTCAAAGTTCGTACCAAGACCGGGGCATCCCTTGTTGGGCCTCTCAGATTTGTCCGTACTGAAATTCATAAATACACCCTCAAAACAGGGGCAGACACTTTGGGGCTTTGTATGATTTTGAGTCCATCTTATCATTCATATACCCAAAATGGGGGGCAACTTCTTGTGGAACCTCGCTTAATTGACTCATACCCAAAACCAAGGCAACTTTGTGACTTTCAAATGTTTCGACCCATTCAGAGTATTGAGCAACTTTGTTAAATCTCAAAAATTTTCATCTGAACATTCAAAGCTCATACAAAGACTGGGGCATCTCTTGTTGGGCCTTGCATGATTTTGGTTCGCCCCGAACTTCAAAGATCTAAAAACCACCAAAATTGGGGCAATTTGCAAATCCCACATGATATTCTCACTCCTTGATTCCTGACTTATTCCCTCTCAATTCACAGATACATTTGTCCATACCAATACTTTTACCATGTTCCAGAACAGCTTCTGGGTATCTACTACCTCACATTGGCCTTTGTAGCCATTTTAAGGAGTAAGAGACTCAAGTAGTCAACCCGGTACTCTCCAAATCCTTCCAATCATCCTCCACATATTTTTCCAACCCCTGATATCAAGCATGTACACACTAGTATCTCGTCAAGAAATGCGTAGCACACAAGCTCTATTTTGAACAGTTGACTTTAGAATTGGACGTCCATTGAAAGGAAATTGGAAGTCTATATCGTCGTAAGTTGGATGATTTCAAAGGAAACAAATTGACTCTCAAAAAAAAAAAATGTCATAAGTTCATAATCTTCCGATACATCATGTACATATTTTCATAACTTTGATTTTGCCTCCATGTATTCATCAAATTTTCTTCTTCAAAAAAAGACAAAAAAATATGCATCAAAGTTTTCCTCTCCAATTTCAAATATTCAACAAATTTCCTTCCTTCAAAAAAGACAAAAAAATCAACATGCATCAAAGCTTTCTCCTTCAATTTCAAAATTACATGTTTTCACCAAATCTTCTTCCTTCAAAAACACAAAAAAATCAACCTTCATCAAACTTTTCTTCTCCAAATTTCAAAATTTTCATCAACCAAGTTTCTCTTGCATATCAAGATTCCATATACTTGTACAAAAATGCAACACCTTGTTTCTTAATTTCAAAATTTTCAAAAAAAAAAAATCAAAAATCAAAAAAAATTTCTCAAAATTTCAACCAATTCCAAATTTCAAATTCAAAGCAATCAAACATTTTTCTCTCTGCCATTTTTATCTCGGCCATCTGCTAGATAATGGTCGAGCGCACTTTTCTCTTGTTTTATCTCGGCCATCTGCTAGATAATGGTCGAGCGCACTTTTCTTTTGTTTTATCTCGGCCATCTGCTAGATAATGGTCGAGCGCATTTTTCTCTTGTTTTTATCTCGGCCATCTGCTAGATAATGGTCGAGCGCACTTTTCTCTTGTTTTTATCTCGGCCATCTGCTAGATAATGGTCGAGCGCACTTTTCTCTTGTTTTTATCTCGGTCATCTGCTAGATAATGGTCGAGCGCACTTTTCTCTTGTTTTTATCTCGGCCATCTGCTAGATAATGGTCGAGCGCTTTTTTCTCTTGTTTTTATCTCGGCCATCTGCAAGATAATGGTCGGACGCACTTTTCAAATTTTGTTTTATCTCGGCCATCTGCAAGATAATGGTCGGACACCTTTTCAGTTTTGTTTTATCTCGGCCATCTGCTAGATAATGGTCGAAAGCACCTTTTGTTCTGTTTTTTATCTCGGCCATCTGCTAGATAATGGTCGAAAGCACTTTTCTCTTTTTTATCTCGGCCATCTGCAAGATAATGGTCGAAAGCACCTTTTTGTTTTGTTTTATCTCGGCCATCTGCTAGATAATGGTCGAAAGCACTTTTGAATTCTGGTGTCTCGGCCCTCTGTAAGACAATGGTCGAGCCCATTTTTTTACTTTTTTCAAACGACCCTCTGCATGGCAATGGTCGAACCCAATCAAATTCAAATTTCTCATTCACTTAATCTCTTTCAAAAAAACAAAAAAACAAAAAAACAAAAAAAAACAAAAAAACAAAAAAAAAAACAAAAGAAATTTTTTAATTCAAAAAAAAAAAAAAAAAATGAAAAAATTCCATGTTTGATCCTGGTTCCTTTTCATTGAAATCCGAACGAAATTAATATTTCTATCTTTACTTATCTTTTACTTTGATAATATGAAAACATTGTTTATCATATGATCTAGTAAAATCTAAGTAAAGAGGGGCATCACTCAATTTCGTCCGGATTGATTAATAAATTTTACTTTCATCAAAAAATAAAAAAAATATATATTTCCTCGTTCACTGCATCTGTAGCATTGGTGGACCTTCCACGGGGTTGTCACACTTCAATTCTCAGTTTTGTTTGTTTGTTTCATTCTCTGTTTGTTTCTTGTTTATCTTAAAATCCAGACGAAATTAGTATTTCTATCTTTACTTATCTTTTACTCTGATAATATGAAAACATTGTTTATCATATGATCTAGTAAAATCTAAGTAAAGAGGGGCAGCTGTCAACACTCAATTTCGTCCGGATTGAGTAAATATTTTTGTTTTTTTGTATTCTCCTCATAAAAGGAAAAATTAAAAAAAATGTATATTAAAAAATAAAAAAAAAGAGGATGAAGCGTTCGTCCTCAAGTGACCGTTCGTCTTCCCACTGTTGCTGAAACCGTTCGTCCAAACAGTAACCATTCGTCCGTCCCCACTGTTGCTGCGGCCGTTCGTCCTTTTGCATTATTCGACCGTTCGGCCAGTATTCAAACTTGCGAGCGTTCGTCCTCTTTGATCAAGCGTTCGTCCTTTTGCACTATTCGACCGTTCGGCCAGTATTCAAGCTTGCGAGCGTTCGTCCTCTTTGATCAAGCGTTCGTCCTCTGCCGTTCGTCCTTCCCCAATGTTACTGTGGACGCTCGTCCAAACAGTGACCGTTCGTCTTTCCCCATTGTTGCTGTGGCCGTTCGTCCGAACAGTGATCGCTCGTCCTTTCTCACTGTTACTGAGGCCGTTCGTCCGGACAGTAACCGTTCGTCCTTCATTGCTTCAACCGTTCGTCCTATACCGTTCGGCCTTTTGTAATTTGGACGTTCGTCCTCGCTGCTCAACGTTCGGCCTCTACTTTTTGAACGTTCGTCCTTAATGTGGTTTTGTTCTCAGATGAGCGAGCGTCCAAACCGAGCGTTCGGTCTGAGTTATATTTCGAGCGTTCGTTTCGTTGTGTTTTAGTGATCGGGGAGCTCGTCCTTTGGTTTTAACGTTCGCTTTTGATTCTGTATTATTAACTGTGAACGTTCACTATTCGACCGTTCGGCCATTCATGCTTGTTTGAACGTTCGTTCTTTGCAACTATTTGCGTTCGGCCTGTATCAGATTGTTTTACCGCGTGAGCGTTTGGTTTGAGCGTTCGTTCATTTAATATGAAGGTTCTCTCGTTTTCGGCATACTGACCGATCGTCCAAATAGTGGTGGCTGGGTTTTAAATTTGGTCTGAGCGTTACAGGGAAGATTCTTACCTTCGGCTGCCGCTTCCCGCCATTAGCCATCTGAAGAACCACTTACTGTATGGGTCTCTGGAGATTTTAAAAGGAGATGAACCAGAGAATCTTTGAGCTGGCACTTGAGTCTGCCTCCCACTCACCTTCCACTTTCCTTCAGCACCCTGGTTTCCACTCAACACCCAGACGGCAAAGCAATTGCTGGTAGTATATCCAACAGCAGCTGCGATCCTCTATCCACAGTTTGGAGAAGCACGCTGATGGCTGGAGACGGAGATAGAATCCAGCAGCACCTAACAGAAGCAGCACAACAGCAGCTCGTTGGAGGGTTGTTGTGCTTGAGAGAGAATGGTTCCATCTGTTTGAAAGAGGGAGGCTTTCACGTTGGAGGGGTGCTGCACTTCACACTACAGCTTCGCTCAGCCAACTCCATCAACACGGTTCAGCAGAATGATGAGCACGAGATGGAAGCATGGGCAGCTGAGTTGAATATTAAAATTGAAGAGAAGCTCATGGTGTCTTCAGTTTTCACGTGGGCAGGTGGTGGAGCAGAATTTTGGTCAGCAAAAACATATGAGGGGAATGAGTGGAGCAGGAGGTCACGGCATTGATACAAGAAAAGCTGAAAGCACATGATGATGATGAGTGGAACGCTCAGAGAATGGAAGTGCATGTTGGTAGCACATTTACAGCGCACATGGAGAAACACTTTTAGGAAGAAGATGCTCTGTGAAGTGATAAAGAATTATGAAGGAGATTTTCCCTGATTTAAAAATGGCAAGGGTTCTGGGCTTGGTCTCCCACGAGCTCCCACATGATGCATCTGGAACGGCTACCCTGGCAACTCTGTAATATCAGACTCCACTATCTCCACCTCCCACTGTCGCTGCCCACCACTAACAGTCTGACAAGCCACTCACAGTATGGGTTTCTACAGAAGAAGAGAATGGTCAGGAGCACTCACATTTTTGGGTTATCATCCATGAGCTGGCATGTCAGATTTCAGGGGACACCACTTGCTATTGTCCTCCACCAGGAAGCCCTTCATGGGAGAGACTTTCTCTGCTCATCGGGGGGATTAACTTTGGTTCCCACTCACCTTGGTCCAAAAAGCTCCAGTATCCATACCTCAACATTGACCCGTTACCAGGGAACCACCGGGATCACACAAAACCTGCAAGAGATACAGGAGGCAACCCCACCCCTCTCACTACTCACCGGTATTCACTGGAAACCATCAAAGACCACCATTCAACCCAATCTCATCGTCCATACACCATCTCGAATACCCGAAAACCCACTTCGCCTTCACCTCACCACCGCAAGCCACCGTGAAGCTTCCATCAAACACCACTACGTTAAAACTCTGCATGCAGTAGTCTCCATCACAGCCTCATCCACCGCCACACAAACTCACCATTTCCTCCTCTTCATTTTTTTTATTATCACCAACACCCACCACCAGCCCTCCATTTTCATCCTCACTTCCAGCAACTATCCTCACCCAGTCATCACCTTCATCCCCAACACCTGGAAACTCTCTTCCACCGTAGCCACACCAATCCCAAACTTTGACTCCTCTCGCCCGTAACCACTTCACCTCCTCTTCATTTTTTTTATTATCACCAACACCCACCACCAGCCCTCCATTTTCGCCTTCACTTCCATATTCATATCCTCACGGCCCACATCACCACTTTCAACATCTTAACTTCACGGGTTTCGTTTCCATATTTAATCCTTGTCATCAAACACCTCTGGCCTTCATCTCCACCCAGACTCACTGCTATACTTCCCTTTTATTTTTCATCCCTACCCTTCGGCCATCACCCTCACCTCCAATACCCATCATCCTCATCCCTCTTCATTCTCTGTCAATACCGAAGGGCCCCAAGAAACAACTCACGGCCTAATCTCCGAACGACCAACATCACCACCAGCCACCGTGCGTGTCACCAACATCCCTATAGCGCCTCCACTGTCAAACAACAGAGACTCCAACTTTTGTTTCCCTCCCTCGCAAGCCACCATCTCCGGCACCTCATCCCCATCCTCACGACAATCACTAACTCCATTGCTTCCAACCCATACTTGACATTCACTCACTACCTCCACTACATTTCCCGATACCATCTCCAGCCTCATCATCTTCATTTTTACTTCCCCATCATTTTCCAACCTCTGCATATTCATCTCGGGAACACCCCTCATTACCCCTCACCTCCAGCCCATCATCTTTATCTCACTCTTCATTCATCTCCAACACTGCTACGGACCAGGGACTGAACCTTCAAGTTTCCATTCATCCCCCATCACCAACACGCCCACGGCTACCGGCAAGAGCTGGGGAGAAGCACCTTATCAAAAAAAAAGGGAAAGCCAGCCACGAGGGAAGCCATCTGACGCACGGGATTAGCAAGGAGTGAACCAAGCTTCAAGAGGTAAGTAATGAATCCCATTCTATGTTTTACTGAGTTTGGTTAATTGACCTTGAACATGCCTTCGTTACGTTGTTGTTAAGTTTGCATGTGTTAAATTTACGTGTGTAAGTTTGCATGTGGTGCTGTTAGATAGATGCATAGCGTTGTGAATATTCGTACATGGCTGTTGTTACCAAACAATCATCACACCCAACCATCTTGGACATCCACGGCCACTGCTAACACACACGGCCAGACTCCCATATTCAGCCACTCCAACACCCATCATCTCTACCCCGTTTTTCTTCTCCATCATTTTCAACACCCAAATCTTCAACTATATTCACTTCATCCATCACTCTTACACCACCACGGCACCACCAAAAACCCATCTTCGAGTCATAGCCATTATTATCTTTCCATCACCATTGCCTCTGTCAGCCACCAGCTATCACCACCAGCCATTGTGAGTTCCACCAACATCCCATTCGAACTCTCATTTTCGTTCCCTCCTCTGTGAATGCGAGCTCGTGAAACTCCCTATCACCATCTTTCCTCCCAGCCAATATCGTCACCTTCACCGTTACCTCTCACCAACGACACAACCTTATTTCCATCTTCAACCTCTCACCATTACCCCTTTGATTTATTTGTATATAGTAAGCTTATTTGTATTGTTTTGTATAAAAATTATAAAAATCGTAAATAATAAAAAATATATATAAAACGTTAAAAAACATTTAATGTAATAAATCGGTATGAGTACTCGTGCGATCGTACGCATCAGCCTAGTACTTATTGCCCAAATATAAGATAAATAAAAGCCGTGTGAGTGCTCGTGCGATCGTACGCATCAGCCTAGTACTCATTACGCAAAACAATAAATAAAAAGCCGTGTGAGTGCTCGTGCGATCGTACGCATCAGCCTAGTACTCATTACGCAAAACAATAAAAAGAGAAAGCCGTGTGAGTGCTCGTGCGATCGTACGCATCAGCCTAGTACTCATTACGCAAAACAATAAAAAGAGAAAGCCGTGTGAGTGCTCGTGCGATCGTACGCATCGGCCTAGTACTCATCACGCAAAACAATAAAAAGAGAAAGCCGTGTGAGTGCTCGTGCGATCGTACGCATCAGCCTAGTACTCATTACGCAAAAAATATAAATATTACAACAAAAATACCAAAAAAAATATATAAAAGTCTTCAAAAACCAAAAACGTCTACTTTTCAAAACAACAAACAATATCGCCTTGCCAGAACTACGTGATCCTTGATTCTCCATCAAAAGTGGAGATACGTAGGAGCAAGGCCAGTCCTTGTCAGGCTCATTCTCCCAAAAATCCAAATCATTTTCCAAACAAATTCTCAAACAATTTTCAAACAAATTTCCAAAGCAGTTTTCAAATGAACTACGGAACCCTGATTTCTCATTCTGCATGAGAATACGTAGGAGCAAGGTCAATCCTTGTCGGGCCCCAAAAAGCTAAAAAATATTGTTTGTTTCTTTAGAGTTTTATTTCAAGGGAATGTTAAACACTTTGAAAACCACATCTACATTCGCGCATTTAGTTAAAGGTACTGCCTTAGGGCAGGCGTTGTAGGGTGCTAATACCTTCCCTACACGTAACCGACTCCCGAACCAAGAATCTGGTTCAATTTGACCATGCCTTATCATTTTATGGTTTTTTCCGTAGTTTTCCAGAATAAACTATGGTGGCGACTCCAAAATCTCTTTTCAAAACCTTTTTATCTTTCTTTTTTATTGGATCGTCGTCCCGTCGCGATTCCGGTTGCGACAAGAGGCACTATTTGTATGGATCTACATTCCAAGTCTTTAGTGATCACAAGAGTCTCAAGTACCTCTTTGATCAGAAAGAGTTGAATATGAGGCAGAGACGTTGGCTGGAGTTCTTGAAGGATTATGATTTTGAACTGCTTTATCATCCGAGAAAGGCTAATGTGGTGGCAGACGCCTTAAGCAGAAAAGCAGTTCATGTCTCGGTTATGATGGTAAGAGAACTCAGTCTGGTTGAGAGCTTTAGAGATCTAAGGTTATAGTTCGACTTGGAACCAAACAGTATCAGATGTTGTAACCTTAGAATATCCAGTAACGTTTTTGACCGAATCAGAGAAAAGCAGTCAGCGGATGAAGACTTGGTGAAAATTTTGGGCGCGCTTGGTACAGACCAAGCAAAGTACTTCAACACTGGAACAGACGGTCTCTTACGCTACAGAGATAGGACGTGCGTTCCTGACGATGGCGAGCTGAAGCGGATTATTCTTGAGGAAGGTCATCATAGTCGTCTTAGCATGCATTCTGGCATGACTAAGATGTATCAAGACCTCAGGAAGTCCTTCTGGTGGCCAGGAATGAAGAATGATGTCGCTCGTTTTGTGGCATCATGTCTAACTTGCCAACGTGCGAAGGCGGAGCATTAGAGGCCGGGCGGTCTACTACAACAACTTGATATTCCTGAATGGAAGTGGGACAACATTTCCATGGACTTCGTGACCCACTTACCCCGTACGGTCAAGAATCACGATTCCATCTGGGTGATAGTGGATCGGCTGACGAAGAGCACTCACTTCTTAGCTGTCAACTTGAAGATGTCCATGACGAAGCTTGCACAACTCTACATCAACAAGATCGTTCATTTGCATGGAGTGCCATCCAGCATCATCTCTGACCGAGACACAAGATTTACGTATCGGTTTTGGCAGTCCCTGCAAAGTGAATTGGGTAGAAAACTGCAGATGAGTTCAGCTTGTCATCCTCAAACGGACGATCAATCTGAGAGGACCATCCAGACGCTTGAAGACTTACTGAGGACGTGCGTCCTAGATCACATGGGCGTATGGGATGAAGTCTTACCACTAGTGGAGTTCACCTACAACAACAACTTCCAGTCCAGCATCGGAATGGCTCCGTTTGAAGCTCTCTACAGGAGGAAGTGCCGAACGCCACTATGTTGGTTCCAGGAAGGAGAGAAGGTGTTGACGGGACCTGAGCTCATTCAGCAGACAACCGAGAAGGTGAAGTTGATCCAAGAGAGGTTGAAGACGTCAAGGAGCCGACAGAAGTCGTATGCAGACAAGAGGAGAAGGCCCTTGGAATTCACTACAGGAGAGCACGTCTTCCTTAGACTAAATCCAACCACTGGAGTGGGCAGAGCCGTTCGTCCCAAGAAGTTGTCTCCCAAGTTCATTGGGCCTTATCAAATTCTAAGAAGAATTGGACCAGTGGCGTATGAGTTATCCTTACCTCCTCAACTGTCCAATCTTCATCCAGTCTTCCACGTTTCTCAACTCCGGAAGTATATAGCTGACCCTTCTCATATACTGGAGTTAGAGAACGTCCATATTCGTCAAGACTGAACGCTGAAGATGCAACCTGTTCGTGTTAAAGATAGTCGCACCAAGTATTACAAGAGGAAAGCCATCCGACTGGTGAAAGTGGTATGGGACGAGAAGACTAGCGACTCTACATGGGAAGTGGAGGATGCTATGAGGGACTTGTATCCCCACCTATTTTCAGGTAAGATTTAATTTTCGAGGACGAAAATTTTTGTAGTTGGAGGGAATGTCAGACCTCATTAAAAACGCACCCAAAACCCCTCTGAACGGACGCCAGGTGTCAAGCAACGAAGATTTGGAAATCAGATATTGGAAGGCAGGTGTCAGCAGATGAGCGGACGTTCGTTTTAACGTGGGAAGCAAAAATGATTTTTCTGAAAAACCCGTCCCACTCTCTTTGCATGCACCCTTCTTCTCCAAAACTCTGATCTTTCATTTCTCCTTCTTCTCTCTAAAAGCTCTCCCTTCTCTCTACCAAAACTCACCCTTTCTCTTCTCCGATCTTCATTCAGACACCGTAGAAGGAATTGTAGTCAGACGAACCATACATCTGTCTCTAGGACATTCGTTCACGCTCAGAGGTAAGGGAAGCTTATTTAATTTAATTTGTATGTTTACCGTGTTGTATGAACGTTCGTTAGTTGACTGAATGAATATGATGCATGATGATTGATATGCTTGGATTGTATGAACGTTCGTTAGTTGACTGAATGAATATGATGCATGAGGGTTGATATGCTTGGATTGTATAAAGTATGAAAAGTGATTAAGAGATGAATGTATAAAGTTATGAAACTATATGTTAAGAAATGAATTGGAATATAAATGATTCTGATATGAAATTTCTATATGAAAGAGTACTTCGTCACCGAATGGTCATCGACCGTTTGGTATTTCATAGTGATTTTGGTTAGACTTGGATTCTTTCAGTTGGGAAGAATCTTAGTTGAGGACGGTCGTTTTCTTTTCGAAATACTGTGCATGAACGATCGTCTGAGTAGTGCTTGGTCTTACACCAAGCGATCGTCTGAATGATGCTTGGTCTTACACCAAGCGATCGTCTGAATGGTGCTTGGTCTTACACCAAGCGATCGTCTGAATGATGCTTGGTCTTACATCAAGTGATCGTTTGAATGGTGCTTGGTCTTACACCAAGCGATCGTCTGAATGATGCTTGGTCTTACACCAAGCGATCGTCTGAATGATGCTTGGTCTTACACCAAGCGATCGTCTCATTCCTTTTATAATATATCTTGATGAAATTAGCGTTCTTCCAACTTCAATAGAATTTTCCTCTACCGTGTTCGGTCATTGACTGACATTCGGTTTCTTCATGTGAATTCTTCTAAGTATTTTCTTTGAAGTGTTCGTACTTATCGATTCCGGCCTAGAGCCTTAGTACTTGACATGGTCTTTTCGGTGTTCGGTTAGAACTCTCAAGGGTCAGTTCATCTAATTGGCTCACTGATTAAGTAAGGATCATTCTAAGTCGTTTCTGTTATATATGATTATACTCGGTTTCTTTCTCAAACCAATAGTAGTCACCTCTGTCTTATTCTATTATGGAACGGGAGACTTCTCTGTCTCGTTCCAAGTGTTCGTCCTCGTTCTGAGTGAGGATTGAACGTTCGGTATCGGGTATCCGTAAGAAGCTTTGAACAAAGATGAAATTTAACTTATTGGTAATGAAAGTGGAATTTGAGAAAATTGATAATGAAAGATGAAATTGAGAATGATTATGAATGAAATATGAAGAGAATGTGATGTGGATTGAAATGTTTGGATTTTGAACGAGCGTTCCGAGGAGGAACGACTCATGGATGAATATTGGAATTTGTAAAGTATGACTGTGGTTATGCTAATGTTGGCAATTCATCCTGATGTTTCGTGGGTACTCGTCCTCACGTAGAGGAGGGTAGGTCATGTGTGGAAATGGCAGGAGGTCCGAGTCCTTAGGGGTACTTTAGACAGATATGATTAACCTCGGGTGGCAGCTGATGAGGACATGCCAGTTACTACGTCACCCAGGTGCAAGAACGCCTGTAGCTACACATATTTCATACAGTCCGGACAGTCAGTCTAGTATTAGGCTTTGTATGAACGAACTATGAATTATCTTGTTTGTTTGATTTTGTGAAATGTATGTTTATGCATGAATTAAATTACATATGCTTACCCTGTGTTTTTCTTGTCATGTCTTGTTTCGTACATTCGTCCTTGTCATTGCAATGATCATCCGCGTGGATGTAAGCAGAAGGAGACGAGCTGCTGGAAGAAGCGCTGGAAGAAGAAAATTTGGTAGAGGTAGAAGTGAAGACCAAACAATAGGACACTCGGTCAGTAGTGTAGTATAGAAAGGTGGTCGTTCGATCACCTTCCCTTTTGATTTCTTTTTGATCGTTTGGAATGAGTTTTGTAAACCGTTCGGTTAAACTTTCTTAACTTGTTTAGTTACTTTTATAACTTTTTTATGTAAGGCCGTTCGGCCATGAGCATTCGCTCTACTTTAGTGTAAGACTTAACTGAAATATTATTAAATGTAATTATTCTATTATATAATTTATTGCTGTATTTTTGGGATGTTACAATTAGTCTAATTATCAAAAATTCTACAATCAATTAATAAAAATATTAAACCAGATTATCTATTTATATGTAGAAAATTTATGTATAACTAACTTAAAAAAATATAAAAGAGTGAAAGTAAAAGAACAATTAATAAAAAGATAATTAACAAAAAGTAAAGTAATTTTGTTCCGATTTTATTAAAATGAACACATTTTGAAAAAATTTACTTACATGACACGTCTTCATTATAGAAAAGTTATATTACTCAAACATTTTTGTGTTTTTAAGTGAAATTTGATTGACTTTTAATATGTTGGAATTGTTTACTCATATATGGAAAAGAAATAGTATATATTAGCTGTTACACAATCTATATAAAAAGAATTGTGAATTTTTTCAACCCACAATCTCAGTCTCGTGAATATTTAAAAAATATATTTTATAAATTTTTAAATAAGGTCAAAATTAAATTAAGAAAAAATATTTAGAATATATATTTTAATAGAAGTTAATGTACAACTAAATAAAAGTTAACATAAATTCAAATTAATTATACCTAAAACATATACCCAAATAATTTAACAATAATTCTATTAAAAATGAAACTCTAAAATCGATGTTTCATCTTCAATATCTTTATTTTGACTACTTAATTGCTAAAGCAAATAACACACAAGTCAAGTCACCAACAAAATGACATAGTAACATTATTAGTAAAATTAGATTAAAATATTAGAAAAAACCTACTAATATCTTCATCAATCATCTCTATTGTATTAAAATCTGTTTCATCTCCAATATCTTTATTTTGACTATTTAATTCCTAAAACAAATAACACCCAAGTCAAGTCACCAACAAATATATAGTAACACTATTAGTAAAATTATATTAAAATATTAGAAAGAAAACTAATAATATCATCATCAATTATCTCTATTGTATTAATTTCATGTTATCCACTTTCAATTTTGAAGAACTTGAAAAAGGAAAATCAATTCATCTGCCATAGCGAATCAATTGAATGAATATAAATATATAATTTGAAGTGTTCATTTAATTACTTTCTATGTCAGTCCATAATCAATCTTGAACATACATAAATGTTTCTAAAGTGTTTGGATGTAATATACTACGATATGGAATAAGAAATCGACTATCAATACTAAAAGAAGATTCAAAAGAAATTGTTCTAGAAAATTTCTTATAATCATTTGTAAGATTGAATATTTTAACCCATTAGCCTTCCATCAAACTAAAATGTCAAATTTTTCATTTGAATCGAGTAGTGTCGATTCCTCCAAGTAATAATCAAGTTTCAACTTAAATTTGATGGTTCACTTTTCTTTTGAATCTTATGTTTTGCAAAATCTCTCCTCGAAGCATCTTTTCATCCATCAACAATTTGGCCTACAATTAGGTTCAAATTTTAACATGAAGAAACTAACTTCTTATCATTTCATACTCTCTTAGCAAGTCCTTAAAAAGAATCTTCAAATTTTCAATTTCACAATAATAGATTCATAACCAAATATCGAGGGAAAAATAATCAAATTAATCAATTTTATACCTGGGTATAACACAATACCTATAGCTATCACTCCACCGATCACACTCAAATACTTGTCAAATTTTAAAATCATAGATGCAAGCATTATAAAATTGAAAGAGTTAAGTCATTACATTAAAGCCGACTTAAGTTGGATAACAAGTACCAGAAACAAGAGTGTTACATTATAAAATATTTCAACTTTTGACAAACTTCATTTGTCATTTGCCAATCATGTGTGTTGGGAAAATTTTTATATTGACTCTCTTGTTATGATAAAAGATCAAATACATCTTTGTATTGTAGGCTACTTGAAACATTAAAAATGTATAATTCTACCTAGTTCTACAATAAACATCTAAATTTATTTTGAATGGAATATTCAATTGAGGACATGTGTCTATAAACTTCTCTTCTCTTTTAGGTGTAGTCGTTCAAAAATTTACATTTTCTCTAACATCTTCATTAACATTATAGCAATTATGGACAAATCATTCTTCCCAATCAAATTCAATATTATATGTGCACAACATAGCATATAACAATTAGTCACCCAAAATAATAAACCTAAGTAAAATCTTATCTAAAATATTACGAATAATAACATCGTTTATAGTGTAATTATTAAGTGCCAAATGTGACTTATCTCGTCTTGTATTACCCAAAAGACTTTTGACACAATAATTACATACGTCTTTCCATTTTTCATCTACATTTTGTCCCTTATGATTTTAAAGATATGAAAGTAATCTTCTTGAATTCATAATTGGAGTTGAACTTTCGATTTTATATTGAATCTATACAATTATAATTTTGATTTGAATATCATAAATTTGGTTCTACAAATTATCCTTATGGATCATTATTCATAAAAAAAAATATCTTGAATAAACATTCTAATAATGAAAACAAAGCTGTTATATATTCTAAAACCATCATGCTACCTAATTTTATATATTCTAAAATCATCATGCTACCAAATTATAATTTCTATCAAGCCTGTGACAGTCAACTGAACTAATATGCTGTAATTATGGCAAATAATCGTCCATATATCTCTTTGCATACAATAATAAATGGTTAATAGCTAGGGTACCAAGACAATTGTAGGAAAGAAGATTGCAAGAGTAAACTTCACAATTGAAAAGCTCTAAAGCTAAAAGTCAAACTAAACAGCAACTGAGATATCACAATAAAAAAAAAGATCAATGCCTGATTTGCATAGTTTCACAAGAACTCAACAATTAGTATTCAAGTTTTCAAGAGATCTTCCGTTTTTTGGTAACTGACTTCACACATGTAGAAAAAAATAGCTTCCATTGTTATCATTGAATAACACGACACTCCCAAACCACAAAACTAGCTCCAAAAACAATTCCCAAACTCAAATACAGGATGTGTTACAGCAGAGTAGAATGCACCAGTAGCGAGTTCGAGATATGACTTGGGGTTCCACCAGTAGTTAGGGTAGGATGTGCTACAACAGGCACACAGAATGCACTCATACATCCCGTCGAGCTTTTTGCGGTCCCTCTTGCTTTGCAAGATCTCCTTCCTTGGCACCGGTGGCAGGTTCTTCTGCTTGAGCCGTCAATGTTTGGCGCAACAGCCGCAGATCCCCTCGCGGCAAGAGGGGCGGAAGGTGAGGTTGGGATCGATCTCGTTTTTTATCTTGTGTCGCGGAAGGTGAGGTTGGTATCTGATTTCGAAACTTGAGTTGAGATTCTTCTGCTATGGAGCCCCAATCTCGGAGGTCTGGTTCATATTTAACTAGAGGTTGACCACGATTTAGAATGGGGTGGAAGATTATATTGAACAATACTAAACTTTGTTTGGTGTGCTGGTGGTCTCATCCAGACAAGAATCAATTTCATGATCGGTTTCATCTAAATTAGTATCATCAAGAGAAACAAGTTCATCATTAGTATCATCTACATTAGTATTATCAGAGATAGGATCAGAAGGTACCTTTGAAGAGTCAAGTCAAACCTGTGGAGAAGATTGAGCCAATTGGTTATTATTAGAAGACATTGTATTATCCAAAAAAGAAGTGTCCATATTTAGGATTGGCTCACTTCCTATAGAATGATCCTCACACGATAATTTATCTTCACGATATAATTTTATATCTGAGATATCAAACATACTAACATTATGGTTATGAAATTCACTTTCATTGCCCCCTTGAAGTGTAGAATCAACATAAAAAAATGGCTTAAATGCTTACTTCGTCCCCATGTTAAGAGGTGAATTTTTGTTTAGTACCCGGTTTTAAAAATGAAGACATTGGGTCCCTATGTTATGAAAAATATATGAATAAGGTCTACAAAGAAAGAACAAGTTCAACAAATTATCAAAGAAAAAGCTTAACAAGAGAGAGAAAAAGCTTAACCGTAGAAGAGAGAAGAGAAAAAGTACGGTCACGTTAGCATGGACTTAACGTCGTTGCTATCAACTTAACGGACAAGACCTTATTCATACACTTTTCATAACATAGGGACTCAATGTCTTCATTTTTAAAACCGGGTACTAAACAGAAATTCACCTCTTAACATGAGGACAAAATAAGCATTTAAGCCTAAAAAAATTTATGCCCATTAAATATCAAATCCATAGAGATATAAAATTTCTTTAATGATGGATGGTAAGCATGATAACCCTTTTGAGTTTATCCATACCCAACAAAAATACATTTGATAGCTTGTTCTTCAAGATTTGTACGTTGATGTGAGTGTAAGTGAACATATATAACACATCCAAAACGATGAAGGGGTAAATATACCATGGAAGGAAGGATACAATGATCAAACAACGCATCTAAAGGCCTTCGAAAGTTAAGCACACTATAAAGGGTTCGATTAATTAAATAAACTACACAACTCACAACCTTACTGCATAAATGAGATGGGACATTATCATCTATCTAAAGTGATCTTGTCACCTATAATATATGTTTATTTTTCCTCTCAGCCATTTCATTTTGTTGCGGTGAATAAGAACATGTAGTTTGAAGCAAGATGCCTTTAGAGTTCATGAACTCTATTAATTCAATCTTAAAATATTCCCCTCTATTGTTTGATCAAATGACCTTAATAAATGTCTTAACTTGTGTAACGATCATATGATGGAAGGAACAAACCACATCATACACATCACTTTTATGTTTAAGAAAAAACACCTAGATTACCCTAGTACAATCATCAACAAAACTGATAAAACAGTTTTTTTTCATTATGTGTAGATTGTGCGGCAAAACCCTAAACATGTGTGAATTAATGAAAAAGGAAAATCAGTTTTTTTTATTGCTTAAAGGAAACACAACACGATGACTTTTTGCCATAACACAAGTTTCACAAAGAAAATCATAAATATTGCATGTATGAAATAACGATGGAACTATATTTTTTTTAAATAACCAAAATAGGATCTAACTGTCTATGTCATAACAAAATTTCCTTTTTGTTTTTATCTTGTATGCGATCATTCGCAAGACAGGCCAACACTCTTTTATCGGTTTGTTGTGAGATATTTTCAAGATAATACAATCCTTCACTCTCTTTACCATTTACAATCTTCTCCTTCGAATGGATGTTCTAAAAAAGACAATGGGTTGGGTAAAATAAGGCAACTCAAGAATGTGATTTGGTTAACTTGCTGATGGAGATAAGATTACAATTCAATGTAGGAACAAATAAAACATCAAAAATTGATAAGGAGGGTGAGAGGGATATAATACTTACACCTTCAATAGGAGATGAGACTCATGGAAATTAATAATATCAGTTTTAGAACATTTAGGAAAAAAAATAGTAAATGTATGAGGATCATAAGCCATATGATTAGTAGCACCTGAATCCATTATTCAATCACTACCCGTAATAACAATAGAAAGATTAAGGGCATAGTTAGATATAATTGACTTGGTCACAAGTTCGTCAGCAGTAGAAATATGACTCTTGGAAGCCATGAAAGTCCCAAAATCATGTTTTTGTGATTGATTTTTATCGGAAGAGCCATTAGAAATATTTAATAAAAAAAACACTGATTCCTATATTGTAAAAGATATCAGTATTTAGCTCTTGATATCATATGAACAAGTTTAAAGAATAATTTTAAAATATTATTTCAGATATTAATATACAATGTGATTCTTCATCTATTTAAAAAATGACATCTGTACAGATTATAATAATATCTAAATTATAGCTAACAAAATATTTTACGTATCTTAACAAATATCACTCATACCAATAATATAATGTTTGTTCAATTGAAAAAAAAAATATAAATCGAACTGCATGAACTTAATTATATCCTGTATGAAATTAAAACTTTATAAATTAGATTGGAATTTAGATTAAACCATATCATTATAATATTGAAATAAAAATACTCTATAATAAAATAAAATAAGTAATGATTATAAATCAATATTATAACAGATACTTGAAATATCATAAAATATTTAAAAGCATCAATGAATTTGGGTTAATTTCTATAATATAATTTTTTTTTCATATGTAAATATTATAATCACCAAACAAATGTAAAATAAATAAAAATAAACTTAGTAGTTAATATAAACAATACTAATACAGTATACACAATACAAATAATATTAAAGTGAGTATAATCTTTAGAAAAAACGAAGCGTTTCAGATAATAGTCTAAAACGAAAAATAAATTGCAACAGTGAATTGCTACTCTTACTCTTATATTAAAAATGAAAAATAAAATACAATAAGATTAGAAATACAAGTAGATTGCAGAAAAGAAAGTTTGTTAGGGTAAATGACTGATACACATGACTCGTTTTTCTATTCTATTTTGACACGGTCTTTTCGTTACAACTTGGCGGAGACTCTGAGTAAACGCAAACGGTGTCGGGCACTCGAATATAATTTTTTGAGTATTTCATAAAATATAAGGACAAAAATTTAAGAGAATCCTTTTATTGAAATCACTTATTGAAAATATGAAAACTGAATAATAGAAGTTACATATGTTTAATTACAATGTTTGAATATAAAAGAAAAATGTGAGTAATACAAAATTTAACCAAAAACTTAATAAAAATTCATAACAGAAAGTTATAATAGAAAATTAAGAAAGAATATTAGAAAATATTTTTAACATTTCTCTTAAATTGGATATAAAGATTATAAAATTCCAAGTTAAAAGTAACATTTGGAAGGTAGTAAGAAGAAGAACTTAATAATATTATTTTTTTATGGATAAACTTGAAAAATGGTGAAAAGAAAATAAAGACGAAAAGTGTGAAAATTGATTAATATAATACTATATGAATGTTTAATAAAACACAAGTGAAAGAAAGTTTGAAAAGAATCTTTTATCAAAAATATAAAAACTAAATTATTTTACATAAACATGCTTGAATATAAACAATAAAAAATTATAATAGAAAACCCAACGTAAAATCATAATAGAAACCTTATAAAAGAATCATAAAATATACTTAAAATATTATAAAATATTTAAAAGCATCAATAAATTTCGGTCAATATCTATAATATAAATTTTTTCATTTGTTAATATTATAATCACTAAATAAATGTTAAACAAATAAAAATAAACTTAGTAATTAATATAAAAAATACTAGTACAGTATACACAATACAAATAATATTAAAGTGAGATAATATTTAGAAAACGAAGCGTTTCAGATAATAGTCTAAAACGAAAAATAATTTAAAATGTCGTAAAACAATTATAGTAAAAGATAAACTTCAATAATAAATTGATACTCTTATATTCAAAATTAAAACAAAAAAAAAAACAAAATTAGAAATAGAACTAAATTGCATAAAAACAAAGTTTTGTTGCGTATATGAAGGGTAAATGACTGATATGGACATGACCCCGTTTTGTATTCTATTTTGGCACTGCCTTTTGTTACAACTTGCGGAGACTCTGTGTAAACGTGTGGGACGCTGGAATACAAATCATGCAAGAACTAAACATTTTCCCAACTAAACAGTTCAATCTAAGACAAAAAAAAAAAAAGTACACTTCAAAATTAGAAATTTTTTACAAATATACTTTTTTCTTGAGAAATATTCCGACAACACCCACGGACTAAATCATGAAGAAAATTTTCTATAATTATTCGTTATAGAACTATATCCTTTTTTCCAGGTCATAATTCAGCTTCAGGGGCCTGAATTCTGAACCCGGATTTACGTTCACCATGCTCAAAACATGGTTGGATTTACTCTCATCCGAAATCAATAAAAAGAAAAACAAAAAGTAGATAAGCTGTAGCAAACAATGCATACATGATAGCCCTCTCATAGACAAGGACTGTGTTGAAACAATCAACCAAAAAGTGAACAAGAGAGGTCCAGTTGACTGGTTCCAAAGCAAAGTTCCTTCACCTCACATGCACTATCAATAAATCTGAACCAGCATTTCGTTTGTATTATAAATATCTGCATGTTCATTCAGTTCAACATAACACTTGCCCACCACTGTCTACTTTACTCATCATGACCCTATTGAGACTCATTTTGCTCTTATGTTTCCTACTTACTCATTTTCATCACATCCTATGTGACAGTAACACAGACAGAGAAGCCCTTCTTTCTTTCAAATCTCAAGTCACTGACCCTAAAAATGCTCTCTCTGGGTGGTCCACACACTCCAATCACTGCACCTGGTATGGTGTCACATGCTCCAAAGTTGGAAACAGGGTCCAATATCTTAATCTACCAGGACTTTCCCTCTCTGGCAAACTCTCCCCTCACCTTTCCAACCTCACTTTCCTACACTCACTCGACCTTTCCAACAATACTTTTCATGGCCAAATTCCTCAATCATTTGGCAATCTCTCTCTTCTCAGTACCATTCTATTATCTTCCAACAATCTCAGTGGTACAATTCCACCACAACTGGGTTATCTCCACCGTCTACAAAGTTTAGACTTTTCTGTCAATAATCTCACTGGTCAGATTCCTCCATCATTTGCCAATCTCTCTTCTCTTCAGAATCTTTCCTTGGCAAGAAACCATTTGGAGGGGGAGATTCCAACTGAACTTGGTAATCTCCGCAATCTTTCCTTTCTTCAAATCTCAGTAAATAATTTCTCTGGCAAGTTTCCCACTTCTATCTTCAACATGTCTTCCTTAGTCTTTTTATCCGTGACAGAAAACAATCTTACAGGTGAGTTACCACAAAATTTTGGCCATTTTCTTCCAAATTTAAAGATTCTATACCTGGCAACTAATATGTTTGAAGGAGTAATTCCGAATTCCATATCCAATGCCTCACATCTTCAAGAGATTGACTTTGCCAACAATATGTTTACTGGGCCCATACCTCTATTCTGCAACTTAAAAAACCTTACCCGCCTCATTCTTGGTAATAATTTTCTCTCTTCCACAACTTCGTTAAATTTTCAGTTCTTTGATTGCCTTAGAAACTCTACCGAGTTGCAGCAACTCCGGATCTATGGAAACCACTTGACTGGGGAGCTTCCAAAATCTTTTGCTAATCTGTCATCAAATCTCCAACATTTATGTGTTGCTGATAACTCTTTTTTTGGCAGCATTCCTCAAGGAATGAAGAAATTTGAAAATATCATATCCTTGTCCTTTGAATATAATTTTTTCACTGGGGAGTTACCATCAGAAATAGGAGCACTAAACAATCTACAGCAACTTGTGATAAACAACAACAGATTGTCTGGGCACATTCCAGACACTTTTGGCAATCTAACAAATCTGTTTAACCTTGCAATGGGAAATAACCAACTCTCGGGTAGAATACAACAAAGTATTGGACAATGCAAGAGATTAAATTATCTTGACATGAATATGAATAGATTTGGTGGGACCGTACCAGATGAGATTTTTCAACTTCCTAGCTTAATTACGTTGTATTTAGCAGGAAACTCTCTGCAGGGTCCGCTACCTCCTATGGTGGGCACCATGAAACTGTTAGAAGTTTGTCTTAGAAGTCCCACATCTAAAGTGGGCAAAGACTTTCCTCCCTCATTTGCATATAAATAGAGGTGTAAGGGAAGGTGTAAGATGCACCAAAAATTACTTGTATCCTCCTTGCTCTAAAGAGAGGGTGTTGTAATCTCTTCTATCTAGTAAATATTTTTCTTGACCTTGCCCTTGGTCTTGTGTTAGTTATAAATTTTCTCATCTTTAATTTTAGTTGTGTGTGCTTGTGTTGTATGACTGATACCCAACAGTGGTATCAGAGCTTTCGGTTTGTATTCCGCTGCTATTGTCATTAGAATAGTATTGGTAAAATTCTGAGTATGCTCTGTGGTTGCGGTTTAATCCGATCTTCCGCATCAGAAAAGAGTTATTACTGGAAACGTTTGGTAGTGTGAAAGTGCGGTCTGAGAAAGTTCTGGCTAGGAAAGACTTGGTACTTAAGAGTGTCCATTTGTGACCCACCTCTCTTTCCTGGGAACTTCTTGGTGCTTTACTTCACAGTCTACCTGTACTGTACCAGTAGACAATACTATTCATAGTGAGAAGTGCATAAGCCGGTTCAAGAGTGAAACCATGACAGCAAAATTTGAGATAGAAAAGTTCAACGGAAATAATTTTTCCTTGTGGAAACTGAAGATAAGGGCAATTTTGAGAAAAGACAACTGTCTGGATGCAATTGAAGACAGACGTGCAGAAATTTCTGATGAAAAATGGAAAGAGATGGATGACAACGCGGTTGCCAATTTGCACCTAGCAATGGCAGATTCAGTTCTGTCTAGTATAGCAGAGAAGAAGACTGCAAAGGAGATTTGGGATACTCTCATTAAACTGTACGAGGTCAAGTCACTTCACACTAGAATTTTCTTAAAAAGAAAACTCTATACTCTTCGAATGAGTGAGTTCACGCCAGTGACGGAACACATCAACAATCTGAATACATTATTTGCTCAGCTCACCGCGTCAGATTTCAACATAGTAGAAAATGAACGTGCAGAGCTACTACTTCAGAGTTTACCAGATTCATATGATCAACTCATCATCAACATTACAAATAACAACATTGTTGGTCGTTTATCCTTTGAAGATGTTGCTGGAGCTATTCTTGAAGAAGAATCCAGGCGAAAGAATAAGGAAGACAGGACAGAAAGTTCGAAGCAAGTAGAAGCTTTAACGATGATGAGAGGAAGATCAACGGAACGTGGCTCCAGTGGGAGTCAAAATCATGGTAGATCAAAGTCTCGAGGAAGAAAGAATTTTAAATGCTACAATTGTGGCATGAGGGGGCATCTGAAAAAAGATTGTTGGCACAAGAAGAGTGGAGGAAAGAACTTCGAAGCATCAAGCTCTCAAGGCTGTGTTGCAAAAACTTCTGAAGATGGAGAAATCCTGTATAGTGAAGCAGAAGGTAGTTCTAAAGGCAGAAGACAACTTTCTGATGCCTGGATAGTAGACTCAGGCGCGACATGGCATATGACTTCACACCGAGATTGGTTTCACACTTATGAACCTGTCTCAGGAGGATCTGTGTTCATGGGGAATGATCATGCCTTAGAAATTGGAGGGATTGGTACCGTCAAAATCAAAATGTATGATGGTACAATACGCACTCTTCAAGGAGTTCGACATGTGAAGGGATTGAAGAAGAACCTCTTGTCTGTTGGACAATTGGATGACCTTGGGTGCAAAATTCACATTGAAGGCGGAATCCTAAAAATGGTGAAAGGTAACCTCATTGTGATGAAAGCAGAGAAGATCGCAGTAAATCTATACATGTTGTTGGGAGATACGTTGCAAGAAGCAGATGCATCAGTTGCAACAACAAAAGAAGAAGAAGCAACGATGATGTGGCATTACAGACTTGGTCACATGTCAGAACGAGGCTTGAAAATTCTTGCTGATCATAATCTCCTGCCGGGGCTCAAAACAGTTAACTTACCGTTTTGTGAGCACTGTGTGACTAGTAAGCAACATAGATTGAAGTTTGCTAAAGTGACTGCTAGAAGCAAGCACATACTTGACTTAATCCATTCTGATGTCTGGGAATCACCAGAAATATCCATGGGAGGAGCAAAGTATTTTGTATCATTCATTGATGATTATTCCCGAAGATTATGGGTGTACCCAATCAAGAAGAAGTCAGATGTGTTTCCAGTATTCAAGGAATTCAAAGCACAGGTAGAACTTGAAACTGGAAAAATGATCAAATGCTTGAGGACAGATAATGGAGGAGAATATACTGATGGTGATTTTCTGGCATTCTGCAAGCAAGAAGGTATTAAGAGGCAATTTACAGTTGCTCATACACCTCAACAGAATGGTGTAGCAGAGCGGATGAATAGAACTCTTCTAGAAAGGACAAGGGCCATGTTGAAAACTGCAGGATTAGCCAAGTCCTTCTAGGCAGAAGCAGTCAAAACTGCTTGCTATTTGATAAATCGCTCGCCATCAATAGCAATTGGTGTAAAGACACCAATAGAAATGTGGAAAGGAAAACCAGCTGATTACTCTTCTCTGCATGTATTTGGTTGTCCTGTGTACGTGATGTACAACTCCCAAGAAAGAACAAAGTTGGACCCAAAATCCAGGAAATGTATATTCTTGGGTTATGCTGACAATGTTAAGGGGTATCGCTTGTGGGATCCCACTGCCCACAAGATTATTGTTAGCAGGGATGTAGTTTTTGCAGAAAAATTGCAAAGTGAGCAGAAAAATGTCAGCACACCAATAGACATTACTTCAATACAGATAGAGGAAAAGTCAAAAGATAATGATTCCTCTGAAACAGAACCAGAGCACGATGAACAAGAACCAAATGAGGTCAATGATGAAGATGCTCGACGAACAACACGTTTGATGAAGAAACCATCTTGGCACTCAGACTATGTTATGGCAAACCATGATGCGTACTGTCTCTTAACTGAAGAAGGAGAACCTTCAACCTTTCAAGAAGCGTTGAGGAGTTCAGATGTTTCTCAATGGATGACAGCAATGCATGAAGAAATAGAAGCCTTACATAGGAACGAGACATGGGAACTTGTTGAACTTCCAAAAGGTCGAAAAGCAATTGGAAACAAATGGGTATACAAAATCAAACGAGATGGCAATGAACAAGTGGAGCGATATCGTGCAAGACTGGTGGTCAAAGGATATGCTCAGAAAGAAGGTCTTGATTTTAACGAGATATTCTCACCAGTTGTTAGACTTACCACTATCAGAATAGTGCTGGCAATGTGTGCTGTAGATGATTTACATATGGAACAGTTAGATGTAAAGACTGCTTTTCTTCATGGAGAACTTGAAGAAGAAATATATATGCTCCAACCAGAAGGTTTTGAAGAACAAGGCAAAGAAAACTTGGTTTGTAGGTTGACCAAATCTCTGTACGGTTTAAAGCAGGCGCCAAGGTGTTGGTATAAGAGATTTGATTCTTTCATTATTAGCCTCAGATACAACAGATTAAGTTCAGACCATTGTACGTACTACAAGAGGTTTGAGGATAATGATTTCATCATTTTGCTGTTGTACGTGGATGATATGTTGGTGGTAGGCTCCAACAAAGTTCGAGTCCAAGAATTGAAGGCACAATTGGCTAGGGAATTTGATATGAAGGACTTGGGACCTGCAAACAAGATTTTAGGGATGCAAATTCACCGAGACAGAAAAAACAGGAAGATTTGGCTTTCACAAAAGAATTATTTTCGAAAGGTCTTGCGGCGCTTCAACATGCAAGATTGCAAGCCAACTTCTACCCCACTTCCTGTTAATAATAAATTATCCTCAAGTATGTGTCCTAGCAATGAAGCAGAGAGGATGGAAATGTCTCGAGTTCCGTATGCATCAGCAGTGGGAAGCCTAATGTATGCCATGATTTGTACAAGACCAGACATTGCACATGCAGTGGGAGCAGTTAGTAGATTTATGGCAAATCCTGGTGAAGAGCATTGGAATGCTGTTAAGAGGGTCCTTAGATACATCAAAGGAACCTCAGATGTTGCGTTATGTTTTGGAGGATCAAAATTTATTGTCAGAGGTTATGTCGACTCAGATTATGCAGGTGATCTTGATAAAAGAAAATCTACTACAGGCTATGTGTTTAAACTTGCAGGAGGGGTGGTAAGCTGGTTATCTAAACTACAAACTGTTGTAGCTCTATCCACCACAGAAGCTGAATACATGGCAGCTACTCAAGCATGCAAAGAAGCAATCTGGATTCAAAGGTTATTGGAAGAACTCGGGCACAAGCAAAACAAAATTACTGTATATTGTGACAGTCAGAGTGCTTTGCACATTGCAAGAAATCCAGCCTTTCATTCCAGGACAAAGCATATAGGGGTTCAATATCATTTTGTCCGAGAAGTAGTAGAGAAAGGAGATGTAGATTTGGAAAAGATCTGTACCAAAGATAACCTAGCAGATGTTATGACAAAGCCGGTCAATACTGACAAGTTTGTATGGAGTAGATCCTCTTATGGTCTATCAGCAACGTAGCATGAAACTGATAAGGAAGACAAAGTATTGTGAAGACATGATTGATTCAATCAAATCTTCAAGTGGGAGAATTGTTAGAAGTTTGTCTTAGAAGTCCCACATCTAAAGTGGGCAAAGACTTTCCTCCCTCATTTGCATATAAATAGAGGTGTAAGGGAAGGTGTAAGATGCACCAAAAATTACTTGTATCCTCCTTGCTCTAAAGAGAGGGTGTTGTAATCTCTTCTATCTAGTAAATATTTTTCTTGACCTTGCCCTTGGTCTTGTGTTAGTTATAAATTTTCTCATCTTTAATTTTAGTTGTGTGTGCTTGTGTTGTATGACTGATACCCAACAGAAACAGCTTGAGACCATGGATATTTCTGACAACCAGTTGTCAGGGAACATTCCTGTGGAAATAGGGGGGTGTTTGAGCTTGAAGTCGCTAACGATGGCAAGAAACAGATTCAATGGTTCGATCCCCACAAAAATTGGGAATTTAGCATCCCTTGAGACTTTGGATTTATCATTAAACAGTCTCACTGGTGCTATTCCTGAAAGTTTAGGACAGCTCGAGTATATACAGAAATTAAATTTGTCTTTCAACCATTTGGAAGGGGAGGTTCCTATGAAAGGTCTTTTTACGAACCTTACCAAATTTGATCTTCGAGGTAACAATCAACTCTGTAGCCTTAACAAGGAAATTGTCCAGAATTTTGGAGTACTCCTGTGTGCTGTTGGCAAAAAGAAAAGAAAGATTTTACTGCCTATCATTCTTGCAGTCGTTGGTGCTGTTGCTTTGTTCATTTCAACGCTCTTTCTATTTTGGACAATGACGTCAGGAGATAAGAAAAGAAAAGAAGGGAAAACTAGTGTGTCATCTGCCCCTCTTAAAGGGCTGCCTCAAAATATTTCTTACGGCGATATTCTCACTGCCACAAACAACTTTGCAGCTGAAAACTTGATCGGAAAAGGAGGCTTTGGTTCTGTGTATAAGGGTGTGTTCAGGTTCAGCACTGGGGAAACCGCCACTCTTGCTGTCAAAGTCCTGGACCTGCAGCAAAGCAGAGCTTCCAAGAGTTTCGTTGCTGAGTGCGAAGCTTTGAAAAATGTCAGGCATCGGAACCTAGTAAAGGTTATCACTTCTTGCTCCAGCCTTGATTATAAAGGAGAGGAATTTAAGGCCCTTGTCATGCAATTCATGCCCAATGGCAACTTGGACATGAAAATACACCCGGAAGATGAAGAGTCGGGATCTTTTCTAACCTTGATGCAAAGACTGAACATTGCCATTGATGTTGCTTGTGCTATGGAGTACTTGCACCATGGCTGCGACCCACCGATAGTTCATTGTGATCTGAAACCTGCCAATGTCCTTCTCGATGAAAATATGGTGGCACATATTGCAGATTTTGGATTAGCAAGGTTTCTCTCCCAAAATACATCAGAGAAGCAAAGCACTCTAGGGCTGAAAGGATCAATCGGCTACATTGCCCCAGGTACAAATTAATCGACTTTCCTTTTTCTCTTGCAGTTTCCTTTATTTGTTATATGTACATAACTAACATACGCTCATAAAATATGGGGATGATATGCTTCAGAATATGGTCAAGGAGGCAAGGCTTCAACTGAGGGCGATGTGTACAGCTTTGGGACTCTTCTGTTAGAGATGTTTACGGCCAAAAAACCAACTGATGAAATATTCAAAGAAGGATTGAGCGTAAGCACATTTTTGTCAGCCATGGATAAGAATGAAATGCTGAAAGTCGTTGATAGAAGGCTTATTGATGGTTATGGATATTGGAAACAAAGCTCAAGCAGTGAGGATTATAGCGATGAACTTAACGGAAAAACAGATTGGATGCATAATGCGGAGGAGTGCATAGCTGATGTGATAAGACTTGGGTTTTGTTGCATGGCTGATCAACCCAAAGAACGATGGAGCATGAGAGACGCCTCATCAAAATTGCAAACAATTAAGCACTCTATGCTGCCCTTTCAACTTTAGTCCTATGCCAACTGCATGCGTCCTGCAATCTTTTAAAAGGAGAATAACCAGTGAAAAATGATGCACTTAACAAAATATAGATATTATAGATGTAGTATAAAAGAGGTATGAAAGATAAATAAGTAAATCAGTTTCGAAAATATAAGTGTTGCCTAAGTTCATTTTTCCTTCCTCTCAGTTATAGTGGAAACACTGGCTAAACGCAAAATTAAGTCGAATGACCATATGAATGTTTTCTTTTCTATTGGTAAAAGGAAAAGTGAACATCCTTGAGGTTACGACAAATCAACATGTAGCCTTTGATATGGTGAACCTCTAGCCATCTCGCATTTCCCACTACAAAACATTGCAGCCTTTGATCTGGTGACCGAGCCAAATGAGATTCTTTTATGCAAACTACTGGGATTGTCCTGCATAATTTTAAAGGCTTGGCTACAAGTAGCCTAACAGAGGTTAAAATTGAAAACCAGCATTTCATCAAGCATTTATGAGTTATCCACTAATAAGATTAAGCACACAATGACTGCATGATTCTATACCAGATCTGGGGCAGTCACCAAGTTCAATATGTGCTCCTCACCCTGTCGGATACCTGCTACCATCATCCCTTGTTAAAAAATCTAAGCCATCTATCTAGACAGCACCATTTCACTGTACCCATTTCCACTGTACAAGATAAAGTGCATTTTGGCACAAAGGAAGGAAGCATATTAATGTCACAACAGTACTATTAGACCACAAATTTTATACATACTATTGGATTCAAATACCAGCCTTGACCTGAATATGTGAAATTGGTTTCTTGATGTTTATCCATGCCCAAACTTTTATTTGAGGTAAATTAAGGATCTTCTACGTAACAGGTTTTCCACTTAAAATTTATATTTCTTTCTTTGATTTCAAGTTGTCTATACGATTGTCATTAACATGCTCTTCCATATAATCAACATCTATATATATATATATATATATATATATATATATATATATAAATAAATAGTATGATCTAAATTAGGTATGTAATTATATACATATCATAATTATTTAATAACTTATATCATAATTATTTAATAACTTAATTATAAGGAATCAATTAGTTTAGTTACAAAAAAATAATATAGATTCTATCACACTCCCGTAGTCTAAGTGGAAGGTTTGTGCACTATTTTGTGTACTAATATTTTGTGCATAATATTGCACAAAATATTTTGTGCACAAAGAGAATATCTATCTCAATATATTTTGTGCACTAATATTGCACAAGATTATCAGGCAGATAAATGACACTAACATTATCATAATATACCAAAGTAGCTTGAAGGAAAGAGAGATTATGGAGCCAACAAGATCCTTGATGAACAAATCTTCAATCCCTGAAAACGGAGTCAAAAACTTGTTAACCCTTGGCAAGTGTAATCGAATCGTATCAAGTAATAAACTTAGTAAGACCAAGTATCGTTCTCCCAAAGGACTCACGGCCTACACAGTTGTGTGATTCGTTGATTATCTAAAACTTGTGAACAAATTCTTATAGGATTAAATGCAAAATATTGAAAAGTAAATATGTATGCATGTATTGATCAATGGGCAAGAAGAAACAAAACACGTGATTTGATTTATATGAATGAATATGTTGTTGGGGTTTATCAATTTCATCCTATCCACTATCTTGTATTTAGGAATTCATCATTCTTTTCATTAATGTTAATGCCACTTTCTAAATTACTTTAAACCCGATGTCTCGACGAAGAAAGCCAAATCATAATCACTAGTTTACAATGTCTTGTCTCCCTAGCAATTAATCATGCATTATAGTGAACAGAAGCTTAAAGGCAACCAACCATCATACTCCTATGTCTAGGTTTGTAATATACTGTTGGGAGAGATTCCCCAGATCTAGATTTCCCCGTATGTGTCCATATCGACAAAACCAATAATCATGACATCGAATGAGTTAAACAATGCATGCTTTGAGCAAGAGAGTTTCTAAGGATTTACATTGATTCCCCCAACAACAAAATAAGTTTAGTTCACCATATTCATGGTAAAACTAGATGAAATACAATGGAAAAGTGAAGGATAGAACCCTAGAAAGTTGAGAAAGGAGCCTTAGCATCCAAAATCCTCTTCCAAGGGGTGAAAGAGTGCGTTTTTGCTTCGTCCCAGCCAAAGATACGAACCCTAGAACGTCCTAAAACTTATATATTATTCTAAAAAATACAGAAAATTAGGTCCAATCCCATAAAAGTGCCACTCAGCGGTACATACCGCTCAGCGGTAATAGCGCGTGACCAAATCTTCCCCTCAACGACATTTCTCCCCTCAGCGGTGCCAACGGGTCTTTGAGAGTGCCGCTCAGCGGTAATTTGCGCTGAGCGGTACTTGCGATTTCTCTTCTTTTGCACTTTTTGTGTCCTTCTCTTATTCCATCTCTATCCCTTTTCACTTCTTTCATCAATTTCATCTCAAAACCTGCTAAAACAAGAAAATCAAGCATAAAACCTGTCTAACTCTCTTATTTCCAACAATTCAACAAAATCATGAGTTCAAGCTAATTTCTAAGTCATAAAAGTTGTAATTGAAGTCAATTTTAAGTATAAAAATAACAGTTTTTCAACTGTTATCACAACCCCAAACTTAGAACTTTGCTTGTCCTCAAGCAAATAAGATGTAACTCAATCTTCGACCAATCCATACAATGGTTCATCACATTCAAAAATCCTTCTTTCAAGACAAGTAAATACTCAATTTAGCTCATCACCAAGACTTCAATCAAGATGTGCAGATGCTTTTAGTGTTCACTCAATCACATAATATCCAACAAATGCTATTATCATGAATGATCAATCAACTAAGCAAAGATGTTCTAATGTGTTCATGGAATCTATCCTCACTAGATAAAGTGTTTCACTCAAACACACAAGTGTATAGGAGATATTTACTTATTCACTTTACTATCACAATGTCACATGAATCAACTTTTCCTTTCATTTAACCATAATCAAAAACACTTACAAGCAAGCATCATCACAAGGACTTTTCAATGGCTTATAATGTGGCTGGGCTAACAATAACAATTGGTTTTTCTGGATCACAAAACCCTTGAGTTAAGAAAATCATCTAAACACAACCATTCTTAATTATTCCCAACTTTCTTTTGCATTGAACTTTTCTTTTCTTTTTTTTCTTCTTTTCACATGCTTAACTTTTGGCTCAATGCTTTTTATTTTCCCTTTCTATTTTCTAACAACCCCAAACTTGAACATTTATCAATACCACAGAATATTTTCAACTTAACTCAAGGTAAAGCTTTTCAAATAGGGTTTTCTATCTTGTTCAAGATTACGGGTTCAAAGGATAGAACACACAGTGTTCTCTTTTGATTGGGATACAATCATACATTTGGCTAATAAAAGGATTACCAACAAATGGCCTTGATCATATGATGCAAACAAACAAGTGATTCAATCATAGAAAACCTGGGCAAAGTCATTCATGCTTTCAAAGTAATAACATTCAACAACAACTCTGAAGCTCAAAATCTCACATATAAGCTCATTCACATTCCACATGCACATCCTACTTAGCATCATAATCACAATCATAACATCTTGCATTTGTTCACAAGGCTTGTGAACCACCTGTATAAGCATATAATGTGCACATTCTCAACATCAATCAAGATCAAAACACATCAAGCATTACTTATCACACAATAGTCACAAAAAAACCATCAAAACAGACAAGTTTTAAATTGAGTACATCAACCCTATTCTAAAAATACAGAAGCAAATAAGTTCAATATTACAAAACACTAGGTTGCCTCCCAGTAAGCGCTTGTTTAACGTCACGAGCCTGACCCAAAATAGTTCAAGGATTCGCCAACTTCATCACTGTGGATAATTGCTCTACTTCTCCTCCTAAATAATGCTTGAGACGTTGACCATTCACCACCCAGCTTCTTTGTTGATCACTAGCAGCTGGATCAGCTAATTCAATTGCTCCATGTGGACGCACATTCTTCACTATGAATGGCCCGGACCATTTTGACTTCAACTTTCTAGGAAACAGCTTCAATCTTGAATTGAACAATAGCATCTGTTGTCCTGGATTGAAAATCTTCTTTATCAACTTCCTAACATGATAGAATTTTACCTTTTCTTCGTAGTTTCTAGATGAATGATATGCATGCAACCGCATCTCTTCAAGTTCCAACATTTGCCTTCTACGCTTATTTTGAGTTTCAGAAGGATCAAAATTCAGAAATTTAAGCGCCCATAAGGCTTTGTGCTCCATCTCCACTGGTAATTGACATGCTTTCCCATAGACAAGCTGATAAGGTGATAAACCCATAGATGTCTTCATTGTAGTCCTGTATGCCCAGAGAGCATCATCAAGTTTATGTGACCAATCCTTTCTTGACGTAACAATTGTTTTCTCCAATATATGTTTGATTTCTCTGTTAGGTACTTCAGCTTGCCCATTAGTTTGTGGATGATAAGGTGCAGCTACCTTATGTCTCACACCATAATGTTTGAGTACCTTATGTAGCTGATAATTGCAAAAATGAGATCCTCCATCACTAATAAGTACTCTAGGAGTTTCAAAGCGTGCAAAGATTTGCTTCTTTAGAAATTTAATCACAGTGCTTGCATCATTTTTAGGACACGCCAATGCTTCTACCCATTTACTCACATAGTCTACTGCCACCAAAATGCATTCATTGTTGAAAGATGATGGAAATGGTCCTACAAAATCAATGCCCAAGCAATCAAAGATTTCAACTTCTAAAATGCCCTATAATGGCATTTCACGACGTCTTGAAATATTTCCAGTTCTTTGACACTTGTCACAATTCCTGGCATGATTATGAGCATCTTTAAATAAAGTAGGCCAATAAAAACCTAACTGGAGAACTTTTGCTGATGTTCTTTCTCCATTGAAATGTCCTCCACAAGGTGAATCATGGCAATGCCAGAGAATTCCTTCAGCTTCTTCATTTGTAACACATCGCCTCAAAAGATTATCTACTCCAATTTTAAATAAATAAGGGTCATCCCAGATAAACTGCTTGGCATCATGCAAAAATTTCTTTCTTTGTTCCCAATTAAGATCTTTTGGAATTACCCCTACAGCTTTAAAATTTGCCATATCAGCAAACCACGGCCTCTTTTGAATATACATAAGTGTTTCATCCGAAAAAGATTCCCAAATTTCTATTTCTTTGCTAGTAACCTCAATATTAACTAGCCGGGATAAGTGATCACCAATCAAATTTTCACTCCCATTTTTATCACGGATTTCTACATCAAACTCTTGCAATAGCAACACCCATCGAATCAGACATGGTTTAGAATCTGGCTTTGTCAACAAATATTTTATAGCTGAATGATCTGTGTAGATAATCACCTTAGACCCTATGAGATAAGATCTAAATTTCTCTAAAGCATAAACTATGGCTAGAATCTCCTTCTCAGTGGTAGCATAATTTAACTAGGCATCATTCAACACTTTGCTAGCATAATAGATAGTATGAAATACCTTCCCTTTTCTCTGACCAAGGACGGCTTCTATTGCATAATCACTAGCATCACACATTAATTGAAAATTTTGATTTCAATCTGGGGCTACAATCACTAGGGCCAAAATCAATTTGCTTTTCAATGTATCAAAAGCTTTCAAACATTCCTCATTCATCACAAGAGGTATATCTTTAACCAACAAATTACTCAATGGTTTTGCAAATTTTGAGAAATCTTTAATAAATCTTCTATAGAATCCAGCATGGCCTAAAAAGCTTCTAATTCCCTTCACATTTGTTGGTGGAGGAAGTTTCTCAATAACCTCTACTTTGGCTTTGTCTACTTCAATCCCCTTAGCAGAAATCTTATGCCCCAACACAATTCCTTCTGTTACCATAAAATGACATTTCTCTCAATTAAGTATCAGATTCGTCTGAACACATCTTTTGATAACAGTGTCCAGATTCATCAAAAACTTATGAAAGGAATCTCCAAAGACAGAGAAATCATCCATGAAGACTGCAATGCACTTTTCTATGAGATTTGAAAAAATTGCCTGCATACACCTTTGAAATGTGGTTGGGGCATTACATAATCCAAATGGCATCTTTCTATAAGCAAAAACACCAAAAGGACATGTAAATGCAGTCTTCTCTTGATCTTTTGGATCTACCACAATTTGATTGTAACCAGAATATCCATCCAGAAAACAATAAAAAGACTGACCTGCCAATCTCTCCAGCATTTGGTCCATGAAAGGAAGAGGAAAATGATCCTTCCTGGTAGCTTTATTTAATTTCCTGTAATCAATGGACATTCGCCATCCAGTAACAGTCCGAGTAGGTATATAAGCTCATTCTTCTCATTATGAATTACTGTCATCCCACCTTTCTTTGGAACTACCTGTACTAGACTTACCCATTCACTGTCAGAGATTGGATAAATAATGTCAGCTTCCAAGAGCTTCAATACTTCTTTTCTAACCACCTCCTTCTTGATAGGATTTAATCTTCTTTGTGGTTGAGCACTAGGTTTATAATCATCTTCCATAAAGATCTTGTGCATACAATAAGTTGGACTTATACCTTTAAGATCTAAAATTGACCACTCAATAGCTTCTTTGTTGGCTTTCAATATTTCTACCAACTTTTCTTCTTCTTCAGAAAGCAAAGAATTACTGATGATGACTGGCTTTGTTCCATCTTCTTCTAGAAAACCATACTTTAAATGTGATGGTAGCATTTGTTTTCGGGGATTGAAGATTTGTTCATCAAGTTTTTGTTGGCTCCATAATCTCCCTTTCCTTCAAGCTCGTTAACCCTCAGCAAGTGTAACCGAATCGTATCAAATAATAAACCTAGTAAGACCAAGTATCGTTCTCCCAAAGGACTTACGGCCTACACAGTTGTGTGATTCGTTGATTATCTAAAACTTGTGAACAAATTCTTATAGGTTTAAATGCAAAATATTGAAAAGTAAATATGTATACATGTATTGATCAATGGGCAAGAAGAAACAAAACACGTGATTTGAATTATATGAATGAATATGTTGTTGGGGTTTATCAATTTCATCCTATCCACTCTCTTGTATTTAGGAATTCATCATTCTTTTCATTAATGTTAATGTCACTCTCTAAATTACTTTAAACCCGATGTCTCGGCGAAGAAAGCCTAATCATAATCACTAGTTTACAATGTCTTGTCTCCCTAGCAATTAATCATGCATTATAGTGAACAGAAGCTTAAAGGCAACCAACCATCATACTCCTATGTCTAGGTTTGTAATATACTGTTGGGAGAGATTCCCCAGATCTAGATTTCCCCGTATGTGTCCATATCGACAAAACCAATAATCATGACATCGAATGAGTTAAACAATGCATGCTTTGAGCAAGAGAGTTTCTAAGGATTTACATTGATTCCCCCAACAACAAAATAAGTTTAGTTCACCATATTCATGGTGAAACTAGATGAAGTACAATGGAAAAGTGAAGGATAGAACCCTAGAAAGTTGAGAAAGGAGCCTTAGCATCCAAAATCCTCCTCCAAGGGGTGAAAGAGTGCGTTTTTGCTTCGTCCCAGCCAAAGATACGAACCCTAGAACGTCCTAAAGCTTATATACTATTCTAAAAAATACAGAAAATTAGGCCCAAGCCCATAAAAGTGTCGCTCAGCGGTACATACCGCTCAGCAGCACATACCGCTCGGCGGTAATAGCGCGTGACCAATTCTTCCCCTCAGCGGCATTTTTCCCCTCAGCGGTGCCAACGGGTCTTTGAGAGTGCCGCTCAGTGATAATTTGCACTGAGCGGTACTTCCGGTTTCTCTTCTTTTGCACTTTTTATGTCCTTTTCTGATTCCATCTCAAAACCTGCAAAAACAAGAAAATCAAACATAAAACCTATCCAACTCTCTTATTTCCAACAATTCAACAAACTCATGAGTTCAAGCTAATTTCTAAGTCATAAAGGTTGTAATTGAAGTCAAATTTAAGTATAAAAATAACAGTTTTTCAACTTTTATCAATCCTACAACAATATTTGTAGTACCTCGATATTTAACCTTTACATTAGAATGAGAGAGAGAGAAAGAAAGAAAGAGAGAGAGAGAGAGAGAGTATGTTAGCACTTTCAAGACCACGAGATAAGGTTCTTCTAGAAACACATAGTAACCAGATGTGGAGCGTCTGGTGTCAGGACATCCATCCCAATCAATATCAATGTAAGAAATAAGTTTCTCAATAAAGGCCGGATAGAGGTGCAAACCATACTATAAGGTACCTTGAACATACCACAGGCTTTTCAATGTTAGCATGTCCTCAATGTAGAGGCATGCATATGCAGACAGACATGTTAAATAACATAGCCAATGTCAGGACAAGGCGTTTGTGTTAGACTATAAAGAGATTTCCTCAAACAACAAACATAATCATGATGAACGGGATCACGAAAACCGAACGATTGATGCATGTATATAGTCACATGTAGATCACCATGGAGAAAAGTATTTTGAACATCTAACTGATGAATTAGCTAGGATCTGGTGAAATCAATGGTGAGAACTGCGTGAATGGTCATGGATTTTACAACATAACTAAATGTCTCATCACAATCCACATCTGCAATTTGAGACCTGCCATTACTTATAAGACGAGCTTTATAATGCTCAAAATAGCCATTAGATTTTTTTTCATGTTTGAAAATCCACACATAACGAATGATATTAACATTACAAGGTTGTGGAACAAAATCCCACTTATTATTTTTAATTAGAGCATCAACTTCAGACTACATGACAAATTTCCAATTAGGGTCGATAAAGCAAGGGTTGAATTTTTCGGAAGAGTTGATATTATCGTGTCGGCGAAGGGAACATAAAATTTAAAGAGCTTTATGGATTTGTAGACACTAACCATGCTACAGGTGGCCATGGTCCTAGTAAAAGGGGCGGGTCGTGATGGAGGGGTAAAGTTCGAAGTAAGGGCAGGCTGGTCTGAAGTAGAAGAGGTAGATAGGGTGGTCATCGAGGTTGATGTGTTGGATGAAGGGGAGCGTAATCTTATAGGTTGTGGGTTAGGCAAAGGCTCTGGGTCAGAGTTGGACCAGGGATAAAAAAGGGAAGGATATATGCCATCAGTGAAACTGTCATTAGTAAAGATGGGGAGGAAGGTATATGAGTAAAAGGAAATTGTGTTTCATTACAAATGACATATTGTGATATTATTACCTTTCTATGGGACAAATCAAAACATTTATAAACTCTATGATTAAGGGATAACCCAAGAAAGCATATAAAGTCATGATTGTGGTTGTAGTTTGTTAATGTAAGGAAAGAGGAACAAAGGATAATAAATACAATCAAAGACCCGCAAATGCGTATAGGAGGAATCATGATGATACAAAAGTTGAGTGAGAGACCAATTAGACAAGGCCTTCTGAGGAAGTATATTGAGGAGATAAATAGTAATTTGAAGGGCGTGATGCCAAAACGAAAGAGGAACGAATGAATGAGCGAGGAGAATGTGAATCATGTTGTTAATGGTTTAGATTTTATTTTATGCTTTGCTATTTTGAGAAGAAGTTTGGGAGCAAGAGAATCGGAAGAGAACCATTATCATCACAAAATCGATGAAACAACACATTGTCGTACTCATTGTCCTTTATCACATTAAAACATTTAGGCTTAATATCTCTTTTGGTCCCTCGAAAGAGGGGGATTTTTCAAAGTGGTCCTACCTTTTTTAAAAAGTTTGAAACGGTCCCAACTTGTGAAAAATCGGGTCAAGTTAATCTTTTTTGGTTACGGCGTCAAAATTTTAATGGTGCAGCTGCCTCCTTGGCCAAAACTTAATGAGTTGTCCACTTTTTTTCATACATGGCACACTGAGGTAATATAACGTGTTAATTTTGAATTTTTAAAAAAAAGTTACTTATCACATCACCTTCATCTTCCACCTCCAGAAACGTTAGAGCCACACACCGCCGCCGTCAACACCTCAAACCACCGCTAAGGCTACCAAATTCTTCCTAACAACCAGATCACATTTTCCTCCTCCATGTGCAACTGCAACGATACTAAAAAACCACCATCATCTTCTCTACTAGACTTTTGAAAAAACTCAGAAACAAAAATGCGAGCTCCTCCACCAATCTCCTCCTTCGAAATCTGCAAGAAACCGCAGAAACCTAAAGAAACCCAAATCGAGCCACATCCATAGCCACCGAGAACCTGCGAAAACCAAATCCCAGATGAACACCAATCGCGGGACAGGAAACCCCAAATTAGGAACCCTAATCGCGAGTTTATCGCGAATAAAAAAACGTCCAACCCTCTCGCGAAAATCACCCAACCAAAATTTGTCATTAGCGCATCAAACTCTTCGAACCTACAAAATGGTGAACATACTTTGGGATTGGATCCAGAGAATTTAGTGCCTGTGAATGTTATAAACAATCATGAATTTTGGCCACACCAGTTTGTTATGGAAAAAGGTGTTCTGATTATCTCTTAAAAGTAGAAGAAAGATGGGGTGTTTTCCAATGTATGGATCACTACAAAAAAAAACATTTATTACCGACGATCAAAATCCGTCGGAAACGTCAAAAATCCATCGATAATGGCATTTTTTCGACGGATTACCGACGGGTCTAACTCCATCAGTAATAACGTTATCGGTAACCTTTACCGACGGATTTTTATGGCCGTCGATAATTACGAAGGACAAATTCGTCGGTAATGGCTAAAAAAATCCATTGGTAATTATCGAAGGAAAAGGCCGTCGGTAAATATCTCGATCTGGTTCATCTTCTTCCTCTTTCCCCTTCGTCTGTTTCCTCGAATTTTAATTTTTTTGGGTTAAATATGTTTTTAGTCCCTAAACTATTGGCCGTTTCTGGTTTTCGTCCCTCTTTCAAAGTAAGGTACGATTTGGTCCTCAATCTTTAAAAAACGTTCGTTTTAGTCGAAAAAACGAACGTTTTGAGGACTAAAACGAGGACTAAAAACAAAATTTTGAGGACTAAAACGAACATTTTTTAAAGATTGAGGACCAAATCGTACCTTACTTTGAAAGAGGGACGAAAACCAGAAACGGCCAATAGTTTAGGGACTAAAAACATATTTAACCCAATTTTTTTTTATCAAACTTTCTTCATTCCTAAACCAAAACAACAATCCAATTCATTCCAAAACCAAAATCAAAGACTAAACTTAGGTTGTCCAATTGTTTTATAAATCCTAAAATTAGGAAAAATCCTCAATTAGGTTTTGAGCATCCATGGCAGCACTGACGGGGCTCTCCCATGGCAGCAGTGACTCTCTCCAACGACAGCAGTGGCGCTCTCCAAAGGCAACGGTGGCGCTCTCCAACGGCAGAGGTGACGTTCCGCGTGGTTCTCCCACGACAGTGGTGGAGTTCTCCTATGGCAGTGGTGACGCTCCAACGACAGCGGTGGCGCTCTCATACGGCAGCGGTGGCGCTCTCCAACGGCAGCGGTGATGCTCTCCAACGGCAGCGGTGGCAGTATTGGAAGACGGTTGCACGAGAGTGAAAAACGGTTGCAGAGAAGGAGAGAAATTCTCTTGAAAGAAGAAATGACGATTTGTGAGAGATGAAAATATAGTCTTCTTCGCGCAGTGAGAGAGGAAAAATGGGCAGGAATTTTGCCGCTCTTTTTACCGACGAATTTTGTTCGTCAGTAATTACCGAAGGCTTTACCGACGGATTTACCGACAGATTTTGTTCGTTGGTAATTACCGAAGGCTTTACCGATGGATTTTGACCTTCGGTAATTACCGAAGGTCAAAATTTGTCAGTAATCACTTTTTTTACATCCGTCGATAAAATCCGTCGGTAATACATCCTTTACCGACATAAATGATTCCGTCAATAAAGTTTCGTCGGTAATTCCATGTATTTTTGTAGTGGATGCAAAGGAGGGTACTGTAAAGGTACAATGGAAAAATATTTCCATACGTAACCTAGATAATTTGACTGGAGAAAAATTGGAGGAAACTATGAGTGCGTATGAACTTGTAGAGCACCCCGATTACTCCTGCTTTTTTGGTGATATAATGTTCAAAGCGGCTCAAAAATAGCTTGGCAACCAAATTGATAAAGAAACGGAAAAATTAGTGACAGACTTGAATGCAAAGGCTATTACCAAAAATGGGAACCCAATAGGTTATCAGGATGAGTTCCCTGATAATTATTCCATGTCCTGTATTGGCAATGTTACTGGTTTCAAAGATGACATGAGTTATGCTTTTCAATTCGATGTTCAAATTTCACCTTCAACGACATAAACACTGACTCCAATTTCAACTCCACGTTTATTAGAATGTTTAATCCCAAATCGCGATTTCATTGTAACCCTAACCCCTCTTTTTTTAACCCTTCTCAGTTTTTTTTGTCCAATTTTTTATTTTAAACCTCATTCACCCTCACAGTGCCACGCAATCACAAAAACTGGACACCTCGTTATGTTTTGTCCAGGAGCACATGCACCATTAAAATTTTGACGACGTAACCAAAAAGGATTAACTTGACCCGATTTTTCACAAGTTGGAACCGCTTCGAACTTTTTAAAAAAGATAGGACCACTTTGAACAATCTCCCACTTTCAAGGGACCAAAAGAGGTATTAAGCCAAACATTTATCTTTTTCGCAAAAATTGTGTTTTAATTTAATTAGTGAGAGATGTGAGCTTTTCAAAATACTTAAGATTTAATACCTAAAGGAAATGTCCAACAAAATATTAAAAAAGATGATATCTAGAGTTTACTGTGTAAAATATTGAAAGACATCAAAGTAGCATTATTGGATGACACAAAAGGCAACTTAACATGTTCGTCAAACACGCTTGAATCACAAATAGTTTTTAAATTCAAATGTTCAAAGACAATGAACTTATACCTACAAAGATATTAAAAAATAAAAGAACTGGGATGACCAAGACGATTATGCCAGACACTAAAAGCTAGACCACCAAAAGGAGGGTTGGTGGCAAGATAGAGGTCACCAACATTGTCACGTCTCATATGAGGGATCCTCGTCTTAAAATCAATAACAAAAAAGCCACAATGGTCAAATGAAATAGAAACGATATTATCAATAGTGAGTTATCGCACAAAAATTTATTTTTTTATAGTATGTAGTGTGTGCAAGACGTGGTTAAGGTTGAAAGGTTTATGGTGATTTGATATAGGAAGGATTGTGTGACTTAAACCCTAAATTTGAATACCTTAACCACTACCAATATTAGTGTATGATTTAAATAGTTCAAATTAGTATAAGACGTGAGATTACCTTATGATATCGTTGAGTGAGACGAGGCTCTAGTGTCCATGTACTACCACATGCTGTTAAAAGATGTCAGGGACATGGTGTGCATAACATCGACAATGTCAGTAAGTGTTGGATAAGTTGTAGAAGTGTGGGCATGAGGATCTAACCCATAATGTCGACTTGCTTCGAAGGTTTTGTGGGACGAGTCCACTAAGATGTGGGACAAGGACAAAGGAGGGGGAGCTAATCCCAGGGTTCTAAGAAATAAACTAAGGTGGCTGCCATGATGGAGAAAGAGCTACAACAGGAGAAGAAGACGAAGTAAATGAACCATTTGAGCAGGATTCACTATGTTGATTACATCCAAAAGCCCTTGTTTTTGTGATTGCAAACAAACCTAGAACAATTGTTTGAGTGACAGTTGGAGCGTTATTATGAGGACTGATCAGGGTCCCATGGGTTGAAGTGTGCATGGCGGTGTGAGGACATTGGTTTGCATATTTGTCAGACTAGATTCCTCGAGAGTTAACATATAATAGGTTTGAATGAAGGAAAGCAAATGAATGCTCTCACGGATCAGGATGGCTACACCACGAAAGGGCTCAGACAAACTAGAGACTAATTGTAGTATCAGATGATGATTGTTAACAGGAGCACTAACATTTACTAACTAATCAGAGATTTGTTTGAGTAGTTGAAAGTATGTAAACACATTTAGAAAGCTATTCATGCAAGTGGAAGAGAAATCTTGCTTGAGAGCAACAACACGGGATTATGGTTGTCTTGAAAAATGAAAGCTAAGTAGCCATAATATTGGAGTCTTTCTCCTTGATAGTGACGAAGATCTGAAAGAGATGGTAGAGTAGATCCACTAAAGTAAAGTAGAATCAAGAATGAATCAATTTTCGTGATTAGCATTGGTTGGAGTTGGACGTTCCTTCTCAGGTTGAGGGATGATATAATGAGAACTCAAGTAACCTAAGGATGAGTTTCAAAAAGTTGAGCCCACAGAGCATAATGGTCCTTCTCCATGTCCAACATAAAAGGGATGTTATTTTTTTAAATTAGTGACATGAGTGGTGGGTGAAGTTCAAGTTTACATAAGGAGGAGGAGCCAAAATCGAAGTTGGTTTATGAAGACATGGTGTCAACCGTGGGACATGGGTATATAACGATAAAAAAAGACAATGGCATGTGAGCAATGAGGGAGAGGTGGCTCACGATGGTTGAAATAGAAGGGGTAGAGTGGGACTTGGGGAAGGAAGGGAGTAAAGGTGCGAAAGCAAGTTATTGATGGAGGGAGGGTGTGACGATGATTGGGAGCGAAAAGAAAGAACCTTGGAGCATAAGGCGATGCGGAAAAGAGAGTAGCCCACGATGTCAAGCACAAAAGGCGAGGTCTGAATCAGAAGGAGACTCGTGATACTATGTAAGAGAAAAAAAAGATTTGAATGTTTTATTAAGTCGGACAACTAGATTTATTGTTTTATTTTTTTTATCTCACTGGAAGTTTTCACACAATTATTTACTATTACAAGGGCTGGAAATAAATTTGCTTAACAAAAGTGGTACTAAGTTGATTCAAATTGTTATTATACACTTGAGTGGAAACCACGTCATGAGGGAATCTCGTTGTCTTCTACGATGAATCTAATACATAAGCTTAGAAGCATTTCTATGAGTTGCATTCAAAGTTTAGTTCATTAATCTAATACATGGAGGTGTTAGACATTTTGGTATACGCACACACAGTTATCACGGAATATGTATATATATTGATTGCAATTCAGGTCTAGCCACTAATTAGTGGTGACAGATAATAGTAGTACACGTTATTAGCCGAAATTAAGTACATGAACATGTCATGTATTATTTTCCTATATTGTACTCGTATGAAATAATAGAACTAAAGAACGATGCTATAACACGTGTCCAATATTTCAGGCACAGTGAACTTTTATGCATCAGTTTCTCCCTTTCTTCATGGCTTTGATGAAGGGGTATATCCTCCACCACCAGGATATGTTTCATATGATGGTGGACGCTGGAATAGTTTTCTCCCTGCACCATAAAAAGGGCGAATATATATAATAATTGACTGAAGGAAGGAAATGAATAAGGATTGTGAAACTAACAGCAACATACAGAGTTTATAAATAGCAGGTTTGTCAGCACTTGCCACCGTAGAGAACATTAGTAAAACTATTGCTGCAACGGCAACATATGTCATGAATTTGGAGGCACCATAGATGGCCATTTTAGCAAAATCTATGTATGTAGCTTATTGCAGGTTTGAGGATGGAATGGAAATGTGTATATCAGTCCCTAAGAAGTGGTATTTATAACAGAGATTAAGATAATTGGAAAAAGGATGTTTGTGGATCACTAATTCTTGCCCCAATCTTACTCTGTATGGACCAATTCTTCCTTGCATCTCTTCACTCTATTGTCTCCGTTGGTGAAAAAAAAAACACAACTCATCATCAAGTTCTGTCACATCCAATGATGTTTACGTAACAATTTCCTCCGTTTTAAAAAAAACGTAAATCATACTTTCAAAACTCTTAATTCTTTTATTATAAATAAAATATATAATATAGTAATACTATTTAACTGAGTAAATAAAACTTTAATACATAATTAAATAAATATACAAATTGTTAGTGAGGTAAATACTATTACATATTTTCATATCTAACCATATAATATAAAAAAAATTAATCTTTAAAATTATTTTTTATTTTAATTTTTTATTTTTAAATTTAAAAAAATAGGCTAGTGGATCATCTTTAGTATGCCAATTTGATGGATAAGGAGGGTCAGACCAAAGGTAAGTTGAAAATTTCAATCCGACTTGTCATATTTTGGATAAGTTCACTAATGCAAACTAAATATATTAAATTAGTTTTAGAGTGTATATTTAATCAAATCTGTAACCGATATAATATACGTTGTTATAATATGTTAAAGATATGATAGATTTATTACACAACTGATATAATATATACTCGTATTAAATCGATTGACAAAACCAATATAATACCTTTACAGAAAAAGAATACAAAACGTTTTTTAAAAATCATATTAAATCAGTTAAGATCTATAACTAATCTAATATTTTTCAGTTATGCAACCATTATATTTAGGATAATGAAGCATGTGCAAAGACAATGAACGAGAAAATTTGGAATGGAATATGCATATGTTTCTTGCATCTGGGATTAGTTGGAAGCAATATCAGAAAAATGCCAAAAATAAATAAATAAAAGCCAAAAATAAATAAATAAAAGCTTCTGCATTAATTAATGAGTCAATTATGTGGCTGATGTCATGTGTGATAGGGAAGAAAGGTGGTAATGTTCATTGATTTTCATAGTGTTTTTCTACCCTCTCCAATAGGCATATTAAAGAACATGACTTAATAAGGTCTTTTAAGCTTATTGATTATGGAGAAACTCAAACCTACACTTATTTGGGCCATATTTACATGTTATAACTAGATGTCAGTACTTTGGTGTGTTGATTATTATTTATCATTCTGTTATTATTTATTATATTGTTATTATACTCTCCAAGTAAGTATTATTCCAATAGAAACTTAGGTCCACGACTCATGTTGATTGTACACTTTCTCTCATAAACATTGCAACACTCAGATCATACAAAGATCTCAACTCTCTTATTGACTTGAGTGTATTTTTCGCATCCCAAGTCCGTCGAGTGATATCGTTAGAGTCAATTACTATACATTTGAGGTATTGTGCTCTTTGGAACCTTGTCCGTCATGATTTTGTCCTTAGAAGACATCTTGAAAGATGGAAGGGGTATTTAAATTGTAGTTGATCTAGACTCCTAACCGATATGAAATTATTGAGTATGGTGAGAATAAGTGTTATATCTAACACTATGTTATATCTTAAATGTTGGAAAAGTAACCATGCAAATGTTAGGGAAAATGAAGGGAAAACAATCTAATGTTATCATAATTCAATGTTGTAAATGAGCTTGGATAAACAAGGTTATCATATAATAAACACAATCACATGTTTTGTAAAGTTCATAGAAAAACAATTCAAAAGAATTTAAATCATTATATATATATATATATATATATATATATATATATATATAGTTGACAAATGTTTATCTCTAAAAGTAAGTCCACATAACTCATTTTAAATTGTCATTTCTGAACAATATATAACATTGAAATTATTTTTATAATGAAGAGAAAACTTGTCAAGGGTTAATTTACCATTGGTTGGATCACAAAATTCATCAACAAGCTCATCCACCACCTCAAATGTTAAAATAATCAAATCAAACTCAAGATGGAGTATGATACTAAAACTAAAGTAAACTATCAATTCAAAGGTCACTAGTGTAGAAAAACCTTTTTATAACTATTAAAAAAGGTATTTTATATCGTAATTTTCCGTAATTAACATTGGTTAGAGTCGGACGTTCCTTCTTAGGTTGAGGGATGATATGACGAAGAACTCAAGTAAATTGAGGATGAGTTTCAAACAGTTGAGCCCACAGAGCATAATGGTCCTTTTCCATGTCCGACATAAAAGGGATGCTATTTTTTATATTAGTGACGTGAGTGGTGGGTGAATTTCAAGTTTACATAAGGAGGAGGATCCAAGATTGAAGTTGGCTCATGAATATATAATGATAAAAAGGGCGATGGCATGCGAGCAATGAGGGAGAGGTGGCTCACGACTGTTGAAATAGAAGGGATAGCGTGCGACTTGGGGAAGGAAGGAAGTCAAGGTGCAAAAGCAGGTTGTTGATGGAGGGAAGGCGTGATGGCGATTGGAAGCAATGACAGCGTAAGAAAGAGCCTTGAAGCAGAAGGCGATGCGGAAAAGAGAGGAGCACACCGTATCAAACACAAAAGGTTGGGTCTGGATCAGAAAAAGACTCGTGATACTATGTAAGAGAAGAAAACGATTTGAATGGTTATTTTATTATACATTGGAGATAGATATGTATCGATAACAGTATGATCTAAATCAAGTATATATGTAATTATACACAACATAATTACAAAATATTTAATAACTCAATTACAAATAATTGATTAGTTTAATTGCTAGTTGCCATAATTTCAGAAAAATGATTTGGATTCTATCAATACCCTTTCAAGATATGTTGTCATTATAAAGTAAAAAACTTCCAATATTTGTATTTTTTTTATGGACAATTAGATTTATTGTTTTATTTTTTTTATCTCACTGAAAGTTTTCACACAATTATTTACTATTACAAAACATCGTGAAGTTACAAGGGCTGGAAATAAATTTGCTTAACAAAAGTGGTACAAAGTTGATTCAAATTGTTATTATACACTTGAGTGGAAACCACGTCATGAGGGAATCTCGTTGTCTTCTACGATGAATCTAATACATAAGCTTAAAAGCATTTCTATGCGTTGCATTCAAAGTTTAGTTGCATAATCCAATACATGGAGGTGTTAGACATTTTGGTATACGCACACACAGTTATCACGGAATATGCATATATAATTTTATTTATTGCAATTCAGGTCTAGCCACTAATTAGTGGTGACAGATAATAGTAGTACACATTATTAGCCGAAATTAAGTACATGAACATGTCATGTATTATTTTCCTATATTGTACTCGTATGAAATAATAGAACTAAAGAACGATGTTATAACACATGTGCAATATTTCAGGCATAGTGAACTTTTATGCATCAGTTTATCCCTTTCTTCACGGTTTTGATGGATTTGATGGAGGGGTATATCCTCCACCACCAGGATAGGTAGTATATGGTTCTGGTAATTCATACTGGAATAGTTTTCTCCCTGCACAATATAAAGGGCGAATATATATATAAATAATTCATTGAAAGAAGGATATGAATAAGGATTGTGAAACGAAAAGCAACATACAGAGTTTAATAGCAGGTTGGTCAGCACTTGCCACCGTAGAGAACATGAGTAAAACTATTGCTGCAACGGCAACAAATGTCATGAATTTGGAGGCACCATAGATGGCCATTTTAGCAAAATCTATGTATGTATAGCTTTTTGCAAGTTTGAGGATGGAATTTTATCACTTAAGGAGTTAGTATTTATAAAGATGAAGAGAGTGATGATCTCTTAGAAACGTGATCATCCCGTCTCTGACCATTTCTTCACCTAACCCTAATTCTTCCTCATACGCTGATCCATCTGATAGATTAATAGTTACAAATGCTTATTCAATTCAACAGCTTGAAACGTCATAATTAATAATACAGACACAGCAGCAGAAAGAGGAGGGAAAAAAAGCAGAAAGACTAAGTCAATGTTGTTGCATGTGAACTTGAAGTCAAAAGCATAGTATTATGCATAATACTTTTCGTGAAGCTAGTTAGAGCATGTTTTCTGAACTTTTCACGAGCTGAACACACCTTTATTTAAGACACTCCTTTTTGTTTTGTGTAGGTTTGGATCAAAGTTTATAAATAAAGTTTAACAAAATTGTAAAATAATTAAGTCTTTTATCTGTAAAACTGATTTTTCAAACAAAATTTAATGTGCAATCACTCTTTCAATAATTCTTAAACATAGCACAAAATTGTAGACATTTGGGAGCATTAATCAACATAATCTATTTTTGTCTCAAACATTATTACCTACAACAAAGGTAACCTAAATTCTTTTAGATTACGTGTTGACTAAAATGGTATAACTAGAACAGATGAAGGTTGTAATTGATTGCACTTCTAAGTTGACAAAGTCAATAGAACAAATTCACATAAAAAATAGTTGGATGAATATGGTTGTATTATAAATTTTAATATATTGTACAAATATTATTATTATTATTATTATTATTACTATTATTATTATTATTATTACTATTATTATTATTATTATTATTATTATTATTATGATATTGATAAAAAATAAGTCTCTACCAATTTTATCATTGATTATTTTTTCTTCAAAAACATGGTTAGATCACTTTTAGTTTTCATATATAAATCTTAGAAAGTCAAATCTTTTTCTAAAGAATTCATTTATATTTAAATCAACTTCGTTTTCATAAATAAAGGCATCTTAAGTTTAGTGGAAAAAGGTACAAAAAAAAACAACATAGTTTGTTTATCTTTTCATTTTAAAGTTGTCTATAATTTATAATCATAAAATATATAAAAAATTTAATTTAAAAAATTACTAGAACAAAATAAAAACATCAATCATTAGGGGAATTCCAAGAAAATAATGCTGTCTCACCAGTTTTTATAAATTTAACTTTCAAGTCTAGTAAAGAAAAAAAAATATCTGTACAGTAAATTCTCACATTAATCTTAAGACTAAAGGGGTCAACGTTTTAGACTTAAAATTTTAAAACACAATTGTTATCTTTCATTTTGCCAAAAAATAAAAGTAACTCTAGTTTAATTGAAACAAAATAAGAAAACGCAGAATTTGCCAAAAGTAAAAAAATAATAATAATTTACAAAGAATTTTAAAACTAAAATAGTCATTCTTCAATTTTAAGTTGTTTGGTTTAGTTTGAAGAGTTGTTGAGCGTTGAGAGTAGAAAGATTTGTAGTCAAGCGAACCAAAATATGCCTTTAGGACGTTCGTTCACGCTAGAGGTAAGGGAAGCTTATTAATTTAATTTACATGATTATGTGTTGTATGAACGTTCGTTGACTAGATGATTTGATATGAAAAATGATTGAGTTATGTTATGATGCATGAAATGTATGAAATCTCTATGTTTGGATGGTATGAAATATGAAAGTGATTATGATATGAATGTGTAAAGTTATGAAGTTATATGTTAAGAAATGAGTTTGAATATATATATGAATTCTGAATATGAAATTCCCCTAAGATAGTATATGTTCGTTACTGAACAGTTTTTGACCGTTCGGTTTTCTGAGTGAACTTGGTTAGAATTGGATTCTTTCATTTGGGAAGAATCCTAGTTGAGGGCGAGTGTCTTCGTGTTGTAATACTATGTTTGAGCGTTCGGCCAAAGCATAGTTATGTCTTGATATTCCGTGATAAGCTAAAGTATATATATGTATATATGTATTTGTATATTCTAGTTATGCTTAAACACTACTTCAATAGTATTTTGGTATATTTATCAAGACCCTCTCTTTAAGGTTTAGTAGCACTAGGTATTATACCAAGTGTTCTTCCTAAACAAGTGTTTGGTCTTACACCAGGTACTCGTTCTAACTCCTTAAGCTAAACTTCATAATAAGAGCGTTCGTTCAAGCCCACTAGGGTTCGCTCACTATAGTGTTCAGTCTTTAACTGGCATTCGTATTTCTTGATACTAAACCTAAATAATCTAAGTTTTCATAAGCATTCGGTTTCTTCATGGGAATTCCTCTACTTACTATTCTTTGAATATCTTGAAGTGTCTGTGTCCATTGGTTCCGGCCTAGAGCCTTAGTACTGAGCAAGGTTATTTAGGTGTTCGGTTGGAACTCTTAAGAGTCAGTTCATCTAATTGGCTCATTTTGTAATTTACGTTCGTTCTATTTGTTTCTCGTGATGTATGATTGTACTCGGTTTCTTTCTCAAACCGATAGTAAACCTCTTGGTCTAAATCCATTCTGGAACTGGAGACCCCTCGGTCTAGCTCCAATTGTTCGATCTCGTTCTGAGTCAGGATTGAACGTTCGGTAAATTGTATCCGAACGGATTTTTGGGTGAAATATTTAAGTGAGATGATAATTAATGAAATAAAAGAGAATATGATATGGATGGAAAAATGTTGATTTTGGACGAGCGTTCCGGGGAGGAACGACTCATGTATGAATATTGAAATTGGTAAAGTATGACTATGGGTATGCTAAGCTGGCTGTTCATTCTGATGTTCCGTGAGTACTCGTCTTCACGTAGAGGAGGGTAGGTCATGTGTGGGAACGGCAGGAGGTCCTAGTCCTTAGGGTTACTTTGGACAGATAGGGCTAACCTCGGGTGACAGTTGTTGAGGGCATCCCAGTTACTACATCACCCGGGTGCACGAACGCCTATAGCTACACAGATTTCATACAGTCCGGACAGTCAGTCTAGTAATAGGCTTCGTATGATATGTATGATGAAATGTACCTTGTGTGTTGAATTGGTTGAAATGTATGTTTATGCATGAATTAAATTATATAAGCTTACCCTGTGTTTTTCTTGTCATGTCTTGTTTCGTACGTTCGTCCTTGTCATTGCAATGATCATCCGCGTGGATGTGAGCAGAAGGAGACGAGCTGCTGAAAGAAGCGTTGGAAGAAGAAAATTTGGTAGAGGTAGAAGTAAAGACCGAACAATAGGACGTTCGGTCAGTAGTTTAGTATAGAAAGGTGGTCGTTCGATCACCTTCCCTTTTGATTTCATTTTGATCGTTCGGTATGAGTTTTGTAAACCGTTCGGTTAAACTTTCTTAACCTGTTTAGTTACTTTTATAACTCTTTTATAAGGTCGTTCGGCCATGAGCGTTCGCTCTACTCTAGTGTAAGACTGATATGAATTATTGGTAAATGTAATTACTCTATTATATGGTTCATACTATATTTTTGGGATGTTACATTAGTGGTATCAGAGCAGTTTAGTTCCTTTAAGGACACTGTAGGTTATGAGTACACTACGTTTTTACTGTGTGCTTAACGTTCGTTTGATGAGTGATTTTAAACTCTTTGAACTTAACTAACGATTGCTTTCTCTACTTCTCAGAGAACTAATGGCACCAAGACCTCCTCCACAACCTACCGAACGCGATGTATCCGACAACACAAGACTGTTGGAATCAGTAATAGAAGCGCTTCAACAGCAGAACGCTGCCTTGGTGCAGCAGAATACGACCGCTTTGCAGAGTTTGGAAGCCGCACATGCCAACTCTGAAGTAACCTAGAGGCAATTGATGGAGATCATTGCAACCGCAAGGAACACATCTGGAGCGTCCACTTCCAACGCTATTCATCAGACCGAGTGGAGCTTGGAGAGTTTTCTCCAACATCACCCAGCCAAATTCAATGGAAAGTGCCTTCCTGATGAGGCAGATCAGTGGCTGCGTGATATGGAACGGATCTACAATGTCAAGAGGTGTCCTGATGATAATAGACTGGCGTTCACAGAGTATCTCCTAACTGGGGAAGCCAGTCATTGGTGGACGAGCATGAAGATGATATTGGCGGACGCTCAAAGTCCCATCTCTTGGGAAGTCTTCAGAAGCAAGTTCTATGAGGAGTATTTCCCTGATAGCGTCCGTTTTGTCAAGGAAGTGGAATTTCTTCAGTTGGTGCAGGGGGGAATAACAGTTTCAGAATATACCAACAAGTTCAAACACTTAGTGAGATTTAACACTATGGTGACCAGTGAAGAATGGCAGTGTAGGAAGTTTGAGAATGGGCTGAGGAGTGAGTTGAAGCTGCTGATATCCAGCCTATGTATTAAGTCCTTTCCTACCATGGTTGAGAGGGCTAAAGTATTGGAGAAGAATGTGGCAGAGGTGGAACAACAGAAGAAGCAATAACAACAAGCAGTAAGAGGACCCATATCTTCAAGGAACAATATTAATCTAAGGAGGACGTCGTACGGTCGTCCAGCATTGCCTTCAAATGCTGGTGGGTCTCACACTCAATCAGTGAGTGTTGTCGGACAGTCTGGGCAGCAGGGAATGGTGAAGTGTTTTCAGTGTGGGGGACCCCACTATCGATCGTCGTGTCCTCAACTGATGGGAACAAAATATTGCACTCGCTACAGGAGAAGCGGACATATGGAGAGCGAGTGCAACATGGGAGAACGAGCAGTGTTGAGGCCACCAAATGTTGGAAGAGGTCAACAAGGAAGAGGTGGCCGAGCACAAGCGGTTGGACGCGTGTATGCTATAACGGACGCTGAAGCAGCAAGCTCAGGTACACTCATCACCAGCACTTGCTTGTTGTATGGAATGTCTTGATGTGTGTTGTATGATTCGGGGACAACACACTCCTTCGTCTCGAAAGCGTACGTTAAGAAACTTAGTAATTAATATAAAAAATACTAATATAGTATACACAATACAATATTAAAGTGAGATAATATTTAGAAAACGAAGCGTTTCAGATAATAGTCTAAAACGAAAAATAATTTAAAATGTCGTAAAACAATTATAGTAAAAGATAAACTTCAATAATAAATTGATACTCTTATATTCAAAATTAAAACAAAAAAAAAAACAAAATTAGAAATAGAACTAAATTGCATAAAAACAAAGTTTTGTTGCGTATATGAAGGGTAAATGACTGATATGGACATGACCCCGTTTTGTATTCTATTTTGGCACTGCCTTTTGTTACAACTTGCGGAGACTCTGTGTAAACGTGTGGGACGCTGGAATACAAATCATGCAAGAACTAAACATTTTCCCAACTAAACAGTTCAATCTAAGACAAAAAAAAAAAGTACACTTCAAAATTAGAAATTTTTTACAAATATACTTTTTTCTTGAGAAATATTCCGACAACACCCACGGACTAAATCATGAAGAAAATTTTCTATAATTATTCGTTATAGAACTATATCCTTTTTTCCAGGTCATAATTCAGCTTCAGGGGCCTGAATTCTGAACCCGGATTTACGTTCACCATGCTCAAAACATGGTTGGATTTACTCTCATCCGAAATCAATAAAAAGAAAAACAAAAAGTAGATAAGCTGTAGCAAACAATGCATACATGATAGCCCTCTCATAGACAAGGACTGTGTTGAAACAATCAACCAAAACGTCATAATTAATAATACAGACACAGCAGCAGAAAGAGGAGGGAAAAAAAGCAGAAAGACTAAGTCAATGTTGTTGCATGTGAACTTGAAGTCAAAAGCATAGTATTATGCATAATACTTTTCGTGAAGCTAGTTAGAGCATGTTTTCTGAACTTTTCACGAGCTGAACACACCTTTATTTAAGACACTCCTTTTTGTTTTGTGTAGGTTTGGATCAAAGTTTATAAATAAAGTTTAACAAAATTGTAAAATAATTAAGTCTTTTATCTGTAAAACTGATTTTTCAAACAAAATTTAATGTGCAATCACTCTTTCAATAATTCTTAAACATAGCACAAAATTGTAGACATTTGGGAGCATTAATCAACATAATCTATTTTTGTCTCAAACATTATTACCTACAACAAAGGTAACCTAAATTCTTTTAGATTACGTGTTGACTAAAATGGTATAACTAGAACAGATGAAGGTTGTAATTGATTGCACTTCTAAGTTGACAAAGTCAATAGAACAAATTCACATAAAAAATAGTTGGATGAATATGGTTGTATTATAAATTTTAATATATTGTACAAATATTATTATTATTATTATTATTATTACTATTATTATTATTATTATTACTATTATTATTATTATTATTATTATTATTATTATGATATTGATAAAAAATAAGTCTCTACCAATTTTATCATTGATTATTTTTTCTTCAAAAACATGGTTAGATCACTTTTAGTTTTCATATATAAATCTTAGAAAGTCAAATCTTTTTCTAAAGAATTCATTTATATTTAAATCAACTTCGTTTTCATAAATAAAGGCATCTTAAGTTTAGTGGAAAAAGGTACAAAAAAAAACAACATAGTTTGTTTATCTTTTCATTTTAAAGTTGTCTATAATTTATAATCATAAAATATATAAAAAATTTAATTTAAAAAATTACTAGAACAAAATAAAAACATCAATCATTAGGGGAATTCCAAGAAAATAATGCTGTCTCACCAGTTTTTATAAATTTAACTTTCAAGTCTAGTAAAGAAAAAAAAATATCTGTACAGTAAATTCTCACATTAATCTTAAGACTAAAGGGGTCAACGTTTTAGACTTAAAATTTTAAAACACAATTGTTATCTTTCATTTTGCCAAAAAATAAAAGTAACTCTAGTTTAATTGAAACAAAATAAGAAAACGCAGAATTTGCCAAAAGTAAAAAAATAATAATAATTTACAAAGAATTTTAAAACTAAAATAGTCATGTCTTCAATTTGGAAAACTAATTTGGAAATTTAGTGGTCAACGATGCATGGCATTGTGGAAAAGAATGTTGTAGGAGGTCCCTTTTCCAAATTTTGTTCCATGATTACAGTAGTATTGAAAACTCCTTTATACACTCGGTCGTCTTTCCAGAATGAATTTTATATTAAATGTATGTAATATATTTTATTTATAAATTTTAATGTGTTTTAAATTGTAGTATATGTTTTGAAGATTTTTTATTTACATACTAAATCACTTTATTTATAGAAATAAATTTTTTAAAAACTATTATTTTTTATCACTACATAATACTTGTATATCTATATAACATGTGATCTTTGATTGTTCATACAACAATTTCAATTTAGAATTTAATTCAAAATATTTGACACAAAAATTAAAAATTATAATGTGAGACATTTAGTTAAATAAAAAATAACAATTGATAGTAATGATTAAAAAAAATTAAAGAACTTAATTGTGATGATAAAAGGTATTTAGTCCTTATAAATATTAAGCAATTTTGGTTTAAACTCTTTTTCAAATTTTGATTTAATTAAGTTTCTATTTTTTTGAAATTAATGAATTAGTTTTTAATAGCCAATGAAATTAGTACTTTTTTACATAGTAAACAGAATGTCACGTTCACTACCCTTTTTTATAAGACACGTTTGATGATATCTGTGAGTTATAAAAAATGAAGAATGAAGTTTATTCTAAAAGGGAAAAATTGTACTGTACATGCTAAAGAAGAAAAGGTTGGGAAAATTATATTATTTTTGTTTATTGTATCTCACTAAAATAACAAGTTTTATTGATGGATAGAATTTGTCCAAAATAGCTAAATTTTGTTGGTAATACGTTTTTTGTGATGGATTATCGATTGTTATTAATCTGCGATAATTCTTTTGTCGATAATCACGAGGGATGTAAGTCTTCAGTAATTACTGATAACCTATTTCATAGTAAATATCGAAGGAAAAGATCGAAAATGTCAATAATTATGGAAGAAATAGATCGTCAGTAATTACCAAAGGAATAGATTGTCGAAAAGGACGCAGCAAATTTAAGTGCAATTTGTATTGGTTATCTTTCAACCTACACAATCAGACTTGCATAATATTTTCGAACCACATACCTACATAATATTTTCAAACCACAATGACATAATCAATGTTGTAATAAATATGCCACCCAAAATAATCAAATCACTTATGCAATAAACAATATCGAATTATATAGTATATGTTGATGTTCAAGTTTAAGAATTTGTATTTCCAATCAAACATGTTCATCTAGACCAAGAAATTTTATGTCTGTAAAACATGAGCAAGTGTAAAAGCACCATCATATTTATAGAAGAAGTACGTTCAATAGCAAATTAATTAATAATCTATATAGTCATCATCAGAATGGTCTTGTTGTTGTTCATCATCCTGCAGCTCTGAAGGTGGCTGGAGTGGTGCGGACTAGACTAATATGGGGTGCTCTGGGACGAGAGGTGATGGAAAGGGTCGAAGGGATAGTGGACTAAAGTTGTTTAGTCTCAGGCAGCAATCTCATTACCAGTTGTTTAAAATTGGTAAACTCATCCCTCAATTCATTGAATTCCTGGTCACATTGTTCTAGTCGTTGCGTGAGGTGGACAACGGCTTGCCACACTGGTGGAAGAAGATGGTTGGTGCTTGAAAGTACCTCTTCCCGTTATGTAATTTATAGCAAGTTGTCTTGCATCGTAGACTTGTTCCCTTTTTTTCACCAACAACATTGACCCAGCATTGTATCCTACGAATGTCATCATCATCATTATTCTCGTTATCTGCAGTAAGACATGACCCATGATCGGGTCCAACTTGTGAAAGTCTAGTTGAAAATTCTTCATGTTCAAACATTATGCACAATGTTAGTAAATGATATAGTAACATAAGTGTAAAGTCTAAAGAAAATAATATTAACAGTGTTTGCTTACATGAGTCCTCTGAGACCTTTCATCAATGAACTGATTAATTTGTGTAAAAACCTCATCTACATGGACAGCCTATCTCAGCTTTTGTGCCTATAACAGAACATGGAGTTATATATGTACATAAAATATAAAAGACATAAGTTATATGAAATAGATACAAAAGTAATGAAGGTTTACCATGCGAATGACATGTTCATGAACAGTAATTGATCCACCTATATGGAGAGTCCCACCTTTTTCTGAAGTTTTATTCCTCTAGGAAGTAGCACAATATTGCGAAACTTTACTGAATTCTCATGATCTAGTAAGGAGTTCCATATGTGCTCGCCAAGCCACTAAAGACGCTCTCCTGCATTGCATGTATCTTTAAACTTCTGTAATGGGTTGTCGCGGCCCATACAAATTTGATGTGCAAATAAGAATGCAGTATAATTAGGAAGTGACTCCTACGTCGTCTCTCAAGAACCAAATGTGGTTTAGGACTTAGGTCAAACACTCAGTAGGGGGGTTTTGAAAGTGTTTTTGTTATTAGAAATGAACTAAATTAAAGCATGAAATTAAACACAATAAAACGTAAGTAAAAACGATGGAAAAGATGTTGAAAGCATGATGACCGATCGGTCCTAGAGTGAGACCGAACGGTTTAAGCATTGAGACTGAACGGTCTCTAAAGTAAATGTGTAAAAAGTCGAGCGGTACGATAAATTAAAAGAATAGCATGAAGTTGTAGAAACCAAGAGTAATAATAATCACCCAAACGGCATAGACAGCGAGCGAAAGGAAATGTATATGGGCCGAACGGTATTAAGTAAACAAGCTAAGAACCGATCGGTTTTAAAGGTGACCGAATAGAAAACTTAATGCGAAAGAAAAGTCGAACAGTCTCTAACAGCAAAGCATGTTAGAGACCGAACAGTGAAAATCAAAGACCGAGCGGCATGCAGTAAAAGCAGAAACAGTAAACGTGCAAAATCAAAACGCAACAGAAACGAAATTTGCAGAAACAAAACGCTGGAACAGAGCAAAAAACGCAGAAATTGAAATTGCAGGAAACGTAACGGCGCTGAATTAGAATGCACTAAATTAACTTAAACACAAAACGCAAGTCCAGAAACACCAAATAAGAACGAAGCAGCGATTGAAAAACGAAATGAACAATAAACACAAAACCAGAACGCAGCAAAGCATGAAGATGACGATGAACAGTAAAAATGCGGAAATGAACAGCGCAAAGAAACGAAGTGCAGAACAGCAAAGACCGGTAAAACGAAATGAAGCAGGAACTAAATGCAGCACGATTTCAACTCTTAAATTGCAATATAAACAAGATTGAATACATGAGAATGGAAATGAAAGCAAAACCTAAACCTCCCCAAGGGGATAGAAGGAAGAAGATGCTCCCCAAGAATAGAAAACTAAGTGGCGACAGGGAGACTTCGGTCAAGTGAGAGTGATTTTGGGGTATATAGACCTCAAAAGACCAAACTACCCTTCTAATGGGCTTGTCCTACATAATGGCCTAAAATTGGGCCCAAAGTCCTAAGGTTTAACCCCATGATCTTCTAAAAAGAAATTAAACTACACTACTGACGTGGGCACCCTCTTGAAGTCCCAGAATGTGCTTCCAACACTGCTGTTGACTTTCTCAGGTTACCACATCTGACCGTTCGGTCCTTAAGGCTCACACCGTTCGATCAGAAACGCTAGGCAGGCTCACGCACTTGTGTGTGGTGCAGTCTTCACAAGACCGTTCGGTCATCCAGGGCTTAAACCGCTCGGTCCAGACGTTCGTCCCTTCGGTTCAAGGTGCTCGGTCAAGACGTTCGGTCAAGACTCTCATATGATCAAGCTTTACCGCTCGGTAGAGGCTTCCATAGATCGTTCGATTCAATAGAGCTCAGCTTCCACCGAACGTTCAGTTCAGTCGCGCTCGGCCAAAGTCCTTTGTCATTCAGTTGAACAAGCACTCATGCAGGTCAGGAATTGGTGATCGGTGCAGACTTCAATAGACCGTTTAGTTGATTTCTGTTCGGTCAAGGCTTTCTCGGATAATGCGGGTGCAATCTTCATCAAACCGTTCAGTCATGCATTTGTTCTCAGACCGTGCGGTGCAGCACTCCTCAGACCGTTCGGCCAGACCTTTGACAGACCGTTCGGTCAAGAGCAATACGTTCAAACCTTCTTTTTCTCTAACTTTCAAACAGTAATTGTCTTGCACATAATGATTGAAATAATTAAGCCCAAATAATTCAAAATTAATTAAAATAAGAATTAGTCTTGAAATTAAGCCTAAATTGTGAAAATGAGATAAAAATGGAGAATTAAACACACTTCACTAACAAAATATGGTGCGGAAAGCTAGGTGTATAATGAATAATGGTGACTCATCAATCTTCGACAGCCTATGAGATGCTTTAGTGTGGAAATTTCTTTGAATTTAACTTTCATGTTCAGGTTTCCACTACACCTTCATCTATAACAATAAATCATACAAACATTGAGTAATTAGAGTACTATGTTTTTTTATTTTGAATTAACATACATCAATAAAAAAATTACAATTAGTTTGATAGACTTTCACCTTACAACGTCGCTAGAATGGTTATTTGACCTTTGCAGGTATTGCTCCTCGTGTAGGCCATGAATTCAGAAATTGTTGCTTAATGGACTTTGTGATTGCTTGAGAAGTAACCCTGGATGGAAGAAACCTACATATAAAGAAATAAAAGTGATTTGAATTAAGGCAAAGTTAAAACATCAAAATTAGTTACAAAGATTATTGGGTATTACCCTCGACCATAAGGTTCAATCATTGGTCGATCATGGAGAGGGGGGTCAACACCATCACCAGCTGAATTAGGATCACCAGATTGTGTGGCAATATCTGAAGGCGGTATAGAAGATGAGGAGGGTATACAAGTACGGTCTGTTGTGGGGGGAGGATTTAGGGTAACAATCACAGGGGAAGGAGAAGGGTCTGCTGCGAGGAGAGGAAGAATTTCTGGTGTGGATAACACAGGAAGTTTTGCTGCATTTGATGGCTCAACGTCCAAGATACCACAAACCTTCGAAGAAGAACCATCAAACAAGAACCCTATCGATCCAGCAGTAGCTTGGCAAAGGTATTGTCAACAATAGACGAACCCTTGACCAAAATCGATCAAACCCAAAGAACCAATAACCCTCGAACAAGAATCTTGTGAATTCCTCTGTGTAAATGGCGAAGACGACCTCTACGAATGAGGTAACGATGCTCAGCCTCTGCGAATGATAGAACGAAGCTCCACGGTGGAGGTTTTACATATCCACATATTTACCGATGGATATATTCGTTGGTAACATATCTCATTGTGGTCATCGATAAATCCATTGGTAAAATTCAATTACCTACGGATCTAAGGTGATGGAGTCAATATTTTCTCGACTTCATTTAGCTTATTATAGTATATTGGGTTAAATATGTTTTTAGTCCCTTAAGTATCAGACGATTTTGTTTTTAGTCCCTACTCAGAACTTTGATGGTTTTTAGTCCTTATTGTTTTGAAACTCTGACTATTAGTCCTTAAAATTGGACGGTGTTAAGTTTTAGTGGATGTGGCAAACGGCGATGCCACGTGATCACTGATCTGCTCTGTTCACTCTCTGCCACGTTGGATGTTTAAGTGTTGAACTGAGATTAAGTCAAGAGCACTTCGTCATCTTTTATAAATGAGATTTGAAGAAGTTGGGTTCTTCTTCGTCGCTGCAGCTGGGGGCAAAGAACTTGGGTACACCGAAGGTTGGAGTTGGTGTTCTTTTCAATATCATTTTCCCAACATCTGAAGAACAACAAGTTGAAAAGGAAATTAGAAGAAGAGAAGAAAGTGTTCGTTGGGTTTTGAAAGCTTTGCCACAGGTATGTCGTTTCAGAGTCATCTTGTATTAGTACTCGATTCCCCGATTCTAGGAGCTGCAGTGTTCTGTTTAAGGACCTGGATGGTCCAAGTTCAGAAGAACAGCGACTTTTGAATGCATCTTCTACCACCAGATTTCCATCCTCCGCAATTCGAAAAACTCCACTGGAATCGGCAACAAGATCTTCTCTGTTGGCAACCCACACCACTGTTTGTTGTTTCAAGCCGTGATACCAAATCCCCAGATATTTCCCTCCACTTTTTTCGCCAGGAGAAAAGAAGCCCAACTCAAATGTGGCGTTTGATGAAACGAGGTTTCCTTGCGGTGGTCGTTCCGGTGCTCGTGAAATTTTCTCCAATTGAAAAAATTTACTTTGCCCCAATTAAGAACCCTAATTGCCCAATTAAGAACCCTAATTGTTAATTTGATTTCAATCAAGAACGTGGCAGAAAGAGAAGAGGGCAACTGGTATTTCACGTGGCAACGCCGTTTGCCACCTCTACTAAAACTTAACATCGTTCAATTTGAAGGACTAAAACTCAGATTTTCAAAACTATAAGGACTAAAAACCATCAAAGTTTTGAGTAGGGACTAAAACCAAAAACGTGTGATACTTAAGGGACGAAAAACATATTTAACCCTAGTATATTAAATAAGGAAATTGTGCTTGAATGTCCATTATTTTTCCAGTTTTGCTAATTATGCTTAATTTGACCAAAAATTCTTATTTTAATTAATTTGAATTATCTTAGGCTAATTTTTTTCATTATTAATCGTAGGGAAATTTTTGGAATATTATTTTGGGACATCAAGAGAGTTGTCACGTCATTCTCCACTTGTCACATCAGCTTTTTATTTTAATTTAAATTGTAATTTCGTTTTTTAGGACTTTTTGGACGATTTGCACATTTTGGGCCATTTTTAGCAATTTAGAAGAGGCCCAAAAGTGGGGGCTGATTTGGCAGCCTAGGGTTTAGTGTCCAACAGCCCCTCCCCCACCCCCCCCCCCCCCCCCCCCCCCCCTCCCCCCTCCACACATACACACAAGTTAGCTCCTTCATTTTGTATTTTTGTCTTTGCCACTTTTGGACATAGAAGAGAACTTCAATGAGGTTTTTATTTCGTTTTTATGTATAGAACTCATACTCTTTGCAATTTCATAGTTGAATTTGTTTCTGCACTTAAGTTTCTTCTTCATTTTCGTTTTATCTTCTTGGTTACTGCTGCAATTACGTTTTTGCTCTTCCATTTTCGTCTCCATTGTTGTTTTCGTTTTCTCCTTTGCATTTGCGTTTGTGTTTGGTGTTTTTTAGGAATTTCGTTTCAGGTTTTTGCATTGCATTCTGTTTCGTTTTGCTGAATTCATATTTGCAGTATTGAGCGTTTTGGGGTTCGTTTTTCTTGTGCATTTTTTGGGTGTGTTTTCGTTTCTACATCCTGCACTCATTAGTGTTTTCTTATTCCAGTCCAGTTTAATGGAAGCTTAAATTTAATGGTTGGTGATTAGGGAGATTGCATTGCTTCTATGAGGTTATTGTTGCATCATTGTTTTTGTTGTTCCTGCATAATTTTTAATATGTTTGTGTTGCAGCTAAGACATGCTTAGTGTTCTAAATTGTGTGTAATCTCCGCTTAGTTGATTAGGGTCATGGTTGCTTAATCCGTGATAGTGCATAGTTGATTGAATGTGTGTTGTTTATGAAAAGTATTCAATCCTCTGCTTAGTTGGATTAATTCATGTTGGATTAGCGGTGAGAAGAGTGGTTAACTATAGTTAACCTGGGATTGGAAGCTTTCTAATCAAACTAACACCAACCTATTTTTAATCTCTGTGTGTTTAATCTGTGTTTATTGTTTAGTTAATCTCAATCATAATTGTCCACATAAACACTCTCACCATGTGTTTGATCTAATTCTCGAACCACATTTGGTCCTTGAGAGACGACTTAGGGGTCATTCTCCTAACTTATACTGCATTTAATTGCTCATTAATTTAATTCGGGTATGGCCTCGATCAAATTTGGCGTCGTTGCCGGGGACCAACGATTCAGTTTTAGATTTGTGTTAGTGTGTGTTTTGTGTGTTGTGCAACTGACGCTAAGCGACACTGGCTCAAGAACTCTGAGTTGCACTTGTGTAGTGTGTAAATAGTGCGTGAATAGTTTTTTTGCTCATAGAGCCAAAATTGGACAAATCATATATATGAGCTTTTTGGGTAGAAAACATGAGTAATGCAAGACTCGTCGCTTTGCCACGGGCCTAGGCCTATAAATCCAAAAAAAGGCCATTTACTATTTCTTTTTTATTTTTGAAATTTTATTTTTACCATTTTTCACATGTTGACATAGTTTCACTTTGAATTTTGTAATTGAAATAAAAGATTTGGTTAGAATGATTTTTAACTACTTCAAGTTGTATTAATGTCTCTTAATGTTCAAGTTGTTAATAAGAATTAGACTCAAAGAGAAGTATTGATTCTCTCTTTATTAAAGTTTGGTTACCCAACGATCTTCTTTTGTTAATCGTTCATCGTTCATGTGTTAGTGAAAATAGTATTTTGTTTGAATTTTTTTAAGTTGTCCAATAAGCATATCGTTCAAGCAAAAGTCTTCCTTATTTAGATGTTGTGGTTTAAAACTTCTTGTGTGATATTAGGCTCCTCATGGAAGTATAATGGGATACATCATGTCCAACAGGTTTTAGTATTAAACATGTAACCTATTGAGAAATTAAGATGTTCTAACTTAATTAATTGTGAGATGAACAAATAAAAAGATAGATAGATCAATACATAGGCACATATAGATAGATAAACATATAAATAAATAAGTAGATAGATAGTTAGTTAGGTAGATGACGAAGAAGGTAGGTGGTTGGATAAGAAGATTGATAGTTAGATAACTAGATAAAATAAATTTAATGAAATGTGAAGTTAAAAAAATCTATTAAATATTTTTATTTTAAAATTCTTAAATATGTTTTCAGTGGTTTTTAAAAATCATATAATATCTTAATTTATATAGAGTGAGATATAGATAATGTATTTATTTTTTATAAATTAAAGAATCAATGTTAATCCATTAACTCTAACAAAATCATTTTATTTGGGAATATATTGGCATTTATGACTAACATTTTAATAAATTTATTGTAATGTATTTATCTAAATGATGAAAATGTTCACAAATGAATAGTCCTAATTTTCAATTTCAAGATTCTAATTTTTATAATAATAAATAAAAAATAAAATACATGTTACTGTCGTGATCTAAAAATTAATTTAAAACTACGATAGAATTTTCTTTCTCTCATTATCTTAAACTACTTTCTTTGATCGCATAACTTCACTTGAATTTCTTTCAAATTAACTGGTGATTGTGATTCAGTTATACATATCTTTTTTGGAAAACAGGGAGAAATAAAAAATGAAAATAATGTTTGATAGAGTATTATTTCAAGGAAAAGTAAAATATTTATAAAGACTTAAAATTTAAAAAAAAAAATTGTTATCTTTCATTTTACCAAAAAAAAAAGTAACTCTATCTTTATTGAAATAAAAAAAAAAACACAGCATGTGCCAAAAGTAAAAATAATAAGAATAATAATTTAGAAAGAATTTTAAAACTAAAATAGTGAATGTATTCAATTTGGAAAACTAATTTAGTAGACAAGGATGCATGACTTTGTGGAAAAGAATGTTGTGGGAGGTCTCTTTTCCAAATTTGTTGCATGATTACAATAGTATTGAAAATTCCATTATACACGATCGTCTTTCTAGAATGCAAATAAACTTTTTTAATGTATTTTAAATAATTTTATATTGATATATGTATGTAATGTATTTTGTTTATAAATTTTAATGTGTTTTAAATTGTAGTATATATTTTGAATATCTTTTATCTGCATACTAAATCACTTTATTTATAAAAACAAAAGGTTTAAAAACTATGATTTTTTATCACTACATAGTTACACTTTATATATATATATATATATATATATATATATATATATATATATATATATATATATATATATATATATATATATATATATATATATATATATATATATATATATATATATTGTAAAAACTGACAATAAAATAATAAAAATCACGAACAAGGATTTCTTGAAGCGTGTAGATCATTGTCCTTAAGGACTTATTCGCGGTGTATTGCGTAAGCCTCTCAAGATACAACAAGAACTTCTCAGAACTAGTAAGGATCTCTAAAAAGAGAATAAAAATAAACCCAAAATATTTTTAGGGAAAGAAGAAAAAAAATAAAGAAAGAAACTACGAGAAGAGAGAAGGAGAGAAGAATGATTTCTGATTATGTGTTTTGGAGTGAATGAAGTGCTCTATTTATAAAGTTCATGGACCAGGCCCATGTGGCAATGGATTAAATTGACGTGGTAATTGAGTACAGTTTTTCTAAATCCAAGCACATTGTTTTGTGGAGCCTCACTTCAAGGCAAATTCCATTTGAATGTCTCTTGTCTTTAACGAGCTTCATCAACCCAACCAAAAGATTATGCCTCCTAAAAATCTCCAACTTGAAGACACAACATAGGGTTTCTCCACCCTTTTCGTTCTGGTTTGAGAGTGTTTCAAAGGAAGGGGAGACGAGTTCCGGTGGAAGACGCGACTTCCATCTTCACGATACCGTGGGTGTCAACAACAGCGTCTCTATGGCGGCACGAAGGCTTCGTTCTCCGACGTCTTTACGGCAACAAGGGTCTCTATTCTGAAGCGTCTTCACACGATCTAGCTCGTAATTCACACGGGTTGAGCCGTGAAGAGGATGATTTTGGTGATTGTAGCGTTTTAGGGTTTCCTTTTCTTGAGTTTCAGATCTTGCAAATTTTAGGGATTTTAGATAAGAGTTTTGAATCAGGGTTGATTTCACATTTTGGGGTTCTTTTCTTTCTTTGCGAATTGGGTTTCCTTTTCTTAGGTTAATTTCGCATTTTGGGTTTTGGTGTTCATGATCTTGCAATTTAGGATTTTTCTAATCTTTCTTTCTTAATTTTCGAATCTGGAATTTGTGGTTTGCAGGTTGTTGAGTTGGATTTTTGGAGTTCTTACTTTTGTGTTCTTGATTTTTCTTTTCTAGTTTGGTATTGCAATTTGAGGCTAGGGTTTGTATTAGGATTCTAGATTTTGCTTGGAAGATGATGACTACGAATTGGGGTTTTGGCTTTTTATCTTTTTCGTATCTATTCTTGGACTGAAGACATTGATGGTGGTTGCTCAAGTTGCGACGGGGAGGCACTGGTTGGGGCGGCCATGGGGTGTTGCGGTGACATTGAAAGCCCTTTCTTTGGTTGATTTTTCTTTACTTAAAGTCCTGCATATTTGCTGCATTGAGATTTTAGATGGAGATCTTCAACAAATTCTTTCTGCATTAGGGAAGGGGGAAATTAAGGAAATTGTCATATCAATTGATGTGGGTTTGCCACTTAATGAATAATTGGATAGGTCATTCACTATTGGCTAAGGTGGAAATTACACGGTTAGCATTTTTAACGCCATCAGGAAAAAGAACCAAGTTGATCTATTTTTACAAAACATGGTACTACTCTGAACAATTCAAAAATAGGAGACACAACTAATAAAACTAGAGATCAAAATTGATATTACACATCTATAATATTTCTGAAAATGATTAATTATAACTGGTGTGCGTATGAGCTATTGTAAGTGTATCAAGGTTTTTACAAACTATTGTAATGTGTTGAATTTTAATGTGACACTTGTCAGAACCCATTCAAAACCACTAAAAACCCCTGCATAGTGGAAGCCAAATGTTAAGGAAGAGAGCTGGAAATCAGAGAGTGGAAAACAGGTGGTAGTAGGAGGTTGGCCGTTCGCTAATGACGGTAGGAGTAAAATTTTGGGTTTTCAAAAGTTCACGCCACTTTTGCATGCTTACCTTCTTCTCCAAATCTCTGAAACCATTTTCTCCTCCTTCTCTCTAAAAAGCTCTTACTTCTCTCTAAGAAATCCTCATCTTTCCTTCCTCCGATTACCACTCAGACACCATTTCTACTTTCCCGGCGTCGAGGGCGTCCGTTTGAACCGATCAGTTTCGGATTCTGGACTGGTAAGTTCATCTCTTTTAGCCGAGTGGTTTTTCTGTGAATGCAAGCCTAGTTTTCGGCTGCTTGAGTTGATCACATTTCCATATTTAATTCTGATAGTGTGTTGGTCTTTACTCTGGTATAGTTTTGAAATCGATGAGCTTTAAGGGTAGAAGAAACCATAGTGGTGAACCCGTATTCTGCCTCTGTGAACGTTCGGTCACGCTTAGAGGTAAGGGAAGCTTATATAATTTGATTTAGATTCTTGTTTTGTATGGATGCATGTTCGTTGATTTTTGAATGAATATGAAAAATGGTTGTTACTGCATTGTTGACTGTATGAGGAACTGGAATGATATTGTGTTTGATGATTTGGTTGATGATGAAATATGGTATGTCGTTTAAAAGTATTGATGACTAATGAAAGCCATGAAATGGGTAGGGATGTTGTCGAGAGTCAGTATTGATCATTCAATTATACCAACGTTCGTTCTCAGTAGCGTTCGTTCTTAATAAGTGTTTGGTATTAGACCAGCGCTCGTTCAATATAGTGTTCGGTTTTCTTGTGGACTCGGCTGGAACTGGATTCTTTCATTTGGAGAGAGTTCTAGTTGAAGACTAGCGTCTTCGTTTCGTTTTGTAATATTTATACTTAAGCGTTCAACCAAGGATATTCATTCCTTGGTATTTGATTATAAACTTCAGTATATCTATATGTATTTGTATATTTCGTTCGTTCTTGAACATTAGTTAAATGATATCTTATATTTATCAAGCCTTTATTCTATAAATTACGTAGTGCTCGGTCTTACACCAAGCGCTTGTACTAAGTAGTGCTCGGTCTTACACCAAGCGCTCGTACTAAGTAAGTGCTCGGTCTTACACCAGGCGCTAGTTCTTATCTCCGTAATCTATCTTTATAATAAGAGCGTTCGTCCAAACTCAATAGCGTTCGCTCTCTACAGTGCCCGGTCTTCGACTGGCATTCGGTTTCCTTGATGTTTAACTCATTAAGAAGCTAAGTATTTATTGGCGTTCGGTTTCTTCATATGATTCCGTCAAGTGCTATTATTTGATGTCCCACAGTATCTGTCTTTATTGGTTTCGGCCTAGAGTCTTAGTACTCGGCCTAGGCTTTACGGTGTTCGGTTTGAAATCTCAAGAGTCAGTTCATTAAATTGGCTCACTTGGAAAATAACGTTCGATTCTATTGGTCTCTGAGAAGTATTATTGTATTCGGTCCCTTTCACAACAAGTGAGTAACTCTCTCGATTTGATTAGTTTTGAGTTGGAGACATCTCGGTCTCACTCCAAGTTTTCAGTCTCGTTCTGGGTTAAAAACTAACGTTCGGTATTTGGTATCCTACGGGATCTTTATTCAAATTGGTTAAGTTGAAGTTTTAATGATGAAAGATGATGGAATATGATATGGATGAAATGGCTTTGATTATGAAAGAGTATTCCGGGGAGGAATATCTCATGAATGGATATTGGAAATTGGTAAAGTATGAATGTGGGCACGCTAAGCTGGCGGTTCATCCTGATATTCCGTGATTACTCGTTCTCACGTAGAGAAGGGTAAGTCATGTGTGGGAATGGCAGGAGGTCCTAGTCCTTATGGTTAATTTGGACAGATAGGACTAACCTCGGGTTGCAGCTGTTGAGGGTATCCCAGTTACTACATCACTCGGGTGCACGAACGTCGTAGCTACACAGAATTCATACAGTCCGGACACTCAGAGTTTAGTATTAGGCTTTGCATGAAAGAGTTAATGATTTTATCTGGTTTAATTGATTGTGTGAAATATATGCTGATACATGAATTAAATTACATAAGCTTACCATATTTTCCTGTCTTGTTCGTTTTGTACGTTTGGTTATTGTCCTGTCGCAATGATCATCCGTGTGGATGTGAGCAGAACGAGAAGAGCTGCTGGAAGAAGCGCTAGAAGAAGAAAGTTTGGTCGAGGTAGAAGTTAAGACCGAACAGTAGAACCGTTCGGTCAGTAGTCAGTTTAAATGTACGATGACTGATCGATCATGTTTTACCTTTTTCTTTTGTAAACCGTTCGGTCTAGATTGCTTATTTGTACAGTTTTAACTTTCTCGTTATTCTGTAAGGTCATTCGGCCATAACGGTACGTCCTATCTTTTGTAATAACTGAACTGTAATATTATTATATATGATCATTCTATTATATGGTTTTACACTGTATTTTTGGGATGTTACAACACTAGTAAAAAATTTCATTTTTAACTCGCACATTACGCTTCGATTTTTCTGGAACCGAAGCGTATCAAAACGCGGTGGTAGTCTCGTAATTTGGAAAACATTATATGCCTCGGTTGTTAAGCAACCGATGTCTAAAGATAATACTTCCTCAGTTGGCAGGGTGAACCGAGGCATAAACCTCACGTAGCAAAGATACTGCCTCGATTGGTAGATGGACCGGGCATATAAGCCTTTCTAATGGAACCTTAAAGCCAGGAAAACCTAGCCTCTTGGCAGCGAACGAGGAAACTTTTCCCCAAAAACCTAGCACCTCTCCTCTTCTCCTTTTCCTCGACGATGTGCGATGGCGGCGAGAGCCCGCGGCGGTGCAGCGAGAGAGCCCGCGACGGTGCGACGAGAGAGCCTGCGACGGTGTGGCGAAAGAGCTCGTGATGATGCGGCGAGAGAGCCCGCGACGGTGCAACAAGAGAGCCCGCGACGGTGCGACGAGAGAGCCCGCGACGGTGCTGCGATGGCAGCTACGATGGCGGAAACTCTTTTCTCATGGAGCGGCGAGGACGCGGCGGCAGCGGCGTGGTGGCAGTTAGGCGCTGGATCTGTGTTTTTGGTTTTTGGTTTTTGGTTTTATTTCTCTGCAGATGGCTGGCGAAATGGATAGTGTTTGTGGTTTGGATTCGCCTCTTGAATTGGGGGTTCTGCATCTTAGTTTACTCTGCGGGGCTTCTGATTGCTCGTTGGGAAAGAAGAAAGTGAAAGAAGGGAGCATCTTGATGGCAACAATGGAGTGGTTGAAGCATCCCCGGTAAACATTGCTCCAAACTCGCGGAAGGTGCACCGCGTGTCGGTGAGCCTAGCCTCCATTCCAATTGCATCCTTCTGCTTGCAGAACTCGATCCTTCGGTTAAGCGTGTCTCTCTAGCGCCTTAGCTCCTCGATCTCCCTCACCATCTTCGTTCTCTCCCCTACCGCCCTCTCGAGTTGCGTCTCCGCCCACGTCTTGGCCAGTGTCCATATTTGAAGCCTATTGGAGAGCTCCGATTGCACCTCCGTCAGGGAACTGAGCTCTCTCTCCGCTTCCTATTTCCCCCTTCTTAGACTGGAGCAATCATCTGAATTTGTCAAAAGTAATTTTTCCCCCACTTGTGTAAAAACATGGATGAAATAAAATTACACTGCTTGAGATTAAAAAAGAGAGAGAAGTTTAAGGCACAAAGAGAAGGAAAAGAGAAAGCAAAAGAGCATAGAAAAGCATAACAGAATAAGGAACCAACAAGTGATCTCGGTTGAGATTAAAAAAATTAAAAAACTCTACTGCCTCAGTTGTCTCTGAACCAAGGCAGAATCTGAACCCTTTTGACTCGGTTCAGAACCGAGGCAAAAAGCCTATTTTTTTTACTTCGTCTGTATATATCTCAGTTGCAGAACCGGTGACTACAAACGAAAATAACCGGTGTCGTTTTCTTTAACTGCACTAGTGTAAAAGAATGGTGTATTGTAACCTGATATTGTATTCTAACCTTTCCTGTGTGTTATATAAGATATATAATATTTGTTAATTGAGACAGGTTTTTTATTGTAACCTTTTATTTATTAAAGTATATAACTGCACTACAAGTTCAGTTAATCAGTGATCAAATAGTTAATATTTAACTTTGTGCATCCTTGGGTGGAAGACGAATTCAATTACTTTTGGGAGAAAAAGTTATCAAAACATATTCTATTTATTATTAAAAAAGACAGTTAAAAAATAATCAATTGACCATTCTTTTAAGTGTAAAGTTAGGTGACTTTTCTGTCCAAAAATCACTGAATTCATGTCATGTTTCCAGTGACCAAAAGTTACCTTTGTGATTTTTAACATAATTGCATACGTGTTAAATGAAAAATTCATGTTTCATTCTTCATTTTCCCCATGTCGCAAATCATAATGAATGTGTTTTAAATCCGGGTAATGACATAGCATTTTGTTTCTTATGTTAAAAAAACACTAACGTTATTTACTATTAAAAACTGATATCATGAATTTCAAAAAGATTTGAACTTATGAAAAATCAAAGTTTAAAATATAAACTAAAACTAAAATCATTTAATAGTTTTTCTTTATTAATCTATCTGTGTGACTTAGATTTCACAGGAGCAAGTTAAGATTTTCTTAATTATTTTCGGTTTATAAGTTTTTTTTAGATAATGGGAATTAAGGTAAAGAAGGCTTACATATTCATGCAAAGAGTAATTTGATAATTTTAAGAGTGGATATTTAATTGGATAAGACTTTATTAGAATGAATCAGTATGGATTGTTATAGTATATAACTTTGATATTAATCAAAAATTAGATTACTGAGGTTTTGATGAAGAAATGAGAATTATTTTGATATTGATTATATATTTATGATATAAGTGATATTAGACATGTATGCTATTGATAAATATATTGAGATTATGAAATTCTTGAGTTTTGCTTAGTAAAATTATGTTAATGTTGTTTTCATTTGGTTTTGATTATTCGAATATGTATAGTTTGATATTAAAATATTAAATATTTTATTAATTAACCATGTTGAAAGTTTTTAATCTAATTGACTTAAAACATACACTAGTACAATAAGAATAAAAGGCACCGGTTATTTTTCATTATTGGCATCGGTTCTGTAACCGAGGCATATGCGGGCGAGGTAAAAAGACCAGATTTTATGCCTCGGTCATGGACTGAGATAAAATCAGATATGAATATGCCTCGGTTCTTAAATAACCGAGGTAGTATCGTTTTTTTTTTTTCAGATGCAACCCGTTTCAGTACGCAACCAGCGTCCAGAAATTGTTTCAGTCCTCAACAACCAGAAATTGTTCATCCAGAAATTGTTTCAGTCCTCAACAACCAGAAATTGTTCAGTTCTCAACAACCTCAGCAACCAGAAATTGTTTCAGTGGTGGAAGTCATTGTTTTTCAAACAACCGAAAAATCTCAATCCCAATCCAAGATCAATTCAGACCTAACATATGCAAAAATCTACAAAATTTCTTCACTGGACTGGCGTCAAGAACAATGCCAAAATCTACAAAATATGAAGAGGCAGCAACGACGGACGGAAGAGGCAGCAGTGGTGGCTCGCGGTGGATCTGGAGCGGTGAATGAAGATGAAGATATAGAGGGGAAGAATGGCGGAGGCAGCAACGACGGACGGCTCGCCGATCTGGAGCAGCTTGGCGATGGCGATCTGAACCGGTGGATCGAGAGCGACGGAGCCAGCAGCGGCGGAGGCAGATCTGGAGTGGATCTAGAGCGGATCTGGAGCGGATCTGGAGTGGATCTGGAGCGGATCTGGAGCTCGACGAACGACGGCAACACGGTCTTGACCAGGCGACGGCAAGGCAACAACGGAGAGGCCGTGGCGGTAAGGGAGCAGCAGCAGGGAGGGGCGACGGTGAGGCAGTGGTTCGATGGCAGCGAAACACTGTCTTGACCACACATGCAGTTGGTGTGGAGCGTGGAGGGCAATGTAGCGACGGTGGTTCAGGGACGGTGCAGCAGGCAGGCCAGTGCAATGGAGGTAGTAGCGTGGACTCGTCAAGCGAAGCACTGGAGGCAGCGACAATGGTGAGGGAGACGAAGATGAAAGGGAGCGACGAATGAAGCAGAAGAAAATGGAGGGCAGAAGAAAGAGAGCGCGCATTGAAGAGGAGAAATGAAAAATTTTGACTATAGGCCTCGGTTCTCTTCCACCCGAAGCCTATACGGGTTTAAAAAAAATAAAAATAAACTCTGAAATCACCTTATAGGGCCTCGGTTCTCTTCCACCCGAAGCATAAAAGCATTTCCACACCGGTTTTGGAGCAACCGATGTCATAGGACTCGTGACAGACATCACAGAGCAGGTCAGGTGACAGGGAAAAAGGTGATTTTGACAGACTATATGATTCGGTTAGACCTTTAACCGAGGTAATAAGAGCTATATATTGCGGTTGTGCTATGGACTGAGGTAATAAGCGTATATGCTTCGGTTTTACTTAACCCGAAGCCTATTGTGCGAAGTTAAACGCTCTATTTTTACTAGTGATATATAAACTCATCAGTACATGGAGAAATTATTTTTAGATTGAAAAGTAGTTATCTTTTATAATTGAAATAAAAGATTTGGTTCGCAACACTACCTTAAAGTGATCATAGATCACTCAAATAAGGAGTTTCAATGCTGAAGTTACTTATAAGAATTAGATTCAAAGAGAAGTATGTTCTCTTTTTCTTAAAGTTTGGTTAACCAATGATCATTTCGATGTTTGAACAATAAAATTTGTATAATGATTTAAATTTAAGTAGATTAAGTCTCATATTGAATAAATAAGTGTTGAACAATATACAAGGAAGAAGAAAACAAAATCAATTCCTTCAAATTTAAAGTTTTAAGCTTTTTTAATCAGCAACAAAAACAATATAGTGTTATTAATTTCATAAGGGGTATCACTGGTAGAGTCATATAGATGTTTATCCTCTCAAAATATCATAGATGTTTATCTTGTCATAGATGTTTATCTTGCCATTTTAATGTTTGAACAATAAAAGTCGTATAATGATTTAAATTCAAGTAGCTTAAGTCTCACAATGAGTAAATATCAGAGTTGACCAATATACAAAGAAGAAGAACAGAAACTATTTTTTAAAAGTTTTAAGGTTTTAAGCTTTTTTAATCAGCAACAAAAATAAAAATGTTATTAATTTCATAAGGGGTATCACCAGTATAGTAGATTCATAGATGTTTATCCTATCAAAATATGTTTCCCTGACATTTACATCCCTATCCTGTTTACACAATTATATCTAAAATATTAACTTTGATATTTGGTGATTTATTTGAAGTTTTAATGTATTTTTGGAAATGTCAAATGATTGTTTTGTTGGTACATACTGTTATCATAAAGCATCTATCATGATTTGATTTGACGAATCCAAGAACAACACTTGAAGACATCTTGAAGATCAATGGTAGAAGACTTGTTGGTGGTTCAATTGTATTTAGGTCGGAGCCTATTAATTTGTTAAAAAGGATTTTAACAAATTAATTGTAATCTCGAAATAGAAATGTGATGAACATATCAATGAGTTGAATTAACTAACAATCAATTTATTTCACTAGTTAAGTGAAATCAAATTATTGGTAGTGTTTCGGATGTGAGGGGCTGCGTCGTCCAATGTCTTTACGTCCTTCTCTACTCGTACTCCGTATGTCCGGTCCTCCGTCCCCATTCCTTAATTTCCTTCTCCGTGTACGGGTGGGAGACCTGCGAAAGATTCTCCGATGCCAAAGTCAGTTTGAGAGCAATGGCTTTCTCTATCGAACAGTAATAAATGCACAATAAATGTCACACCTCTACCACTCACCCTGGATCTGTATTTATAGTTTTTACTATGGGCTTGGGATTAGTGAAAAGTTAATCACGGCCCAAACTGAGCCCAATAGATCTTAACCACTACTTACCTTAAACCTGGTTAATTAGCGACGTGACCGGCCAGTCTCCCGGAGTTTGGCCTTTCGACCAGGGTTTGGTCTTTCGACCGGCCGGCCCCTATAGAGTCCGAATAGCTGGTGGTATTGTTGGCCGGCTTCGTGTGAGCTACTGTTCATCCGGATGGCAAGCGGCAAGGTTGCGTGATCGTGGACGTACCGGCGTGGTTGCGGACGTATGGGCGTCCGGCTGGCGTGCCCAACCCTTCCTGATGGTAAGCAGAAGGGTAGCGTGTTTGGTCCATTGTGGTTACGTGGACGTCCGGCCTATTTGGCGTCCGTTGCGCGATGGAAGTATCGCATTAATTGTTCTTCTTTCACCTGGAAGTCACCATTCATCTGGCCGACGACTAGTTGGGAATCCGTCCGGCAGGTGATCCTCCTCGCCTCATGTCTCTTGCCAACTCTAAGCTGGCGACCAGGGCTTCGTATTCAGCTTGATTATTGGAGACCTTGAACCTGAATATACAGGAATGCTCCAATAGGAATCCGTTGGGGCCCTTTAACACTACACTGGCCCCGCTGATCGACCTACCGGACGCCCCGTCCACGTATAAACTCCACTCGTCCTGGTTGGTTGGGGGTAACTCGGCCGTGAAATCCGCTAAGTGCTGGCCCTTGACCGACCCTCTTGGTTCGTATCGCAGGCCGAACTCTGACAGTTCTACTGCCCATGCCACCATGCACCCCGCCAGGTCTGATTTCCTAAGGATTTTGGAGATGGGGAAATCAGTTCTAACGATCACCTGGTGACTTTGGAAATACGGCCGGAGCCTTCTTGACGCATTTAGCAAAGCCAGCGCTACCTTCTCCACTTGTTGATAGCGAGTTTCTGCATCTAGGAGAGTGCGGCTGACAAAGTACACCAGCCTCAGATGGGGCCGTTCCTGCATCAACACGGCGCTGATGGCGGACTCCGACACGCCCAGGAAGACATGTAGATCTTCTCCCGGTACAGGGCGGTTCATTACGGGCGGGTTAAGTAGGATGGTCTTGACATCCTGAAATGCTTGTTCGCACTTGGCGTCCCATGCGGAGCCGGCTCCCTTCTTCATCTTCCGCAGGACGGGTTTGACTCTCTCGGCCAGCTTTGGGATGAATCGTGACAATGTTGTAAGATGACTGACGAGCCTTTGGACCTCTTTAATGGTGGCTGGGCTTTGCATCTGCAATACTGCCTCACACTTGTCGGGATTAGCCTCAATCCCTCTAGACGTAAGCATGAAGCCCAGGAATTTTCCAGCAGCTACTCCAAGTGTACACTTGGCCGGGTTCAGGCGCATCCCAAACTTCCTGACTTGATGAAAGACCTCCTCCAGGTCCCACACGTGACTAACACCGTCCGCCGAACGGACGACCATTTCGTCCACGTACACGTCCATACATCTACCGATTTGCTCTCTGAAGATCCGGTCCATCAATCGCTGATAGGTGGCCCCGGTGTTCTTCAAGCCGAAGGGCATTACCTCGTAATAGAAGTTGGCCCTCTCAGTGATGAAGGTCGTCTTCTTCCGGTTGGGTCCGTACATCGGAATCTGATTATACCCAGAATAGGCGTCTAAGAAGCTCAACATCCGATGTCCGGAGGCGCCGTCGACCAACGCGTCTATACTCGGCAGGGGGTAAGAGTCCTTTGGACAGGCCTTGTTCAAATCGGTGTAGTCGGTGCACATGCGCCACTTCCCGTTGGTCTTTTTTACCATTACCACGTTGGCTAGCCAGGTGGTGTAGGTGACTTCCCTGACAAAGCCTGCCTCCTTCAGCTTTCCCACCTCCTCTTCGACGGCTTTTCTCTTCTCCTCGCCCATCCGCCGCTTCTTCTGTGCCACCGGACGGGCCCCCCTGAACAGTGCCAACTTATGGGACATCATCGAGGGGTGGATCCTCGGCATGTCGGCCGCCGTCCATGCGAACAGGTCCCTGTTCTTCCACAGGAGCGACCTAAGCTCCTCCTCTACTCCGGGCTCCAAACCCCGCGCCATGGTAGTCGTCTGGGAAGAATCCTTCCCTATTTGGATGGGTTGGGTCTCTCCCATAGGTTCCAACCGATCTTCCGTGTTCGTCCTCGGATCGAGGTCGGCCATGGCCACTTCGGAGCCGGTCGCCCTCCTCTTTCATTGTCGGGTATAAAGCTTTAGACCAGCGGCGTAGCATTTTCGAGCCGTCTTTTGATCTGCCCGAACAGTGCATATGGTTCCCTTATCGGAGGGGTATTTCATTGTAAGGTGGGGGGTAGACACGATTTCTCCGAACGCATTAAGGCATGGTCGGCCTAGCAGCACGTTGTATGAGGTATTCGCTTCTACCAGCAAATACCGGACCCTCTTTTCCTCGCTGGACCGCCCGGTAGCGTGTTTGGTCCATTGTAGTTATGTGGACGTCCAGCCTATTTGGCGTCCGGTCCGTACAGGTAGTTAAATTCAATCTATTAAATATATCAGCTTACATGTCTTTAAATTAGAACTTTGGCTCAATGAAAAGTGCAGACTTTTGATAAACACATTTAATAATTTCACGAAACACTTTTTAATTGAGAATCCTTTGTTCTCTATCTAGAGGTATTTGTGATTGTGTGCGATAGTTATTGCTCTTACACCTTGGTTCTTTAGGCAAGATTACGTATCTTGAGAAAGCGAAGGAGAGTTTTTCATATTTGATTATTTCTTGCCTTGTATTGTGTTGTGTTTTGTGTTTTTGGAGAGTGTCCAGGTTGCAACAGGATGTTGCAGGGTAGGAAGCTTCTTGTGGTTTCAAGAAGTAAGTTTGATGTTGCAAGAAATAATTGTAAGATTGTGTTTCTTGTTTTTTGTGAAAAGTTGTTCTCAGGTTACATAGTTAACTGGATGTACTTTGTAAGAGTGAAGCAGTATAAACATTAATGTGTCCTGATATCTTCTTTTGTTAATTGTTAAAGTTCTTGTATTTCTTTTATTTTTAATCAAGATTTTTGATTTGGCACATTAAAGATGTTATGCTCAATTGTACATACACAATTGAACAAATACTTCATTGATTGTGTTTTTGATTGATTTGTATTTTGTGTAAGTGTTTTAATTTTTTGCAACTTGAGTAACGTGAAAAGTGTACTACTATCTGTCCATGATTTTAATCCGTTGATTCTAGTTTGAAATCAATTAAAATGTTCATCATGTAACAGTTTTTGAAATTTCATTGGTCAATTGGATTGAACAAAAATTTAATAAATTTTTTCAATAACAACCATTCACTCAGTCCCCCGCCCCCAACATGATTCGTTAGATTTGTGAATATTACAATAATTTATATGTATACTTTTACGATAATAGTGATTCATATAAAATTGATTTTCAATAAAACTAATATGTTGTATGAATTAAAGTTTTAGTAGGTATAGAACTAATATGTTGTATAAATTAGAGTGAGTTTTAGGTATTTTTCTCATTGTTGAATTTTTTTTTTATAGAGAAATATTTCTAATATTAAACATGTAACCCATTGAGGAAATAGATGTTCTAACTTAATTTATTGAGAGATAAACAACTAAAGAGACATATATAGATAGATATACATATGGATAAATAATTACATAGATAGTTAATTAGTTAAATAAATAACTAAAAAGGTAGGTAGCTAGATAATTGGTTAAGTAAATAAATAAATAGATAAATAGTTAGTTAGGTAGATAACTAAGAAGGTGGGTAGTTGGACAAGAAGATAGATAGCTAGATAACTAGATATAACAAATTTAATGAAACGTGAAGTTAAAAAATCTATTAAATATTTTTATTTTGAAAATTCTTAAAAATATTTTCATTAAACAATAGTTTTTAAATATTATATAACTATCTTAATTTATTTAAATAGAGAGAGGAGAGAGAGATAATGTATTTATTCTTTATAAGTTAAAGAATCAACTCTAAATTAAATAATCGTCGTCAACTTAACCCAGCTTACTTATTAGTAAGTTGAAAAAATTTGAATCTAACTCGACCCACTACGAGTTACTGGGTTAAACATGTTGGCTGGCATCATACAATCTGAGCATCCAAAAACAAGCATAAAAGACGAACAAATAAGTTTTTAACGTTGATAATTTTTGTATCACTTGTCCATTTATAACACTAGTGTCTTGAATAGATAAATCTATAATATTTTTCTCTCTTAAAACATTTTTTTCTTTATCCCTATCTACAATATAATAAAATAACAGCTAACTATAATAATATTGAAATATAAAATAATAAATAATTAAATTAGTTAGGTTGAAGAGTCAACCCGGCTCACCATGGGTTCAACACAAATGAGCCAGGAGCTGGGTTAAAAACTAGCCCGCATAAAAAAATTACATTTTCTTTAAAAATCCAATTCGGCTCTAACCTATGGTAAACCAGATTGGTTTGTGGTTACAATTCATTTTCACAACACTAATATATATAGAGAGAGAGAGATAAATATAGATATATAATATATTTATTTTTTATAAATGAAACAATGAATGTTAATAACCATATCATTTATTTTATTTAGAGAATATATTGGCATTTATGAGTAACATTTTAATAAATTTATAATAATATATTTATCTAAACGATGAAAACGTTCACAAATGAATAGTCCTACTTTTTAATTTCCAAATTCTAATTTTTATAATAATAAATAAAAAATTAAATACACGTTACTGTCGTGATCTAAAAATTAATTTAACACTAGTATAGAATTTTCTTTTTCTTATTATCTTAAACTATTTTTTTATGACATAAATACGCGTGAATTTCTTTCAAATTAACCGGTGATTGCGATCCAGTTATATATATCTTTTTTGGAAAACATCCAGAAAATAGAAAATGAAAATAATGTTTGATAGAGTATTATTTCAAGGAAGAGTGAAACATCTATAAAGATTAATGACTACAATATTTAATCTTAAAATTATATTTAAAGATTAGTGGTTATGTATTTGTGTTTAAAATTCATAAATATATATATATATATATATATATATATATATATATATATATATATATATATATATATATATATATAATGATATAAGAAAAGGGAAATGATACTTGAACAACATCTTTTAACAACATTTTGACTCCACTAACGTGTCGTATTCTGATTCGTCCATGTGGAAAAAATTAAAATAACTTTAAATGACATGGAAATACAAGGTTTGGGGTTGCAGAAGTTTTCATTTCGCGGCTTTCATTTTTTTAAGGGTTTCAAACCTTGCAGGTCTCATTTGGGAGAGAGAACCCACGAGAGAGAACGTCCCCCACCCACCCACAAACCTCCCTTGACCACAATCAACCATTCACCGACAAAGGACTGTTCACCGAACTGTCGTTGTTCACCAGAGTTGTGTCCGCCATCGTTCTGCCCGAAGGTTCCGCCATTTCGAAGCATCGTTCAACGCCGAAACCACCATTGACATGGGTTTTAAAGCTTCCCGTCGTTTGTTTCGCTACAACCTCCGTTTGGAAGCACTATCGTTGGTGAAAACCACCATTGAAGACGAAAAAACATAGTTTGTAAGTTTCCGTGGTTCGTTTTGATTTTCTTTTCTTGTTGTTGTTCGGTGATTTTCACTTATTTTAAATATTTCAATTTTTTTTATCATTTCGGGATTGTTGTATTTTTTGGGAGCAAATGATGAACAAGTGAACTAAATATTGAAATGCATAAGTAAATTTTTTTATTTCTAATAAATTTGTTAATATTTTCTTTATGTTGTTTACATATGATAATGTGTTTGTAGGTATCAAATAGAAGAAGCAAAAATTCGAACTTGAGTAAACCTCCAAAGTGCTAAAGCAGAGGCCAGGTCAAGAAAGGTCGAGGTATTTAATTGTCATTAATAAACTATATTTTTTGTGTAAATTTGTATAGTTTCTTGTTATTGTATCTTTGAGGACCATATTGTTTAATTCACTTGCCTGTTATGTTGCTTTAGAGCAACTTTTAATGAAGTGTCGCGGTCCTTTGTTTGTCGGAGTGTCATTGTTCACGTGTTTGTTGTAGCATTTTCTGTCTCAGCCACCTAGAAGCGTTCGTCTTCATTGAAGTGTGGTCGGACTGTCGCCGTTGAAGTTGGTCGGACTGTCATTGGTGAAGACAACTTTGTAGGCGCCGCCTTTACGCGTCAAGGAACCATCGAAGTTGGAAACTGCCATTGAAGGTGTTTTTTGAAGGTTGGCTCCGTTCTTTTGGGTAATGCATTTTTTGTGTTCGGTGTTTAAATTATTTTAGGCATTTATGGATTGTTGTATTATTTGAGTGTTTTTCCTCGTATGGTTTAGTGTGACATGAAGGTGTATAAAACATTTAACGGTTCATGCGGATTTTTGTTGGAAAGTAGGAATTCATTGGGTTTGTGGTTGATATTGGGTTATTTAGACTATGGTTTTGTATTATGTTTGGTTTTTTGAGTTGTTGTTGGGTTAATTTTACTATGGTTTTGTATTATGTTTGGTTTGGTAGTGATGGATCACATTTTAAAAATGATAATGTTTTGGAGCTTTGATTGAAATTGTGCATTTTATTGATATGTTGTGCATTTTTTTCTTTGCAGGAGGAACTGTAACAGGTTAGGGAGAAATATGTTTGTGATTAGATTTTGGATGTGCACAATGTGCGCAGGGATGAAGTGTTGCAGGATTTAGGCATTGAGTAGATGTTGCTGAATAGGGATTTTTGCAACTTTATTAATGGTTTGTTTAGAACTTTTTCGATATGTATTAATGAGGACTGAATGTATATATTTGTTGTTAAAAATGTTGAAAGAAAATGAGTGATTACATTTATTGTTCATGAAATTTGAAGATCAAAATGATCAATGTTTTAAATGTTTATATTGCAATCCCCACTAAATTTGGATGTGAGTATTTATGAAATCTTTTATGTAGAAAAAAATGATGAAAATAAATTGGGTTAAATGTCAATGAATGCATTAACATGAGTTGGATGTCCATTAAGTTCGAAGAATAAACCTTTGCCTGAAATAATAATTGATTCCACAACAGTTTTAAGTTGCAAAAATGATTAGATATAAATTAGGCACTCCAAATGGGTGTCATCTTCATAGTTCACCTCCCAGTGCAAAATCTTTGCCTGAAGTACCCACTTATTTTGCCTTTGCTATCATTGTTGTTTTTGCACCATGAGTTTTAATAAATATTGTTCCTTGGCCATGAAACTCTATATAAATGGCATAGTAATTGGTTCACATCAATTTTAAGTTGAAAAAATGATTAGAAATAAATTAGGCACTCCAAAGTGAGTGTCATCTTCGTAGTTGACCTCCTTGTACAAAATATTTGCCTGAAGTACCCACTTATTTTGTCTTTGCTACCATTGTTGTTTCTGCACCATGAGTTTTAATAAATATTGTTCCTTGGCCATGAAACTCTATATAAATGGCATATTAATTGGTTCCACATCAGTTTTAAGTTGAAAAAATGATTAGAAATGAATTAGGCACTCCAAAGTGAGTGTCATCTTCGTAGTTGACCTCCTTGTACAAAATAGTTGCCTGAAGTACCCACTTATTTTGTCTTTGCTACCATTGTTGTTTCTGCACCATGAGTTTTAATAAATATTGTTCCTTGGCCATGAAACTCTATATAAATGGCATATTAATTGGTTCCACATCAGTTTTAAGTTGAAAAAATGATTAGAAATGAATTAGGCACTCCAAAGTGAGTGCATCTTCCTAGTTGACCTCCTTGTACAAAATAGTTGCCTGAAGTACCCACTTATTTTGTCTTTGCTACCATTGTTGTTTCTGCACCATGAGTTTTAATAAATATTGTTCCTTGGCCATGCAACTCTATATAAATGGCATAGTAATTGGTTCCACATCAGTTTTAAGTTGAAAAAATGATTAGAAATGAATTAGGCACTCCAAAGTGAGTGTCATCTTCGTAGTTGACCTCCTTGTACAAAATATTTGCCTGAAGTACCCACTTATTTTGTCTTTGCTACCATTGTTGTTTCTGCACCATGAGTTTTAATAAATATTGTTCCTTGGCCATGCAACTCTATATAAATGGCATAGTAATTGGTTCCACATCAGTTTTAAGTTGAAAAAATGATTAGAAATGAATTAGGCACTCCAAAGTGAGTGTCATCTTCATAGTTGACCTCCTTGTACAAAATATTTGCCTGAAGTACCCACTTATTTTGTCTTTGCTACCATTATTGTTTCTGCACCATGAGTTTTAATAAATATTGTTCCTTGGTCATGCAACGATGTTGTATCACGAATAATTTAATCAAATTTAATGCCTTTGTAATCAATTGCGGTCTTCAAAAATGAAGTACCAAATCGATAATCTATTCATTTCAAAAAAGGAAGTACCAAATCAACCATATCATAACAAAGCTCTTCTTTGGACACACCAACATCAACAACAACCTGCAATGTCATTAACAAATTTCATTACATAAAACACCAAATATAAAATACATGGCACCAACACATTCATCAAATCACCAACAACTCACCGATGCCTTAGCCAAAGCACTTTTGATTAACTTCTCCCGATATTCATATCAATCCAATTCAACAACCTTGGGAATTTTGTTACCCGGGTGTTGTACGTTGAGTTTGATGTCACAAAATGGTGTCAAAACCAAACTTGCAAGTTTAAATTCATACAACATTCACATAAAAAATGATAAAAAAAAAAACAATAACAAATCATTGTCTTTCATTAACAATTACTTAACAAACATCTACATGCAACAGGTAAGCACATCCTTGAACATGAAAATGGCTTCTGCTTGTTTCATTCTTCATTGTTGTTGAAGCAGTAGACCAACTTCCAACAAATACCTTCTGCAATATTGGATAAATCTTCAACTTTGAGCATTGTTGATGAAATTTGACCTTTGCAAACATGACTTTTAAAATATTTAATGAGTGAAGCAATCACCTTGTATAGAGTAGGAAGAACATGGGATCGTCGAGGTCCTGCAGTTGCCAATATCGTACATGTAACAACAGTAGATAAAGTTTGCTCATGTGCTTCTTCATTAATCTCCCTATAACATTATAATTCAATCCATGTGGTAACTACCTAAGGGTAATGTTATTCAAAAAATAATTATATAATTATACGTGATATAGGATAAACATTAACCACAATGAACACGTGCAAAGTTATAACAAATGTAGCTTTCATTTCGAAATTTTTGAGTGTATTGTTCATTCTTATCCCTCCAAGAAATAAAATGATGTTTAATCTCTAACATTCTATTTAGGACAAATAAATAACATCTTTTTTAGATTAAAAAATTGAGAGTCTCACATGACATGATATCAGACAGCAGTAGGTGCCACATAATAACCTTTAAACACAAACAATTAACAAATATCATATAAAAACACAAAACTAAATGCTTTGGTTTAGAAGTTTGGAAAAATACATTCTAGAAATACCTTTATAAAGCTAAAATCAGATTTTGTTCAGTATGCAAAGAAAATATGATTAATATTAACCGTAAAAAGTTTAATTGGACTTTATGTCGAGATTGAAGTTTAACATGTACTACTAATAATAAATTTAGGAGGAGTGGAATTAAACTCATTTGGTTTAGCATTCAACAATTCAGCTATTACAGCTATGGCTTAAGATACCTTTTTCATACTACTTATATTATGGTAGTAGTACATTTATGGCTTAGAATATCATTTTCATACTAGTTATTTATTAATTAAGCACTTTTTATAGTATTTTTTTCTCTTCATCCTTTTTTATTATCCATTAATTTTATACTCTTCATCCTTTTTATAGTATTTTTATTATCCTTTTTTATAGTATTCTCTTCATACTAGTTACACAACATATAGTTTATTAATGACAATGAAATACCTCGAGCTTTCTTGACCTGGCCTCTGCTTTAGCACTTTGGAGGTTTACTCAAGCTCGGATTTTTGCTTCTTCTATCTGATACCTACACACACATTATCAGATGTAAACAACATAAAGAAAATATTAACAAATTTATTAGAAATCACATAATTTACTTATGCATTTCAATATTCAGTTCACTTGTTTATAATTTGGAAAATGGTTTACAAAGAATGTGTTAGAGATACAATATATTGAAAGGTTGTGTGTGTTACCTTAAACAACACTTGGTCTTTTGCTCTTCTTCCCAAGAAGTAGCTATGCAGTCAGAATCAGCTTTGTGGCTCCCATTGTGCCTCAAACTTTTTGATATTTCCTTTTCTTCCTCTTCACTTGAGCTTCAATTTGAAGTGAATATATATACATTTTAATATTTCAAACCAAATAAGCACAATATAATCCGAATGCAAAATGCATACTTGTATGGTCATCCATAAACATCAACTATTAATAGTTTCAATACATGCTTATCTACAACATACCGAGTAGCTCATATGGTATGATTCACTACTTACTCAACATGTTCTTATGTCCTAATTGATTATGTTAATGACAGGGTGCTTTATTACCTTAAAATTTGGGATTTAAGAGAATGGCTAAATCAACAATTTTAAGATCATATGTAGTTTTTATTTATGAATAAGAAAATTTATAATACACATAAGACATAACAAGCAAGAAATTTATGACTGCTATAATTGATATCAAATGGATATATACCAATGAATATTTCCTTCTCCAAGAACTCATAAGTGTATTTTACTACTTGGCGAGAATCTTCATCAACATTTCCTACAAAGTATGTTTCATTGAGATCACCTGCATAACAATTAAAAGTATTTCGTGTGTAAAATTTTTGTAACTTTGCACCCAAAAAATACAACAATCCCGAAATGACAAAAAAAAATCAAATATTTAAAATAAGTGAAAATCACCGAACAACAACAAGAAAAGGAAATCAAAACGAACCACGGAAACTTACAAACTATGTTTTTTCGTCTTCAATGGTGGTTTTCACCAACGACACTGCTTCCAAACGGAGGTTATAGCGAAACAAACGAAGGGAAGCTTTAAAACCCATGTCAATGGTGGTTTCGGCATTGAACGGTGCTTCGAAATGGCGGAACCTTCGGGCAGAACGATGGCGGACACAACTCCGGTGAACGGCGGCAGTTCGGTGAACGGCGGCAGTTCGGTGAACGATCCTTTGTCGGTGAACGGTCGATTGTGGTCAAGGGAGGTTTGTGGGTGGGTGGGGGGCGTTCTCTCTCTCGTGGGTTCTCTCTCCCAAATGAGATCTGCAAGGTTTGAAGAAACCCTTAAAAAAATGAAAGCCGCGAAATGAAAACTTCTGCAACCCCAAACCTTGCATTTCCATGTCATTTAAAGTTATTTTAATTTTTTCCACATGGACGAATCAGAATGCGACACGTTAATGGAGTCAAAATGTTGTTAAAAGATGTTGTTCAAGTATCATTTCCCATAAGAAAAAGTTATATTTAATCCATCATTTTCTAAACCGAAGATTGCGGGCAGTTTGCAGTACAAATTATTCCTCTCGACGGCGGCTGGAAAAAAAACAGTTTGGACTAAAGAGTTTCAAAGAACTGCAAATTTCACAATTGAAATATCAGCACGCAACTCATCAATAAAATAAGTCAAATGATCGCTGAGAGCAAAGTATTAATTGGAATATTACCAGAGTATTAATAGACTGAAATAAATAAGTAAAGAGATAAATATGTTTTCAGAGTTTAAACTATTTTTAAAATTATGTTCAGTTTTATAAAGTAAATATATATTAATTTCATATATGTATTTCTTAAAAGTTATATAAATATTATATTATATTTATTATATAAGTAAATATTTATTTCATCTATGTATTTCATAAAATTTATATAAATATTTCAGATGACTTTTCAAAAAACATAATTAAAAATATATAAATACAATTTTTTAAATAATAATATATAAATAAAAATCATATTTAATTCATATAATAAATAAATAGATAAAAAAATATAATTTCTCACAAACTCTTTTTACATATAACTGATATTAATTGGGAATATTAGTTAACAGTAGTTGTCATAACTAATTCCATAAAACTATTATCATAGTTTCCTTCTTAAACGAATAGTTCAAGAAGAAGAGAAATTATGGTGAAAAGATACTATAAAAACAATGGTGAAAAACGGATGAGATAGGTCACACTTTTGGTGATTAAGGTAAAGGTAGGGTGATGTTTGATACTTCTTAATAAAAGTTAGGCCAATTAAGAAAGGTGACTAGAGGCGACCACATAGGATCCTTTAACTATGACTTAAAAATAAGATAAGAATGGATCAACAAATGGACAACATTTAATTATTAATCTCAAAGTGAGAATACAAGGGAGAGACATCTATATCTACAGGTTTGGAGTATCTCCAATTTGTAGAAGAAAATTTCAAAAAATACAAATTTGACTAGCTTAGAGACCAAGATTAAAATTCTCTCTATTAGGAGGAGGATATGCGATCATTAACTTAGAAAAATCCCCTTCATTCCTAGAGTTAAATGTAATTTTCAACTTATGAAAAATCTTCTCCAACAAAAGCATGATGCATGGCAATATTATTCAAAGATAGTAGGTCTCATCCATTCTAGTCAAACTAGATTAAAATTTTTATTCTTAATAACTCCTAGAAAACATCCCTTGAGTCAACAATGGGTGTTGTTGACCTTTTTATTGGCCTATTGACCAAAAACCTTACATTACTTTGCCTAAAATACAATGTTCAAACTATTTCTCCTCTACTTAATTACGTTCCATGGTGACCCAAAAAACAGAGTCTGGCTTCACTCTTTACTAATGACTTCTTAAATTTGTTTGGTCATGTTTTTTATAATTGAACCCTTGGCTAGAGATTTACCATCACCATTTAAACATTTAGTCGCATGCTCATTAAATTGCACTTAAACATGTAACAAAAGTCACTGAATACTCATCATAGTTTATGTTCCACTCATTGAGATGCACCCTTTTGCCACTCCAAAAACTATCAAAAAGTCAAAATGTGGTGTCCTTTAGTATGACTGGTTCAAAGCAACATCCCTTTACTTGCATTAAAGATCCAAACCAGGATTTGGTTTATAAATACTTGCCTTGCATGCAAATGAACATGTAAGCCAACTTTCATGATGACCTACGTTCCATTTCTCTTGCTCTCTTGTTTCCTATTTCATCAGTTTCATGCCATCTCATGCAACAGTAACACAGACAGAGAAGCCCTTCTTTCTTTCAAATCTCAAGTCACTGACCCAAAAAATGCTCTCTCTGGGTGGTCTATACACTCCAATCACTGCACCTGGTACGGTGTCACATGCTCCAAAGTTGGAAACAGGGTCCAATCTCTCAATCTACCAGGACTTTTCCTCTCTGGCAAACTCTCCCCTCACCTTTCCAACCTCACTTTCCTACACTCACTTGACCTTTCCGGCAACACTTTTCATGGCCAAATTCCCAAACACTTTTCCCATCTCTCACTTCTCAATGTCATTCACTTATCTAACAACAATCTCAGTGGTACAATTCCATCACAACTTGGTTATCTCCACCGTCTACAAAGTTTAGACTTTTCTGTCAATAATCTCACTGGTCAGATTCCCCCATCATTTGCCAATCTCTCTTCTCTTGAGAATCTTTCCTTGGCAAGAAACCATTTGGAGGGGGAGATTCCAACTGAACTTGGTAATCTCCGCAATCTTTCCTCTCTTCAAATCTCAGAAAACCATTTCTCTGGCAAGTTTCCCACTTCTATCTTCAACATGTCTTCCTTAGTCTTTTTATCCGTGACAGTGAACCATCTTAAGGGTGAGTTACCACAAAATTTTGGCAAATTTCTTCCAAATTTAAAGAGTCTATACCTGGCATCTAATATGTTTGAAGGGATAATTCCGAATTCCATATCCAATGCCTCACATCTTCAAGTGATTGACCTTGCCAACAATAAATTTACTGGACCCATACCTCTATTCTACAACTTAAAAAACCTTACCCGCCTCATTCTTGGTAATAATTCTCTCTCTTCCACAACTTTGTTAAATTTCCAGTTCTTTGATTGCCTTAGAAACTCCACCAAGTTGCAGGAACTCCGGATCCATGAAAACCACTTGACTGGGGAGCTTCCAAAATCTTTTGCTAATCTGTCATCAAATCTCCAACATTTGTGTGTTGCTGATAACTTTTTTATTGGCACCATTCCTCAAGGAATGAAGAAATTCCAAAATCTCATATCCTTGTCTTTTGAAAAAAATTATTTCACTGGAGAGTTACCATCAGAAATAGAAGCACTCAATAATCTACAGCAACTTGTTATACACAGCAACAGATTGTCTGGGGACATTCCAGACATTTTTGGCAATCTCACAAATCTGTTTAACCTTGCAATGGGAATAAACCAACTCTCGGGTAGAATTCACCAAAGTATTGGACAATGCAAGAGTTTAAATTATCTTGACTTGCGATTGAATAGACTTGGTGGGACCATACCAGACGAGATTTTTCAACTTTCTAGCTTAAGAACCTTGAATTTAGCAGGAAACTCTCTGCAGGGTCCGCTACCTCCTAGGGTGGGAACCATGAAACAGCTTGAGAACTTGTATATTTCTGACAACCAGATGTCAGGGAACATTCCTGTGGAAATAGAGGGGTGTTTGAGCTTGAAGTCGCTAACAATGGCAAGAAACAGATTCAATGGTTCGATCCCAACAACAATTGGGAATTTATCATCCCTTGAGACTTTGGATTTATCATTAAACAGTCTCACTGGTGCTATTCCTGAAAGTTTAGGACAGCTCGAGTCTATACAGAAATTAAATTTGTCTTTCAACCATTTGGAAGGGAAGATTCCTACAAAAGGTCTGTTTACGGACCTTACCAAGTTTGATCTTCGAGGTAACAATCAACTCTGTAGCCTTAGCAAGGAAATTATACAAAATTTGGGAGTACTCCCTTGTGTTGTTGGCAAAAAGAAAAGAAAAATCTTACTCCCTACCATACTTGCAATAGTTGGTGCTGCTGCTTTGTTCATTTCAGTGCTCTTTCTGTTTTGGACAATAAAGAAGAAAAGAAAGGAGAGGAAAACCCTTGTGTCATCTGACCCTTTCAGGGGGTTGTCTCAAAATATAACTTATGGTGATATTCGGATAGCTACAAACAATTTTGCAGCTGAAAACTTAATTGGAAAAGGAGGTTTTGGCTCCGTGTACAAGGGTGTGTTCAGCTTCAGCACTGGTGAAACCGTCACCCTTGCTGTCAAAGTCCTGGATCTGCAACAAAGCAAAGCGTCTAAGAGTTTCAACGCGGAATGTGAAGCTTTGAAAAATGTCAGGCATCGGAACCTAGTAAAGGTTATCACTTCTTGCTCCAGCCTTGATTATAAAGGAGAGGAATTTAAGGCCCTAGTCATGCAATTCATGCCCAATGGCAACTTGGACTTCAAAATACACCAAGGAGATGAAGAGTCAGGCTCCCTTCTAACCTTGATGCAAAGATTGAACATTGCAATCGATGTTGCTTCTGCTCTGGATTACTTGCACCATGACTGCAATCCACCTATAGCTCATTGTGATCTGAAACCTGCCAATGTCCTTCTAGATGAAAATATGACTGCACATGTTGTAGATTTTGGATTGGCAAGGTTTTTGTGTCAAAACCCATCAGAGAAGCAGAGTAGCACTCTAGGACTGAAAGGATCAATTGGCTACATTGCCCCAGGTACACATTAACACTTTGCTTTGTATTAACAATAATCGAGTTTCTTTTTTCTTTTGCTTTATAGTTTCCTTTTACATGCTATTTGAGCATAACTGACATACACGCACCTATATCTGGCTCTAACAATACTAGGGTGATATGTTTCAGAATATGGTTTTGGAAGTAAGGCTTCAACTGAGGGTGATGTGTACAGTTTTGGGATCCTACTGCTAGAGATGTTCACAGGTAAAAGACCAACTGATGAAATGTTCAAAGAAGGGTTAAGCCTCCACAAATTTGTCTCAAGCATGGATGAGAATGAAGTAGTGAAGGTTGCTGATCGAAGGCTCATTGAAGATTATGAATATTCAACACAAAGCTCAAACAGTGATGATCATAGCAGTGGTTTAGACAGCAACACACATTGGTTGCATAAAGCTGAGGAGTGCATCGCTGATGTGATAAGAGTTGGTCTGAGTTGCACAGTTGATCAGCCCAAAGAACGATGGAACATGAGAAAGGCCTTATCAAAATTGCAAGCTACAAAGCACTCTATGCTGTCTTTTTGAAGTAGGCCTCAAGCCCAGATGCAATCACTATAGCAACCCATGGAGCTAGTCACTGATGTGGCCCAAAAAACAACATTTATCACAGTTAGATAAATAAGTATTTAATAAATGGGTGTTGCTCCCTCCACCACCACCCTATACTTCCTCCACCTCCCCAGATTATTTTAAATACAATTATATCCTTAAGTTAAACAGATTTTTACTTTTACCCTATTTTAAATAATTTGAAACCCTAATTTTACTTTCCCACCACCCACCCATGGAATTCTCTTCCACTTTCCCCATTTTCATTTCACCTCCCCACTTCCCGCACTTTCATTCCTTTTTCTTCCCAGTTTTTTTTTTGTTTGAAAGCCTCCATTGCCGCCGTGGTGTGAAGGAACGTAGCCGTCGTGGTGTGAACATCCAGAGCATCAACCAGCGTGAGGAAGTATAGATCAACGGAGGTGACATCCTTCAACGGATGTCCCCTAATAAAACAAACTCTAAAATAAAAAAAATAACCTTTAAACGGAGGTGACATCCGTTGAAGGATGTTGACATCCGTTGAAGGATGTCACCTCCGTTTAAAGGTTACGTTTTTTATTTTAAGGTTTTATTTCAAGGTTTATTCGAATACGAAGAAGCACGACACGCACTGCACCACGAGAGCGATACTGCATCACGAGAGGAGACTGCTTGATAATTCTTTTCACCACCACCAACATTTGCAACTTTATTTCACAACAACGAAAAAAAGGAAGAAATATAATGTTAAAATGAAAGAAAAGTATTTTACTCATGTACGGTACTAGAATACGTTATTAGTGAAATAGGTTGTGAATGGGTAAAATTAAAAAATAATAACCCTAAAAAAAAAAAATTTAATGTGGAACAAAATAGTAAAAGGAAGGTGAAGGAAGAAAGGTGTGGTGGTGAAGGGAAGGTGTGGTGGTAAAGGGAGCAACACCCTTAATAAATTGCACGAGTCTCTCGTTATGCAGCGTTTAAATTGTACTGTTTTTTATTTTCAAAATTATACCCTTCTCTTACGAATAATATATGTTAAACTTGTTTGGTATACGATCAAATAAAAGCTACAGTGTTCTATCTGTTTAAAATTTTTTATTATTTGATCTCTTCACCTCTTTAAAATTAATTTTTTTCTGTGACTCTCAACATCAACAATAATTAAAGTTAATGAGAGATTAAAAAGTTGAATTAAAGATTGAGTGAAATTACAAAGGTTATAAGAAAGTTAAAGACTTAAAAAATGAATCGTAACTCATATGACTTCTACTAGTAGAGGGGTGTACTTATATTAATTTGTTCTGGATTTTTAGTTAGTTTTCATATGTAAGACTTCAATTGAAACACCTACTTGTGTTAGTAATTCTCTACCTGTATAATATGAGGGATTGGGTCGGAAAAATATTAGTTTTGTGACTTTACTTTGAATAAGAAATTTTGTATTTTTTTTTAATGAAACTGAGAGCATTTTTTTCTTTCAGAAATTATGTTTCATTAGAATGAACTTAAAAATTGTGAATAGATAGTTGAGTTTGTGATTATAATGATTTTGAGTTGAATTTAGATTGTACATCAGTATTATACATCCAAATTAATTTAAATGTAGCTAGAATTTGGTTTTAATTTGAGTTTCACATTTTAAATACAATGTGATAGAGATTAGAATGTGACATTAATTGGATTAATGAGATAATATATTGGTCATACTACACCATAAAAAAATGCATTTGAGATGGGTTGAATTAATAGTCAACATAGAAAAACTGAAAAAATTTCACTTTCGTTAGAACATATTTAAAGGAAAGTAGTAAAAGATGTGACAAGAAAACACTTAGTAAACACACATGTGAAATTTAAATTAAAACCTAATCATAACACATTGAATTTAAGTGATGTTTTCAAGTCTATGACTAGTAAAGCTTACATATTTAGACTTATCAATCTGGGGTCCCTTTCCTCGGTCAAAATAAAAAGTCTACATAGAAAAGCTCATAAGAAAGGAATGTCCACAAAAACTCTATAGATTATGGTAAACCAATAAGTCTATCTCTAACTTGCATAGATTAGTACTAAAAAGTTCACATAACAAAAAATCCACATAAAAAATTTTATAGGTCAGCATATTCACAAAACCTTATGGATAAGATGCACCCATTGTAACATCCCAAAATACAGTAATTACCATAATTGAGAATTAATTACAATTAACAGTAACATAAACAATCTTTTCATTAACACAGGTTTAAAAAGAAGCCGAACGGCGTCAGTACAGAAGAACGTACGTTCAAAATAGAATTCAGTGATAAACAGGACGAACGATTTTACAAAACATTTAACTGCACGTCCAACTATTCTACCATTTACATCACTAATCTAACGAGCGCTCTAAGGCTCGGCCTTGACTTCCACCTCAACCAAATTTGCATCTTCCAAATTTCCTTCTTCCAGCATTTCTTCAAGAGATGCACCACCATCTGCTCACATCCACACGGATGATCATTGCAAGACAAGACGAACGTACATAGACAGGAGACAACACAATGGAAATGCAAGGATAAGCTTATAATTTTTAATTTATACAATTAACACATACATTTACATTTCAATTCACACATACAACAAGTAACTTATCAAATAATAATCATAGAAATACTTATATAAGACAGACCGTCCGGACTGTATGAACCATGTAGTTACAAGCGTCCTTGCACCCGAGTGGTGTAGTAACTGATCTAATCTCACAGCTGCCACTCGAGGTTAACCCTATCTGTCCAAAGTACTCAATAGGACTAGGGCCTCCTGCCATTCCCACACATGACTACCCCCTTCTACTTGAAGAGGAGTATCACGGAATATCAGGATGGACCGCGAGGCTTAACTTATCCACGTTCATACTTTACCAAATTCAATATTTAACACATCTGAGACGTTCCTCCTTGGAACGCTCGTTCAAATTCCACAATCGTATAATCAGTTAATACAGTATTCGAACATCTTGACATTTCATGTTTATAATATTTTCATTCTTTGTTCCACTCTCTCTAAAAAAGACGGACGTTCAACTTTCTGAAGGAAGAGGACGTACGTTAAAACCGGATTTAAAAGAACTTCTTAAAATCATAAAGACTTCCGAATAAAAGATCAACTCCAGAATAATTTTAAATGCCAAGAAGTCAGATTATCTCAATTTAGATGAATAAACATTAAAGAGAATACTTGAATATATAAGGAACTTTGTATTCGAAAGGAATAGGCTACCAGTCAAAGACTGGACGCGCAAATATAGATTTTTCAAATGTTTGGACGAACGCTATTTACGTTCGGTAAGGAATTAAAGATAATGACGAACGTTCGATTTAAGACCGAACACTTTATTAACGCGAACGCTCGGTATATGACCGAGCACAAATCATGACGAACGCTTAAAAAAAAGCCGAGCGCTCTTTAGGACGAACGCTCAATACGAAACCGAGCGCTCTTTAGGACGAACGCTCAATATGGAACCGAGCGCTCTTTAGGACGAACGCTCGGTATAAGACCGAGCGTTACGTATTCATAAAGTTTCAAATATTTATAAACAGCTGAGCTGAACGAACGCTCAAACATTCAATTAGGGACGCTCGTTCACGAGCAGAATTCTTTCCAAATGAAGGAATCCCATTCTAAGTTATTTTAAGGAAAACCGAACGGTCTAAGACCGTACGGTGACGAGCGTTATTTATCAAAGGGGATGATTTAAGTCTCAGATTTCTCAAACTTAACAAATTTCCAGATTTCACATTTAACTTATACTTTATACTCTAAATGATTCTCCAATTTATGAACTTTATAACTTTCACTTCCAGATTAATTCACATTCAACAATCAACATATTAACAACTCATACATTGCCATATTCATACATCATTCATACGTATCAAACCAACATGCAGTTCAACAACCCAGAAATCATATCAGATATCAGTAAACGTCCATAACAGCTCAAACTTCATATTTTTCATACATGCAACTCAAATCATATAACATACAGTATAAATTAAACATATAAGCTTCCCTTACCTGGATAGCAGTGTACGCCCTAAAATATGACTTCCACACGTTCAACTACAGCTCTTCTATACGCAACAGCCACTTAAGTTCCTTCTACTAAATCTAACCCTTTATCTAAACACCAAAACCAGAGATTGCTCAAAAACAGTCCATGCATGAACTGAAGACATGGTTTAGAATGAAACCCTAATGGACGAACTACTAGAGGAAGGAACTTACCAGCTTAGAATCAAATTCTGTTCGGTCCAAACTAACGTCCGCGTCTCTGGAAACGTTCCTATGGTTCTGAAATGGGATTTGGAGAAGAAAATGAGAGGTTACAGTAGAGAGAAGTTTACTGGTTTTAGAGAGAAGTTGGAGAAGATGAATGGGTGTGTTTCGTGAGGAAGAAGATGAGTGATGCAGGTGAGAGAGTTTTTCAGAAAAATCTGGTTTTGTAAATCTCACGCTCGTTTGAACGAACGTGTCTCAAGCCGACACCTGCACCCAAACTCTGATTTGGAAACTTCTTCCGCAACACGTGGCGTGCTTGCATGTAAAGATTGGTGCGTTTTTAATGTTTCCAGAGAAATGATTTTGGCCCAGTTTTCCGTGCACAGCAGAGAGGTGAAAATCAGAGTTGGGAGTGGATTTTTAATGAGATAAGCATGGATTATAGTGTGTATTAATTGGGTGTGACAGGGAATTATTACTGCTAATTATTTAGGGTTTCACACCCATGGTCAAATATTTTTTAAAGCTAATATATATATATATATATATATATATATATATATATATATATATATATATATATATATATATCAAAAATCCTTGAGTTAAAAAAATTATTTTGGGTTCCAAATTTTAACTATTCATAGTATAATCTAATTTAAATTTGAAATTATGATCAAACATTATTTAATTAATTACAAGCCTCATAAACACAAGAAAGAAGAACATATTATTCTAAAAGGTACAAAAAATAAAAAGAAAAACCATGAACACAAATATTGATTTTATCTTTTTATATTCTTATGTAATAATAAAATTAAAAAGACGTAATAATATTAAATAAACTTATGATATTAAAATTGAGCATAAAGTAAAATATAACTTGTAAATTTTACTTTCTGTAAAAGATTTAAATAATCCTTTTGAGTTAATTGAATAAACACGCGCTACTCTTAAAATTATTTACGTAAACTCTAAAATAAAATTATATTAAAATTGTTTGACTAAAATAACATACTATTTTCATAAATTGACCATAACAGGACTAAATTGTAATTATCAAAAGCATCTGAAACTAATTTGTAAATCATATAAATTAATTAACAATTAATGTAAAATATTTAAAAATTATATAATGTAATTGTAGATGAGTAACTTTTGCAATACCTATATGTCCAGAAATCATGAAGTTTAATCTCTTAGAATTAGAATATTCCTAGTAATGTTGTGTGAGCCAGAAACGAAGTAATTTATATGTATACAAAAGGTGAATATAACATTTTGAAACGACTGGCTAATAAGAGATGTGACTAATGAGGTATTTTAAACAATTAACTCAGAGTGATATATAGAATAGTTTTTGTTGGATAAGATTTGGATGCAGATGGAAGAGCAGAAATAAAATGGCGGTGGTTGATATTTTAGGAGGGAGAAGGGTGAAGAGGTACATGGTTGACATAGTCAAAGTTGGATTTATGTCTTTTCCGACAAGTTGGGTCAGGAGGTAAGGACCCCACAAGAAACAACCGCATGGCATTGATTCATACACTGGGTGGTAGAGATAAGTAACATCATGACGTTTCCATGAACCAAGAATTTAAAGCTGCAACCAGTCCTCATCACATAAACAGAAACACAGGTTGTTCACCAGAGGTTTTTCAGTATATAACAAACCGTCCTCCACAATAGGACACAGGGCCTATACCTATCCGAATCGACACCACACTTCCCCAAATATGCAACATTACATAATAATATTACCCCATTTCAAATCAACACTAATTAATTTAATTTACATTTCCTTGAAACCTCAGCAGGGCCATCTCAGAATTCGCCCTTGATGATGCAACCCTTGGGCTGCTATTGCTACTGCTATCAGACAATGAAACAAGCGTTTTCTGCAACACCCCAGATGGAGACGACACCATTGTTCCCAGAGGACTGTTACTTTCCACATGTGTGGTGGCTGGTGAGGGTGTGTTTGAGGTTCTTTCGTTCGTTGTCGCAGTCACTGTGCTTGACCTTAGAACTTCAGCTAGAGGACCCCCAAGCGTTGAACCCACCCAAGGTGCAGGGTTGACCCAGTTCGACAGAGAGATTTTGGTATCGGTGTGTGTGTTTGCAATAGACTCCATTAGGCCCAGCCCTATGTTAACATTACCTACATCTTCGTTCACAGCACCACCCCCCATTGATAGATCAAGAGAAGAAAGGGTCAATTTACCGATTGATGCAGCAGAGTTCTTGCTGTTGGTGGGGGCATTGTTTTCACCAGTTTCTGTGTTGGACCAAGCATCAATGAAACCTCTTGGCTTCTCCGGTTGGAGATTTTCCATAGGAACAACCAGAGGATTCAGGAACAAAGGGTGGCGCCTGTTCTGTTGATCCAGTCCAGTGTTGTATAGTGTAAATGAATTCAAGTACTGAGGCTGGGGATTGTTACAAGAACTCTCACTGCTCAGTCCAACTTTGTGATGCATCAGAGACTGCCATTCTGAGTCGGAAGCACCCAGGGAAATAGGATCTCCATTCAGCATCCAGTCCAAACCCCTATCACATTCAATTCACCAGATCAGTAACAGAACACCAATTTATCACAACATAACACCCACGAATATATCAATAGAGAAGCATTCCTCGGCTACTCTAGTAAAATAGACAAAATGACTGGACTGTAGAACTACAACCATACTTCAGTTTAATAAGAATCAAGGTAAAATAAAATGTATAAGGCCTTGGACAAACTTTAAGTAACGTTGCATTGTTGTTTGTTTTTTGACTAAAGAAACAAAAGATCTGAGAAGGGAAAGCATGTCCGGGGAAGCAGAATCAGAATTAAAATCAGAACGCAAATCGAGAAATAAAGACAAGGCAAAATCAAACTTCGAACTCACCTGGGTTCCTTATTTGCAGAAACAGAAGCCATGGAGTCCAAATTTGCAGCTTTGTAACCAAAGTTAGCAAGAGAAAGGGGGGATTCAAGGTACGGCAGTGTGGTGGAAGAGCCAAGAAAATGGGGTGAAGGTCCATGTTTTCTAGATGTGGGGTTAGGAATGGCCACGGTTACATCAGGTATGGAAGGAAAAGGATTGCACTCATGGCGAGGCCTCTTGATTTGGTGGGTATTGTTATTGATGCTAGTGGGAGTGGCGGTCTTGGTGTTAACTTCCACAGGCTTTCTTGAACGGGGACGCCCTCTGTGCATATGGCGCTCACAGTACTTGTGGTTTGGAGCCACATCTCTTGAACATCTCCATTTTTTACCATCTGTTCTTCTACACCTACCTGGCTCCGGGTCAGTGCCACTAGCCAACCTCAGATTGAAACCACCATCCACTGTGAAAATAAAAGTAAAATTAAAAAACTAAAGGGAATGCAAAGTTCAAGAAACAGTGAAAGCAAGCCCCCATGTCATGAAAAGGGCCACAGTGATTTGAAAAAAAAAAGGTGAAGTTTTGAGACAAATACAAAGAGTAAAGAGTGGTCGAGAGAGGGCAGGCAAAGAGAGACAGAACAAAGACACAAACTTTAGATGGGGATGGAGTGAAAAGGCAGAAAAGGCACGGGAACATGCTGTTGTCTAGTGTCTGTGCGTGAACTATGAAAATGAGACTAGAAAATTAGAAATTAAGACGCACGAGAAAGCAAAGGGTCATTCATACTGCAGGCAGAGCGTGAAGAGGGTGTGAGTGAAGTAGGGATGAGAAGATCGTGTGGAACAGGAACAGAAGCCATCATGTACTTGTATATCATGGCTTGTCTTTCAAGCTCCCTCCATTGTGCACTTGTGAAAGGGAACCCAAACGAAGCCGCCATCCCACCTGCTGTAACACACAACCAAGACACAACACAAGTATGTTCAGAGTCTTAGACAGGACAGAAACCCCAAAGCACCTACACACACTCTCTCTCTCTTTTGACCCACCTTTACTTTCTTTTTATTCTAGTAAAAAGACGCAATCTTTGGGATGTATTAGTGAGAAAGATGGAATGAAACCTAAGCTTAGCACACACAGCAATGAGGGGGGACAGAGTAATTAAAACACAAACCTGAGAGTTTGAAGGTAGAAGAGGTGGTGGTGGGAGAAGTATAAGGAGAAATGTCAAAAGGCTGCAAAGTCCTTACAGGTGCAGGAGCACCACAGCCACCATCAATAGCAGGAGCGAGAACAGAAGCTCCACTAACAAGGTTTATATGATTAGTAAAAGACATGTAAGCCGTGGGACCATCGCCATCACCAGCACAGGAATCATTATCAAAGGGTGATGACAATGGACGGTGGTGATGATTATGATGCGCCATCATCGTCATCTTATTATGGAATAATGCTTCAGGGCTCTGCACTCTCACATCCAACCCAACAAAGCTACCACCACTGTTGTCGCTGCTACTTCTTTTTCTCATGTGGGGAACGCCAAACTCACCCATTACTCATACGATAATTAAGTTAAGTCAAATAAATTAAAACCAACCAGTTTTGCTCAAACTCCGGAACCACTTTGCCATGAAGGAAAAAAAAAGAATAAGAAAAACAACTTTTCAGGTAAGGGAGGAAAGTGCTGTTTATGGCATTGGGATGTCTTGCGTTGGGTTGTGTCTATCTATCTATGTAAACAGTAAATGGTACAGTGAAGATAATAAAAAATAAAAAATGGTATTCCTCGAGTGCCAGGTGTTGTAATGGAGAAAGAGTGAGGTTGATGTGGGATTTATGATTGAGTTATGGGTTGCCGCCATTCTCGGCCTTTGCTTTGCTTCCATGCTTCCAACATTCGCACCACACGCTAGCAGACAAATTAGTAAAAAGGTGACCCGTTTTTGTTTCTTTCTTTTCACCCTTTCTCTCTCTTCGTTGTCCGTTTTTAAGTTTTTATCTATCATCATTATTGTGGTATCTATCCCTTTCTGCATGTATGGCTAGACCCCGCTGGAGATAGATACTTTTATCCCACATCGAGTTTATTGGGATATTGAAACCAAGGTACCACACAACGAGATAACAAACACACCCTACACCTACACATGCTACACTTTGCCCACTCTCTGCCATCTTTTTTTTCCTCTCAATATTTACACACCAATGTAAAATACTATTTCTTCTCCTTTTATCATACCACTTTTATTCAAAAACATATATTTCAGTCATCAAAGTTCTTTTCGGAAGTGCCAACCTTTTGTTAGCCACGTTCCGTTAACAGCTCTTACACGAGAATAAGGAAGACAAGGCTAAATTCTAAAATCATGGTTCTACTACATTCCGATTCCCAAATACGTGTAAAAAGAAGAATTCGATAATCATCGTTTTCATTAAAAAATTACACATATCAATAATCAATAATCAAGGTTGCTGGATGAGCATTCTCCGATATTCTTGCCACAAGTGTCGTTCTTCCTCTTATACCCTAATAAACATTTTTGAGTTGCTAGGTAAAGTCTATGTCTGATGTTTGACTTCTGAATTAATTATTTTGTTCTAAAAGCACTTGCTACAGCATGGTGACATGGGACAGCCACATGGGTATTCATCAAATCAAAGAGAATTATATCAGGTGCAAAATCTTGCATAAAACATATATAATAAAAAGAAAAAGGAAAAAAAGGAATAGGCAGATAGTATGGCTGTGTGAGTTAATGGTTAATGAATGGAAATGATAAAAGGAAAAAAAAATATGATAAAGAAAAAGAATTTGTTATTAAAATATAATATTAATAATACTAGTCATAATTGAATACTATGCTGACCCCATTCAGGTAGGTATGAGATAAAGTGAGGGAAGGGGAAGTGCCCTGTTTTTCTTCATGTTTAAAATGAAAAGTACTTGTCCTAATTTGGGGCACCAAATTTTGTTAAAATAGTTCGGCTTCTTGAGGGGCTTGTTTGGCCATACTTGATAAAAAAGTGAAGCAGGGCCTAATAAATTATCCTCCAGAGTCAGGTTTTTGAAACTAAATCTTTAATGTTGTCAGTGGCATTTTATCGAACAGGTTACCCCACACATGACCCTCCCCTTCTAACCCATCTTCACTGACCCCCCAAACTTTTTATTCACCTTCTAACCAATCTTCACATCACTTTTCTTCCTGAGAAACTTCGAACGATTGTCAAATCCATAATAATAATAATTTTTATATTTAAATGTCTTTAATCTTCAAAAAAATGAGAGTTTTTTATTTAATCCTTGTCAAATTTTAATTCATTCTATTTCCTTTAAAACTTAAAATCAGCGACTTTAGTATCTTTAGATCTTCAAATTTTTGCCAAACTCAGGCATGGAAATTTTCCCGGATTCTGCTCATCTATTTTGTTTTCCCTAAATTTGATAATCTATATGGGACCTTAGTTAAGATGAATTAAATTCTCCACCGCTAACAATTAGATTCATCTTAGTTGGTGAGGATTTGATTATGAGTAAATATGACGATTGTTACCATAAAAAATTGCAAATTATATATATATATATATATATATATATATATATATATATATATATATATATATATATATATATATATATATATATATATATAAGTTAAAAATTCTTTCATATTTTTTTCTTACATAAGAACTAGTTTCATAAGAATTAGTTTTGCTCGTTTTAAATTTACAAATGTTTGGTTTTAATGTTTCTCTAACGTATAATGTGACTATAATTCATGTGAAGTAACTACGGTGTGGCTAATAACTACCTTAAACTGATCACATTGGCTTGAATGATTCAAATGATTATTCTCTTTAAAATTAAATTAATTTTAAAAGTAAGAAAACGAATAGAATTGGTCTTGAAACCTAATGGATTAACCAAAACAACATATCCTATTTTATAAAATTAATATATTTAGTTATACTTTCCGTGTCTCTTTATAAAAAAATTAATATAAAACTGTTTTAACTAATTATCATTGTTTTAAAAGAAATATCAGTAAGTAATTAAAAATTATTAATAATTTATAATATTTTTAAAATTTATCCTTAAGTGGGACCTATCATCTGACTTATTCCACTTAATTAATTTTTAACTAATAAATTTTTAAAATGTATTGATCATCTTTCCTTTACACCAAGATAGAGAGAATAAATTTAGTGTATTCCCTCTTATCTCTAATGTATGAAAAAGAAACTCATCTATATTGATTCCAAACATTTTAAATGTAAAAAGTTTCAACTATTGACGTTATTTAAGGAAATTTTTTCCTGCAACTCCAAATATCTTTTCCTCCGTTTTCAAATATTTCTTAAATGCCCAATATACTCCAGCGTGAAAATTTTGTTACTGATGTAAAAATCGTCCTACCCTCCTTTGACTAGCACAATGTTTGATCAAGTTTTATTGAAAAATTGAGGGTTAAAAACCCTAACCGCAACACATATCATACTCCTTCTCTTTTTCTCTTCTCATTCCTTTTTTTCTCTGCATTTGTTTCATCTTATTGTGGTAGCATGTAGCCCACGTACCTAGCTCTGATAAGACTTACTCGCTATCATTGTCACAGAAGGGTCGTTGAACTCTCTTGAGTCTGTTTCACGAGTTGATGACTTTCAATTTGGTCTATATTTCAATAGATATGGATTTTAAGTTCTTCTTCTTTTTTTTAGTGTAACCCACACGTCATCGTCCTTTTGGATGAGGTCACCAAAGACATCTGATTGTATTTCAAGTGATATCTGAAATAAAAATTATTTCTTTGAGTCCTAATGATCTTCCAAATATCATGGGTGTCTATAAGTTGATGGTCGTAATTTCTTACAATTGACCCAATACATTCAAAGGATTCTTCATGGACGTTCAAGACTAGACCACATTAATGGAAGAGGGTCAGGACTAGACAATACTTATTTTCCAATTTGAGACAATAAAGATTCACTAATTATGACTTGGATGTGAAATTCCATGATTCTTTAGATAAATCAAAATTATATGTCTTATTCTTCTGTCAAAAGAGATATAGGATGATTTATAGAGTACTTTTTCATTAAAATAATATTTTCCTGCATGCTATGATATTGAAAGCAGGATATTTAATACAAAATATGACTCTCTTTCCGTATCACAATATCACATAATCTCAAATGGACTTTGGAGATATCTTCGCACATCTTGAAGCCATGGAAAAAGGAAGAATCTTCAAATTTCTTCATGGCCTGAATCATGAATACGACTCAATCCGGGTACAAATCTTATCAAGAGAAAAATTATTATCTCTATCAGAAGTTTTTTTTTATGGTAAAAGGAGAAGAAACTCGGAGAATTGTCATGTTTGATGGGGGATCTCCAACACATGCTCTGCCATGACAACAAGAAAGGAAGTCCACAAAGGAACAAATATTGGGGGAAAGTGGTTTGAAAAAATTAATCGTGGAGACTATTGTTCATATTGTAAAAGATCTGGACATACCAAGGATATATGCTTCAAACTCCATGGAAGAAATAATGTTCTCGAGCGCATGAGAAACAGCAAAGGGTCTGTTCAAAGATGGGTAAATCATACTACCAACATGAAGCAATCAATCAATATAGTCATTCACCATCACCAAATCTTGATATGAAAGCTTATAAAGCGAAACTTGAGCACTTGAAAGTAATGGATAAATCAATGAGTAAGCCATTTGGATCATGTACTGTGACACCCGGGCACGGAGTCGAGGGCGGGGAGTGACGCTGGTGCAAGAAGCATGGTGCAGGGGGCACAGACAAGGAGCGGATGTGACATCCGGGCACTGACGAGGGCGGGGAGTGACGCCGGTGCAAGAGGCATGGTGCAGGGGGCACAGACAAGGAGCGGCTCCTGGCAGCTTCGGGTGGAAGGGGTACATGGACGAATCGGACATACACCGGAATGAGAGGGATCTAGAGACTGTATAGGTATGGGACTATACGGTTGAAGGATAACTTAAATGGATTGATTTGGCTACTCATATCACCAAAATGCATTTGCTTTTCGGTAGCCTGACTCATAAGAACTCCATAGTTAAGCGTGCTTAGCTTGGAGTAATTCTGGGATGGGTGACCTTCTGGGAAGTTTTCCCAGAAAGTGTGCGAGTGAGGACAAAGCACACTGGAAAGCCTGGTGGTGATCTGTGGGGGCAGTCGATGGTCCCTGTGAGTTGCCGGGGCGTTACAGACGAGGGCGGGGAGTGACGCCGGTGCAAGAGGCATGGTGCAGGGGGCACAGACAAGGAGCGGCTCCTGGCAGCTTCGGGTGGAAGGGGTACATGGACGAATCGGACATACACCGGAATGAGAGGGATCTGGAGACTGTGTAGGTATGGGACTATACAGTTGAAGGATATCTTAAAGGAATTGATTTGACTACTCATATCACCAAAATGCATTTACTTTTCGGTAGCCTGACCCATAAGAACTCCATGGTTAAGCGTGCTTCAGGAGCAACTGATCATATGACACATTTTCGTGTGTCATTCGACTCATATGGTAAATGAAATAGAGAACAACTTATTATAGTTGCGAGTGGTTAGTGTATACCTATATACGACTTTGGGAATATAATTTTGGACACATTTATTGTATTAAGGGATGTTTTACATGTTCCACAATTAGCAAATAGTCTTATATTTGTGCAAAAACACAAAGGATTTAAATTGTTCAATAACATTTTTCTCAACTTATTATGTTTTTCAGAACCTTGCCAAGGTGAAGACGATTTTAACTACTAAGGAGCATAGTGGGTTGTATCTTTGGAGTCTGATGACCAAAGCAAAACAAAAATCATGAGTCAGCAAGCTACATCTGAGACGTGGACAAATTCCTAAATATGGTTGCATCATAAAAGACTTAGGCATCCTTCATTCAATCTATCAAGTCCTTATTTCTCCATTTGTTTGCTAAGAAGTCTGTTGAGTCTTTTAATTGTGATATTTGTTAGTTGTCATAACACTATCGAGCATATTATCATATTAGTCATAAAAAGAGTACTTCTCCATTTGATGTCATTCACTCTAACATTTAGAAAAGATATTGACGCTACACTCAAGAAAGATGAGAATGTGAGTGATAAGTCATGGAGTTGATCATCACAAATCACCTTAGTAATATCAAAATTGGGGTTTTTATAGCCAAAAACTCTAAAAAAATTCTCAAAAATAGAAAATTCAATTTTCTATCAAATTCATATATCATATATTCATTTGTATTACAAGTTTATCCTCTTATAGGATGAATTAGACAAAAAAAATTACATTCCATAATAATTCTCAATAACTAATATTTAATATTCACTAATGTTATATTTAATCCCATTATATGAATCATTGTTTCCTATATTTAATTAAAAGATAAAAATTACAAAAAAAAATTCAAAACAAAAAGATTAAATCATTCCTTCTTCCTTCTTCATGTGCATTTGTTCTTGAATGCCATGAATACACTTATTCCAAAAAACAAACATGATGATATTAAGATCAAAGATTTGCCTTTGATTGTTTTTATCTGAAAAAAAAAATACTTGCAAAAACAGCTTATTAATGGATACATGATTGATGCCAAGTGATGCATTGTTGTTGAGACATCTCATAAAGAAATTCTTCTCTACATTGTTGAATGGACAAAGTAATAATACTTGCACAATCATAATCATAAAAGACATCATCTTTATTATCATTTCCACCCCTCTTTATTAGTTATTATTTTCTCACTTATTTCTTCTTTTTTCTTTTCTTCTATGTTATTTTTTTTCTTAAATCTAATTTTCAAACTCCTCTTTATTTTCTTTTTATTTAATCTCATACTCTTTATTTTCTTTTTCTCTAAACTTCTTCTCTTTATTCTTTTCTTTCAACTCCTCTTTATTATCTTTCTCTCTCGATATCTCCTCTTTTATTTTATTTTCTTCATTAATTTTCTTTTTCTCCATATCTCTTTTTATTTCATCATAGTACGAGCATGCCTTTTAGAATATTTAACAAACATTTTCTCTTTATCTTTATATCTTATCTTTTTTTCCTTATTTTCTCATGACAATTCTCTTTCAATTTCCTCTTCATCTATGTAACAATCTCATTAACAAACAATTTAATTCTCCTGTCACTAACCCAATTGATTTCAAGTAATTAGCTCATTATATTTAAGAAATCATTCTCCAATATTTAATGTATCATATGACTGGACGATCGTCACAAGTTCATAATGAAGACATGATCGAACGACCAACAAAGAAGACAAATTTGCCGGTTCGGCCTCATAAGCATAAATGATTAATGTTAAAGAGATTAAAGTAAATCACGTTTAAGGGTATTGGACCAGGATTGGACCGAGATTAAAATATCGCTAATCTTAAGCCCATGCTCGAAAACTATAAATATAAGTCAAAGATAACAGGTTGGTAGAGGCAATTACTATGAATTTATTATTGTCATTGTCGTATTAGATAATCGGACAGTTCGATTACTGAGTTTGACATCAAAGTATCTTTAATAGGTATATCCGCCCAGACTAATGGACAAGAGACATAAAGACCAAAATCGGAAGATGAAGAAAGACAAATAATAAAGGTATTTAGCGACTCAGACTTATAACCGAAATATTTAACCTAATTGATTTTATGTAATTAGACATGCATAAATTAAAGAGTTGAATATGGTCACTGTATCAAATACATATTTTATGAAGGTGAAAATAGGTAAAAAGAAGAAGCGAAAGAGGTAGACAGCTGTAGAATAGAATTAGAAGCGGTCTGTCACATCACTCTCTCCAAACATTTACCATTCCAAACTACACATTCTCTCTCTACTTTAACTAATCCACGTTTACTTTTCTTCCTACCATACCCCATTCCCAAACACTGCCTTAATTCCACTCCAAATTCCTTCCCTTCCCTGTTTAATCCCTTTTCTAAATACCTAACCCTTATCCTTCACGTGCACACAATCCCAATCCCAAACGCACACAACCTTTGCCTTTAATAGAATTCTTATCCTCCATTCCTCTCTATTCTTCATTTATCAACATAAAAATTATTGGTTTTTACTCAACCTCACTTTTTCCATATACTTCTTATCTCTTTTACTTTTTTATAATGAAATATCTCTGAGATCAAAAGACGGTATTATAGATTTGTGAATTTAAATATTTGTTTATGAAGTATTATTTTATAATTATAAAGGAGTAACGATAGGTGTTGTATAGAGGAAGCAAAAAGAGTAAATAGGGTAGAGGGTGGTGGGGATCTCAGCTGATTTTTTGTCCGTTGTTGATTCCAAAGCTACCACCGTCAAGGAAACACCGACTAAGCAATGATTTTCTGAAATGAATTATTTCTTCTTTTTCTTTTTGCCTTTTCCCTTTTCATAATTTAGAATTTGCTTTTCTTTTTCACTACGGAGGGACCATTTCTATTTCTATCATCTTCTTCTCACCATGCAATGGCCCATCCACACACACACACACACCTTTCTTTCTTTGTTTTCCTAGGAAAATGGATTAATATTCTTTCCCTTCCCAATGTGTGTAACGTAAAAAACTCTTCAAATCATTTCTTTCCCTCTTTTCATTCTAAAATATTTTCATTTCTAAATCAAATATGTATGATTACTTTTATATCAAACAATAATTTATGCATGGAAGGAAAGTGTTTCAAAAGTTAACATAGAATAGAGAAGATATTTACGTCAATGTTAAAAATCAGTTTAGATTAATTAAAATTTGGAGTAGTGAAGAAAGTGAGTCTTCCCACATATAGCATCTATGAGAGTTGCAAGGGCGAATCAATCAATGTCAAAGATAAGCCCTCACCACAACCTCCCCATCATCCTGGAACCCAAACCCTAGCCTCAACTAAAACACCAGCTCAAAAACGCCAAAATCAAATCATAGTGTAGTAGCTTCGTAGAAATTAAAGTTAATTTACTTTTATTAAATTTGAATTTACTTTTTTTAATATAGTATTAGAATAGATTATCAACATATTTGTTAATTTTACAGAAAAAAATTATTTCGTGATTTGGTATGGTTAGGAAACATATTTGTTAAGAAAAGTAGTTAGCCTAAAATTATCATAAAAGGAGTAATTATAAATAAGTCAATTTGTAGAAATGAATTTGTCCAATATCTTATAGTTGACTTATACATAAATTGATTAAGACTATATTTTTATTTTCTCTTTTATAAAATGTTTTATTGAACCATGTCAAATATACATAAATGGTTTTAGTTGGTGTCGGTGTTGTGCAATTGCCATGTTCAGAGATGGAGCATATCTGGCTTACATAGGTTATGCTCTTTTCCTTCAACGAGTTGTATTTTGTTGGGTTCTTTTATATTTTTATCTTGTTATTTTTTGTTACGTTCAAATTAATCTCTTTATTATTTTTAGTAATATTCTGTGGATTTTTATTCGCTACAAAATATGGGATTTTTTCACGATATTCTGTTCCAATATTTGATAATTGTGTTATAAATAAATAAAGCATTTACTTCTATTTCGGCTCCGCGACCCATTTGAAATGGGTTGGACAAGACATGAATAGGGACAAAGCATTGTGTGGGCCCCACTTAATTGAACACAAGAGTTGAAATGGCCCATTTCCCTTGACTTATTTGGTTGGATTCTTCTATTCAATTTATTCCAACCTGTATCTGGACTTTGGTCTGTACTGTGTATTGTACACGTATTCTTAGTGTATTTACACAGAAATCAAGTTAGTAAGAGGCACCGACTCAAGTTTAATGTTTTCTTTTATTGGAGGGAAGAGGTGGAAAGAGAGATTAAATCAATGACAGATCTTTTAAAAGAATGTTTTGCAGGAGTTTACAAAACTTTGAGATGATTTGTAAAATACACTAAAATAAACTATTTTTATATATTAATATATAAATATATAGAAAAGATCTGGAAGGTTAAAGTAGCTTCAAAGTTTACAAAGCTCTGTCACTGGTTAAAATTTATTTGTTTGAATGTGAGGAAAAACTGGAATAGATCTGATTGAAAAAGATTGCATTTTATTATTTTTTGTTAAATTTTTTTCTTAACTTCTAATAAAGATTAGAATTAATTCATTTTTAAAATTTTGATCAATTTAGTATTCAAGTTTTATAAATATGTGAATTAAATTCTTTTAACCAAATTTTTAAGTTTTATTTAATAAAAATGTATTTAATAATTTAAACAACTTAAATATTATCATAAAAATATTTAAAATGTTAAATAAATTTAAAAAAGTTTAGTTGAAAAAACTAAATTTATACATCTCTAATATTGAGAAACTAAATTGGATTGAAATTTCAAAAATATACTGATTTTAATTTTTACTGTAAATTAAATGACTAAAAATACATTTAACTTTTTTTTTCTATTATAATAAATTTAATTTATTATAATAAATAAATACATAAATATTATTAAAAATTAACAACAAAATTAATCATGTTTTAATGTATAACACGATTATGTTGTAAATATATAGTGAATAATTATGATTCTACTTTTACGTAAATTTTCAGTCTTATGTGAAGAAGGAATTTTTTTTCTATTAAATTTGTATTGTTTCAATTATTAAATAGCTAAGGTCTTTAAATTTTGTCTTTTTTTTTCTTTTGATATATTCAAATAGAGTGTAAGTGATGAGATCAAATTGGTTTAATGTTAATAAAATATTGGTTTAATGATAATAAATCCGTTTGTAATGAAAAACTTTTGAATTGATTGATATGGAGTATAAAAATGTTTAAATTTTTAAATCCAAATGAGACTAGATATAAACATATTTGTTCTTCTAATTATGTTTGTTTCATTTTAAAATATTAAAATATTTAATTTGTGATAATATAAAAAATTGTGTTTTATAATTAATAGTGTGATTAGAATATAAAACTATATTATTTTTATAGTAAAAGTCTAAAATATAAATAATTTTTAAAGACATATATTCTCTATAAATTCTTTTTAAAAATCCTTTCTCATATTTCACAAACTATTTATTCTTTTGAAAATCAGAGACCTTAATATCTCTTTATATCGGTGAATTTATCAAAATCATCATAATAGTTTCTTTAATAGGGTAAGTTGATTTTTTGTCTTCTTCTTGGTTGGTTGGTCTTTCCTATACATGTGGTGTTTGTTCAGCTTGCATGTAGTATTTGTGCTCGTTTTTTGAGTATTTGTTAATTAGTGATTTTAATGATATGCCATGAACGTCTTTGAGCTGTTCACAAGAGAAATTTGAGCTATTTGTATGTTTAAGAGTGTTTTTGGGATCTTTGAGATGTAGTTAATAATCTTTCATGTAAGGGAAGCTAAATGTTTTAATGTGCATTAGTTGGATATTGCTAATTAAATTTGTATATTGAATATGATTGTTATTTGTGCTAAATTGAATGATATGGTTGATTGATTGACTTGAGTGTTTGGTTTGTGTTTAGACTGTGGTGATTGAGAGAATTGAGGATCTCATCATTTGAATAAGTTGATACACACAATGTCATTAAAAATTGTTTTTGAACAAAGTACTAAGTCAAGTATACCAATTTGATCATTTGAACATGTCATTGATTCTCCAAATCACATATTTGAGTTGGTTGCTTTCTGTTACGGCGTTGAGAGGTATAGGTGTGGTGTTGAGTGCAAGTTTAATTGTGCAAGTTTAGAAACTTCAAACTGTTGAGTGTCCTTTTTCACTATTGAGCAACCATTTTTGTGAATGATTTGACGTTGAACAATGACAGAGCATCCGTTGAGTGTCACTTTTCATTGCATGTACGGAACCATTTTAATTCCCAATCTTTGAGCCACGGATTGGTGTCTTAAGGTGAGCATTCTCAACATTTTAATAACTACTACAGAAGTGGTCTTCTATCTCAAAATGAAATAAATAATACTTTCATATTTTCAATCCTAAACTCTTCCACCCTATTGTAAATACTTTAATCCCAACTATCACTCTATTAAATTCATATGTGCAATAATCAAATTGAGATGCAAAATAGTTTAACATAATCGCTTATGATAGAAAGGGTAATCGACCATGCTCCACTCATAAATGATATTGTTTCCCTGGGCCGATCAATAACAATATTTCATCCAAAGAAGCTATGCACAACGTGATCTTGGTGTCAAACAAACACATGCACAACATGAAAACTCATCCACAGAAGTTGTGTTACCTTCTTAACAATGTAAATCACAGATCAAATTCAACATACACCAATACAAGAAAAAAATCATTAATGTATTTTTGGGACCTTATTTGTGCTCATTGATAGTGTTTCCAAGGGTACGTGTGGATCTCCAAGAACCTCCGACTTAAATCAGGGATAGATAGGAGAACTGTATGAGAAAGGACGATGGAGTCCACTTAATTTATCTTTCTTTTTTCATATGTCAACTTATGGGAACAAACACAGTTTTACCTTTTTAATTTCATTAATTTAAGGATTATCAGAATAGTACGTTACAATATTGTGTATTAGAATGGTGGTTAAACTATTACACAAAATATTCTTTAAGCAGAACATAAAGTTTATTTTCAAGCTATATGTAGTGAATAGAAACAACAAAGAAAACACAACTTTCATATTTAAAAAGATAAAAACAAGTCACTCAAATATTACTCAATTACCACGTACAACCGCGGCGAAAGCTAAATGCTCATGGCCGAAAAATAATCCACACTACATTTGGTGGCACACAGATCCGTATTCTTTAGACGAAAAAGTCAGTGAGATGAGGTGCCATAAAATGAGTCAACTTGAACTTATTCCTGAGGAAAGCAAACCAAAAGACACTTTTCATAGTAAGTACATTGAATCAGTTTTTTTCCGTAACGGATGCTCAGTCTGGAGTCTATTCTGGTGCTTCAACCTGTTCAGAAGTTTCCGTTTGTTTCAGTTTTTCCAAGGCAGAAATTCGACTTTCTAGTGAATTGTGGAGGCCATTCATCTGGAAAAGCAAGGAAAGTTCGTTTATCAAGTGGAGCAGCACACGAGTTGTAAAAATTACAATGCCACTTTTCAAACAAAACCTAACTCATTCCTTTCCCATGCAAGAAAATGGAGTGAAGAGATGATTGCCATTATACGTGGTATCACTACAAATGTGTGACAAATCTATTATGGATTTATTTTTATAAACTTCTCAGTAAACACTTCAAAAATATTAGTATCAGAAAATAAAATAAGTTTTTACTAGCTTATGTATAAATTAGAAGTCTAGTTTAAACAAAAAAAACTACATCTTTGTGAATAAATTAATTTTAGCTTATAGATATGCTTCTTCTGTTTTTCCTTCTTATCTTTGTTTTCTTAGAAATGTTTACGAAAAAAAGTTATCCAAACCGGTGTTATTTCCAAATAGCACGGAACAATATGGCTCAATTCCAGGAGTAGACATAATTTGGATTTAAGATTCAAATAGAGAAATTCCAAATAAAATTTGCAGCAAAAAATGTTCTACCGTAAGAACAGTTAGAAAAGAAACCATCTGCATTTTCTAAATTTGATAATAAACAAAAATTTAAAACCATGAGAGAAGAGACATTCATTCGAGACAGCAACAAAGTATGATGGTAGTTTGCAGCTCCCATTGTATTCCTCATTCAAGCAAAAACTTCCACATGCCTCCAAAAAGCTATATTGAATATAACAATATTCATCCACTATTTAATTTGAAAGTCCTTAGAAGAACCACCAAAGAAAATTTATCCCGTTCTAATTATCAACAAACAAGACTAAGTTATTACTGATAAAACCAGTTTGCATACATCCAAGAAGGTAAGGCAGGAAAACACTTGATGGAAATGCACTAGAGATGTCGAGGAGATCTTGTAGAGAACAAAAATATCAATAAATGTTTATTCACAAATTCACGGACAGAGAATTTCATGAGACCCTAATAATAGTTTAAAAAGGCTAAGGAGAAACAGGTCAACGTTGGGAGGAAAATACACATAACAAACCTACAACAGCAAGACCAGTCTTTGCATTAAACAAACTAACTAAAAGCAACCGCAAAATAAATAAAATACATGTAGACATCCAAGGAATAAACAATAATCCTATTGAACATTTCCAACATATCTGGTGTTAAGAAAGTAAGCCTTAGGTTATTACACGAGGCACCGAGATATAAATATTGGATATCTATTCTATTGTTCATTCTGTAAACATGTAAATATCAACATCATACCATGACTGCCTCTCAATTATCCAAAATTCCAATTAAGTGTGTACAAACCTTGTTAGATATATTAGATTATTAGATATCTTATATAGATATCATATATTTATCTTTTGTCTTTACTTAGCGTGTTGTTATTCCTTATTTGTATTTTGGACTTAATACATATTTCTTCTATTATAAATAAAGTACCTTATGTGTATACTCAACACAAGAGAGGTTAATTTCATACATAGTTTTTACTATATTGAACATGGTATCTAGAGCCTTGTTCTTTTAGGAAAAAATTTTGGTTGCCTTTGTCATTGCACCTGTCGTGGTCGTAGTTCCAGTTTCAACCGGCAATCACACAGTTTTGATCATCTTGGCTAGGCAACCGCCATGCCTTCCACGACACCTTCATCGGAGCTCCTACGCGCTTTTAGCGTCTTTCAAAGTTGTGGATCTACTCCACGTGGTGGCGTATCCCATCTCCTCCAGGCAATGATTCAAAGCGTCGAGGTTGTTCTCTTTGCTCTTTCAGGCGCCTTGATTGGAGAATCTTGAATCTTTAGGGTTTCTCTCTCCTGTTCATCTTTGGCTTCTTCCGTTGTTGTCTCTTCTGACCTCTCTTCTGTCACCGGTGCGTCTGACCCGTCCATATATACGTTTTCTCCAATGGGAAAGATGTCTTTTGTTAGTTTATTTATAGCCATGATGACTCTTCAACAATGACCTCTTTATCAACTAGATATCAATGACGATTTGCAAGAAGAGATTTATATGGAACAACCTCCCAGATTTGTTGTTCAAGGGAGTCTTCTGCGCTGATATGTCATCTTCTATGTCGTCTTCGTAAATTAACAATTTGGTATCACTCGAGGGTAGAAGCACATATTTTTACTAAGTCTTTACAGGGACAAAGAATTGATTATATTTGTAACAAACTTAGTACATACGATTTGTATGCACAACTTCAGAGGGAGTGTTAGATATATTTAGATACTTTATAAAAATATCATATCTTTATATTTTATCTTTACTTAGTTTGTTATTATTCTTTATTTGTATTTTAAGTTTAGCTCATATTTCTTCTATTATAAATAGAGTTCCCTTATATATATTCAATACAAGGAAGATTAATTCCATACATAGTTTTACTATATTGAATAAACACAAATCCACCTCTGCTCAGGTCAGGTCAGACAAAAGATGTATTATTAAAATTGAAATGGAACAGAAGATTATCCTTGATGGAACATAAGCCTTTGTTTGGATGGAATGATATAAGGCGAAGATTGAAGAAAGGAAAGGATGTAAGAGAGAAAGAGACAGGAAATGAGTAGAAAATGAAGTTGTTTGAGTTAAGTGAAAGAAAGTGAAAATGAGTGAAAACTAAAATAAGACTAAAACTCAAATTAAAAGACGAGGGTGGGGATCTTTATCCTTGTACAGAAGTTGGCAAGGGAGAGGAAGGAATAAGGGAGACCAACCTAAATCTCTCCCTTCCAATTTTTGGCGAATCTCCTTTCAATTCAATTCATACAAATGCAGGATACAGAAATGAAGCAGCCCGCTTTCCTCTGCACAGTCCTCATTCCATCAATGAAAAGACAAAATACAATCATCTAAATAATAAGAAACAAAATGGACACCTTCCCTCCATTTTGTGGCTCATGATAAGTAGAATAGCTTTAAAAATCAGCTACAAAACAGTATCGCTGCAACCATTGTTGAAGACTTTAACATTACGGCAAGAAGGAAACAAATTTATGTGGAAAACAGAAGCCCATACAAATTGAAATTTTTTTACAAACATTGGCGACATTTCTAACCCATTTATCTCCACAATAATTGTCATCAACTCATCATCGTATCATATCAATAGTATCCCTCTTTCTAACCAAAATTCCAAAAACGATAATGTAATCAACACCTAGAAGCGCTTTCGATTAACAGCTCACGCAAATGACATTATTAGGGGAACAAAAATACTAAATGCAACATAAATCAACCGAGAAAAAAAATCGAAAACTCCAAAATAATAATAACTAAAAGAAAGGGAGAAAATGACGAGGTTATTTGCGAGTACCTGTTGGGAAAAAGATTGGTATGCCACCTTGTAATCCCTGTGGAGGATGTAGAGACCCGCAAACGACGCAGTTGCAGCCCCGGCGAAGAACGACGCCAATCTCACTCTCATCACATACCCCATTTTGCCCCAATTTCCTTCTCTATGTTACAGCCTCACAGGTAACAAAAATAATAACCCCTTTCAAAGATGCTGGCTAAAACGACGCCGAATGAGATTAAACCACGTGCATCTAAACGACGTCGTTTTCTCTTCACTACATTAGACGAAGGAGTTTCTTCTCCTCAGTTGATTACTCTTTTAATCAAAAATATAATTTACTTCTCAAAACATTTTTCTAATTTGTCAACTTATGTAATTTTAAGACATTTAAATATATTAAATTTGAATTCATTTTATTTAAAATTATTTTACTTTTTAAACATTTATAAAATAACTTAAATTTAATGAATTTTATTTTTTATTTAGATAAAGTAGTTCAACAATAATCAAATTAAAAAAACATTTAAATACCAAATAATTGTTAAGAAATAGTAATATTAATAATCTTTTTACATTGTCTTTTTTTTTTTATTTTTTAAGATTTTTTTCATTATATATATATATAATATTTAATTTATATCAAATAAAATTTTCTAATGAGAACTAAGTAAGATAATATTAGGTCAAACCTAAATCAAATTCAAATTAAATTGAGACGATTTGATAGTAGCTTAATCTAATTAGGTTTAGGCCACCATCGAGGTAAGTTGACCCGAATCTAAGTCGAATCAAATTAGTTCGAGTCCAAATTTAGCAAAGTTAATGTAGACTAAAGTTGAACCAAGTTAAGACAAGTTGAGTCTCGCAGAGTTGAATCAACCCAAGCTTAAGCGTAGTTAACTTAAATCTAGATCAAGTCAAGATGAGTTAGATTCATATTTAAGTTAAGTTCGATCGAATCTAGTTTCAGATGAATTCATGTTGGGTTAAGTCCAGATGAGATTTAAAGATATTAAGTTAGATTTGGTCAAATAAAGTAAAATCTATGTTAGACTGAAACATCATATCAAATAATAATCAAATAATTGTTAAGAAAATAGTAATATTAATAATCTTTTACACATTGATATTGTTTTTTTTTTTTAAGATTTTTTTCATTATATATATATATAAGATCTTTGTTAAACTGAAATATCTTATCATAACTATATCAAACTAAATTGAGTCGATCTCATGATAAGTTAAAAGAGTTTACTTAAATCAGATTTACCCAAACTACAAATACTATAAATATAAATTTAAAAATATAAAATATTTTATGTGAAATTTAAAATTATTTTATTTTTAAGTAACTCAATTACTTTAATAAAATTCTAAAAAATCAATTTCTTAAAAAAAAAAATGTCCGAAAAAGATATTATGTTACATAACACTTCAAATTCGCTAAAAAAACAAATAACCTTCTTAAAATATCTTATCCAAATACGCTATTAAATTCTTTTTATACATTCTTGCTTACTGAGTCTTAAATATTATTCCATTTATTAAAATCACCATAAAATGATATTTTATTTTAAAAAAATATCAAAAGTTAAAAAATATGGTAAGAAAGATTGACCTAAAGACCAAAAATATGAATTTGAACATATTAGAAATTTAAAAATCTTACATTTTATGTGAAATTTGAAAACCTTTCAGTTTTAAGTAATCCAATTAATCTAATAAAATTCTAAAAATTTGATTTCTTTCAAAAATTTCTTATCCAAGATACTTTTGTAACACTTCAAATTCTCTTAGAAAGCAAATGCACTATTAAACTTTTTTTATACACATTCGTGCTTATTGAGTCTTAAATATTATTAATTAAAATTACCACAAATAATATTTTATTTTTAAAAATATAAAGTTAAAAACACATGATAAAAAATTAATATTGCAAGAATATTAACAAATATCCTTAATACTGGGAAAAAGAAATCTTCCAAAAACATGTACTTTAAGGCTGATTTGTATTAAATGGAAAGAAATGATGCTTTTTTAGGGGAAACAAAAAACGGAACACGTATAGTGAGGAATACACAGCCATGCTAGGTTGAGGCCCATTATTCTGACAAGCTGGATCAGCTCACGAATAGAGGTTTTCTGTCCATTTTGGGTGTTTCATCCTCATCTCCAACATCTCCTCCTCCACCTACAAAAATTTCATTTTTAAAAATATCTTATCTATACACCTCCAATTTTTTCAAAAGTTTTACTTTTAACTTTAATAATATTTTTTTAACTTTCTTGTCTTTCTTATTTAAAACATTTTACACCACCTTAATAATAATTTAATTTAAAATTTAAATATTATTTAATATAATTTTATATTTTAATAATTATTAAAATATGATTTATATAATAATAATAATTATATTAAAAATATAAAAATAAAATAGTTACAATAAAAATAAAATTATATTAAATAAAATATTTAATACATTTAAATATATTACATTATATTAAAATATAAAATTAAATTAAATAATTATTAAAATTTAAATAAAAAGAAAAATTTTAAAAACGATTATTTATGAGATATCAAATAAAAGTATATTAAATAAAATATTTAATATATTTAAATATATTAAATTAAATTAAAATATTAAATTAAATTAAATAATTATTAAAAATTAAATAAAAAGTAAAATTTTAAAATCAATTATTTATTGGATATCCGTAACCTAACTTATCGGATTTCTATATCCGATTAACAAAATCTTTTCAAAATTTTGTTTTTTTTCTAATTTTAATAATTATTGAATTTAATTTAATATTTTAATATAATTTAATATACTTAAATGTTAAATGTGATTTTAAATATTATTTTTAGTTTCATTATTATTACTCTTATTTTACTTATTATTATTTTAATTTTTTTAATATAACTATTATAAAAATATAAATCATATTTTAATAATTATTAAAATATAAAAATATAAAAAATAATATTATAATTTTAAAGTAAATTAAATATTTATTAAATTTTAAATAAAAAGCAAAACTATTACAGATTTTAATATTTGATAAACAAGTTTTTTAAAATTTTGGTTTTTATCTAAAATTTAATAATTATTTAATTTTTTTAATATTTCAATATAATTTAATATATTTGAATATATTAAATCAAATTATATTATTATTATTTTATTATTATTATTTTATTTTTATATTTTTAATATAACTATTATTATAATGTAAATCATATTTTAATAATTATTAAAATATAAAATTATATTAAATAATATTTAAATTTTAAATTAAATTAAATTATTTTTAAGGTGGTACAGAGTGTTTTTTAATAAGAAAGAGAAGAAAATGAAAATATATTTATTAAAGTTAATAAAATTTTTGAAAAAGTTAGAGGTGGAGGATGAGATATTAGAAGGTCAAAAATGAAATTTGTAGAGGTGCAAATGAGATGTTGAAAGTGTAGGGTGAAACACTCTTCCATTTTGCATACCATGCAAGCAATGGGTTGGTTTTATAACTAGAAATAAAAAATATAGAAAATCAATTTTAAAAAGTTTCAAAGTCCATGGGCTTATTTCAGAGTTCCTTGTGTCTGTTTAAGTTGAGTGTGTGCTCCCTCTACCACCCCAACAACTCCCTACACCTCTTTAAATTTTTTTTAATTACAAAATTACTCTTTTTATTTTAACATTTTACTTTTTAACTTTTTTTTACGAAAATTCTAAATATCTCTCTTTCTCCAGATCGGTTTACTCCGACCTCCCATCTCTCATCCATAATTTTATTTTAATTTATGGAGGTGCATTGATATAATAGTGGGGACCATTAATGAAGTGGTTGGTTGTTGGGTAAAAAAATAAAAACAGTTATTAAATATCACTGAAGGGCTAAAAGAGAATGGGTTACTGAAGAGCTAAAAGAGAATGGAGAGGTACATAAAGCAGTGTATAGTGGTGGAGGGAGTAACTCTCCTAAGTTGATAGATGAATGTTCAATTCCAAAAGCAACTGTATATATCGAATATGATAATTTTACAATGTCTTAACAAATGTCAATTTCAAATCCACACTTAATGCTTAATCAGAATAAAATATCTTAATGGATACATTTTTAATTTATAAATTGTAAAATGATAAACTACATTATAAAATAAATATTTTAAATAATTAATAAAGCAGTTAATAAATATAAAATAATATAACTATAAACCATTACTAGAAATACAAAATTTATCAATAAAAGTTTATTAAGAAATCAAAATTAGTCAATAATATGTAAATATGGATGGAAATTATCAACCAATATTAACATTTGCTTTAACAATAAAAACATTTTTTAGTAAAGTGAATTGTAAAATTGTGGAATAAATATTTGTTGGTAATATCGAATCGGTGTCGTTGACAATAGAGTGGAAAAACTAGAATGAACTTTTGCGATTCAACAAATGCATCTTCATCCTCACTAGTTCTCCATTTCACAATTTTTGTTCTTCCCAAATTAGGATTTTCTCAAATTTACCATTTCAACCTCGATTCTCACCCAAAATTTGTCTTCCCATATTTATATTTCCCCAAACCTTATTTCTCGATATCAATATGCCTTCAAAAAACTAATTTGAAGTGAGGTTCATGCAGAAAAAACAAGGCTTAATACCCTATTTTGTTCCCAGTTTCGCTCGAAAATGTCAAATTAGTCCATCCTTTAAAAAATGCGTCAATTACGTCCTCACTTAATAAAATTTGCATCAATGAAATCCCTTCCGTTAAATCCGTACAAACGGCGTTAATTATTTTGCATCAAGATAATTAACGCCGTTTGTACGGATTTAACGGAAGGGATTTAATTGATGCAAATTTTATTAAGTGAGGACGTAATTGACGCATTTTTTAAAGAATGGACTAATTTGACATTTTCGAGCGAAACTGGGGACAATATAGGGTATTAAGCCAAAAAACAATTATATTTGGTTTTTTATGACGATAATGCTAGTCTTTCCTCATCGTTTTTGGAGGTAAGGTTTTCTTCATTCCTTTTTCTATTCACTGAGGGGATTCATTAATAATGTATAATTGTGGTTCACAACGAAAAGGGAAAAGTTTTCCTTCTTTATTGTCAACATTGCTCTCTTGCCTCCAAAGAAATCCAAGTTGGTCTCAAAGTCTTTCAATTGTGATGATTAATTTTTTTGCAATTTTTTTGTTTTATGGGTTAATTTTTCAGTTTTGTTGTTCTCATGTTTGTGTTTGGTGTTTGATTTGCTTGATACTAATATATGATTTAATTTGTATTAATTTTAATTTTTAATGTAATTTTTTGAAGATAGTTTTGGTTGCTTGATGTGATGTTGAATGTAAGACCTTGAATGTGTTGTTGTTCACTATTTAAGTAGTTTAGCAATTCTAAAAACATGTCATACTATGTGTTTTAGTAGTTTGTTTAACCTCTTTGTTTTAAGAACTCATGATTTGAGTTCTTAGCAATTAAGACTAGGGAAAATAAGACCTTGAATGTGTTACATATTAATTATGTTTTAAATTACACAATCTAGTGTTTTTCATTGTTCTCAATACTTATTTTCTAATTTTTCATTATAATTTTTCTTTCTCATTCAATTTTTAGTCTCCTACTTGATCCAAATTTGTTGTTTTAAAGTACATTAGTGATTCTAAATACATCTCATGCATAATTATACTTATTCAAATATGTTCCAAATATCTACATTACATAATTCACTGTTTTAGTTCTTACAAATATTTTATCAAACAATTTATTTAATATTCTTTTGATTTATAAACTTGTTTATTTTATTCTAAATCATCTACATATTCCTCCAACTTTTGCATTGTTTAAATGTCGAAACTCATAATAAACAACTACTTAAAACTAACTTTTGCACTATACCACATTAGGGGATTATGGATATTTGTTTAAATCTAATGTTACTATACTATTCAAAAAATTACATATGCTTGAATCTTATTATTTTCATAGTTTAATTATTGAGTTGATTATCTTTTACTTTGGTGTGTTCCTTTGTTGTTTATTGTGTGTAAAATTGAAATAGTACTCTCCTTACATGTGATAAGTGTTTGAGATTGGTAGAGTATCCTCCTTACATTACAAATTCTAATATAAACACCAATGTTGTCAACCTAATATTGAATGTGATTTTTTATTTTGTGTACTTAACATGGTCAAACTGTATTTTACATCCATTATCACCATTGTAAACTAATTCCATTATTTGCAATTTGATAATACATAGTTAATCATGTCTTTTTTGCATTTTAATCTTGTGCGCATATTTCCTTGCATCATCCATTACATTTTATAGGTTCATTAGTGAATTCTAAGTAGAATATCATCACTTCATATAACATTTTCTCATTTTAACATCTTGTATTTATTTTATCCTCTTGTTGTATCTTCTCTAGTTAGAATTCTTTAGTTTAATTTTCCCATCATTGTTTCCTTTTATTAAGCTGAATTTTATACAAACACATCACTCATTTTTTGTGATTTGTCATCTCCTTGGATTTGACACTTGTCTTTCCCTAAACTATGAAATACATTATGCTTGTTGCCAATTTTGGTTTTGATTGTGATTTTTTGGATTTTGAGTGATTAGACAATTCTATATGCATAACATACTTAGTTTTAGGTATATAAATTTGTCCCAAGCACTCCCACGACGGTTGTATGTTAATATCAAGTATGATATATTTTTTTGTTTTACTATTGGGTTGGTTGGCTTTTACTTAGTTGTGTTCCTTTGGCAAAGTAACTCTTTCCATGATCATCATGAAAAAGTACTTATTTGTTTTATAAATGTATGAATTATATCATTCTAGTTGAAATTATAAAAGCCAATTACATGTGATAAATGCCTAAGATTAGTATAATAGTCTCTTTGTATGGTAATCATGAAGGAGTAATTGTATGTTTTGTACATATATGGATTATATTATTCTAGTTGAAAGTGGAAAAGCCAATTGCATTTGATGAGTACCTAAGATTGGTAGAACAACCTCTTTGCATGGTCATCATGAAAGAGTACTTGTATGTTTTATACAAATATTGATTATATTATTCTAGTTGAAAGTAGAAAAGACAATTGCATTTGATGAGTACTTAAGATTTCTAGAATAACCTCTTTTGCATGGTTATCATGAAAGAGTACTTATATGTTTTATACAAGTGTGAATTGTATTGTTCTAGTTTAAAGAAGAAAAGTCAATTGCATGTCATAAGTGCCTCAGATTGGTTGAATAGTCTCTTTGCATGGTTATCATGAAAGAATTATACATCTTAATTAACATCTTAAACCCAATAAGAATGACATTTCAAATTCACAATGTGTATGTTTTCCCCTCTTTTCCAAATAAATATAGTAGTTTGCCTCTTGTTGATCTCCAATGAACTCAATCTTACCTTCTCCCGATAGAGTCTTGAAAGAGTTACTTATGATTTAAATCTTTTAAATCTTCAGTAAATTACCAACTACCTAAAGAGGACGTAAATCCCAATCTCTATAAAGATCTATATACAATGTCTTTGACATTCACTTTTGAGCATGTGCTTTGTGTTCTTTGAACTTATTGGGCAATGACAAGGGTGGTTAAAAGGTTTGGGAGCCTAAAACAAATGTAAGAGTGAGGCCTTTTATTTAAAAGTTATTTTTTGAGTTTTTATTTTTATGATAAAGAATTATTTTATGGAATATGTAAATGTAGAAGCATTGTTCAATTATTGAGGATAATGATATTGAAGAGTCATGTTTATGGTTTATTAATCCAATTCCAACTTGTGTTCATTGATTATTTCATTAGAGATTTCATTTCCAATATCCACCAAAAGGTTAAACCTAACATAGTTAATAGTTATACAATTCAATCCAAACAAAAATTCCAGTTCCTCATCAAAATATATGCAAAAAAAAAACTCAAAATTCATAAATAAAAAAGTAGCGAAAAATAAAAATGAGCAGAAAAAACACATTTCTAATTCCTAATACAAGTTCAACAAATAGAATAAAAATAACAACAACACAAATATAAATAAAAACATACTAACAAAAAAATAAGGATAAAAAGATTGGTGCACATGCAACATGAGATTCAAGGGAAAAAAAATCTATCAAAACACTCAAAAGAAGAACTCTAGAATAGAATAAAGAAAGGATAGATAAGGAGTGAAATTACTATATGAGTAGTCACAAAAGGATAAAAACATAAAATAAAAATCAATATTGATTATAAAAAATAAATATAACTAATCGTTCTCTTTTTCCTAAACATAATTATAATTTATTGAAAAAAAAGTTTTAACTCACTAAATATAATTTTTAATTTTTGTTAGAAAAGAGAAGTCTTATATCTCAAACCAGGGGTGAATTGGTTTGAACCCTTTTTGAAATCTTTATGAGTTCTTGAAACTTGAAATCAATAGTCAAAGACAAATGAATCAACAAAGATAAAGAGAAGGAGAGAAAGACCAAGACAAAACAATCTATATTGGTTCGGCTATCACAAGCCTACATCCAGTCCTCCTTAAACAAACTTAGTTGAAGGGAATTCATTATAATGATTGAGTTTACAAGAATACAATGACAACCCTCAATTGCACTCCTCTCACCACTCAAAATCAAAATAATAATACAAGAGAATTTGTGCAACCTGAGTTCAAAGTGCTTAGAAATCTAGTTCAAAGTAGATTAGAAATCATTTTGTTGTGCAACAGATAATGAAACAAACTTAAAATAGATTAGAAATCTAGTTTATGTCATTTTGTTATGCTATGTCATTTTGTTGTGCAATAATGATTAAAATCATTCTTAATCATTTAATCATATTCATCATCAAAAGCCAAAGTGCACAGGGACTAACTCCCCTATCAACAATTTTTAATACCAATAAAAATTAACAGACATTGATAATACTTTAATAAATGTTATTATCAAACATAAAGTTATAATTAATTTAGTAGAGATATATTAATATTAAAAATTTAGGTTTTTTAAACATAATTTTATAAATAATTAAGTAGAGGTATATTAGTACTAAAAATATATATATTTTGAGGCTTTTTTTAAACATAATTTTATATTAATCGAATAGAAGAATATTAGTATGAAAAAAAATGTTTTGAGGCCTTCTTTAGGCCTAAAGTGAATGCTTTATATGCTTTACCCTTAAGTTGGTCTTGGGCAATGAGAATTTGTGCAACCTGAGTTCAAAGTGCACATAGCATACGCTTGGAAGCTAATGTTAAAGACACTATAAAGAGATCTTTACGGAGATAGTGATTTACATCCTCTTTTGGTAATTCATAATCTACTCAATATTAAAAGATTTAAACCATAAGTTACTTTTTCCAGACTCTATCAGAAGAAGGTAAAATTAAGCCAATTAAAGCTCAATAGAAGATAAACTACTATATTTGTTTGGATAAAAGAAAAAATATTTAATCAAGTAAAAACATTGTGAACTTTAAATATAATTCTTATTAAGATATTAAGATGTTCAATTCTTTGGTGATTCCAATGGGCTTTTCTACCATTTTTATTGTGTTTTGTGTTTATTTATTCAATTCAAAATTGTTGACATTAAAAACCAAATTTGTAGTAGTACATGGTGGACTTAAGTAGTCTTAGTTGTTAATACTTAAGTAGTTCAATAATTTATAATTTATCCTTTTGTTTGGTATTGGGTATATTATTGGCTTGTTTTGTCTTGGTGTAGAGAATAATGATCTTTATGCTGGTTTCATATATTATAGTTAGCAATAGATCCCTCTCAACTTACCGATGGATAATAATTTTGTCAATAAATTCACGTTCATCATAGCTCTACTATCGACGAAAATATCCTTTGGTTATAATCAAAATAATTATAAACAATTGAACATTCATCAATATACAAACTTAATAACGAAGTATAGGTCGTTGATAATTAGCAAGGGATTTCATAAATCCGTTTGTAAATTTTAGAAACAACCAACTTACAAAAATTTTATGTAACTCCATCGAAAATTAAGAGTTATTACAATTTCAATAGTTATCGAGAAATTATGATCTTTAGTAATGTTGGTTTTTTTTTTGTAATATAAGTATTATTGTATAGATAAACTTTATGTTTTTTAGAAAAATAAAAGTATAATTAAATAATTATAATTTTAAGTTTTTAAAAAAAATAATTTTTACTAATTTTTTTATGTTAAATTTATTGTTTGATGTATATATGTTTCTCTTTTGAAAAATTAATTTATTTAAACTATTTAATGTAATGAATATAAAATAAACGCTATAACAAATATTAAAAATAAAGTAATAGTTAAAATAATTATTCAATATCTTGAATGTTAAACATTCTATAAAAATCAGTCAACACAATATATTAAAGATAAAAAAAAGTGTATTAAAATAAAAGGGACAGTGATGAAAAATAAATAAGTTATAAATGAGCCAAAGTAATTTATATTTAACGTAGAAATTCCTAAAACAAACACTTTGTTGTACTTTATCAAACAAACACTTTTTTTTTATCAATAAAACTAGCATGTTAAATAAGTTGTTAGTTGGTTTAAGAGTTTTATCAAATACGAATTTAGTTTTCAAGGTAAAAAAGCTAAATGGATGGATCAAAGTCAAATATTACTAAACAAATTGACTAATGGGAATAACAAGTTTGCTTCATCAACATGAAGTAAAGAGACTAAACAAAATAGGGGAAGGGAATAATACATAGTTAAAACTTATCTTATGATTAAACACCAAATCTTGTCATTAGTCAACCCATGATTTTTATATAAGTAATATGGTTGTATAAATGAATAGATTGAATAACATAGAAATGAAAAAGATAGTCTTAATAAGATTTTTTTTTATGTTGAAGGTAGTGTTAGATTTTCTTATGTTATTTTTCTTACAACAAATATCTCTCTATTATCTTCTCCCCTCAAATTAGTAAAATGGAGTCTCTCCCCAATAAAAAAAACATACTTATATACCAATTATTGTTATAATCATGTGGCTTTGAGTTTTATATTTGGTAAAGTTATCAGGTGTTGCATTGGAAGGAGAAATGTGTTGATTGATTTGTAAGCTTTTTTTACATTCGTATTTTATGTATTTAAAAGGATATATGTCTTGCTAGTGATTAGAATTTACAAATAGTAGTTAGTTAAAGATAAGAGTCTCTTATTTCTTAGCTTAGAGTTTATTTTGATGCATTTTTTCTCTCATGAGACTTCTTTTTATTATGATACTTTTTTTTACATTTATATCTTATTTCTTGCAAATTGGTACCATCATATCTTTTGGGTAACATCATCTATGGTCAAACCAACAAAATGAATATCGTTTTGAGAGTGATATTTTCATATAAGTTTTCATTGTCATTTGATCAATTAAGGAAATACTCTCAAAAAGTCAAATGTGCATAAAATATGCACCAAGTATAAACAAGTTTATCCCTTGTTTAAAAATCAATTTAGCTAAATAACTAGTTTTATTTGCATATTATTAACAATAAGATCAAAATCAAATAAGAAATTAGAGTACCTTAAATAATATTTTTTTATAAGAGATACAAAGGAAGAGTTAGATAATATAATTTTAAGGACACTCTAGCTATAAGTAAAAAGTTTTTTTTTACTTATTGAGACTTACCCTAACACTATAAATAATTCTTTGTCAAACTTTCCAAATAATTTATTACAAAAAAAAAAATTGTTAAGGCCTAAATATTAATACATCTACATGTTATTACCACCTTCTAGCCAAAACTACATTTCTATTTACAGGAGAGATTTTTTCATGCACAAAAATAAAGATAAGGAGAAACAAGGTCTCTTTGACTTAACTTTTGATGGGATGAAAAATGGAAAATAAGTTCACCTTTACATAAATAATAAAGAAAAATTATTGGATCAATTCAAATATATTTGATTTTTTTTAATTTTAACTTTTATACTTAATGTAAGGATAAGAGATTTCAAATTATGTTTTAAAAAAGTAACCTGTTGAACATGTTTCTATTATTTTCTCCCTTGCTCATTGGTTGAATTGTTTGGATAGTGAATCACCTTTATATATATGATCTTTTATTAATTATGTTGAAGTTATTTTAAGAAAGTTTGAATGTCATAAAAAATGTTAATAAAGGTCTTATTGTAATTATTCATAACAAACAATCTGGTTATACGTTGTATAAGTTTGATATAACATTAACAGACTTGGCTGAGATAATACATATAAAAATTAAAAAATTTAAAATAAATCAAAAAAATCCAATTTAATATATATAATTTTTTTAAAATTATAAAAGTTTGTATCTAAGTACAAAATAAGAGAACCATTACTTTCTTTTTCCAAACTTATTGATCAATCTTATAAACCGGGTCATATTTCTCCTTCTTACTTACATGCTCAATGGATAATTTCCTAAAAATGATTATCGTATTAGCATAGTTTGAAAGAAACAAATGTTCCAAAAAAAATCATCGTTGAGTTAAAATGATAGTTGCATAAATACTTGTAAGAAGCCAAATATTATGTCCACATAAAATACATATGCCTGTTGAATAGTGGGTAGAGCTGTCAAAACGGGTCATCCGATCCGACCCGACTTAGCCCACCATGGGTTGGCCACTTAGTGAGCCAATCCAACCCGACTCATTTATTAGCGAGCCAGAATAATTTGAATCCGGCTCGACCCATCACGGGTTGGTGGGTAAACATGTTGGCTCACTGACTCATTTAATTACAATTTTTTTTAAATAAAAAAAATTACAAACTTTTTATAATACAAATCTAAACAAATTTCACTCCCAACATGAGTGTTTAATTAATTTTGAAAATAAGGAACTTAAATAACTTTTTCAAGCAAAAACAAAATAATAAATATTTTTTTATAAAATTAAAATTAAATTTTAATAAAATAAAATTATGTAGGTGGGTTGGTGGGCCAACCCGACCCACCACAGGTTCAACCCGCATGAGCTGGGTTTAAACGAGTCGGGTTGAAATCTGACCCGTATAAAAAAAATACAATTTTTTCTAATCCAACCCGGCTCAAACCCGTGGTGGGCCAGGTTGACTCGTGGGTTGTGATCCATTCTGACAGCTGTGTGGGTATCTAAAAACATTGACTCCATAATTCTAATCATGACCTTGGACTTTTGCAAAAGAAATCAAATCATAACCAATGCATTTTTGGAAATTTTGCATAACTTCAAATTTAAGACATGTCTCCTTAATGATGACTAAGGTTGACTTGTTTCTTTAGCAATGTTAGTAACTTTCCCTTTTAACCTTCATGTTACGTCTTTCTTCTAATATTCCAAGAGAAAATGGTACTATCCTAAAATTCCTTAATCACAATAGATAGATTAATTCATCCATCAAAAGAGAAAGAAAAAAAAAATCGATAATTCACTTGAGCATTCGAGAGAGGGATTTCAACATTTTTCTATCCATGAGAAATTTAATTAGTTTTCGAAAAATTATGGTCTTATTTGGGAAGCACTTCAATGCTTTGTGGTAAAAAACTGAACTCACATGTTACTGGTTTTTTTAAGTGTTGTTTAAGGCGTTTATAGAAACATTATAAGATATGATACATATTTTAATTTTAATAAATTTTATATTTTTTTATTTATACATCACAATAAATGCATATTTATAAACTAATTAAAAAAATAAGTGAAAAACAAATGTATAAATGAAAAGAAATTAATATTATTTTGAATTTTAAAAATAAAATGGTAATGATTTTAAAAACATCAGAAAAAGAGATAGAGTAAATGCTTGGTGAGATTGTTTATGAAAATTTTGCTTGTTTCGAGATGAGAGTTATGCCGCTTGACTTGGAATTAAAAGTCTTCCGTACGTATTTCTTGTTGGACTTATCTTATAAATAAATATGACCTTCTTTATTTTCTGAGATACCTTATGTGACTTAGAAATGTGAGCCACTTTACCATTCATAATACAAGTTTTCTTTTATCAGAATAATGAGGAATGGCGTTATATTTATTGAAATTAAAGGCTCCTTCACTTTTTTTTAAGCTTGCATTAAATTAGCTTCATCTTTCAAGCAAATTCCCATATATATAATTGGTGAATATTTCATGCAAACTTATTTTTCAAATTAACAACATAGTCATTTTTCTACTTTTCAATGTTCGTAGGTTCTATTATGAATATTTCTCATCTTTATTTGTTTAGAGTGAATAGGCATATTTTAATTATATTGCAGATAAATAATATGAAAGTAATTGTATTTAATAATATAATCCTTGATAGAACTCTTTTTTTTTTAATTTGACATTATGATAGGACATAATTCTTGATAATATTTATTGATTGTTAAAAATGGAGAGTAAATTAATTTCCAAATATAACAATTAGTATTTTAATTTTTTTGTTTTTTTAGTTGGATGATGGTTTTAGTTACGAGAGTGGTCACTTTATTTTAAAAATTGTAAATGTTTTGTACTAATTTTTGTTTTTTAAGATATTACGTGTTTGGACAATATTCAAAAAATTTGATTATGACATGTTCATATGGTTTTCAAAATTAAATGCTAAAACTCTTGGTGTAAAAAGGTTGTTATATAATAAAAAAAAACTTATTTTTAGTTTTGATTTTGATATATTTTAGTTCTAAAACTTTAAAAATGAATAGATATAATTTTTTTAATTCTATGATAATTTTTTTAAGTGTTAAATGATGTTTTAGATTAATATTTGAATTAGAAGATATCAAACAAATAGTATAAACAAGTCAAACATTAACTTAAAATATTTATTGATTAAGAAAACAATATTAATTTATTGTTAAAGTTTAAAAACTATCAAATAGTTCTTAATATCAAGTAGAACATTAACACAAAATATCAAGTAGTTCTTAATAAAATAAAATAAAAGAATAGTGAAAGTCTATCTTACATTTTAAAGTATTTGATATATCTAAATAAGATCCCGAAAAGAGATTGATGGCTAATTTTGGATTGGTTAAAAGCAACATTGATTCAATTAGTAGTTGGTGCTCTAGACACACTATTTGTGGGGGAATTTTTAGAGAGATGTGGGAGAATATATTGAAACTTTCTCCTTATATTCTGGTATCAATAAATCATGTTATACTGAGCTTGTGACGACTGTTTTGACTGTAGAGATTTCCTTGACTTGTAATTATAGATCGGTGTGGTTAAAACATAAATATATTTTTATTTCTAAAGTATTCTCTTGTCCTCACTTTGTCTCTTGAGATTCAAGGAAAGATGAGTAAAAGCATTAAAAGGTGCAAAGATATAGATTTTAAGATTTTTTTGATTTACCCTAAAGAAAATTATTGTGTGAATGCTCTTGTTAACTTTGGAATTAATAATACATTGAACTTTGTCTACTTTAATTTACTTTCGGTCAATGTTGGTTTAAACTTTTTTGTAATAAATATCAAACCTCAAACTTTCTTTGTGGTAGTGTGATTGTTTATTTGTGAGTATGTATTTGATTTGGTCACTCAAACCTATGATTATTGAATATGAGAGATAAACTTTATTGGAATGTCAAGAGTAATAATGATATCTAACATGTGAATTTATAAAAATATATATCCTCATTTAACTAAATTCTTTTAATAAATAGTTTACCCATTATGATATATATTTTCTAAAGTTATTTATTTATATGAATTTGTACAATGTAGGAGAAAGACTTGAGAAAGAGAACGAAGATGAGAGAGAAGAGAGATCAACAATGGAGAAAGGTGAGGCAATGTAGCTTTGGTGATGGAGTAAAGGAAAACAAGAGTCCTATTTTATCTCGTGTCGATGGTAAAATACAAATAAATGTATTATTATAATTCTTTGAACTAAGTCGACATATAGAAAACATTTTTTTTATTTAAGAATAATAGTTAAAAATTAGATCATTAGCAATCGTTTACTTTAAAAGATAATTGTTTTTTAAATGTAAAGTACGATAATCATATGAATTTTATATCTAAAATTAGTTTTAAATGATATAAAATAATCTAGTCTTTTTAAAATTAAGTATATTCTTTATAAAATTAATTTTATTTACCCCTCAATAGGAAGAAAAGAAAAATAGTTTGCATGTCTTTCCCGGAAAACTTAAAGAAGCACTGAATAAATTTGGTTTCCATCATTTTATCTATTTAGCTTAAGGACATACTCAGAAGAAAATAAGCTGTTAAAAAATATATATATATATATATATATATTTAAATTAAACAAAAATATAAAGCAGATGAAAAGTATTTTTATTAAGTTATTTTAACATAGAAGACAATGCTTGACATTAGTATTCTTAAATTTTATACTTTAAAATATATGATCCAAAATACATATTTTAACATTTAATGTGATTTGTTTAAAGAATATATATATTATGATTTTGTGTATTGATATTATTTTAAAATTTGAATTTCAAAATAACAAGAAGTGTAAGGATGAAAAAGAAAAGCGTGCAATAAATATGAAGTAAACTGACTCAAAATAATAAATGAGATTTATTATAATTTCTTAAAAAACAAAAATAAAATGCATGAAAAAATGAACAGTCGCTTCTATTTAAACGGAAAGAAAAGAAAAGCAGGGAAGAGTGCACGTTTGAACTTGGAAGGGTGATTTGTGGGGAAGAGAAAGGGTTAGGGTTTTGTTTTGGATTCTGTTTTTTGGTCACTTACTGTGAAGAAGAAACAAGAAAATGTTCAACGCTGATCCTTCATTGCCTAATGTTTCTCCTCTCACCACTGAACAGATTCAAAAGGTGCAAACTTTTTTTTTTCTTTACTCACTTCTCTGTTTCATTACCGTTCTCATATTCCTTTGTTTTAACCGTCTAGATTATCTTTACTCTTATTTTTATGTTGGGGTTTCATAAAAATGTAATCTTTTGATGCTGTGCCTTTTTCCTGTTCAATCCATGCCTACTTATTGACACAAACTGTGTTTGGGGCTCTACTCATTGTTTTTCCTTGTGCCCTAAGTTATTGATCTGGTTTTCAGCTTTTGTTTATTTTTTTGCCATTTTTTGAACCGAATGAACGTCACAGCGTTAATTGTGTATTTCATCAATAGGAAATGGCGTTTCTATGTTATCTTGTTTCATGGAATTCATTCATGTCATGCCATGTATATTCCTCTTTGGTGACGTGGGGAACATGAATTCTTGCAAATAAACATAGGTTGTGTAGAGGTGTATTTGATATAACAATGTATTTTGGTGTGTGAATGTATATTTTGTTCAGATGATAGATGAATGCATGAGTTTGGGTAAAAATGCTCGGCTATTGAAGCCATGATCACTGAAATATTTATGGTAGTTATCTCATATATAGAAATTCTTATGCTTGGTGCAGTACTTGGAGGAGAATAAGGAGCTGATCTTGGCAATATTGGAATATCAAAACCTGGGAAAGTTTGCTGAACTAGCACAGTTAGTAGCCAAAACTATTTAATTTGCCTTTATTTCTTGTTTCTTTATGGTTGCTTCTTGGTAGTAGCAAGAGATGTCGGTTGCACTTTTTTTCTTCCTTTATACTTTTTCCTCGTGCAAAAGATTTAGTCCTATATGGCGGTTGGGATGGAAACCTTCTACTTCACATAAACATATAATATTAGCTGTTCTACACCTGAAACTGTATTTCATTTTCTACGACCACTATTATTTGCACTTGTGAAACATTGTCTCATCTGACAAATTGCATAAGAATAGCATATAGTCTGGTGAAGTGAAACTCGGTCAAGATTTAAAGAGGGATAATGTGGAAAAAAATATGCAAAATATCTATTTTTACATGTGTAACATACAGTAATTGTATAAACTGCTATTAAATGACCGCTTTAGCAGCGCTGCAGGGCTACTGAGTTGCAGAATTCCTTGGATCGGTGACTGCAGCTCTGTGTGTAATTATGGCCATTATGTGGTCATGGTTTGAGCGTGGTTTGAGCGAGTCTCCGGTCAATTGAACTGTCAGACTTAATATTATTCTAATTTTCATATATTTTATTTTTATTTAAATACTAAATTTTCTCCACACATATACTTATATACAATATATTTTTTGTACACATATACTCTTTGCAATTTTTTAGTGACGATATCTGCTTATGGTAAAGCTGATTATTAGCTTTCCGCCATATTCCATGTCCTGCAATTGATAGTATTCGTATAATAAAAACACATAATAGACTTTGGTTAGAGAATGGTTGATTATAGAATTACATGTTCAATTTCAAAAAGATATCATGCTTTGTTCCTGTTTTAAAGAAATAACAAAAAAACTAAAGTAGCCCAAACCGTTGTTAATATTGAATTTATGTTAAACTGAGATTATTTGAGTGTATTAGATGGAATTCTTGTATATTGCATAATGGAAAGAATATGAAAAATACAAATCTCTTTAAAGGAATAAGTAAAATGCAAATCTCATTATTTCAATTTCAGACCTATTTACCAACACTTTGACTGAGACTTATATAATATCCCAGATTATTCTTTTTTCTCAATTGGTGGAATGTTAGGGGTGGTTTTAAGATGATATTGTATTTGAATTTGTCTCTCTGTCTTACCCGGATATTATGACATAGATGTCAAGCCAAACTTCAGCATAACTTGACTTATCTGGCCAAACTTGCTGATGCTGGTTCTCAATCACCGACCCCATCTCAGGTTGTCACATCATCATATGATCGTAAGCTTCTTTTTTATAATTTTTTATAATTTTTCCTCACATGTTAAAACTGTGCAGGTCTCATCCCATGCCACTATGCAACAGGGGCAAGGCATGCGCCAATTCCAAGTTGCTATGTCTCAGCCACAACCAGATCACTCTAAGAACTTGCCCTTTGAGATAATGAGTGATCAGCAACAGTTGCAGCACCAGTTGCAGCAACAGTGGCAGCACCAGTTGCAGCAACCGCATGTGACAATGTCTCTACACGAACCAGATATCCTTGCTTCGAAGTTGCCTTTGCAGATGAATGAGCAAAACTATAAGACGCCACATTTCCTCTATCAGCAACAACCTATCCCTGGAGCAATGGTTAACTTTCCTGGTACTAATAGTGGCATATATCAAGCTTCTCAAATCAGACTTGGTAATCTTCCAGATACTCCATCAAGCAACCAAACTGGCTCAGATTCTGTTCCTGGCTGGTCTTAGAGAAATTACTGTCAGGGAGCACAACGTACGCCAAAAGCATTTGTTGAGTCATACTGTCATCGAACAATTCATATAGAAACGGAAAATGCATCTTATATTTTGACGAGTTAACCGGTTTTTATTCACAATTTTGGCGTTTCTGTTTCCATAAAAAAATATAATATATATCTTTCAACAAATTTTTAGCTAAATTTGCGAAGATCTACATATCCCGACTATTATGCATATATCTACCGTGAAATCACCTCCAATTCATATGGGATTACAATACTCACCTTCGAACAAAAAAACTAATAAACATTTGCCTCATTCAAAATGAGACAATAAGAGTTAAGAATTAATAAATAATTCTTTTAAAAAATTAGATAAAAATACAACTATTTTCTTAAAAATTTGAAGTTTAATTCTTTAGAAAAACTTGTTTTTAACTCTAAATTAAAAAAAAATTCTCTTCTATATGCTTGAAAAGTTTCTATTCAGACAATCAACTATTTTTCATTCGTATTACAGCGATGACTCGCTAATTTTCGGAACGCATATATAATCTTTCAGTTCGTTCTTGCATCCTATAAAATTTCCTTCATGCAAAAAAAAATATATTAATGAATAACGGATGCAATGTCTAATAGTGAGTGTGCTTGTTGAATGCAACCAATTTGAAGCAGTTAAATTTTCCATAAAGGACAAAAGCATTACTCTATAGGAGCCAATGCCAAATATTCTCTGAAGTGCCTATGAGATCCTATTAAATTATGTTCTCTCTCCCAATAACATCCACTAAAATTTGACATTATTTAACCTCAGGAGTTGATAGTAATGATCCAGATAATTTGACACACGTCCACCTTTGAACTATATTACCAACAAATACTTAATCGTTAATTCAATATAGTCAGGAGTGATGTGGTTAACATATTTTACAGAACTATCAAGTTGTAGGTGTCCTCTTTCTTAATTCAACTTTTTAAAAGTAACATTGACAAAGAATAAGCCATCAAAATTGACTTTTAATTACATTTTCCACAACTTACCAATAAAAATTGTAATTTCTAAAATAAAATAAAATTTATACAACGATAAAAGTGTCATTTTACTTTAATAAATTATTTGCCACCTATTGTTATCAAAATAATAAAAAATTTAGTTTCTAACAGAAATATCGCCTTTTGGCTCCTTTTAAATATTTAAATCTAATACAATAAAATTAAAGCCACTATTTTCCCAATATTGATCATACCTGAATATTAACTCTTTACAATCAAACATCATAATGTTTTCTATTTCAATTTCCAAAAGCTACGCCTATTGTGAAACTAACACTCCATGAAGTTAGTATAAATAGTTTAACTCAACCAGATAAGATTAATCATTCTAATAATTATTTGCGTTCAGAATCATAATTCTGCAAACTAATAATTTTAGAAGACGTAACTGAGTGATTCTCAATAGCCAGTATTTTAACATAATTTAATTTTGAAGATGAAATGTTCGGATACCCCCTTAATGGTCAACTCAAATGATAAAGACGTAACCCGCAACCGCCACGTTTGTTGGGTGATGAACCCAAGCTGGAAGTTGCTAGACAGAGATATTGACCAAGTAAATATGGAAATGACAGAGAAGGAGGTTGCAAACTAAGCGGTTAACTATGTTGATTAATCTTTCAAGCATTCACCAAAAAAATGGAAGTTATGAGATGCAATGTATGCAAGAATATACCATAGCAAGAGGCCCACATTAACGAAAGCACACTGAATTGTAACAGCAGGGAGAATAATAAATTACTACAGAAACTGGAGATAGCACCGGCAACTTTAAATCATAATTAGGCCAGGGCAAAGATTACTCCGTCAATGCTTCAAAAAACATTCTCCCACAAACCCCATAAATATCTCTTCTATGTTTTCATCCGCATCCTGGTGAGACAGGATAATCTACACGCCCATCCATGTTCCCTGTCAATTCAACAGTTAATCAAATTATGAATTCATGCATAGCACTTTTATACTATTGCCAAAATATATACATTACATAGCTCACTAGAGCAATTTAAGTCCAACATAATTCTTAAGTACTCCGTAAATTGGAATATAACATAGTAAACTCGTATCCTGCAATGCAATGTTATATCTTCGCAATAGTAAAAATTGAAAATCAAACTACTTTTGTCTGACAAGGAAACTTGAATGTAATGATAATGATACATTCTCCATTAGTAAGAACCAAACGTCCTCAAGGAATAATTCAAAATCCATTCATTGGTTTTAAGAACAAAAATCCCGCACAAATACGTCTCTCTCCAATAGAGGCAGACAAATGCACATATATGCAATATAAATAATGACACTAAACTAATATTTATTACAAGGACTAGAAAGAGATTAATTACTTGGTAAATATGGGGACATCATAAAATACTTAAATGCATAAGTAACACTAGTCCCAGGTAAGGGGGTTAAAAGAGAGGAAACACACAGGAGTTTATTCCAACAAGTCAGAAATTAATGAGCAATGACAATAATAGTTAATACGAATTCATCCATGCCAAACCGAAGCAGACAACACATTTAATACGTATATGGAAATTTAAAGGAAATGTAATTAACATATTTAACTACGGAAAAGAAGACTCACTATCTCCGAGAAGGGTACACAGCACCAGTTGCCCTGTCATACAACAACAGTCAGTACAAGAACCTTTTTCTCATCATAGACAAAGCACATCATGACATATTATGGTTCAACGGTCTATCTAGAGCCATACCTGGTCTGCTGTTTAGAAGTGAAGCTTGAGACTAGCCTCCCATTTGCTGAGCCAGAAATTTGGGCACTGCCCCCATTGCCAACAGACTGGACAACCCTACTTTCAGGGCCATCCATTTCCCGAGAATCCTTAGATTTACTCAAAATCTTGACATTAGACAGACCTCCAGCAACACTGAAGCTTGGACCATTAGATTGTTGATGCTGCATGACTGACAACTTTAGAGGATCATCCCCCAAATTAGAAGAGATGACGGCATATTCTTCAAGTGCTTTGTCACTTTTGATATTTTTCGAATCAATTGAAGGAACTTTTTTCATGCGATGAGACTGGGCCATTGGTGTAACTGCCACAGTGGACATATATGAAGAATACGGAGTTGATGCAGCTGCCGCTGCTGCAACTTTTGCAACTGCTGCAGTTGCAGCAACCATTTTCTGTGCACCTTCTCGGAGCTGAATATAGTCATCCTCAATCAAAAATAACTGAAAATATTAAAAGGAAGAATATCTGTCAGGCTTTGATGCAAATCCATCGTCAGTAAACAATACAAACGTGATATGAAGATAATTAAAAGAAATGCTAGACATGCAGAACTTTTGACAAGTTGATTTTGAGTTTTTGATGTATGAGTGGTCCAACAACAATCTTTCTAATCAACCTGAATTTCTTCAAAATTATGACTAATCATATCTTGTTGTAAGCATTAATTTGAAGTCTAGACACTCAAACTGTTATTAAAAACTTACTTCAGGATGGCTACCCACAAAATCATCCAACTTCCCATACTTCCTTTTGTAATCATGCCAATGTAGAGGTGCAAGCATCTTGCCCAGCCTGTTAGGGAGCTATATTTGAAACATTACACAAGTTACACCCAGTTAGTTAGGGAGAAATAAGGCATATTTTTGTTGTAACTGACAGTTGACATTTAAAGCTCACTAACCGTTGAACTAATTCGAATTCTACCACCAGCAGGAATAGTACGAACAATACAGGCTAATAATGACTTTTCATCAAGGAGAGCGGTCTCTGATGTCTTTGTAATTGTTGTTGAAACTGTTGAACCAGATGATGTGAAAACTTCAGACAAGACAGAATCAGTAGAATTATTCTGAATCATTTCATCATGATTAACTGATTGGCTTTTGACAGGGGATGCATTTGTTGCAGAACTTGCTTGCTCAGCCAATAAAACTTGGTCATCAGGCCCTTCTTTAGATAAAGTCACAGAATTCTGCTCCTGGATAAGGGAAAAAAGGCTTACAATTTATCTTTTCAGCTGTAACAGTAACCAGATCAAAGACAAATTTGAATTGGTTTCTTAAGCACTTTCAGTTCAGCACTCTTTGATGCACTGTGCTCTTCGAGAAGGGAATATGTTAGCTTTCCTCTTATCCATAAGAGGGGCCAGATCAGAGACAGCTTTCAGATTGCTTTTTTCAAGTGCTGTATATTCAGCACTGTTCTTTCAAGCAAAAAAAAAAAACGAAGTGATTTGTAAACTATTCAAAAAAAAACTTATTACATGGTGAAAAGCTCCTGTACAAGTGTTTGTCTTCAAAATGAATCAGAATGTATCCACATTTGAATTTTAAATTAAAATCAATGTTTCGTATTCCATTGGGCTTTTCAGAAATGCATTTGGAAACAACCGTGTACTTTCAGTTGGTACATACAACTAAAATATCTAGACTTCTTCAAACAATTACAATGGGACAAAATTAGTAGTCGAACTAACCTCACATTATTCCAAACCAAAAGGATCTGACATGCAACCAAATTTAAAACTTGGGACAAACCTTAATTTCACCATTTGGCTCAAAAGAGTTCAATCGCAAAGCATCAGAGAACTGTAAAGAAATTTGTTGCATGCTCTGATCCGGTGGGGAAGCAACAATTTGACCCTTATCAACTGACTGAAGAACCTTGGAAAAATTCAAAAAATTATCATCAGTATTTTAATAAAGTCTCAAGGGAAATAGCATAAAAAGTTAATACCAATCATTAACCTGGGTTTCAGTGGTAACTGAAGAAATAATAGTTTGTGCCCCCTCGCCTTGCTGAATGTGAGCATCCAGATAGTCTCTATGAAGAGTTTTCCCATTAACAGACATTTCATAACTAAACTTAGCATCTGATCGCATCAAATTCTGATCTGTCTGAGATGACGAAGGATGTTCCTTTACGGGTAATTGTGAACCCTCTGACACAGACTGAAGAAACAACTGTAAGTACACACAGTTAAAATACAGATAGAAATGCAGAGAGCATAAATGTAGGTATCTTCTGATACCTGTTGACTTTGCCACTGCTGCACAGGAGACATTGAGGGCACTGGATGAAAATGTCCAACATGTGATTGAGGAACATGTGATGCAACAGAATTGGGCACTCCTTGTTGGTGCATAACAAAAGGATGCAATGCAGTTACTTGGCCGTGTGGGAGGTATGATGGTTGGACAAGTAAAGACGATGGAGTAATAGGGACACCAGGAACATGTTCAGTCTGAACAAAAAAAAAAGGGATAAGATATTCGTTGTCTAATCAAGTCATGGTGACTGTCACATCATATTCATATAAAAAGAACAGAAACTGTTTTCATCAAGATAACTCTCATTTCAATGAAGACAGACACTGGTACATCCATTTACATTCATTCTAAATAAGTCAATTAGATCTCAACTTTCTAGCATTGTGCACGCACTCAAGCACCACTACTTCATCAACATCTGTCTATATCTTCGGAAACTAAAATACTGATATAAAGAATTAGATCAATCTAAGTTCTTCAAACCAAAACACTCAGTAATGGATTAACTTTCAGCCTAGAATATTTGTACCCATCGCATTATCCTATTCCTCAATTGTTATGTCCTTGTCTTGCCAAAAAAAATCAATTCACACACCGTACAAAGAAAAACAAACCCTCCTTCTCTTTCTTGTAATCCAATACCATTCATACACACCATCAACATCTAATACAAAGTTAAAGAGGTGATTTCAACAAGGTCACTATTTTAACAAAGAAATACATGAACTTCGACCTAAATTTTAGCTAGCACGTTGCCAACAAAATATCAAAAAAACACATCGAATACACAAGTCCATAAAATATTCTGCATGAATTTTGTTCCAGTAACAGTATAATTAAAATGTTCTCATTAAAAAAATGCCAAATTCTAACAAATAAAAATAAATAAATAAATAATAAATTTTAAAAAAAACTTGCTTATATCTTATCTAATTAAACAACTCCAATGAATTAATCATGGACAAAATATTTCAAATTAATTAACCATGGACAAAAGATTACAAATGTTAAGAATTAAAGACATCCAACACAACCAATATATATTATACTACAATATGTTAAGGAGTCAAAAAACCAAAACAACAGAAATTCTATAACTAGATTAAAATTTAATTTAAAAAAAAAAAAGCAAATATAAGATAAAATTTGCAAATCAGCATCTAAACTAGCAACCATGACATGATTAACAAGAACCTATTAATGAAAACATAAAGGTTTCTAAAGAGCGTCCAAAGAAACCACTTATCAGTAAACATGATCAAAATGAATAATTACATTCAAAATCATTCCAGCAGCTCTAGCACAGCTCAAGAATATTACCAAACAAAAAGGGTAATAGTTGCACACATGAAATGCCGACATCAACATTGTTTTAATTGCAGGTTCAACAAACATCAGATATTTCCCAAAGTTCTTTCTATGAATTATAGCACCCAACCTGGATTGATGCATTGCCAGTTGATGAAAATGGTACACCATTATCAGTGCTTTCATTTGGAACGAGACCATTATTTCCACCTGAAGCATTGGTTCCATTTAAGTCAAATTGACTTCCATTTTCATGTTCAAACTGAGTAGCATTACTTTTAGAATTCAATTGGGATATTCTTGAATCATCATTGTAAGTTCCACTCCTCTCTCTTGCATCAGCCAGTTCAAGCTGTAGTTGTTGAATAGTATGCAAATGAACTCTTTCCATCTCTGCAAACTAAAGCCAAGCCAAATGTTTACATCCACTATTAAAGGGCAATACCCAATCACAACAATAAATCACTTGGCAAATATTAATAATTTTTTGGGTCACAACTGAAAGGGATGCCACAAAACAAAATGATTTTGTGTTGTACGAAATTAAGCAAACTTAATCTGAGAAGGCAAAAAAGTTTGGCAGATCAACCTGTCTCTGAAAACCCATCCAAAGCTGATTGTATTGCTCTGTGCGCTCTCGCAATTCAGCTTGTAATGTTTGGTTTGTTGTTGATTGGAAAACATCCATCTCACGAACCCGAGCTATCCATGCTTGGGCCTCTCTTAACTGCTCATCTTTAAACATAATGGTCTCTTGAGCACCCCTATGCTGAAATAAAGAATCACCGTTAATTCATTTAAGGCCAAATAAATAGAAAAAAAAAACTCAAAAAACAAATTATAAAGCAAATAAAGACTCCATACTTGTTCCTGCAACTCAATAAGCTGCCTATCTTTTTCTTGAATATGTTCTTGTAGATCATGTATTTGTTTAATATGCTGAGCTCTTTCAGCTTCTGAGTGATCACGCTCCATTCTTAAAAATGATTAACTCTGTAATTAAAGAAGGCCAGAACAAAACCTAAAAATCCAATAATTCAGGCAATAGAAAAAACCTGAAAGTTGCAAGCTCTTTGTTTTGCTCACGGAGAAGGTCTTGTTTGGCCCACGCCTAACATGACAATTGAATAGATCAGCATGTATAACTTAATACAATGATCACCCAAATTAACATCCAGAAAAACATAAATAAGAAAAAGGAAAGTAGAAATTCAACAGACTGCTTCATTGTCTAATTTAATAGCATGCAGCTCTCTTTCTTTCTCTTCCATTTTCCTTTCAAGATCATGAATTGTACGCTCCCTTTCACAAAGTTGCTCCTGCAAAACCATTTAAACAAGTTTTAGAGTAGACAAATAATGTAAGTTAAAACAGATATTTCAAGTATACAATGCCCCGTTTAGATATTAGTAATAATTGATGAAAACAGCTGCTTCTGATGCACCAAACTATTACAACAATAGAAACTTACACAGCTGTTATCATAAAAGGGCGCAATTAAAAGTAATACCATGTAGTTCTAGTAAAAAAAAATGAGAAAATCCAATTTCTGTCACATGATGATATTTGCACCTGAAGCTTGGTGGTATTATTAACATTGTCCTTGAGCTGAGCATCAAAGCTGTTTCGCATGTCCATTATCTCAGTTCTAGCAATCATTTGTGCCTTTAGGTCGATCTCCATTTGCAATAGCTCCTGCCTTTGTCTAACAACATTATGAAGCTGCTGTTGCAAAATATCATTGTCTAGTGTTCCATCCACTGTTATTGAACAAAAGTCAACATCAAGAGGCTCTCTTCCTTGCTGCACCTTGAAAACAGGACAAAATCATCTTCAGGTTCTTAATTCCCTAAAACTAAAAAGCTATTCTTATACCATCACCTTACCTCATATATGGTTCTCTCGTCTGATTGCCCTAGTTTGGCATTGTCTAACTCCTGTACATCAGCAGATGTCATTGAACAAATAAAAGAAGTTTTAAGAGTACATCCATCGATACAAAGATAACCAATCAAAATTGAACACTCGTAGGCCAAAAACCTAAGTGTGTTGATCAAACCAAGAGTCTATACCCAGTAATGCCGTAACTTTAAACATCAAGATCAAATGGGTACATTGAACGTAACATTGACTTGTTATACAAAAAATTGGCGCTGGGTTTACCGTGTTGAGCACATTGCCGGAGCTCTTTTTTTTTACAGCTTTGACTAAACCGCCGTTCCTATAAAAGTAACTAGCCATATCGTAATTGAAAGAATCAAGTCTGTTCACCTCGGAAAAAAATGTCACATTCGCTTAGAGGTTTACTTTAACAACAAGACATTAGGGAAACCCAAGAACACCTAAGCTTAAAACACGATAGAGGAAACACATATCGCGTCAAACAACACTATTAAACCCTAATCCCAATTTGGTGAGATAAGAACTAACAAATGCTGTAAACCTAAACTAAAATTAGACAATAAAACGATTCCTCTCGTTCTCTAGATCGCTAACAAAGTAAAATACTAAATTTTCAAAATGCACATCCCCCATTACTCCCGAACCGCAGAATGACACAATACCAAGTGTTTACACGCCAAACAAGTACCTCGTCGTCTGGGTTCCGGGCGGAATGGTGATGGTCGGCGACAGCCCACCACTCTTTGCGGGACGGAGGCGGCATCTGGAGCGAGACACCCCGTACGGCGGCGGCAGTGGCGGCGGCGGCAACGGCGGCCGTAGCCTCCATGAAGCGAGAAGCGGTGACGGTGGGCCCACGTCAGCAGGGAGTAGAGAGGGGGAGAGTCAGTGTAAGGGAAGGAAAAAGGTGGAATGAGATGAGGAGGAAATCCCTAACCCTAGAATTGAAAAAATTGTAATAACGGGAATTGGAAAGGAGAGAAGAAGGATAGAAGAGGATTGGGATTTCGGAAGGGTTTTGGGGTTGAATGAAGAGAGTGTGTGTGTGTGGTGAGTGAGAGAGTGGAGTAAGTGAGGAGATGATTGGCTGTGACAAATTTCGACCGGCACGGCGTGAACGCCATTTATAAGGCACATTCTCACTCCGTGGATGTCATCTCCCTCCGCGAACGCGTGGATCCTACCTTCCTACTCTCGTTTTTTGTTCGTTTCCTCCTTTTGGTTACGGGCCCTTCAATTCTATTACTTCCACCATAGCCCATTTCATGAATCTATTAAAAAAATGAGGGGGTTCTTCCTGCACCCCCAAATTTTATTATCATCCCCATTTTAACCCTACACATTATATATTATATATTAAATAATTAGGTGAAGATTATTTACTGTCATTTTCCATCCCATAAAATTATTTACTCCCCCAATGTCCACTCCTAAGTAACTTCTTTCCCTGTCAAAGATTGAAGTTTGTTTGAGGTGAACATGTTTTCGTGAGTAGTAGAAGAAAGTTAGATTTACAAAGTTATAGTTTCAAATAGAAGTATGATTTTCATCTTTAGTAGTTTATAGTATATTTTTGTATGGAATTTTTCGATGTGGAGGTCACAACCATCGAATTTCATAATTCATTTTTTCTTTTCAAATTTGGGGAAGGGTTTTGGAGTTTGGTGTGGGTGATGTTAACATATTTCATGGAAGTCTTGTTAAATTTTTTTTTAAATTCGATTAACATGAACCATTAGATTCTGAAATTTGGTTAACTTCGTTACTTGTTGTAACGGATTTTTCAAGGTTTTAGTTGATTCTTTTTATATGTAATACATAACATAAGTTCAATTATAGTTATTATTGTTATTATTATTGAACAAGCTATGTATTCTTTATTGTTTTGTTGTTATAAGTGGTTAGAATGTTGATAAATAAGATGAAATATTATTCTTTAAGTTTTAAGAATTATATGAAATAAATCAGAGCTTTATGGCATATATTTCTATTTTCAAAGTAAAATATGCAAGGGAAATTATACTAGTAGTTTTGCAACTTATGAGGTTTTCCTCACACGTGATGTGTTAATTGAGTGAGTTTGATGGATTTCATTTTATCTTAGTTTTGTTGTTGTAATTGTAAGATCTGATAAACATGATGGTCAACTTAGAAGGAAGACATATGTATTGATAGGATGTGAAAGGGGTAGAAAGTACAAGAAATACAAATTTGATGTTCAACTTAGTATATCTGGCACACAAAAATTTTATTTTCCTTTTAAATTGAAAGGAAAACCTGTTACCAATGAGGAGCATTGATACTTTGAAGATAAAATATTTTGATGATGCTGCAAGTGATAAAACTCGAAGAATCAAGTTATAATTGTTTTAAAAGCACTTTCGTAGTTTACAAATGTATTAGGAAAGATTTCAACTTGTAAACACTTAGAAATCTCGTATCTTCAAGTTAGTTACGTATATAATCGATTATATGGTAGAATAATCTATTATCATGAGCTTTCTTGAAAAACCATTTTGCTTTGGAATAATCGATTATTACTCCAAATAATCGATTATCATTGGTCCTGATGAGAACTGCACAAGTCCCTGGAATAATCGATTGTTCCTCAGAATAATCGATTATCACTTTTTGAAAAACTCTGTAACGGACTTAAATAATCTATTATCACTAACAATAATCGATTATCACTGGCAGTTGTAATCTGTCTTTTCACTTCAGACCAGTTGTCTATATATAGTTGTTTTTAAAACCCTTAGAGGGTTAACTTTGAGCTTTTTAAGAATACAGTGTAACTGAGGAAGTTCTAAAAAGCTGGTTCATTGCATTGTCTGGTCTCGTGAATAGGAGAAGCTCGTGCTTTGTGGGTCAAAGGTCGGAGCGGTTCTCTTCGAGTTGGCAACGTTGTTGTTCTTCCAGTTCGTTGGTCGAAGGAAGATTCTGACTACACTGTTCCGGTTCGTTGATCGAAGGAAAGTGTGGTTGCTTGCTTCCGGTTCGTTGGTCGAAGGAAGCACCCTTCCGGTTCGTTCGTCGAAGGAAGGTTTTATCTTTATGTTTTATTCACCCTATTGTAAATCTGTGAAACTGAGTTTTAGTGAAAACGTTAATCACTTTTTATAGTGATTAACAACTGGACGTAGAATTTTTTGATTCGAACCAGGATAAAATTTCTGTGTTGAATTTTTCTACTCTCTACACTCTTTACATTTTCCACACATCAACTGTTCGATAAATTTTCTCTAAGAAAACTAATTTTATAAAAACGGACCATGTTAACTTAAGTTGTGACCGAACACGCTTTCCTCTTATTTTATTCCGCTGCGTGACTCTAAGATGCCGGTTGTCTTAATACCGACAAATGGTATCAAAGCTTGCTTTGATATTCTTTCTAACTTTTGCGAAAATGGTCGGTCATCAAACTCAAATGTATGTCGAAGGTGCTTCCATCAACAGACCACCACTTTTTACTGGTGATAACTATGCATTTTGGAAAGTCAGAATGGAAATATTTATGGGGTCTGTTGACAGAGGCATCTGGGAAGCTGTACAAAATGGTCCTTATATTCCAAAAAGTATTGTTGATGGTGTAGAAGTAGAAAAACCATACTTTAACTAGACTGTTGAGGAAAATAGAAGAGCCCAATTTTATATTAAGGCTCGTAATATTATTTTATCTACTGTTGTACTTGATGAATTCTATAGAATTTCAGTTTGTAAGACAACACAGGAAATGTGGGAGGTCCTCAGAGTCACACATGAAGGTACATATGACGTGAAACGCGCAAGAAACAACATGCTCATCTAGGAGTATGAGATGTTCAGAATGCAGCCTAGAGCAACCATTTCAGATGTTCAAAAGCGCTTCACTCACATTGTGAACCACTTGACAGGATTGGGTAAGACTTTTGACACTGATGAATTGAATGTAAAAATATTGAAATCATTGGATAGGTCGTGGCAACCAAAGGTGACTGCCATCTCGGAGTCTCAATGGCGATTCTCTTTGGAAAGCTTCGTGAGCACGAGCTTGAGTTGAAAAGACTAACTACAGAAGAGGATCAAGGCAAAAGAAAGACGCTTGCCTTCAAATCTGAAACTTCTAAGGGAAAAAGTTCAAGAAAAATTGAAGATGATGGTTCGATGATGAAGAGAACATGAACCTCATGGTAAAGAAGTTTGCGAAATTCATGAGAGCAAAAGGAAAAGATAAGTACCGTGAAGAAAGAAAAGAAAATCAAGGTTCTCAATCAAGCATAAAGTGTTATTGATGCGGAGAAAGAGGACACGTGAAGACTGATTGTCCTAAGAACAAGAAAATTGAAGAAAAGAAAGAAATAAGATTTTCCAAGAAAAAGAAAGCCTATATAGCATGGGAGCAAAATGCTTCTAGTTCTTCAAGCGCTAGTGAATCAGATGAGGAAGCAAATCTATGTTTAATGGCAGACTCAAAAGATGTTGGAAGCCCAGTAAGTGACTTTAGTTTTGAGTCAAGTGATGAATTTGATTTACAAAAGGCATTTCTTGAATTATTAAATGAATATGAAAAACTAGATGCTGCTCATAAAATTCTAAAAAATGATTTTAAGGATTTGCAAATTAAATATGAGAAAGCTTTAGATGAAGAATGTCAGAGCGGCTGCAGCGGAATGGTTAGCATGGGATAACAAACAAAGAGGGTTTTGGCAGCACTGTCCATGTGACCCAGCATGTTTCTCGTGACCCAGCTGACTTGGCCTTCAAGCTCGTTTTGTATTTTGAATTTTGGAGGGAATTTAGCTCAGAATTGAGGCCTTCTTCACCTATAAATAAGAGGGCCTCCCCTTTGTATTTCCTCACTTTTGAGCTTAGTGAAATGCTGCAGAAATTGTTTTCCAGCCCTATTTCTCTTGAGTCACTCTTTCTCTTCACTTTTTCTACCCTTTCCTCTAGCTTCCTTCCATAGTAGGAAGGCCTTCTGAGCTGAGAGGTCTCTCCACACACTCCTTCCATTAAAAACACACCAAAACACCATTCATCTACTTCCATTCCGCTGCACTTTCATGGCTTGCTGTTTGGAGTTGCAACCTGCAAGTTCCAAGTCTGGCAAGCTTCCATCAAGTGGTATCAGAGCTTAGGTCATCCACGCACCAAGAGCTAAGCTATTCCTCCATCTTTGCACTCCATTTCTGCATTTTGTTGTGCTTTCTGTTTCAGTTTTTCAGTTTCTGTTTTGAGTATCTTTTGTTTCTGTTTTGTAATTCCAGTCACTATTATTGTGCTTCCATTCTTTTTTCATGTTTATTTTTCATTTTAAACGGTGAGTTTTCTTTGCTTGAGTCATTTTCAGCCTTATCTTTCAATTTCAAGTTTGTCATAAGTCATGTGCATATTCTGATGCAGTTTTAATTCTGTTTGTTCTAGTATTAATCTGTTCTGCTGTGTTTCATTGTAAGTTGCTTGAGTTCAAGTGCTAGATAAGCCATATATCAACCAATAAAGGAAATGAGAATTTGTTCTAGCCTTGGTGATACAAGCTAAAGCACTAGAAATCCATTTTGGTTTCAAAATCTATGTTGAACTCTGCTGCAGAATTTCAATTCTGTTTTAAATCATAAAACTGTTTTCAGCTGGTTTTTATTCATTCTGTTGCTTAGCACAAATTTGTTTGATGTTATTGAAGGATGCTAAAGGTGTGGCAAACCATAATAAGTAATGAAATGCAATATGCATAGCTTGGTTGCTCAAAATCCTTAGCATCTCACTGTTTCAGTTTTCATTTCTAGCTTTCACTGTGCTAAAATTCTTTGTTTGGTCTAATTCCAGTTTGCTCATGCTAAGCATCTCAATTCTAGCTTAGTTCAGTAGAGTTACATTTTCTTGAGTCAATTTGATCATTGTTCCAGCCTTTGTTTCTTTTAAAACTGATTTTGGTGGAAATTTGGTGTATTTTACTGCATAATTTGGTACAGCAGAGGTGATGCTTTGAAATCTGTTGTTTCTGTGCTATTTAAGAGTTTGAGCAAGTTTAAATTGATGGTTTAAAGCTGCTAGCACTGTTCATTTGGTCAAATTTTAGCCTATATGCATATTAGCCTTTTAAACCATCACTTTTTTTGAGTTAAAATGGAAGTGGGATGATGATTTTGAGTTGCCAACCGTTTATAAGTTGTTTCAGAGTTTGAACACACTCAAAATCATCAATTAAAGTTGCTTGAACTGTTAGTTGTGAGTTTAAGACACTTCCATACAGTTTTGGGTATCAAACAACCAAAATCAGTCCACTTTTCTGGTGCAGAATTCTAATTTCAGCCACTGTTTGGTCTTTAACTTTGCATAATTCAATTCTCGATTGGTAAAAGCTGGTTCAATGTTTAAAAATTATATTAAATGATCAAAAGAAGTATAATCCAGTGATAAAAAGCATATATAACCTTGCAATCCATATTAGAAGCCCAAAAATTCAAAAACTCAAAATCTGAAATTCATTGGGGCATTTTATCAAACACCTTTGCAAAATATCAAACAGTTTGGGTCTGGACTTGGTTTAATTTGTGATTTTGATTTCTTTGCTTTCTTCATCTATTCTAGTGCCTTTGTTAGGTTCCTTTTGTGTGCTTGCTTTTATTTGTGTGCTATTTCAATTGGTTTCCCTATTTTTGGCCTCAAAACTGTCCATTCCAGCCATTTGGTTTTAAAGTGAAGGCGCGCATCCTCTTGCTGGGAGAGGAACGAATCCTTCGCGCTTGGTAAGCGCTTCGCTGTAGCCAAGCTTACTGCTAGCCTATCGCCTAGAGCCAAGCTTCAACCGCGACTGCTCGGCCAAAAATCTGGTGCAGTGTTCTGAAACTGGTGCAGAGTTTTAATCTGTTTGGTGTTGTTGCTAGTGGATTTTGGAGCAGTTGTGCAATCTGTTTGAGGCATCCAAAGGCAGAAACCTACACCTACTATGGTAGCCTTCTAGGAAGTGGTTAGGGGATTGAAATTGAAGCAAGAAGGAGGGCTTTACAGTAGCTGTAGATCTCGTTCCAGCAGCATTTCTCCTACCAGAAAAGCTCAACTTCCATACTGATTTTGAGTAGCACCTAGCAGCAGCTAAAGTTTGAAGTCTACATTAGTTTTAGACATTATTTTGAGTTTGTTCAAGCCTTAATATCACATAACTTTGCTGTTTAGAGTTGATCTTTAGTTTTTGGTTAAGTGACTTGGGAAAATGTTCTTGAAGCAATTCCAAGATCACATTTAAACATTGTAATAGTGCAATTTCGTTTTCTTAGTGTGGAAGTGTGTCAAGGGGCTCCAAGTGTCACTTGCACTTTCACTTAGGGTCGTCTACCATTTACATTTTGCATCTTTATTGCTTTCTTTAAATTGCTTGTTTGATCCTTTTTTTTTTAGTCTTCGTGGTATATAGGATTGCATAACATCTAGATAACCTTCTTTTGGTTTTTAGGACCATTTCATTAACATTGAAAATATTTTGAAAGATTTCTACCTAGAAACTAAGGTAAAAGATAATTCTAAGGAAACTCTTGCTATGAAGAACTTGATTTCTAAGCTTGTCCAATTGTGACTTACCTCTTCTTTCTGGGAGCTACTTGGAACATTTTTACCTCTAGAATCTCTTTAGAAATCCTTCACCAAAAACAAAGAAAGATTGTGAAAACCTTTTCACTCATTACTTGTGCAAGTTTTTGAAAACCTTGTGAAAATCCTTTCTCCATACTTGACAAGGATGACTCAATCTAGTGTCCAAGGAAGTGTGAGACCTAAAAGTGAGAGTTTACAACTAAGAGAGGAATTTGAGCAAAAGTTCCAACAAAGGGACAAAGAGATTAGTGAGCTCAAGGATATGATTGGTCAACTTTTGATCAATCAAGACAAAGGTAAAAGGAAAGAAGGGTCTACACAAAAAAAAAGAGAATACCTTGGAGATACATCCTCTCCACCTAGTGAACCTGAGCATTATAGTAGTCATCACAATGATGACCACTATCAAATACATCCTAGGAGAAATCATAGAGTGAGAGAGCATCACCCAAGGGAGCCCAAGATTGATCTTCCTCCTTTCCATGGAAAGGATGATGTGGAAGAATACTTAGAATGAGTGATGAGTCAATATTTTCTTGACTTCACTTAGCTTATTGTACCGGATTTAATTCGGGAAGTGTGCTTAATTGTCCAGTATTTTCCCATTTTTGCTAATTGTGCTTAATTTGACCAGAAATTCTTATTTTAATTAATTTGAAGAAAGAGGTGCATGCGTTAATTTATGTACTTGAAGAAAAAGAGGAGCTGATTTCAGTTTTATTTTAGTTTGGAGAGCATCACGGGTCAAGCTGGCTGGGAGAAAGTGGCTTTCATTTTGGAGAGGTGCACAAGCAAGGGGCTCCACGTCCAGCAAGCTCAGGAGCTTCATTATGGAAAGAGCACACGGCCCACAAGAAAAGAAGAACACGCTGGCTACAAGGAGGCTTCATTTATTGAATAGTAAAAAAAAAGCAGCTCTACATTCACGGTCACGGCCCACAACGTAAAAATATGCTTCAATTGGAAGAGGGCCTGGTCCAACGTGAAGAGGGTGCTCACGTCCAAGTGGTGTTGCCACAGTTGCACGTCCAGCAGCTTGTAGAGTGAAGCCACGGTCCAACACAAGACCACGTGTCCCAAAAGCAGCTACGGATGGGGGGCGTCACTTGGATTCATGAGGACAACAACATCTTGGGGGAGGTGAACAAGCAAAGCATACGCGGCCCACATCCAGCTTGAGCAAGAGGCTTCACGCGGAGAATGAGATCCACGTTTTGAAGGGCAGCAAGGCAAGGTGACGTCCAACATTTCACATGGTGGACAACAGCAAGCACCAAGTACGGGCTTCATCCAAAGGGAGGTGCACATCTTCACGCATCCAACAGCTTGACACGGAGGGCTTCACCACGATCCAGCAGCGGTCCACACTTGAGACACGGGTTGTATCCAGCAAAGATGGAGGTGAACGAAGAAGCCAAGGAGGAAGCGACACACGTCCAGCACCTGGACCCAGCAGCACGGAAGATGGGATGCACTTCTCCATATTGAAGGAGACAGGTGTGTCTCGGCTCGGGAGGGGGGGGGCATCCAGCCGCCACTCTCTCGGATGGCTCTTAGGCTTTGCTTTGAATGTTATTTTGAGGGCTTTTATGTTTATGCTTGAACAAGTTTTTACGCTGTCACAGTGGATGAGAAATGAAGAAGTAGATTAGGTTGGAGTGAGGAGTGGTCACATCAATTCTAGCATTTGGAGGGCACAATTAGTAGGTGTACGGTGGTAGGCTTTGAGAAAAGGAATTTTATTCAATTGCTTTGGAGTAGAAGAGAGCACTTTCTTGGATGAGAATAGCAAGGTGTGCACGGAACGTGGAGCTTTCGGTTTTTTTTACTGCATGGAGCATTGGGAAGCACACGTTTCAATGCATCTTTTCTTTGCACTGTTTCAGTGGTGATTGGCATTGCTAGTTGCTCCAACGTTCATATTTCTTTTACTTTATAGCATTTTAATGGCATTCATTTCAATTGATTTCTTCGCTGCACTGTGCTTCCATTTAGCGTCAATTATTGCCTTCCAATTGGTTCATTCACTTTAGCATTTCTTTTATTCATGTTGTATGGTGTTCCAAGACGCAATGTGCCTTTTTATTTCATTTGTTTAGCTTACTCGTTACATTTTCATTTTATTTTACTGTTCATGCACCTTAGCATTGAATGTTTTATTCCAGTATTTTCATTCACTTTAATGTTGTATAATCTGTTCAGTTGTGATAATTTAGTTTTAATGTTAGTTTTAGTGTCTAACCGTTTTAATTTTGTTTTTACATCTCTATTTACATTCGTGTCTTATTTAAGTTCATTCGCATTCACCAACTCTTAACCAACCCCCCACTACGTGTTTGACCTAAGTCTCGAACCACATTTGGTCCTTGAGAGACGACCTAGGAGTCACTTCCTAGTACTATACTGCATTCTTTAATGCACATCAAATTTGATGGGCCGCGACAGCCGCATCAAATTTTGGCGCCGTTGCCGGGGACCAACGGTTCGGTCTTAGGTCTTTTGTTGTGTTAGTGTGTGTTGTGTTTTGTCTTGTGTTGTGAGTGTGATGTTTTGTCTTGTGTGTGTTATTGTGTGTGCGTGTCGCATGTTTAATTGTGTTGAGTTTTGTTTGTTTCGTATTTTTTAGCATTTCCTTTCTACCTTCCCCCTTCTTTCACCATGTCTACCTATTTTGATTATGTGAATACTGCTTCTTCTGCTTGTACCTATAATTATGATTCTCCTTCTGCATCTAACTCTGAGTACAGTCCTCATGTATATTCTGCTGATTTCTATGTTGAGAACAATATGACTCATCCTCTAACTCCTGAGAGTGCTCCTTGGGAGCTGGTTCCACTTGATGAGGAGGATATTCGTTGCGTTTTCAACACTGGATTGATACATTTGTTGCCCCAGTTTCATGCTTTTGCAGGTGAATGCCCACATAAACATTTGGAGAAGTTCTATCTCATTTGCTCTGCAATGAAACCTCCAGATGTCCCGGATGATCACATTTTCATAAGAGCTTTTTCACACTCATTACAAGGAGCAGCGAAAGATTGGGAATATTGTCTTCCTCCAGGATCCGTTACCAGTTGGGAAGATCTTGAGCATCAGTTTCTGAGCGAATTCTCCCCTGTGCAATATGGTTACAGCAACGATCCTAGCTTGGGATGGTATGATGCTCCACAACAATATCAGGAAGCACCATCTTAGAATGCTTGTATGACTCCACCAGTCCAACAATACCAGAGTCAGCAACATGATGCTCCTGCCCGAATATCTCCTCAGCCTTCTACTTCTGAACCTACATTGGAGGAGTTATTGAAGCAGATGGCCATGCAGCACATTCAGTTCATGCAAGAGACCAGAGCGTCCTTCAGAGTTTGAATGATCAGATAGGGCAGATGGCCACTCAGGTTAATTAGGAACAGTCTCAAGAATTAGAGGTATCTCCATTTCAGACTGTTAAGATTCCTGATGATGTTAGTGTCATCCACATAGGGGATGGGAACCAGAGTCATGTGCTCACTGTGCCACCTACTTTTCCACCTTCCTATGTCCCTACTATTGCACCTGAGGAGACTGATGAAGATTTTGAGGACCAGGCAGGTATAAGCAGTAATTTTGAGTCAGGTAGACCATTTTCATCTTCCACCACTTTTCCAATCTTTAGGGAAGTGGAGGTAAGCATACCTCAAATTGATTATTCTGTTGATGATTGTGCTATTCATGATTATGCTGTTGATAGGTATGTTGATGATTATATTGTTGATGAGTCTGTTTTTAATTCTCCCTCTTTGCATGATGAGAACCACTTTTTGCTATCACATCCGAATGTTTATTCTCCATGCACTGAACATGAATCTGAGTCTGTGGTTGATATTGTTTCTAAATTTGAAAGTGATTCATGTTCTGAGAGTATAATTGAGGTTCAGTCTGATAATTTGGGATTGGGTGTTATACCTCTGCATGTCATTTCTTTGGAGCCACATTGCACTAACCATGTTGCAGGAGGTACACATGAATTTGAGCAACATGCACCCACAGTGGAAGACAAAGGTGCTTACATACACAACAGTTCGAAGATCAATAGGCACCTGCTGGACCCGCTCATCAACAATCACTTCTTAGATCCAGCTGTGGAAGACATTTCCCTGCTTGATCAAATCTAGAGGATGAAGCAGTTCTTCCTCAAAACTTCCTTGCTGGATCCTATGGTGGAAGACATCTCCTTGATAGTCCAAAATTGGCAACTGCCACCATGACCAGGGGAGTTTTCTTTTTCCCTTCTCCCCCTTTCCCTACTTTTATTGCACTTGTCCATGATTTGTTCACTGTTTTGATTTCTGATCTTATGCTTATGACACATTGAGAACACTGTGTAGTTTAAGTGTGGTCTATTGGAGGAGATTCTGATTTTTCTTTGTTAGTTTTTGTTTTCTGTGTTAAATTTTTTTTTCTTTTCTAGGTAGTTTTTGTTTTGTCTTGTGTACAGTTTTATATTTTTCTCTTGATTTATGGACTTTGTTTAGGTTGTAGATATGTCTTTCACTTCATTGATACTCTGATTGTTTGGAAATCCTTGCTTTTCACTGCTTGGAAGATGATTATGATGTTTGAGAGTGAATTGATTGTGACACAAATACCTTGTGTGAGAATTTGAGCCACTTGATGTTCTTTCTTGTGTGTGATATGTCTCTTGATTGCTTGCACATATGCCTTGGCTTGACTCTTATTGATAATTCTTGATTGATATGCATGTTTGAAAGTGATAAAGGCAATTTTGTTCTTGAGCCTCTAGCCAAATAAGCTTACCTTGTTTTGATCCTTTGATACCCTTTTGAGCCTGCGCTTTCCTCTTTCCTTGTTTTGAAGCTCATATACTAGCCCTAAGTGAAAAACCATGATTACCTTAACCTTAAGGAATTTTGGAGCTTTGGAAGTGTCTTGGGAACAAGTGGGGTCTCCTTGGGGATTCTGATGAAATGGATAGTTGGTTCCTCTTCTTGTTTTGTGTTTGTAAATATGTTGTGTATCTTGTCTCTTACAGTTGTGTCGTAAATAGAGAGAAAAGAAAAGAGACAAGATGAGAAAAGAAAAAAAAAATTACAGAAAAATGAAAAAAAAAAATTGTGAATAATGGAGTCAAGAAGAGGATTGAATTAGAGGTTTGGGTGTGATTTGACTGTGTTTACACTTGTTCCCCATTGCTCCTCTATTCTTTTTGGTTTGTACCTTCTCATCCATATTATATCCTTCCCTATCCTTGGCCTCATTATATCCATGAAAAGACCTTTTGATTTGAACATGCATATGTTTTGAGTGTTGATAATAGAGGCTTGCCAAGTCTGTTTGTGTTTTCTTTCTTGAGTGCATTGAGTTGACATTATTTACCTTAGACACTTGAGAGAAACACGATAGTGCATCTGTGAGGTTTTGTGGCTTTTTGATTCATCTCTTAAGCTGATTAATCATTTTGTCATGCTTGGAATTGCTTGGATGATTTCATGAGTATCTGCTTTCTTTGATTCTGTGTTGGATATATTGTTTACTTCTTTTCTCTGTCCATATTTCTTGAGAACTGTGTAATTTTGTTTCTGTCCTTGTCAGTCTTTGTTTCTTGTGTGCTAAGTTTGTGTCACTTCCCTGATGTCCTTTGAACTATTCCTTAATTTGCGTCTTGATTTTGCCCAGGAGTGCAAAAGACTAAGTGTGATCTATTTTGATGAGTCAATATTTTCTTGACTTCACTTAGTTTATTGTACCGGATTTAATTCGGGAAGTGTGCTTAATTGTCCAGTATTTTCCCATTTTTGCTAATTGTGCTTAATTTGACCAGAAATTCTTATTTTAATTAATTTGAATTATCTTAGACTAATTATTTACATTATTAATTGTAGGGAAATTTTGGATAACCTTTTGGGACTTCAAGAGAAATGTGACATCAATTTTATTTTAAGCTAAAAAGAGAGAGGTGTGGATTTACTTTTTGGAGGTGCATGCGTTAATTTATGTACTTGAAGAAAGAGAGGAGCTGATTTCAGTTTTATTTGGGTTTGGAGAGCATCACGGGTCCAGCTGGCTGGGAGAAAGTGGCTTTCATTTTGTAGAGGTGCACAAGCAAGGGGCTCCACGAGCTCAGGAGCTTCATTATGGAAAGAGCACACGGCCCACAAGAAAAGAAGAACACGCTGGCTGCAAGGAGGCTTCATTTATTGAATAGCAAAGAAAAAGCAGCTCCACATTCACGGTCACGGCCCACAATGTAAAAATATGCTTCAATTGGAAGAGGACCTGGTCCAGCGTGAAGAGGGTGCTCACGTCCAAGTGGTGCTGCCACAGTTGCACGTCCAGCAGCTTGTAGGGTGAAGCCACAGTCCAACACAAGACCACGCGTCCCAAAAGCAGCTACGGATGGGGGGCTTCACTTGGATTCATGAGGACAACAACATCTTGGGGGAGGTCACAAGCAAAGCATACGCGACCCACATCCAGCTTGAGCAAGGGGCTTCAAGCGGAGAATGAGATCCACATTTTGAAGGGCAGCAAGGCAAGGTGACGTCCAACACTTCACACGGTGGACAACAGCAAGCACCAAGTACGGGCTTCATCCAAAGGGAGGTGCACATCTTCACGCATCCAGCAGCTTGACACGGAGGGCTTCACCACGGTCCAGCAGCGGCCCACACTTGAGACACGGGTTGTATCCAGCAAAGATGGAGGTGCACGAAGAAGCCAAGGAGGAAGCGGCACACGTCCAGCACCTGGACCCAGCAACACGAAAGAGGGGATGCACTTCTCCATATTGAAGGGGACAGGTGTGTCTCGGCTCGGAAGGGGGGGGGGCATCCAACCGCCACTCTCTCGGATGGTTCTTAGGCTTTGCTTTGAATGTTATTTTGAGGGCTTTTATGTTTATGTTGAACAAGTTTTTACGCTGTCACAATGGATGAGAAATGAAGAAGTAGATTAGGTTGGAGTGAGGAGTGGTCACATCAATTCTAGCATTTGGAGGGCACAATTAGTAGGTGTACGGTGGTAGGCTTTGAGAAAAGGAATTTTATTCAATTGCTTTGGAGTAGAAGAGAGCACTTTCTTGGATGAGAATAGCAAGGTATGCACGGAACGTGGAGCTTTCGGTTTTTTTTACTGCATGGAGCATTGGGAAGCACACGTTTCAATGCATCTTTTCTTTGCACTGTTTCAGTGGTGATTGGCATTGCTAGTTGCTCCAACGTTCATATTTCTTTTACTTTATAGCATTTTAATGGCATTCATTTCAATTGATTTCTTCGCTGCATTGTGCTTCCATTTAGCGTCAATTATTGCCTTCCAATTGGTTCATTCACTTTAGCATTTCTTTTATTCATGTTGTATGGTGTTCCAAGACCCAATGTGCCTTTTTTTTTCATTTGTTTAGCTTACTCGTTACATTTTCATTTTATTTTACTGTTCATGCACCTTAGCATTTAATGTTTTATTCCAGTATTTTCATTCACTTTAATGTTGTATAATCTGTTCAGTTGTGATAATTTAGTTTTAATGTTAGTTTTAGTGTCTAACCGTTTTAATTTTGTTTTTACATCTCTATTTACATTCGTGTCTTATTTAAGTTCATTCGCATTCACCAACTCTTAACCAACCCCCCACTACGTGTTTGACCTAAGTCTCGAACCACATTTGGTCCTTGAGAGACGACCTAGGAGTCACTTCCTAGTACTATACTGCATTCTTTAATGCACATCAAATTTGATGGGCCGCGACAGCCGCATCAATGGGAGATGAAAGTTGAGCAATTGTTTGAGTGCCACCAAATAGATGATGAGAGGAGAGTAACTATGGCCTCTTTAAGCTTTCAAGGCTATGCCTTATATTGGTGGACAGCCTTGGTCAAAGATCTGAGATTGAGAAACCTACCTTCCATTAGGTATTGGAATGAGTTGAGGTATGCCTTAAGAAGAAGACATGTGCCAGCTTACTATGATAGGGAGTTAATGGACAAGCTTCATAAACTCCAACATAGAAACACGAGTGTTGAGGAATATAGGCAAAAGATGGAGTTACTCATGTTAAGAGCTGGAATAAGAGAGGAACCAAGGATAACAATTGCTAGGTTCCAAAGTGGACTTAATTATGGCACAAGAGATAAGGTAGAACTCTTACCTTACAATGATCTCAATGAATTAGTCCAGCTTTGTGTGAGGGTGGAACAACAACTCAAGAGGAAAAGTTCCACTAGGAAGGACTACCCTACTAGTTCTAACCATAAGAGAGAATACAAGAGGGAGGGTAGTCTATCTAAGCCAAGGTATGATGGGTCTAGGGAGAGAGAAAGAAAAAGAAAAGGTTAAAGAACCTTCAAGAGACCACAAAAGTAAGGAGACTAAGTGCTTTAGATGTGGGGAAAAATGGCATTATGCATCTGAGTGTCGCAATAGAAGGTCAACTTACATTCTTGAGCATGAAAGTGAAAGAGAGGATTCTTCAATAGTGAGTCTGAAACATCCACTTCTGAAGAAGAAGCCTTACCTTGTGATGGTGACTTACTCATGGTAAGAAGACTCCTTGAAAATAAACATGTTGAGCTAGAACAATCACAAAGAGAGAATCTATTCCACACAAGGTGTAAAGTTTTTGAAAAGACATGTTCAATGATTGTGGATAGTGGATCTTGTTGTAACTGTTGCAGTTCAAGAATGGTAGAGAAGCTAGGCTTAACTACTACTCCTAATCCTCAACCTTATAAACTTCAATGGATCAAAGAGGATGAAGGAATAATAGTCAAAGAGCAAGTAAGTGTACCCATTTCCATTGGAAAATATGAAGACCAAATTGTTTGTGATATAGTACCAATGGAAGCTGGGCACATATTACTTGGAAGGCCTTGGCAATTTGATAAGCAAGCTCTACATGATGGAGTCACCAACAAAATAACCATTCAACACAAGGGCAAGAAGATTGTTTTGTGTCCTCTTACACCTTCACAAGTAAGAGGACCAAATAATTCTTAAGAAGAAGTTGGATGGAGAAAAGAAAAAAGGAAAAAAGGAAGGAGAAAAAAGAGAAGGATGAGAGTTTGGTAAATAGTGCCTTAACCAAAGAAGTTGTCCAACCCCAAAATTTGAAAAGTTTTAAAAAAATCTTGCTTGGACAACCTCATTTTCTTCTCTATTGTAAAGAGGCACTTGTTTCAGTAAATTATGAACTTGGTTCTCTACCAAAGGGGTTGCAAAAACTTTTAAAAGAATTTGATGATTTGTTTCCTAAAGAGGTACCAAGTGGCTTACCACCTTTTAGGGGAATAGAACATCAAATAGATTTGGTGTCTGGGGCAAGCCTTCCTAATAGGCCAGCCTATAGGACCAACCCCATGGAAACAAAAGAGATAGGGAAACAAGTTAATGAATTATTGAACAAAGGGTGGATCCAGAAAAGCCTAAGTCCTTGTGTTGTGCCTGTGTTGTTGGTTCCTAAGAAGGATGGATCTTGGAGAATGTGTACAGATTGTAGGGCCATCAACAACATAACTGTTAAATATAGGCACCCCATTCCCAGATTAGATGACATGTTAGATGAATTACATGGAGCAAACATTTTCACCAAAATTGATCTCAAAAGCGGATATCATCAAATAAGAATTAAAGAAGGTGATGAATGGAAGACTGTTTTCAAGACCAAGTTTGGTTTGTATGAATGGTTAGTCATGCCCTTTGGCTTAACCAATGCTCCTAGCACATTAATGAGATTAATGAACCATGTCCTTAGGGAATGCATAGGAAGGTTTGTAGTGGTCTACTTTGATGATATCTTAATATATAATCAAGGGTTTCAAGAGCATCTTAGCCATGTCATAAAGGTCTTGCTTCTTCTTAGAGAACATCATCTCTTTGCCAACTTTGATAAATGTACTTTTTGTCAAGAAAGTGTGATATTCCTTGGATTCAAAGTTGGAAAAGAAGGTGTACATGTTGATCCTGAGAAGATCAAGACCATACAAGAATGGCCAACCCCTAAGACAATAGGAGAGGTGAGAAGTTACCATGGATTAGCCAGCTTTTATAGAAGATTTGTAAAAGACTTCTCTACTATAGCTGCTCCTTTGAATGAACTGGTCAAGAAGGATGTTCCTTTTATTTGGGGTGATAAGCAAGTTTTATCTTTTGAGACCTTGAAACATAAGTTAACTCGTGCACCTATTCTAGTCTTGCCTGATATTTCCAAAGCTTTTGAACTAGAATGTGATGCATCTGGGGTAGGGATAGGAGCTGTTTTAATTCAAGAAGGTCATCCAATAGCTTACTTCAGTGAAAAACTTAGGGGACCTACTCTAAACTATCCTACCTATGATAAAGAATTGTATGCCCTCATTAGAGCTTTAAAGACTTGGGAGCACTATTTGGTAAATAGAGAATTTATTATACATACTGACCATGAATCTCTCAAGTATCTTAAAGGGCAGGGAAAGCTAAACAAGAGACATGCCAAGTGGGTGGAATACCTGGAGAAATTTCCCTATGTCATCAAACACAAAAAGGGGAGTACTAATGTTGTTGCGGATGCTTTATCTAGAAGACATGCATTATTAGTAACCCTAGGTTCACAAATATTAGGATTTGATGATATAAGAGAACTATATGAAAATGATGAAACATTTGCATCCACTTATTCATCATGTCTTAAGAAGCCTTTTGATGGATTCTATCTTTCTGAGGGGTATCTTTTTAATAAAGGAAAACTTTGTATACCCCAAGGATCCATTAGAAAACTTCTTATCAAAGAGAGTCATGGAGGAGGACTCATGGGTCATCATGGAGTTGATAAAACTCTAAGCATTTTAAAAAGTAAGTTCTATTGGCCACACATGAGAGTAGATGTTCAAAGGCATTGTTCTAAATGCATAGCTTGTTTACAAGCTAAGTAAAAAATTATGTCTCATGGACTCTATACTCCTCTTCCTATAGCTAATACCCCTTTGGAGGACATAAGTATGGATTTTGTTCTAGGACTGCCAAGAACCCAAACGGGGTATGATTCTATATTTGTGGTAGTAGATCGTTTTAGTAAAATGGCACATTTTATACCCTGCCACAAAGTAGATGATGCTAGCTATATCTCTAGACTCTTCTTTAAAGAAATAGTGAGATTGCATGGCTTACCCAAAACCATAGTATCTGATAGAGATGTTAAGTTCCTAAGCCATTTTTGGAAAACTTTATGGGAAAAGCTAGGAACTAAACTTCTATTTTCTACCACATGTCACCCACAAACTGATGGGCAAACTGAAGTAGTAAATAGATCTCTATCTACTTTGTTGAGGGTAATATTAAGAGGTAATAGAAAAAGTTGGGATGATCATCTACCTCATATTGAATTTGCTTATAATAGAGTAGTTCACAAGACTACTAATCTTTCTCCTTTTGAGGTTGTTTATGGTTTTAACCCTATTACACCTCTTGATTTACTTCCTCTTCCAGAATCATCTTCTTTTCTTCATAAAGCGAGTGTATCTAAAGTGAAGTTTATCAAGAAGTTACATGAGAAGGTTAAAAATCAAATTGAAAAACAAACTAAAAAATATACAGAATATAACAACAAAGGGAGAAAGAAATATTCTTTGAAGAAGGAGACTTATTTTGGCTTCATTTGAGAAAGGAAAGGTTTCCCTCTCAACGAAAGTCCAAACTTAGTCCAAGAGGAGATGGTCCTTTCAAAGTGGTCAAAAAGATAAATGATAATGCATACATATTAGACCTTCCTGAAAGTTATGGTGTCAGTCCTACTTTTAACGTCTGTGACTTAATTCCTTTCACAGGAGATGATCAACAAGATGAAGTAGATATGAGGACAGATCCTTTTCAAGAGGGAGGGTCTGATGGAAGACCACCAAGGAATCACATTGGACCTCTTACTAGAGCCATGGCAAGGAAGATTCAAGAAGAAGAAGGATCAATTAACACTTTACTTCTATGGAAGGTTACTTATGAAAATCCTTCTTCTGTTGTCTAAACTAATATTTGTTGTGTAGGATACAATAAAAGCAAGAGCCATGGTCAACTAATCAAATTTGGGAAAAGCACTTCAAGGGATCAGCACTAGGGCCGCTCCAGCGCCCTCAGCCAAGGGGGGCTCTAGCTCAGATGCACCAAATGGACTTCCTGGCTCACGTGCGCTCCAGCCCCCTCAGACAGGGGGGCTCTAGCCCAGCGGAGCAGCCTGAAACACGTTTTGGCAGCATTGTCCATGTGACCCAGCATGCTTCCCGTGATCCAGCTGACTTGGCCTTCAAGCTCGTTTTGTATTTTGAATTTTGGAGGGAATTTAGCTCAGAATTGAGGCCTTTCTTCACCTATAAATAAGAGGGTCTCCCGTTTGTATTTCCTCACTTTTGAGCTTAGTGAAATGCTGTAGAAATTGTTTTCCAGCCCTATTGCTCTTGAGTCACTCTTTCTCTTCACTTTCTCTACCCTTTCCTCTAGCTTCCTTCCATAGTAGGAAGGCCTTCTGAGTTGAGAGGTCTCTACACACACTCCTTCCATTAAAAACACACCAAAACACCATTCATCTACTTCCATTCCGCTGCACTTTCATGGCTTGCTGTTTGGAGTTGCAACTTGCAAGTTCCAAGCCTGGCAAGCTTCCATCATGTTTCTTGGAGCGTCTCAGCACACCTATAATTCTTTTCTGGTTTAATATCTCGATAGGTCCCTATTTTCGTCTAGAATCTCAAATAGGTCCTCTCTTTTTTCGCTGTCTCAATTGGGTCCTTGTTTTTGTAAAATTGAAGCAAGTAGAGGTCTGCCGTCAAATTGGACAAACAGCCGTTTAAGTTTGGGTTACGTGGCATGGTCAATGTATTCATTAATCACACGTGGCATTAAAAAAGAGTTTTGTATTAAAAATTTGGATTGCATAGAGGTGAAATCAGATTTAGGGAAGGGCAAAGTGGGCAAAATATAAAATATTAAGTACAACCCTGCAATTGAGAAATCCAAATGAGATTGGGAACATAATTGGGGATCCGTATTATTAAGGTTCGTGGGAGAAAAAAAAAGCGTCCGTCTAAACTCTGCTCAATGCTCTTCTGCTTCTCAACTTCTCTTACCTTATTTCATTCATCCATGTCTACTTTGAAACTTCAAGTTTCTAATACTATATTTTTGTGTTATTTGTTATCAAAATTTGATGAATATATACGCGGACGAAACAATACACAATTAATTAATTAATTTCATATGCATTACTGATATCATATCATGTCAATGAAAAAAATACACACTTGGGTTGTTTGAACTTGCATCATTATTTCCTTGACACCATACATAATAAACATTGGTCTCTGATAAAGATTACAAGATAAGCATATATATTACGTAATTTAATTAATGTATTGAAGTTCTCAACGTTTTTGTTTGGCATCGAAATCAAGTTTCTGTTTGGTAGGAGGTTCGAAAGAAGAAGCTGCGGACTTCATCGAAAAGGTTGAAGACGATGGCGAAGAAGAGGAAGAAAGAATGACATCATTATCAGTTGCAATGTGACGAGGAAGCAGTTGGAAGGGAGTTGAAGAGGATTATAATGATGGTGGATGATTTGGGAGGTAACCTAATTCCCCTGAGATATGAACTTTTTCTGGAAAATTGAGCTTGGCTTTGCTTCCTTTGAATCTGAGAGTTGGTTCACCGTAAGCAAGTGCAACAGGATCCGTGGTGGGAAAAGTTCCTAGCCAAACTCTGGCTGCTTTCTTCGGGTCGCGAATCTCCACGGCCCACTTCCCTCATGGTCATTGTCTCACTCCTCGCGCTTCCAATTGAAGAAAGAACACTTTTTTTCACACGACAGGAGCCCCAATTTTTTTCCCCAATCTCTTTTGGATTTCTCAATTGCAGGGCTGGACTTAAATTTTTTTATTTTGCCCAGTTTCCCTAAATCTGATTTCACCTCTGTGCAACCCAATTTTTTTAATACAAAATACAATTCAAACTCGTTTTTAATGCCATGTGTGATTAATGAATACACTGACCAAGCCATGTAACCCAAACTTAAACGGTCGTTTGTCCAATTGGACGACAGGCCTCTAATTGCTTCAATTTTACAAAAACAATGACCCAATTGAGACGCCGAAGAAAAAGAGGACCTATTTGAGATTCTGGACGAAAACAGGGACCTACGAGACATTAAACCTTCTTTTCTTAATTCACAAATATCATATATGAAAGTTTAGAATGATCAAAAGTCTTGAGAGTAGTGTACAATGCGTCAATTTATAGTTTTTCTGATATCAGACGCAATTCAATCGATTACGAAAGTAATGTAATCGGTCACATTATTTATAGTTATAATAGAATTACAATTAAAACAGTTCTAATTGAATGCACATTTAATGTAATTGATTGCTAATAAATGCTAGTCAAAATATTTGAAAAATATGACTGTTATCATTGTTATGACTTAGCTTGAAAACATTTTTCAAATAATGACAGACTTAATTGATTACATAAACCATGTAATCGATTAAGCTATACACTTAAAGAGATTTTGAAAACATTTTCACTTCAAAACTCATCACAACACATTTCAAAAATATGTTTGCAAAGACACGAGTTTTAATCGATTATTCACTTAATGTAATCGGTTAAAACTTGTTGTTTTGTCACAGTTTAAAACATAAGTTGTCTGATGAGCTTAATTTATTACAACATCACTATAATCGATTATTTCATACAGAGTTGCTTTGTGCTTGTGGTTTTATCACATTAAAATATTTAGTATGCATACAGTAGTATAAACACAATTATGATCACAAAAGTATGCAGACCAAACAACATGTCATCATATGTATTATTCATCAAAAAACATTCACATACCAACACATGCATCAATCCCAAATACACATTTTTGTTGTGTCATAACAACATTTATGTGTTGTTACAATCAATGTGTTGTCATCATAAAAAACCAAACACATCAGGGATTGTGTTTAGCACTCATATTGCTCCCCCTATCAACATTGTGCTTATTTTTTTAGCATATGTTGTTTATATCATGTCTTCATTTACGATTTTTATCTTTACACAAATATTGATTTTCAGCTGCGTTCACTAACCGCATGCAAAAGATAAAAATAATAAAAGATGTAAAACATAATGAACAAAAAGACACAAAAATTAGAATCCAAATTTTGAACCAAATAAGATTATATATCGCTTAAATGTGTATTTTTTAAACGTAAAAAAAGGGAGATTGTTAAGACAAAATCTTCTATGTGCTTAAATGCTCATATGTTTTGAAGTTTAACCAAATATAAAAAAGTGGACTTTAGAAACAAAAGACATATTCACAGAATGTTCTTCATCTGAAGCCATTCCTAAAAGGACGTACTACCTACTTCAAGCAAAGTACTGAAAAAGTATGCATGCTCCGACAAGTTGACTTATCCAACGACTGTTGTACACAAAGAAAGAGAAAACACAAGAATCAAAACAAATGCTAAGTCTAACGGACATTTGTTCAATGAGCCTTTAAATAGAAGAAATTTCGAAAGAGAAATCAAGAGGATAACCAAGAGAATAGAAATAGAAAAGCTCACAACAAGATATTTATACTGAGAAGCGTATAGAAGAGAAGAAAAAAGAGAGCTCTATAAAAAGATCATATCTTAGCAGAAAAAGAGAAGAAGAGAAAATAGAAAATAAGAAAAGAAATACTCTCAAGCTCCATTGTTATATTGCTTACTGATTGTAAGAAGGAGAGAAAGAGAAAGGAAAGAAACATTTGTGAATGTTTAGACTGCTTTGTATTGTATTCAAATCCTTTATACGATAGTAATAGTTTGAACGACTTGTAAGCAATCTTTGAATGCAGTTCTGGAGAGAATTAAAATACTTGCAACTAAACTCATTTTGAGTTGAGGAAATCTAGGCGTGGTAGTCTAGTACCAGGAGTGGTACGAATTATTGTTGAGATTGTTGATAGGGGGAGCACTAGTTTAGCTGAACCCACAATCTCAGTGATATCTGTGTTTTTGATGATGACAACACATAATTAATAACACATGAGTATTCTATGTTACATGTTTTGTGCTTACATGTTATATGCTTTTGCTTACTGTGATAAATCTGTATAAGCATATTTGTGAACATGATTGTGTTGTTCATTGCATACCACTATGTTTAATATGTGATTTTATATGTGTATGCATGTCATAAGTTTTTGGAAATGGAAAACCACAAGAACTTTGGTTGAACTTTAATGTGTAGCAAAACAACAGTTTTAAGCTGATTACATTATTGGATGAATCGATTAAAACTCGTGTGTTTGCACAAAATTTTTTCAAGTGTGCTGTGAGTTATTTTGAAGAGAAAAGTTTTAAAAAATGTGCTAAGTGATTTTTATTAATCGACTGCATGCAATTTGTATTCGACTAAGTTGGTTGTTATTTTGAAAACTGGTTGAATGCTTGACATAATTGTTTTAACGGTCATATTTTTAAATATATTGACCAAGCATTTATTGTGAGTCGATTGTATTAAATGTGCATTCAATTAATGAGCTTGACTGATGTTAGTATGTTATAACTGCAAGATGTATTCGACTACATTAGTAGCTAAATCGATTAAAGTGCGTCTGATGTTTGTATTACTATAAATTGACGCTGATTTGAATTTTGTAAGAACTTTTGTGCATTTGACACTTTCATATCTTTTACAGAACGTTGTGTGATCTTATAGAGAAAGGAAAAGCTCCAAGAACCAAGATTGACCGTGGTGATCAAAGTCTTGAGGTTTCTTGAGAATCAAGGCTTGCTGATTTGAACGTTTGATCAATCTACACAACTGGGTGTATTCTGCGCGATCAGAATTTGCAATCTTTGAAGATTGGCTTGGATTCCCTACGGTGTTTGCAGGAAGAAGAACGGTGTTCTTGACTTTGAGGGTGCCTCAAAGGGATAGACAGCAGAAGAGGGTGTTCTTGTTGCTGGTCTTGTTTGTTTGTTGCCTATATTTAGATTAGAGGGTTAGAGAGGTGTTTTACACTTTTGACGTGAGGTCTTTGTAAAAACCTTGTTGTAAAAACCTTGATCTTTATAGTGCATTTGCTTCCCGTGGTTGGAAGGACACTGCATGTAGACAGGTTGGTCGAACTAGCATAAAAATCAGCGTTTGAATTCTCTTATCCCTACCCTCTTTTATTAATTCGATTAAGTTGTCTGTATATTTGATTAAGTTTACTACTGCATTGCATATCTTTTAACTTACGATTCAATAAAAGTGTAAAAGCATCTTATTTTGTGAAATAGATTTTGAAAGCTTATATTTTTACACTTCACCAATTCACCCCCCTCTTGGTGTGAGAAACTAAGTCATTCTATTTTAACAATTATCATAGGAAATCTAGGTGCGATAGTCTAGTATCATAAGTGATGTGAATACTTAAAGGAAATCTAGGCACGGTAGTCTAGTACTAGGAGTGGTGCGAATACTCAGACTAGGAGTGGTGAGAATACTCAGTTTTAATCTTGTGAAGATTATAGTGCAACCCTCTACAGATGAGACTAGACGTAGCTTAGTTAGAATGAACCAGTATAAAAATAACTGTGCATTTATCTCTTTCCTTACCTAAACGTTTCTCTTATAAAAACCTATACTTGTGTTTTATTTCCAAATACATGAACTCTTCAAGCTAAACGATTACTCTTTAACTAAGGAAGTTCTAATAAAACTCTATAATGTGAATTTTGAATAGCACGTTAAAAGCAACTATTATTTACAACTTATAGTAAGTCATGCATCTAAGATTTTATAATACACATTCATAGCTTGACTACGTGCTATATCAGAAGGGTTCCTTGTTGATTAATGGTCCTAATGGTCTACTTTGATCAAAATTCTATGGTCTGTAGGTATAGATAGAGTTATTTGAGCTGAGAGGGGGGTAGTTTGTTTTTTAGAGCTGTTTGAGTTTTCCAACCAAGTAAGGGAAGCTAACAATTGCTTTAATTTTGTGTTAAGGAGTATGAATGTTTGTTTCATAAGTGTTGAGATTAATATTTTGTTAAATATGTTATCAATTGAGATGATTGTTGAGTGATGTTTGTGTCTTGATGAGTGAATATTGTCTATTGATGAATATTTCTATGTATGATTGTGAATTATTACTTGATTGAACCTTTAATGTCGTTGTTTTGAAGTTTAATTAGGTATAAAACTATTATAAAATTTAAAGTAGTGAAAAGGGAGTGTTGTAGGCTAGTTAAAGTTAAAAAAAAGGGTTGTGATAGGCGAAATTTTGAAGGAATGGTGGGATGGGAAAACTTGATGCTTAGGGTCTATTTTTGGACTATTTAAGACTTGTTTAACTAATTAGTTTACTAAAATCTGGTTGATAGTATGTCAAATCTGATATATGTGTTTTTGGGTAGTTGGGTTAATTTAATGGATCAAGAAAATAACCAAATGAGCCAATTTGTATCAAATCTAAAGAGTAAACATGTTTTCAATTCAATTATAGTGTCAAAGATACAAGTTGGATCAATTGAATAGGTCTTGTGGGCATACAAATCAAATTTTGAAGTTACTATACTTTTATTGTGGTGCTCAACGGTAGCCAATAATGCTTAAGTGTTAGAAAGTCGCGAGCTTTGGTGCTCAACGGTACCAAGGTAATGATCAGGCATCCGTTTTGCATGAAGAATAACGCTCAATGATAAGGATGTGCTGCTTAGCGCCATGTTTTTTTTTCATTCTACATGCCTTGCAATTCTTTTACTTCTTTAGTTTCTTTTAATGTTTGTTTTGACACTTAAGCTTACTATAAAGGATCTAAATATACTTTCAATGTATGTTTGTTTAAAATGCTATGTAAAGTTTATGATAATTTATGCATGTATTGTGAATGAAAATGTATTCAATTTAAATATATGGTGAAAGGAATTCCATGGGGAAGATCCTTATGTTGTGTTTGTGTAATGTATTGTTATAGGAGCTTTGAAATAGGGGAATGTTTCTGACACTCCAATATCCATCCAACCTTAAGTAAAGAGGGGCGGTTATGTCGTGAGAAGTAAGAGAAGATCCTTAGCCTAGGGTTAGTTTGACTATAGGTGTTTGACGGGTTAACCTTGTGTGGTAATTTGGGTGATATGTTGTTTTACTACACATGTGCAAGTCCCCCAATTATTCGATACCAATATATGTATCCGAACGGTCAAGTCTAGAGTCTAGATGTATGTATATAAATTTGTACTTGATTTTTTATGGACTTGATATTGAAATTTTTATGTTTCTGATTTGATTGAATGGTATGTTTGATTCTTTTAAAATTAGCTTACCTTTTTGCTTGTGTTTGTTTATTTGTCGATTCTTTCTTTTTAGTAATGATCACCTGATTGCTCTGAGTAGAGAAAGATATCATAGTGAAACATGTGCTTGGTGATGAAAGAGCTTATGCTTAAATAAAGTATTTGGATTTATTATTGATGTTTTACATCATTTTTAGTTTTTTTGTAAATATTATTAGTAGTATAAAAAATCTTGTATATAAAATTTTAATTTTAATTATATAATTATATTTTTGGATAGTTATAATCATATTATATATATTTTTTAGTTAAATATTCTTATTATTTATTAAAGATGTGATATTTACTAATAATATTAAAACTATAATTATTGGGATGCTACAGGTTTTATATTTTCTTAATTTAATTTCAAAAAATTTATTACATAAGATATTAAGATTTACAATTTTCACATATTAACATAAATTATGGTAAGAGACTACTCTTGAAAATCCCAATGAGAACTTATTTTTTTATTCTTTTATTCTCTAACTTTTATTTTTCAATTTATCTTTTCATCTTTTTCTTTTCACATTTTTTTAATGACTATATATGAAAGAACTTATGACTAAGAACAAAATTTTAATTTCTTTTATTAGTCCACGTCCTTGTAATAAATTTTTATTTTATTTTATTATAATTTTTCATAATAATTAATAATTTTTTATAAAATTATATTTAGATTCATCATAATATTTTATTAGTCACGTAAATGAATTAATTAGTCCAGTCTAAAATTTTGGACCTCTATTTAAATATTGAAAAGACCAGTATTTAAATATCTGAAAATAGATTTTGTTGGGATGATATAGTCATTAGAAAGTATATATTTGACAAGATATCAAGTTAGACTTGTTAAAACGAAGTAAAAAGAGTTGAACTTAGTAAAATATTAATCTCGTTAAAATAAATTTTGACTTTCACGTGCATCAATTAAATAGGAGGGATTACAAACATCTATTATTGCTTATCAATTTTTAACCAGTATTTATTTTAAAAAAAATATTCATTTCAATATTTCAATTTAAATTCTGGACGATACTTATATAAGTTATTATTATTTTCTGCCTTCCCGAATTGGATTAATTAATTGAAAAATAAAAAATAAAATGATTTTTATAATAGAAAATATTGTATTTAAAAAATAAAACGGAGTTTATGTTAAATTTAGTGATTACACATTTTCATGATAAGCATATTCTGTGTATTTTGATTTCATTTGTAGTGCGTCATGCTTACGTTTCCATGTTGCTTTATTCCACAGATACCAAAACCGCGTTTGTTTGTTCAAACGCGTTTTCCCTTCAGTCCCTATACATAATTAATAATTAATTAATTAATTAATTCATTAGCGTAACTAGGTTATGCACAGTGTTTGATCAATTTCTTTTATCAGAAAAAATAAATAAATTAATATATTTATACTAAAAAAATAAATAATTGTGAGGCTCTAACCCTAAGTTATAATGATATGCCTAAGTTTTCTGAGTTTTTTCTAGTACAAGTAGTACTGTGTCACAGACCACATTGCTGACTAACAACCACTCCATCTACTAAAATTAAAATTTGTATTAATTGATTCTTTATTTCGTTAATTTTTTGTCAATGCAAAACATATAACGTATGCAAGAGTATACTTTTCTTCAGCCTCATTCTTCATCATGTTTATATTTTGCACACCAACACAGACTATTTCCAGTGGCAAAAAAAAAAGAGAGAGTAAGACTTTCAATTTTAAGTGATTAATTAGAACGAAAGAATGAAACATTAATAAATTGTTTTTATCAACGATAATCAAAAGCATGAAAAAATAAAGTACAATACAATAGAAATAATCTCTTTTTCTTTTCGTTGATAAAATATTATCGAATGAGAATAAATTTAAAATGTTAGATATTTTATGGACGAGGAGATTATGACAAAAAAGGAAAACACACAGTGACGATGTTATTATTAATATGCTGAATTTAAAAGTTTAATTGAAAAATGTGAATAACTAAATTTAAGAAATAACATTTAGGAGAATTAAAGAACATTTAAAAGTATAAATTTAATATAGAAGTTTACGGGGTTGGTGAGAATACAATAACTCTTAAGAACTAGGATGAAAATAAGTTATGGTAAGATTTATGAGGTAGGTTAACTTTTTTAATGTACATGTACTAAAAGAAGGTGACAAGTTAACTAAATTAAATTTGCCTAGAGAAAACACACTTATTTTACTTTTTTATTTTATAAATATCTATGATGAAATATTTAAATAATACCTAAGTATTTACGATAAGTTAACTGTTTCTATAATTATAGAGGAACTTTGTATAAGTATAAACTAGAGAGGAGATTGTGTTTGTTTGTTTCTATACAAGTTATAAACTGTTTTCACAGGTTCTCATAACTATTTTTTTTTAATAAGCCAGTTAAACGCAACTTTTATGACTAAGTTATGCTCTCTCAAAATATTACAGATTGAATTTAAACTGTGATTAAATTGTTTCAAAAGTGGTCCAAAATGAATAAAATAATCTATTTAAAATTTATATCATTTTGTAGTGAGACTTTTTTTATATATCGACAATTGCTAGTTATATATGCCTGAACTTATAGTACTTAAAGTTAACTGGTTCAATCTTTTAAATAAGTGAACAAAAACAAATTAATATGGCAAATGACAAAAATAACTAGTCTAAAATTCATTTTATCGTCTAAAATTATTTTATTTTCTAAAATTAATTTTAAAAATAAGTTCTTAAAAAAGGTTAACAAAAATTCAATTATGTTTTATTATTTTAATTATTTTTTATTTCAATAGAGGGGATACGATAACAGTGCTTGTACCACTTTTACTTCATCTTCTACGATACTTTTCATTAATGAAACAATTAAGTTTATGTTTCGATAAATTTGTTTGTTATAATTTTGGAAGAGAAACTAAAAGAAAAATCACTATCTGACATAATAAATCAAGGTGTATAATAACTTGAGGTTCACGAGAAGAAAACAAAATACATCGTTAAACAAAATCTTTTTCTATTAAAATAAATAAATATTTGGTTTACTTGTAAAATAATTTAGAAAAGGTCCAATTATAGGCTAGCGTAATTTCCAGAGACATTTTAGTCAACTCCAAACATGGAGAATATTTTGTGTTTCAGAAAAAAAAAAAAAACTTTCGGTCAAACATGCAGACCATAGAAATTAGATATAGAATAAGTAAGCACACGGAAACCATTTGCAAAATAGAATTACGTGCATGCACACACACATGTTCATACTTTTAAAAATACAACATATTCTTAAAATTAAACAAAAAAAAGCAGATTTTTTTTATAGAAATTCTATAGCATTAAAACTAATTTTGAAAACTTGAATTTGTAGCATTATTGTTAATGGTACTTGGTACTAGTACGTTACTAGAAACATTTATAAAAAACTTCAGTTGACAATTTCTTCAAAACGGTAGATATGTTTCCTAAAACACTTAGCAAATTTGGATTTGACGATCAAAAAGACATCATTGCATACAATCCAAGTGTCTTCTCCCACTTAAATATTACAATAAATGTAGTTCAACAACAACAAACCCCGATTTGAATGTTCCTCTATAATCATTTATTTGTCCTAATAAAAAATAGTGACCAAAACAAAACAATAATTGAACAAAAATGTTTTCATCCTAAGCACATAGCGTCAATGTTTTGGTGTTGCTATAAGAAAATGTTTGCATGTTTCAACACGAATAATAAACAGAACATGTTTTATCTCATTGAAAAGTCCTCGTATATTCGCCCGTTCTCCAAGGCTATTGACACTGTCTCGTTCGGTTCGGTTTATTTGACAAAAAAAAAACCATAGTTATCCTCTTATTGTTTGCCAGCTTACACAGGTATGTGGACATTGCACACAACAAAATACAAACATTCAAAACGGTTTAAACTGTTGCGTCTGCACATTTTCTCTTACCCACGGTCACTTTTCTCCTTTTAAATCAACTCCCCTTTAAAAGTATTCTTTTTTTCAATAAATTAACAAAACGTTTTTAGGAAAAAAATTCACTTATTTAATTCTTATTTAAAACATATAATTTTTCAAATAATAACTTATAATATAGGTTGACTTTTTTAAAATTCTTATTTTTATTCTACTTTCTATTATTATTTGAAGTAAAAAAATATTGATTGAAAGCAAAATTGTAGTAGAAAAAACCGAAAACATCAATGAATAAATAAGTAATTTGAAATTGATAGAGTGTTAACTAATAGACCGCAAATTGTTCAAACTTTTATCGTTTCAAATTAAGAATGAGAATAAATAAAAGGAGAGTAAAGTAAAATGCATTTAAAAGAAATGAATTTTGTTACTGTTGAAGAAAACCTCGATTAAAGTTTTGAAGTTAAAGTCAATGTAAAATGAAAAAATTAATCTAAAAAAAGATTAAAAAAGTAAGAATAAAAGATAATCTTCGAACATGTGTTATTAAGAGAAAGTGTTGAGAGTGGGAAAAGAAAAGATGAGATGAAGGTGTCGGAAAGATCCAACTAACGAAGGAAGCAATTTACTTTCGTACATAAATGAATACAGTTGGACTGTGTCGTATTAATCTTAAATTAATCCTTTCTCTCTCTCTCTCACCTTACAAATTTAACACTTTCCCTTTCCCTTTCTTTCTTTCTTTCCTCCTTCTTCTACTTTTACTCCTTCACCTTCTCTCTCTATACAGTGTCAATTTTCTCCGGCAACTTTGTTTCACTCTCTCTCTTGTTGACTTCGCCGATCACCGTCGCTACGCGGCCATGGGGCATTGTTGCAGCAAAAACATCGCCGTCAACAACGAGACGGTGCCCCCCGATCACCGCCCCAAGACTCCGCATTATGCTCCGCCGTCTCCTCCACCGGCTTCAGGGAGCTCGCTATCCGGCGCGACGCCGGGGAGGAACACGCCGGCGCACTCGTTTTCCACCAGCCCCTTCCCGAGTCCTCTCCCGCCCGGGGTGGCGCCGTCCCCAGCGAAGACTCCGGGGAGGAAGTTCCGGTGGCCGCTGCCGCCGCCCTCTCCGGCGAAGCCGATCATGGCGGCGCTGCTGCGGCGGCAGGGAAAGGCGAGGCCTAAGGAAGGACCTATACCGGAGGAGCAAGGGGAGGGTGGCGGTGAGGGAGAGAGGTCGCTGGATAAGAGTTTCGGTTATGGGAAGAATTTTGGGGCGAAGTTCGAGTTGGGGAAGGAAGTGGGTCGAGGGCATTTCGGTCACACTTGTTGGGCCAAAGGGAAGAAGGGAGAGCTTAAGGGACAATCCGTTGCTGTAAAAATCATATCCAAAGCTAAGGTGAGGGGGTTTGTTGTGTTTTTTGTGATTTTTCTTTTTAATGATTGTGAAGATCGTATGATGCTTGTCTTTGTTTACTTGGAGTTGGAGATGGTGTACGTTGACCCTTGGTCAATTCAGGATCAGTTTCTGACTCTTTGCATCACTGTTTTGGAACTGGAGTTTCATGTAGTGTGTGATTAGTATTGACTGTTTGCACTTATTTTTTTTGGTTTTGGAAACTCAATTTGGGAGTCAGGTCTACTTCTTGGAAAGTAGTGACACGGGACTGATTTTGCATCATTAGTTTGAATTTTCCACCCTCTGTAAAATATATTCTGTGTGAATTTACTGATAGTGTTATGGAACTGGAGCCTACTGAGGTGGTGGTTGATGGGCACAGGAATTCACAATGGTTTTGTTGATGGTGATCAAGGTTGCTGATTTCTGGTGTGTGGTATTGAAATAACTTTTGTTATTGTTATTTTCTAAGCTATTGCTGGGATCATAAAGGAAAATGCCATGGAGACTTTTGGGAGAATTTATGAGATTTTAAAATAGGGAATGGAAATTCGTCTCTTAAGCGAGTGATTGGTTGCGCTCTGGCACGTGTTTCAATTACTTGGACCTGAGGCAGAGCGAAGCTACGGCTCCAAGCTTCTACAGTATTTCACCCAATTGATGTGATTTTAACATTTAAAGTGAATATCTGATGCCGAAACAAACATAGGTAAATTGTGGTGAAAAGGGATTGCAAATGATGTTGGTTGTAACTGGGAATTCACCTCTGTATTTCTTGTCGCTTTCTTGGGAGCATTACTCAGACTCTTGTGGAAAAGTGGCATAAATGGTTGTACGTTATGAGACAAGTAAGCGAAAGATGAATTTGCACCTCTGTAGTGTGGACAAGTTGTTAAGTTTTTCTGTATGTGTGGACTGTGACTCATCTATAGATGTTTTACATTTGTTCTATCGGTGGCCGTTAGGCTGTGGTCCAAACGGTAGAGGTTTCAAATCACACGGATAGGGCAGCTGATATGCACAAGACCTTGTTGCCAAAGTTACTTACGTGATTGTTGAAAACTATTTTATTCTCCCCAGTTAGATCATCTGTAAATATATCGGTGCTTAATTGTAGATTAAAGGATCCTTATAGTGAGCCTGGTTATTTATTTTTTCTTCCTCCATTATGAGCCAAATTGGACGGTAGCAAATATGCTTAAAAGGAAAGGAAGGTGAAGAAGAAAATTAAGATCCTCGACAAAGGGCACAAACAGAAGCTTATTAACTAGGGATGGATGTTATAAGAATTTTTGCTTTAGTCCAAGCCCTATGAGAATCAGTTGATTTAAAAGTTTTCTTTGAGTTGCTTGGGGCCTCTTGTAGCTGATTTTTGTAGGAAAAGGACCGGAAAGAGCTGTCTCCTTTGTTCTGCACCTTTTAATTATCCTTCCAAACAATCAAATTGGAGTTTGAGAGAAATATTAATTGGTGTGGGAGAATCATGTATTGTGATGTTATGGTCATAGATTCCATAGTTTGTTTTATGCCATCCATCAACACGAATTAAGACTCAATTTTCAAGCTTTTTCTAATCTTTCCTTATCATTTATGCTTGATGACGGTGGTTACTGTAATTAACTGATTTTTACATAGCAGATGACTTCAGCGATAGCAATTGAAGATGTGCGGAGGGAGGTGAAAATGTTGAAGGCCTTATCAGGACATAAGAACTTGGTCAAGTTTTATGACGCATTTGAGGATGTCAACAACGTCTACATTGTTATGGAGTACGTGCAGAAAAAAATTGTTAACATTCCTCTCTGTCCTACTAGGACTTTATTCCTATTCCGTTCACTGCTTGATTTATGTGCATACATTTTTTAAGTTATTGGTTATAAAAGAATTCATCTCATTGCTCATAATATGAGCAGATTTTATGGCTGGTTTCTACAGGTATATACCTTAAACTGTTGAATTAGACATTTATTCTGACGCAATGAGTTTTTTTCTTTTGTTGTTGTTGTTGTTGTTGTTGTCAGGTTGTGTGAGGGTGGAGAATTACTTGACAGAATTCTAGATAGGTAAAATTGAAAGGCTGTTTGCCATTTTTACCATTTGTTGATATATTTTTTCTCTGTCCAAACTTTCCTTACAGCAGTTTGGTTTTTGAAAAACATGATTATAATTGGATTGTTTTTCTATTAATTATTTGTTAAAGAGGTGGGAGATATCCAGAGGATGATGCCAAAGCTATTCTTGTACAAATTCTAGATGTAGTTGCATTTTGTCATCTTCAGGGAGTTGTTCACCGTGATCTAAAACCAGAGGTATGACATTATGAAGCTTGAACTACCCATAGTTATTTGATTGTGCTTTCAATAGCTATTTTATGTTTTTATAGCCACCTCTCTAACTTTTTTTGCTTTGCAGAATTTTCTATTTGTCTCAAAAGACGAGGATGCTGTGATGAAAGTTATTGATTTTGGGCTCTCTGATTTTGTCAGGCCAGGTAACATGACTAAATCAACCTACTATAGTCAGTCTCAAGTAGTCTTCAAGTTGCTCGATTTATCGTATGTAGTTTCATCTCAATCTTGTTTTTGTATATAGCTGGCATGGTCAAATTAACTGATTTAATTTGCCGGCGGATAACCATGTAGTCAATTATCAAATGGTTCTGTTCAATATATGGTCAGCACTTTGTGAGATATTGACACTACAATGAAGGAATAGCGAGATTTTAAAATACCAAAATCCATTTGTCATTGATTTGGAATAAACATCTAAATTAAATTTCAGCACTTGTAATGAAGAACTCAGCAGGCCTGATATTTTTTAGTAACATTTGACGTGCTTGATACAATTTCAGTTTGTAGTTCCTTGAGAGTAATGATTTTAAATGACATTTTCTTGATGTAGAAATTTTGTACAATATATAGCTTTCTCTCTGTAAGTTTTATTGAGGAAATAAAATTTAGATCATCTAATCAGAGGTATTAGTAGTGTTGAGCAAGGAGGATCTTTATTCATCACCATTTCTGTTCCTTTGAGGTCTTTAATTGGATTTGTTCTCCAAATTTGTGATCGTATTCTTTACAAAGCTAGTTTTTCTCTCAAGTTCAGCAATTTTGATGACTGACCATGATAGGAGACTAAGAGTCTATGAGAGGAGAAGGAAGAGTTTGTAGAGTTAGTTACTCTAACTGTCTTAACAGTTAGAAAGGGCGCGGGAGGGCGCGGGTTAGACTTGTATATATAGGTAGTAGTTATCTGCTGAAAGACACTTTTGGACTACATGTATTCTTTGTACAGGATTCGTTATTCCTGTGGGGGAGGTTAGGCTCCCATAGCTGCCCTGTATCTGACTTTCTTGCTGTTAATAATACGTGTGGAGGTTATTCAGTGTTCAGTGTGAGCCTTGGGCGTGTGTTAGTGAGGTTTTCTTTAGGTTTCTTGATTAGAAACCTAACAATTTGGTCCGACCTACCAGATGCAAATTTGGGGGACGACGCGAGAAATGGAGAGTGCGACGGAGGCGAGATTGGAAGCGATTGAGATAACGATGGAAGGGATGAAGGCGGAATCGGCGGCGGTACGGCGGGATTTACAACAAATCATGAAGATTTTAGGTAAGCAAGCCGATCAGGCAAAAGGGAGTTCCGATGATAGTTCCGTGAATGACAATCGACAAAGAGTGGTGAGGGAGATCGTAGGCGGAGGAACCGGCGTTGGGAGTGACAAACAGAAACCATGGAGGAAGAGGGGGGAGTTGCCCGTGTTCGAAGGATTAGATCCATTGAACTGGATCAATTGGGCGGAGCGATTCTTCGAATTTCAAGGAGTAGCGGAAGAGGAGAAGGTACGATTAGCGTATGTGAGCATGGAGGGGAGCGTTGGCTACTGGTTCAAAGCTTGGAAGGAGAAAGCCAAGAATCGTTCATGGGATGGTTTGAAGGAAGCCCTGGTGATAAGGTTTGGAACCATTGTTGAGCGGTTGACAGCATTGAGACAGACGGGGAAGGTGGACGAGTATGTACAATACTTCAAGATATTGGCGGGTCGAACTAAGAGGGTACCAGACGAGCAGCTGTTGGGATATTTTCTTGCGGGATTGAAAGAGGACATCTGGAATCAAGTCCGACAGCATGAACCGCAGGAACGGATCGCAAGGGATGTTGAGGAGTTCCAGAGAGTTGCTGAACGGTCTGAGGATAAGTGCTATAGCCCATACCGATCGGGAGTGGCCGAGCAGTCTGAGGCCATAGAAGACCAATTGTCTGGGGGACGAACGTGCGGTGAGGTGACATGGTCCGAGGCCAATTGCTATAAACCAAGCAGATCAAAAGTTGCCGAGCGGTCTGAGGACAAGTGCTATAGCCCATGCCGATCGGGAGTGGCCGAGCGGTCCGAGGCCATAGAAGACAAGTCATCTTGGGGTCGAACGAGCGGTGAGGTGACACGGTCCGAGGCCGATCGCTATAACCCAGTTCGATCGATTGTTACCGAACGGTCAGAGGCCGATCGCTATAACCCATGCCGATCGGGAGCCGCCAAGAGTGTGGGGTCAGTTTGGAATATGCACGGTCTGCCAGGGAACCGAACGGTATTGGTCATTAAAGAACGAACGGTTGAATGCAGGGGGAAGGAACCGAACGGCATAAAGATATGGAGAAGAGAACCGCACGGCAGAGGACTGTTGGATCCGAACGTGAGAGGATGACCGGAACCAAACGTGAGGGAACTGCTGGAACCGAACGGTCGAGGACTGCCAGAACCGAACGGGAGAGGACGTCGGGAAGCGAACGTGAGAGGATTGCCGGATCCGCACGGGAGAGGACTGCCGGACCCGAATGGAAGAGGACGGGAGGAACCGAACGGTCTTATAGCTACAGTAAAAGGCCGAACGGTTTTACACTCAAAACAGTCTCCTAGTCATTGGCCGAACGGTCTTACAATTACATTCAAAGGCCGAATGGTCTTACAGTCCAAACAGCCTCTCAGTAATTGGCCGAACGGGCTTACGATTAGAATGAAGAATAAGGAGGGAAAGGTGGAGGATGGAAGAATCAATGGCCGGGAGAGAAGGATGGATTTTGTGAAGAGATGGACCAGCGAACAAAAGAAGGGCCTTGCCGTTCGTGAGGCACCTGCAGAGGGGAGAGAACTTTTTGAAGCTTTGAAAGACATCGAAGACCATTTCTTCAGGGATTATAATTCTGGAAAAGAGGTGACCAGAATGCTGGAAGCCAATAAAATCCAAGAAGAATGGAAGTCTTTAGAGGAGGAATTGCCACCACCCAAACCTCCAGACCTGAATTGGAGGGCAGTTGCCAGAGGGTTCCATTCATATGAGTACACGATGATGAAGAGGAGCCATGAGATCAAGCCTCCCGTTTCCAACCTTAAGGACAAGGTTGTTCGGCAACGGGGTGTAATGGTAGGAGACTAAGAGTCTATGAGAGGAGAAGGAAGAGTTTGTAGAGTTAGTTACTCTAACTGTCTTAACAGTTAGAGAGGGCGCGGGTTAGACTTGTATATATAGGTAGTAGTTATCTGCTGAAAGACACTTTTGGACTACATGTATTCTTTGTACAGGATTCGTTATTCCTGTGGGGGAGGTTAGGCTCCCATAGCTGCCCTGTATCTGACTTTCTTGCTGTTAATAATACGTGTGGAGGTTATTCAGTGTTCAGTGTGAGCCCTGGGCGTGTGTTAGTGAGGTTTTCTTTAGGTTTCTTGATTAGAAACCTAACAGACCACAACTGTTTTTCATTACCTTAAAACTGTTACTGGTTTTGATATAATTCATCGCCAAAATTGATGTTGAATAATTAATTTGTGTTTGAGACTGATATTTCAGAACTAGCTTAAACAGAGCTGATTGTTGAGTGGTGTAAGAGTAAAATTACTTTTACATATAAAATTAAATTACCAAATGCACAGTATTATTATAGTTTTTAAAGACACGTAGATATGAGTTAAGTTCAGTAACTATACCCTCTTGATCTTCTTTTTGGAGCTGTTTATTGTAACAACTAACTGTTAGTTTGGTCCTTCCAAAATAATTATTTATCTTTTGTTGGGTAATTTATGAACAATTATAGGAGAAACCAAACACTTTTCAATTTTGTTAAACCGTGCAAACTCCCACAAAAGGCCATTTCTTCATGTGGTAAGCATGTACATGTGTTTAGGGCTTTAGAACTTCTGATTTTTGTATTATTATGTGGCTGCATAGGTTGAACTCCTCTCCTTAGCCTCTTATTTAAATGGAGAGCAAGGAACTTAATATTTTGATCACTGAATTTGTAAGTAAGCAATATCTTGTTATACACATTGGGTTGATCAAATTTTTGGTCGTGGTTGAAGAAAGGCAGCTATTAAACAAACCTCTACTTTGAATATGTAATTGGATATAGTCTTTCATAATTTCATATTACTCTGCTGCTTTGGGAGCTCCTACTTGGTGCATGCACGTAAAAAACCTATGATATACTGCTCTGACCTGGACATTGAGTATGTGCATTCCTGTTTTTGACTTTAATGTGTAGCATAGATATCAGAGCTTTTCAGGAATGAAAACATGTCTTTAAAAACAGAAGGATGAAAATGTGGGATGTCTTTAAACTTATATCATCTCAAATTGCATTGTCAATTTTCACTCCCAATATTTATTATGGTCCCATATTCAGTCACATTTTCGACCTTCCCATTTGTTTCTCTTACAAAGCACATTCTTAACTCCATTTAAAATCATTATTGTTTTTTCCCTTCCATTTTATATTCTCGCAGATTTTAGTGATTCTAGTTTGGGAAAGAGGCAAGGGCAATAGATTAGTCATGGAAACATATTAAGAATAGAATGATTCTTTCCAACCTGTGGTCTGCATAGAAATTTCCTTGTTCAAACTCTGCTATAATTGTACAAGTTTGTTTGCCTAATGTTTTTCACTAATTTCCTGGTCTAAACGAATCTCAGAACATGCTTTAATTCTTGGTTTAAGATTACCTCCAGTGTTCAAATTAAACAGTTATCATATTGCCTTAGAATCGTAGTAGTATCCTCTAATCGATTTTTTCACTACATTCACTGACTTTTAATAAATATGCAGAGCAACGCCTCAACGATATTGTTGGCAGTGCTTACTATGTTGCACCTGAAGTGCTCCATAGATCTTACAGTGTTGAAGGAGACTTGTGGAGTATTGGGGTTATATCGTACATATTGTTATGTGGAAGTAGACCATTTTGGGCACGCACTGAATCAGGAATTTTCCGGTCTGTGCTACGAGCGAATCCTAACTTTGATGATTCACCTTGGCCATCAATATCACCAGAAGCTAAAGACTTTGTGAAGAGACTTCTGAACAAAGACCACAGAAAAAGGATGACTGCTGCTCAAGCTTTAGGTATGTTTCATTTGAATTTTTTGCCAGACCTTGTTTTACTAAATAAGATGTTGCTTGTGTTGAAATTCCTAAATGTTATTCTTTGAATCTTGCTAATAGAGAGTTTCCTATATATTTTGCAGCTCACCCATGGTTGAGAAATGAAAAGAATCCCATTCCTTTAGATATCTCGATTTACAAGTTAGTAAAGTCATATGTGCGTGCCTCACCTTTGAGACGTGCAGCATTGAAGGTAGTCACCTGTTATGCTGCCATTAAAACAAATGCATATTATGTCCTCCCCTCCTTTGGTGCGGGTAGAGGCCAATAGGACAAGAATAATGTTGTCTGTTTTACTTCTACTTATATTAATACAGGCCCTCGCGAGAGCATTGACGGAAGATGAGCTATTCTACCTCAGAACACAGTTTAACCTCTTGGAGCCTAAAGATGGCTGCGTTTCGCTTGAGAATTTTAGAGTTGTAAGTTCATGGGTTTTTGCACTTTTATTCCTTTTGTTTTTTTTACTTTAAGGTATGTTAGCATATTAAATAATGAATGATATACAGTGCTATTATATCTGTTAACTGTATATAGTGTAAATATGTTATACTCTAGTGTTTGCTACATTAAATTAATCAGCCTTAGGTTAGTCTGTTATAGTTTAAACTTTGTTGTTGGTTTCGTTTGCTGTTGTTTCCAAATATCTTAACTGAAGTATAAAAACAATACAGGCTCTCATGAAAAATGCAACTGATGCCATGAAAGAATCAAGGGCCCCTGACATTTTAAATCTGGTGAGTATTCTTTGATTTGCAATTCAGAAGTATCTTCCTGTTCGCTTCCTTCTGACATTTTAGTAGCCGCTTTGATCCCAGTCTATCATGTACTGATCATTAAAGAAAATAGGGACAGGAAGGAATGTATAGTTGAATAACTTTTACAGAGCAAAATCAAGCGTATCGTCTGATCAGTGCCACCATTATTCATAATAATATCTATTTTATTTATCACGAAAGTGCACTGTTTTATTTGCGTTCAATGCAAAATCTGAAATGCTTATTTCTTGAAACAAGATGGAGGCACTCTCCTATAAAAAAATGGATTTCGAAGAGTTTTGCGCTGCTGCTATCAGTGTATACCAGCTGGAAGTTCATCCAGAATGGGATAGAATTGCCACAACGGCTTTTGAATACTTTGAGGAGACAGGAAACCGAGTCATTTCTGTTGAGGAGTTGGCTCAGGTTCGTAAATTCTTGTGTTTTTTTTCTGTCTTTTAACCTGTTTAATAACCCACTAACCTTTTGATAATGTTTTCAGGAGATGAACTTGGGTCCTTCAGCTTATTCTTTAATGGGTGATTGGATCAGAAAATCTGATGGAAAACTCAGCTTGGTCGGATATACAAAGTTTTTGCACGGTGTCACAATGCGTAGTTCAAATACAAGACACCGACAGCTAGTATAACGAAAAGGGAGATTCGATTATTATTATTGTTATTATATTATTATTATTGTTATTATTATTATTATTATTATGGTAATATTTGTTGAAATTAGTTTGTGTCTTTTTTCTTTCTATAATTTGAATCGAAAGGAAAATGGTACGAAGGGTCTAAGCAATTTTTTGGGGGGGGTTTGGGGAGTGGATAATGGAAAAAACAGAGCTAACATTGTTTAGATTGTCATGTGATTTGCGGTGCAAAGCAAAAATCTCCTATTTTACTTGTGAGCCAAAAGGCCACACTTGCTTTCTTGTAAGATATCGTGTGAATATTAAAGACGGATCTATTTGGATGAACTTCCTCGTATGGTAGTAATGTCGCACTTTGTTTTTGAAGATTGAGGTAGAGAAATACGACGGTGAACTTGGGTCAATTTCTTAAATGTATTGTGAAAATAGTATTTGGTTTCAAACGATGTACATATCTGGTTTTAGTAGTGCTAAAATCACGACGTAAATGGATTAGAAAATAATTGTGCAGCTATTAGGATTTTGGGACTTGTTTCACACATAGGGTGAGGAACAGAGAATATGAACATAAAAACAAAAAATGAGTTAGAATTTGGGAACCCCCTAAAGATAGAGACGAATTGGAAGTTAACGGCTACCCAACTAAAGTTTATCCAGATTGCAAAGTGTGACTGGGTCTGGTTTGTGATAACTAACAATAATGTTACGTCATAATTGATTAAGAAAGAATAATATAAAATAGAAATAGGATGCAGAAGATGCCAAGTTGATGAGTGAGAAAGTTGGGTTTCCCATGGATTACCCAGTCTGAACAAGTAAAAAGCTGTTAATTGCAGTAAGGCACTAACCCAGATTGGAATTGGCCAACAAAGATGGACGCAGACTGCTTGAATAAATGTTCACGAGACATGCCAGACAGCAACTAATTTGGGTAGGTCTATATGGTGCCAATCATAAATGAAAATAATATATTCCTTTTATAATAGAATATATAAATACAGGGAAATTATAAAATCGTAAAAATAGCGTTGTTCAGGAACATTACCGCTAATAAGGAGTTTCGGATGATGTATGACCTCACGTACTTTATCCAAATCCTTCATCGTTAGTTTAATACAAACCACTTGACATGGTTGTGTATTTTAACGACGTGACTAATCCAAAGTTACTAAAATTTTAACTGCTAGATTTATTTTCAAATTTCAATCATTTCGTGTATATCAGAAAAACCTAATCTACATTTTAAAACGCTCCTTTTGTTTACAAAGACGGAACTTTGATCAAATATTCCTTTATTCCATATCTCATTGTCATCAAATTCTCCAATTCAAGAATGACACAAAATTTTGCAACACATATTTAACGCGTGAGTTAATTGTTCATGTATGAACATTTGGAAAAATAAAATTGACTACAAGATATAAGTAACTTAATCCGAACCGATTAAAAAAGTATTCATGTAACAAGTGTAAACATTTTATTTGCAAGTATGAACGAGACAAAAGAGGAGAAAATTTCCACGAAACACAAATCTGGCTGGCTTACGCTCTTTGAAATAAAGACATTTAATTTAAAAAATTAGCCAACCAAGTGTGATGACTTTTGAAAGCAATCGGTGAATACCCACAACCTCAAAACCCGATTATTATTTTAAAAACATGATAATGAATTTAGAAGATGAATCAATTGTTCAAAGTCAAGATCGCCCTCATTCATAGGAAAATAAATATGATCATTGCGATTGTTGACCCCATGCTTAAGAATAGAATTTGCAGGCACACAGCACTTTGCTTTGTGATGGCACAACAACAAGACTTTATATAATTATGTTCTCTGACAAAACTCTCATACAGTGCTACCAAAATCCTTGTTCTCTTCAAATTTTCTCATCAAGTAATGGCAAGTGTGCACGCCAAATCTCTTTAAACTAAAACCGCTCACCAAACTTAGTTTACAGTTCCTAATCACAAACCATACATATTAAAACCCCACAATATACTCGATTACTACACAGGAAAAAAAGAAACGTCAATTATTATATCTTTAAAAGCAAGACCTCAATTTTTTCTGTTCATGGGGCCCTCTCACCCATGTCCTCTTTCAGCCACAATTATCACATAAATAAACCAGATCTCAGATTTTCTTACTTAATAAAAAGAGTTAAGGAAGGAATATCAAAAAAAGAAAAAGTCTTCGCAAACTCATCTTTGTTCCATATTCCCACCGTGTCTTTCACGCTTCCCACGTCCAACAAACGAACAGCTATGTGCTTTCTTTTATCTCTTTTTTTTTTTAAATGAAAAAAAATATGATTAAGGGCATCTGTATGTATATCTGCTTCAATTTATTTCGTTCACATTCCAAGTAAGATTGAGAGAACAAAAAGAGAGAATGAAATACACTCATCGATCACATCATATATATCAAATCAGCGTATGTATATGTGATTGTCATTTAATTTTCCACAGATATTAAACAAATGTACCAAAAACAAAAAAAATCATGCAAATTGAGATCCAAATTGTTCGTCGTTGTCACATCATTAAACCAACACCACATTCTGGTGTTGCGGAGAATCAGAAAACAATAACAAAAGCAAAAATAAACAAGACATGTACATGATGATTTTAATTAATGTTGGTAGAGTAATATTAATCAATTGACAGAATCAAACTTTGAAGCACCAAGCATGGTGGTGGTGGTGGTGGTGGTGGTGGAGGCATTTCTCCCTGTCGATGATGCCTTGGACGGTACGGAAGTGCTCGACGTGGCACGGGATGGTGATGGGGCCTTTCTGCTGGAACCCGTATTCGTCTTCGGCTTCCTTCAGCAACTTCATGAACAGTGGGTGGTTCATGTACATGACAGGGATAACAAACCTCTGTTGCTCCTCCCCTTGCCCTACCAACACCGCCAAACACCCTTTTGGAACGTCCTTCAGGTCCTTCTTCTCCTGGTGGTGGTGAGGAAAGTGGAGGTGAGGAATGTGCAAGTGAAAGCTCATGTGGTAATGATGGTGGTGGTGGTGTTTTGGAGAGTTGTGATGATGATCGCTGAGAATCCCCATATGGAGAAAGAAAAGAACGAAGCTAAAAGACAAAGACCAAGACCAAAACCAAAACCAAAACCAGAAAAGCTGGAGTCTTTAGCTAGAAGTTGATGAGGGTTATAAGAAAACGAGTGAGAAAGGCCAGGGATCAGAAGAGGATATGGCGAGGTTGAAGAGGGTGAGGGAAGAGTCGGTGAGAGATCTTGGGATGTTGCTCATGATAAGAATACCCACATAACAAAAAAAATGAGAATGAAGAGGATTTGGAAAAGAAGAGGAAGAGGTGTATATATATGTGTGAGGGTTTGAGGATTTGAATGTGAATGTGAATGTGTGTTGTGGTGGGCCAAATGGTTGTAGGGTTTGCTTACTGTGTACACAAAGATTTGTTTTGTAGTATAAATCTAGAGAGAGAGCCCAAAGCTTAGGAGAGTAATATATCTTTTTCTGGTTTGGATGATAGGGACAGTGAAGGTGACTAAATTTGATTGGATGCTCATGTGGCTAGTTAGGGCAAGGTAAGGATATATTCTGTGTGATTAAAGTTAAAAGAAAATTGCTTGTTTCTTTTTGAAATTTGATTTGAGTCACAGCTGGAAATTCCAAGGGCTGGCATGGTGAATGTTGTCATTTGCGTGGCTGAAAAGAAACACGCACAAGATTTGTAATTTCAATTGTTGTTGTTAACGTTGTCGTTGTTACTGTGATTATGATAAATAGTAATATGATCCGATTGACTTGGTTTATAGCGAAGACTTTGCATTGCATAGAATGAAGAATGAAGGAATGAAGGAATGAAGAAAGCACAGTGAGGCACACGTCACCCTTATTCGCGATGCAAGAGACCCTTCCAACGTCTTCTTCTTAATCCCGTTTCCGTTCGGTTCTTTTCCGTTTTCTATTTTTTTATCTCCCCCCAATCTTTCTTGACTTTTTCTTTTTTTTTAATTAATCAAACTACTCTCTCTCTCTCTCTCTCTCTCTCTCTCTCTCTCTCTCTCTCTCTCTCTCTCTCTCTCTCTCTCTCTCTCTCTCTCTCTCTCTCTCTCTCTCTCTCTCTCTCTCTCTCTCTCTCTCTCTCTCTCTCTCTCTCTCTCTCTCTCTCTCTAAATTTCCAATATATTATATACTCTTTGTTACTTTTCAAGAAATAAACAATTCTGTAAAGTGGTTATCCACATCCCTTATATTTTAAATTGAAGCTAAACGGTTAAAATATGGTGAATGCGTATATATAATATTATTTTTTTAAGTATTTCTTTTTAAGTAATTGAAATCAAATTCAGAAATGGAATAAAAGAGAGAAGATTATGCTTACGGGGAAAGATAAAAAGGATGATAGAGTGTGATATACTTCATGCATATTTTGTTTTACTGATTTTAAGAGTAAAAATAGTGTATATGAATCTCCAAAGGGGAAAAGAAGGAATATTGTGGTGACCCCAAAAGGATATAGAATAGAATATTGAAAAGGTCTAATTGATTGAATGGAAACAGCTAAATCTGACTTTTTAAAATTACATATTTTTTATTTTTAGTATAAAATTAAATTTACGTTAAATGTTTTCTATTTTTATGATATATATACATTATATAAAAAATTACTAAAGATAGATTTTTTACTTGTTCAATTTTTTTTAAGGTTGACGTACATAAAAATTTGGTCCGGCTTACAAGTATGATTTTTTTTGTATGATAATTTAACGCTAAAATAAATATAAAAATATGTATATTAAACTCTATAAGAAACAAAATATTACTTTTTTTACATTGTATAATCACATTTTAGAGCTTAATTTAATATGTTATATATAAAGGCTTATTTAATTAACATCAATAACTTAAAATATTAAACACTAACTTTATATTAGACTTTTTATGTAAACTAACATTTAAAAGGATGGTTAAAATATTTTAATAGAAACTCTTTCGGTTATGGGGCTCACTCATCAAACTCCTTCACAATTTGTCTTCTTGCCGTCCGGTCTCGCTCCAAGCTCCGTTGTCTTGTTCTTCCATCCGGGAGGGAACCTGTCAAAGATCCTCCGATGCCAAAGTCAGCCAAAGTCAGTATACGAACCGTTCAACAATTCAATAGAACAATAATAAATGTGCAGTAAATGCAACCTATCTACCACTTACTTTTCACTTGTATTTATAGTTTTCGCCATGGGCTTGGGATTAGTGAAAAGTTAATCACGATCCAATTTCAACTCAATGACTCTAATCCCTATTTACCTTAATCATAGTCTTAATGACCCAGAGAACCTGCCGACCGGTCTTAGTTGCCGTCCGGTTAGGTTGATTTAGCGTTGCCTTCTTTGGACCGTCCGATCCGTATGGTACAGAAACACATGTTTATTTAAATAGATATATTTTAAATAGCATATAATCTCTTTTTAACTACAGAAGTTTTAATGAAAACCTTGATCTAAGTTTCTTCTTCTATTTTTTTTTATTGTAGCTTGAACCTCAACCATATAACTCTTTATGGAACAATTTGACCTATTTTCACTCCAATATATAGAAAAAATTACTAGTTAAGTGGGATGATTATGAATAATAAAACCATCTTTTTGTGAATGTAATGTAATTATATACGCATCTATTTGGAGATTGTTGATTAACAATTACTTGTCATCGATTCATGTATTAGTTATATGCTTAACGTTTTAAAAATAATGTTTTTAAATAAGTTAATATGATGAGAATATTTGCATTTAATACACATAATAATAATAATAATAATAATAATAATAATAATAGTAATAATAATAGTAGTAGTGGAGTATATGTTACATATATACTTTCTGTCCATATTTTAAAGCAATAATTAATATAACAAACTGAAATGTGACTCTTAAACTGATTTACTTTGAAAGGAACAATTTCAGTCGTTTGATGAGAAAGAAAAAGGACTTAGGTATATGATTAGATTAACTAATATTGAATTCAAAATAATTTGATGCCAGCGTTTACAAAATAAAATAAAGTAGCTTACACGTTGGGTAATTACTATAAATTGCAGAAAAAAGCCATATTATATATAGATTTGTTAGTATGCATCTACCCCAAAATCAGAATGTCTACTTTTTGTTAGAAAAACAAAATCCTTTTACTTTATTTAAACCAGCATACATTAAAAATAACTATATAATTTATTTTATTTCTTTTATAACTTTCCTTTTGAAAGACTAAGATTAATTATACAAGAATGAAAGTGGAAACGATAATTCCATTCTTTTGAAGACAACCCTTTTCAAGAAACAAAACAATTGTATATGAGTTCTTCTTTTTTCTTTTAGTGGATGTCAAAATTCATCATAATTATTTGAAATACTTTTTTAGTGAAAATTCAAATATCGGTTTACCATAATGTTAAGTGAATAATTTTATACTAACATCCACTGATTAAAATCATTTATGCTAATTTTATTAACTTTTATAACTATAAAAGGAATATTCAATAAGAGAATACCTTTTTTAACACACTTTATTATTGGATAAAACATTTAATAAATACAACAACACTTCGAAAAGAGACTTAAAAAAAGAAGTAAGACCAGCTAGATAATGGTTTTTAATAAATTTAAGTCGATGTTAGAAGGTGTTTAAAAGATTTAGAACATATATTACGCTAACATCTTATTTGACTAAAATTCGTCAAAAACTAAAAATTAAGATAGAAACTATTAAATAAAAAAGTGAAATTTGTCAAAATTTACTATTTCAAATAAATATTAATTAACTATTAAGAGTGTATTTAAAATTATTAAAGTGCATGGTTAGTATTTATGGCTTTAGTAATATAGTTTATGGTGTATGGGTTTAAATGAATATAATGTTGTTTATGTAATATTTTTTTACTAAGTTATCAAATATTAAATTTTTCATTCTTATTTTTTAATAATAGAAATAGAAATTTTCACACCAATAAATTTTTATTTTGATAACAACTGCACACCTTTTAAAGTTAAATACTTCCTTTGTATTTGTAATGAAGTATAAAAGAAATTACATCGGGATTTGAGTTGTGACGGAACACAATCGCCATAATACGAGGCAACCGACGTTTAACTACGCGTCAATCATATAAAATAGCGAAATGAGCTCCAAAATGTTTGGTATGAAAACGTTTAACGGAATTCTTCGTTTCCGTGAAAAAAAAAAATACAATTTTCACATTAGTTTTATATTTTATGTGAAAAACTGAAAGAAAAAAACATTTAAATGAAAGTGAAAAAAAAAGTCATTATTTTCTTTTATTTTTCCTTAATCAAAATAAAATATTTCTCATTAATTTTTTACCTTTTCATTTTATTTTTCTGAATCCAATCAAACTTTAAAAAGTTTCTTGATAATTGCTATACATCTGTCTCGAAGGAATTCTCATACACTTATTTTTATTTAACTGGATGACTTTTTTTTTCTATATATTTTCAATTAAAACTGAAAAGAAAAATCTGCACCTTCCAGTCCTAAGGTGAAAATAGGATTGGGCATATTCAAATCAATCTTTACAAAATAATTTTAATTTAAATAATCATATTTAAGAGACCAATTATTTGGAGCATTTACCCTTTTAAAATACGGTTGAATATACAAGGGCCAGAAAGAGGGAATGGGACACTCAAATGCTTTGAAAGAAGTTACTCTAATCTTAGGAGACACTTTTTCTAAGACAAAAATTTAAATAAGATAATATAACGTTAATAGCAATGAATAATTACATAAGTTACATCAGATAGGTAGATTTCTGTGATAAAATAAAGCTCATGAAAGGAGAAGAAAAAGTAAGAAAAAAAGAATAAAAGAGAATTGAGATTAATTTTCTATGTATTTTTACTAAGAGGAAATTTTTATTTATAGATATAAAATGCAATCTAAAGGATACAATTCAAAAGTTATGTTAAATTTTACAAAGATTAATGGTAGCAAATTAATTAATCATAAATTAATCAATCATATTAGTAATTTAATAAATTAATAAATAACCATTAATTCATAACATTCTTCTTTGGTTGTTTATTGATTAAAGAATGCGCCTCCTTAACATTTTGGGTTAGAAAAGGAAAATAAATACGTCATTCTTTATACTTCAATATAATATTATTTCTCACATATTTTAATTTTCCATCTCATGCAAATTCACATCATATTAAGTCTAATATTACGAACCAATTGCTCAAAAGTTCTTTTTTTTTATAATACATATCATGTAATGCTATTTTGTATGACTATATGATATTGTGCTTATGGTTTATTTCATAAACTATTATAAAATTATTGTGTAACCACATGTGAATAAATATTCTATTTGTGATCAACCATTATGAGGATATGAGAAATAACATGTATATGTATAATTTATTAGATCCGATTTTGAATTATTCGGATAAAATAAGTCCATATTTATAATACATTTAAGGTAACAAAGTATATGTTTTTTTCACCGATTAAGAGAATATTAAATATCCTAGGACAATTGCCATGTTGTTCACCGACTAGGAAACTTGTTAAGATATAATTGTCTTTCCGACCCTAAATGACCATAATACTGGCCGAGGAGAAAAACACCAAGGAAAACGTCGAGGCCAAATCCATGAAATAACAAAGACTCGTGTTGGTCAATCAAATTAATGGTTTCTTAAAAGCTTTAAGGTAGGCTAAGTTGCTCTTCTAAGTATCAGCTAATGATGAAAGGTTTAAAGTGAATAAACATGTCTTAAGGGGTGCTCTGATGGATGTGGATGAAAGTGCTAAAGCAAAGGCTAATGCCACCTCTGAGGATGTTGAAAAAGATGTTGATGAGGAGAACTAACTGCCTTCTCTTACATTTTTATTTTGTCTGAATTTAAATTTTTTTTATATTAAACAATTTTGTCCCTTTCCTAGTTGAAACAAAATTTATTTTTTTATAAATGTTACGCAAATATATTTTTTAAAATTAATATTTTTATTAAATACTTTTAACAAGATTAAATTTTATTTATATTCATATTTTACATTGACTTTTATTTCAAATTGTTTTAAAATTGTTAATAGAAAGTAATGTTAACAGAAAAGAAATTCAAAATTAATTTCAACTATTTGTTAAACTTTATTATCAATTACATTTCTTAAAATAAATTTATCAACGTTTTCAATTCTTTTGAATAATTATATATTTTTAAATTGTGTAAAATTTAATATTTTTTTATATAAATGTTTGAGTTGGTTAAAAAGAAAAAAATTTCAAATTCAAATCTCAAATTTTAAATTATTTTAAACAATTATATAACAATTTGAAACAAAAAAATTTAAAATTTGAAAATAATTTTAAATAAAGTTCAATTTAAAATATAAATATAAATAAACTTGTTAAAAATATTTAATAAAAATATAAACTTTAATAAAAATATGTGTATAACATTTATACAAAAATTAAATTTCATCTCAATTTGGAAAAGGTCGAAATTGTTTTATTTTAAAAAAATTGCGACTCAATTGAAACAAAATAAACTAAAGGAAATAAATTGAGAGACAATGATACCGGACATCACAATCATGTGACACTACAACAATAACATCACCTTACCACGATTCTAGTTTGACATGTACAATTTTTTTAAATTAAAATAAAAAATAATAATTAAAAACAAAAAATCATGAATTGACACATAACATATATTTAACGGTGTTAGTGTAGTACTAACAAAAACGGATCTGATTGTATAAATATTTTCAAAATATGAACAAATTGATATGTATAAAAAAAAGACCGATTTTAGATTTTCTTAAAAAATGTAAACCAATGGAATGATTTAACTTAAATTATTAAATAAAATAATAAAAATATAAATAAAATTCATCAATGTGATAGATAGGATGGTACAGGGTTAACTTAATATCCATGAATGTAAAACTCTTTATCCTTCAAAGAAAACATTGTCCTAAAAAACTTGTTTTTAGTATTAACTACTTTAATCTTGAAAGAAAAAAACCTCAAAAAATTATTTGTAGTATTAATTATTTTAGACATAAAGAAAGGTCTCAAAAAATTTGAAAAATAAATTTTGAATAAAATTATGTTAAAAAAAGTACTTGTCAGAATCCAAAACTCTGACTACCACCGCTCGGTTTCAGTCATGCCTACCATCGCTCGGTTTCGGTCATGCCTTCACTCGGTTTCGCCTTCCACCGATCGATTTCGCCTTCTACCACTCGGTTTTGTATTCCACGGCTCGATTTCGCCTTCCACTACTCAGTTCCTATTTGTTCTCTATCCTAACTATCATCGCTTCTTTGTCTAACTGCTTATTGTTTTCTGTTATTCTCTTTTTCTCTGTATATATAGGCATTAACTCATAGCATTTTGAATTAATTTCTTACACACATTGAAAATATATTTTCGTTTCTCTTCTCAAGGCACTTTCTTTGTTATCTCTCGATCTCAATTTGTGAGTTTACTTTCTCTTTGTCATAATGTATGGAAGAGTGCACCATCTTCATCTGTAATTTTTCTAGTGATGGTATTAGAGCTCTTCGATTGGAGAGCTCTGTTGCGCCACTCTGACCCTTTCTGTTTTTTTTCTCTTTCTTCTTCTTTTTTTTTTGGTCTTCTTTTTGCCTTCTTTGTTCATTCTTTCACACGCTTCCTGCACAATGACAAATGTTCATGACTAATACTCCAATTTCCTCTACCTGCATCCTAGTGAAAACCCTACCGTCTCTCTCGTTTCCCCTCTCCTTGAATATACCAACTATCATGCTTGGAGCAAATCCATGTTCACTGCCCTAAGCGCCAAGAACAAGGTACAATTTGTTGATGGAACCACTATACAACCGCCAACGGAAGCCAACACTTACGATGCATGGAAGAGATGTAATCATATGGTGGTCTCTTGGTTGGTTCTTTCTGTTTCTCAGACATTCGCCATAACATTGTTTGGATGGACAATGCCTAAGCCATTTGGGAATATATGAAGTCAAGATCTTCCAAGGGGACCTCCTCTGTATTTCAGAATTACAAAATCAAGCAGCGTCTTTAAAACAAGGAAACAACACTGTGATTGAGTTTTTCACAAAGCTTCGCGTCATATGGGATGAGCTTGAAAGTTTTCCTCCTGAACCAATCTTCTCATGTGCGGTTAGATGCTCCTGCAAATTGGTTCCTATCATTGTACAAAGAAAACATGAGGATCGAGTTTTACAATTTCTCTATGGTTTAAGCGAACAGTACAGTAATATCCAATCCCACGTTCTGTTAATGGACCCTATGCCTCCTATTTTGAAATTTTTTTCATATGTTGTGTAGCAGGAAAGGCAAGTCATGAATAATACTTTTCTCAATAACTTAGAAATAAAAAAACGTTGATGCTGTTAGTACCTCTATTTGCTCCTATTGTGGCAAGAATGACCACACAAACTCTGTTTGTTTCAAGAAACATGGTTTCCCGATCAACAAGAATTCAACTCGAAGAAAGATTTGCTCCCATTGTGGAAAGACCGGTCAGACTGTCGACGTCTGCTACAGGAAACATGGCTTTCCTCCTGGCCATAAATTTCAAAATCCAAAAACTCTTATGACCGAACGGTCCGACAATCAACACACCAAGACTGATGATCTAGGGGAGGATGTTAATCAAGAAGTTCATTTGACACAACACCAATACAAAGCCCTCATGGCTCTTATCAAACAACCGAACGGTACAGAAGCTACATAAGTGAGCCAAAATAGTTCCATGATCTCTAACTCAGGTAAAACCACTTTTATTCTTAATTTATGCGAAGGCCAAGGTATTATCTCCTTGATTTTGGATTATGGCGTAACAAATCATGTTGTCTCCTCTCCTACCAACTTATATTCTTATAAAAAGATTACTCCTGTCACCATTAACCTACTGATAAGCCGTCGTTGAAGCTATCAAATTAATACTACTTTTCAAGGCAACTTCAGTATTGCCAAGTAGTATTCAAGAAAGTAGACAGGGTTGAAGTAACCCTGAGTCGTCTCCCAACGAACACGGAATTGCTTTTGAATATCTGTGATTCTTACGAATGCTATGCAATGCTTATGAATAAAAGTAATGGTTGAAGAGTGTTTAAAGAATAAATAAGAACAGTTACGATGAATTAGGCTTATTCCACTGCTTTTACAAGATAGATTCATCATTGGTTATTCACGAATAATTGTTCAATTGATTATTGTTTAAGTTTCAAATTAATTAAAGTACATTCTTAATTAATTTGAGGGCGATCATGCATTTAACTAAAGTAAATTCTCAATCAAATGCAAAACCTTTCTAGATTATTCACAATAAATTCAACCAAAGTACATTCTCAATCAAATTCTATTGTGTTTAATCATGTCTATTCTTAAATCTCCTAACCAAATTAAAAGTTAATCAATCAAAGTAAATTCTCAATTGATTATAGTTGAAATTATTACTATTCAATCAAAGTACATTCTCAATTGATAGTAAAAACCATTTAATCATATGAAAGTTCCTAAATTAAATCAAAGTAGATTCTCAATTTAAACCTAAAAACCCTAAAACTCATATAATCAATATGCATGTAGATTGAAACATATTATGATGCAAAAATCTTTGCTTTTAACAAGATAGAGAGATGAAAGACATAGAGAGAGAACAACTTAAATAAATAATCAAAATAAACAATTGCATTAACTTAACGTAACCTCATAATCCATCAAGGAATTATAGCAGAATAGCCCTAGATGCTTAGCTCTCCATGAATGGAGTTGAATACACGATGAAAGAAAAGTGAGAGGAGTATGAGAGAATGAATTTTTTTAAGTGAAGTCCCTGGGTCTCTTTATATAGGCTTGATTGGGCTTGGACTTTGAATAGTTTGTTGATAAGATATTTTCTGTTGATATATTATATCTTCCAAATAACTAAAAGATTTGAATAATTATAACATTATTTGGAAGATATTTTCTGTTGATATTCTTTAATTAAATTAATTTAACAACTGAATTTTATCTTTTAACTTTTCTAACTTTCTAAAATTGTCCAAATGCCCTGAAACTTCCCTTATCTGCACTTTAACCCCTTCTGAATTTCTGAAATTGCAAGAAAGCCCCTCAGTTGACCAGACTTTGACCAGAGAAGGCTTATTGACCAACTTTGACTAGAGGAGGACGCGCCTAATGAGAGCTCGACACGTGTCAGGCTCCTTCCTTCCCAAAATTAGGGTTCAGAATTGGGGAAAGGGCTTCCCCCTCCGCCTCTGCTTGCGGCGGCTGCTTTGACGAGGAGATGGTGGATGACGGTCCTTGCGGCGGCGGCTCAACGAGGAGATGGTGCGGTGAGGATGAAGGTCGCGGCGGCAGCTGTTGATGATGAGGGCGGCGACGGATCTCGCGAGGAAGACGAACGGTGGTTGTGGAAGAAGCTTGCGTCAATGGAGGAGAAGACGAAGATGGAGGTGCGATGGTGATGCGCGATGGAGGCAGCTTCACGGTGGCGGTCTTGGTGTGTGGTTGCGTTGGGCTTGCGGCGGTGGTGCCACGGTAGTGTCGCGGTGTCTTGGTTGAGGCACTGTGGTGTCCGTTGATGCGCCGGCGAGAAAGGAAGGAGATGATGTTCTGGCCGTGGCGGCGACTTGCGGCATTGGCGGGAGCGGAACGACGGCTGACGGCATTGGCGGCTAGGGTTTCTGTGGAGAAGGTGGAAGATGATACTCATGGGTTAGGGCTGACGTGGCGGAACATGGTTGGCTAGATCTGTGTGGGGAGGATTTGGACACGTGTCATGATCTGGTGGAGTCTAGCTTAGGAGGGGTATGGGTAGGGAAATTTAGGAGGTGTATTTAGAATAGGGTTACTGTTAGGCTTAGTATTGGGCCTGTTTAAGAGAAGAGGGGTGTATATAGGGAAATTGGGAGGTGCAAGGGTAAAAGTTGTCTGTTTGGCCCATCTGTACATTATTTTCCAAATAAAACCTGATTTTGGGCCTTGAATTGTCATTTGAACCAATAAAACTTATATTCTCAGCTGCACAAATAAACATTAGAACATCCAAGAATAATTTATGCGCTAAAACTTACTTTTTACGTCTCTTTATTTCCCAAACCCAATAATTCCAATAATCACAAATTCACTTAAAATCAACCATTTAAACACAATTATCTCATCAAAAATTTTAATTTTAAAACATAAATGTGGGCATAAATATGCACTCATCACCTACCGAACAACATGAAAACTGCTGCCACTCATAAAGGAATTTTTAAAATCAATGACCAAATTTTTCTACAAGATGCTCTTTTTATTCTAGATTTCTGTTATAACCTCATTTCTATATCCAAATTGGTTGCCCATAATCTTCTATGCATTGTATTCACTAACTCAACTTGTTTCATTCAAGATTCGACCACCAACAACAAGATTGATTTAGTTGAGATACATGGAGGACTATACATCTTTCGTGGCCCTATCCAAAGATTTGCTCACTTGATCGAACGACATCATATACTCTGATCGACTTGTAACAATATTTGGCACAATCATCTAGGACATTTATTTGATAGTAGATTAGAAATTTTAAGGCAAAAACATAGCTACATAGACAAAAGAACTGATAATTGTAGTGCTTGTCATACTGCTAAACAGAAAAGGCTTCCCTTTCCTAATAGTACATCTCATAATTTAAAGGCTTTTGATCTTATTCATATTGATATTTGGGGACTTTGTTCTCATCCTTCACTACACTCTCATAGATATTTTCTAACCATAGTGGATGATCATACTTGATACACATGGATTCATTTAATGAAAAACAAATTTGAAACTCGCCAACATATTGTTCATTTTATTGCATATGTTAAAAATCAATTTAGTGTTAGCATCAAGACCATTCGGTCTGATAATGGCCGCGAGTTTGCTATGACAGATTTGTTCCACTCTAAAGGCATTATACATCAAACATTTGGCATCGAAACCCCTCAACAAAATGGTATAGTTGAGTGGAAACATCAACATCTTTTAAATGTTACCAGAGCTTTACTTTTTCATTCTAAAATTCCTCATAACTTCTGGTCTTATGCTCTTAACTATGCAGCTCTCCTCATTAACATTACCATGACATGTTATATCAAACAGATTTTGATTTTTCTAGATTAAAGGTTTTTGGTTGTCTTTGTTATGTTAGCACCCTTCAAGCCAATAGGAAGAAACTTGATCCACGTTCCCAGCCTAGTCTCTTTCTTGGTATGCATCATACTACAAAAGGCTACATTACTTATGATCTCGCCACACATGATATTAAAATTTCTCAAAATGTTATTTGTGTTGAATTTGAATTTCCTGATATTACTCATGATGGTGCTACTGATATTCCTTTTTCTCTGCCTTTACACTATACCCAACCTGTTTATGAGGATGATAACATTAACCCTATTATTCCAGCTCCTAATATGCCCATAATTGATAAGCATGATAGGAATAATCCAGAAAATGAATCTCACACCCCTAGACGGACCACTAGAATTAGAAAAGCTCTTACTTACCTAAAAGATTTCCAAATATCTTCCTACAACACCACTAAAACTAAATACCCTATTGATAGTGTTTTGACTTTTGAAAAATTATCTCCTACCTATAAATCTTTCATTTTTTCCCTAGATAGTCTTGTTGATCCCTAGGATTACACAAAAGCCATGCAACACGCTCATTAGCGACAAGCTATGCAGGAAGAACTCACTGCCCTCACTCATAACAAGACTTGGAATCTCAACACTCTCCCTCCTCACAAGAAAGCCATCTGTTGTAAGTGGGTCTATAAAACCAAGCACAAAGCCGACGACACAATTGAAAGATTCAAGGCTCATCTCGTTGCCAAAGGGTATACACAATTAGAAAGTATTGATTACTTTGATACCTTCTCACCAATTGTTAAACTTACTACCGTCCGGGTAATCCTATCATTGGCTGCTACAAAGAATTAACATCTAAGACAACTGATAGTTGCATTTTTTACTATGAATTCAGTATTGAATTAGAGAAAATATCAACTCTTTCTCATCCTTTTTACCTTGTAAATCCTAGTTTTCATTTAGTTTAAGAAGTGGTTTCATCTTAAGCTTTAATTAGATAAATTGATCATTAACCCCTTTATTTATACAAGTTAATTAGTTGGAAGAAGTCTCTGCATCAAATGAAGAGTGCTGGAACTAGAGAAAACAAGAAAACAGCAAAAACAGAAAAAATATGAAGAACCAGAATCTGGAAAAAAGTTAGCTGGAGCGCCCTTTTTCCATGGGCACTGGAGCGGGCTCTGCACCAGGACTGGAGCTAGCTGGAGCGCCCCCTACAAAAGGGCGCTGGAGCGCCCTTTTTCCTGTTTTCGCGCGCTGGAGCGCGGTCTCAAGCGCGCCTGCTGCTGATTTGGCAGATTGGGTTTATTTAACCCCAAATTAGAAGGGCTTTGACATCTTTGGCATCCCAGACACAAATTCTCTCAATTGGAGCGTCCAGAGGCGAGCTAGGAGCTATGGGAACAGCCCTTCTTCATCCTTGGGTCCTCCTCCTTCTTCCATTTCCACCTTTGTTGTAAGATCAAGCTCTCCATTCATGGAGAGCTAGTTTCATTATTGTTGGGGATTGATGTAACCACGGATCTCTTATGTAAATTACAGTTGTTTTGAATGATTATATGCCTCTTTGATTAATTGTTAGTGTTTAATTCCTCTACTTAAAGCTTGTATGAGTAATTCAACCATATCTTGATCTTAGGGTTTGCTTGATATTGGGAAATATTGGGTGAATCTAGAACTGGATTAAACACCTAAAGGAAATTGTATCTAGGGATAGAACTAGGACCTTTGGTTGTCTTGAATCTCAATTCTTAAAGCGGATGAACTTGTTAGGTTTTCCAAGGGATTGGAGTTTAAGAAGTAAGTCTAGGCTCTTTCTACCAAGGGATTGGGTTTGAGTAAATTAGAAGATTGACATTGGCTAATTAATGAAGAGGAAGTGATTTTCTATACATAAGAGTGAAGTAGGTGAAATCAACCCCCAACAATATCATTCCATATCATTTCTAATCTTTCCATTTCAAAGTGTTTGCATAATCAAAGATCACTTTTACCCTTTATGTTTTATCTTTAATTTAATTGCATGAAAACCACAAAAATATGGAATCATTCTTTAGTCTAAATTAGTTAGATATTATACGATTGTCTAGGACACGAGTCTCTTGGGAAACGATATCCGGTCTTACCGGTTTTATTACTTGAACGATTTGGTACACTTGCCAAAGTCTCAACAAGTTTTTGGCGCCGTTGCCGGGGACCCGTGTTAAACTAGACTTTTGTGTGATTTTTAACCGATTTAGGCTTTATCTTTGTGTATAATTTTCTATTTTGTTGTAATTATTATCTTTATTTTTGGGCTGACTTGTGGCACGAGTTTGGTTGTTTTCTAGTGTATGCAGGGAAACATCCGTACAAGGAGGACTGTGTCATCTGAACCACTCCTTGTGGATCCTGAGATCGAGAAAACAGCTCGTAGAAACAATAGTGACACCAGGAGACAGCGAGCTCTAAGTCAACAAGCTGCCCCGCAATCTTCATTTCCTTTCAACAATCAAGTCATAGAATCGTTTGATTCTTCTTCTGTGAACGGGATGGCTGGCGCAGGACCACCTCCAAGGAGAACCATAGGGGACTCAATAACCTACACAAGCCCGAGGAATTTCTCAAGCATTGTGAGGCCCACTATGAGTGACAAGCTGGCAGAAATGAAGCCTGCTCTACTCCAGCTCATCAGTTCAAACCAATTTTCTGGCCTGGACAATGAAGACCCTCATGCACATTTGGTCACCTTCTATGAGTTGTGTGGCACTATGGGTGTACAAGGGGAGGATGAAGAAGCATTGTACATGAGACTCTTCCCATTTTCTCTGAATGGCAAAGCAAAGGCTTGGCTCCAGTCACAGCTTAATCAAAGTCTTACGAGCTGGGAGGATGTAGAATACAAATTTCTAGCACGCTTCTTTCCACCATCAAAGAGCACAGAGGTGAAGGCTGCCATTGCTACCTTCGTACAAGGTGTAGATGAACCACTTTGTGAAACCTGGGAAAGATTTAAATCCTTATTGAGAAAGTGTCCCAGCCATGGATTCAGTCTAGAAATGCAAGTGCAAACTTTCTGTAATGGTTTGCAACCTCATACTAAGATGATACTAGACGCATCTTTTGGTGGTTCAGTACTCTTTAAAACTGCTGATGAAGCCATTGCTGTGATAGAAAATATGGCTTCCACTGACATGCGGAGCCAACATGGGAGAAATCCAGCACAGAGGAGAGGAGTGTATGAACTGAGTGCCCAGGATGCTTTACTTGCACAGAATAAGCTTCTGGCTCAACAAATGGAACTCTTAACTCAACATATGGCCAAACTACCTCAGCAGTTACAAGCAATGCAAGCTCAACCTCAACCACATCATCAAGTAATGAGATGTGATTTCTGTGGAGATAGCCACCCCAACGGCCATTGTCAAAGTCCTAGTAGTTCCCAACATGAAGAAGTCAACTATATGGGAAATCAAGGACGACAACACTTCTTCAACAATCATTTCCCTAATCCTTCCAATCAAGGGTGGAGACAAAATCAAGAAGCTTCTAGCAGTAAAAATCCGTATCAACCTGCTCAACATTATCCACCTCAAAATGATCGGACTTCAAAGCTAGAAGACACATTGCAGATGTTTATGCAGCAGTCCATCCAAAACCAGAAAAACACTGATGCATCCATAAAGAACCTGGAAGTGCAAGTTGGTCAATTGGCTAAGCAATTAGCAAACCAACAGGGTGGACATTTTACTGCAAATACTCAAGCCAACCCGAAGGAGGAGTGTAATGTAATATTCACAAGAAGTGGGAAAGAGGTTGGAAGAAAAGAAGAAGAAGAAGAAAAGCCAGAAGAAGAAGATCAGAAAGAAAATGAAGAAGAAGAAGACATGATTGTTGAAGGGGGAGAAGAGAATAAAAAATCTGAAAAAGAGAAAAACCAAAAAGAGAAAGAAATAGTGAAACACCTCCCTTACCCAAAAATCCCATGTACTAAAGGGAAGGAGAAACAGTTGGCTCGGTTCAAGCAAATATTCGATCAACTTGAGATCACCATGCCATTGACCGAAGCACTGCAACAAATTCCTGCTTATGCGAAGTACATGAAGCAAATCCTCAGCAAGAAGAAATACTTAGATGAGGAAACAATTGAAGTACAGGGAAATTGCAGTGCCATAATGCAGAAGACTCTTCCTCCAAAATTTAAAGATCCAGGGAGTTTCACCATTCCATGCACTATTGGAAACCACGAGATAGGTAGAGCTCTCGTTGACTTGGGGGCTAGTATCAATCTGATACCCCTATCTATGCTTAAGAAGATTGGTGGTCTTGAAGTCAAGCCTACGAGAATGATGTTGCAGCTGGCGGATAGATCCATCAAGTATCCGTATGGTGTCGTGGAAGATGTGGTGGTCAAAATAGATAAACTCCAATTCCCGGTGGATTTTGTAGTTATGGACATAGAAGAAGATGTCGAGATACCACTCATACTTGGAAGACCTTTCATGAAGACAGCTAAGGTTGTCATTCATGTAGAAGAAGGAACAGTGAAATTGAAAAACCAAGATGAGGAAGTAACTTTCAACGTCTTTGGAGTTGAGCAGCAAAATCATGAAAAAGAGACTAGTATTGAAGCCACTGATGAAATTTTATCAATTACTAGTCTAACAGAGCAAGCTGCCAAGTTGGTCAAGAGGAGCTTCAGCTGTTTATCCCCAAGAGTAAAGGGAGAGGAAGAAGAAAAAGAAGAAGAACTAGTCCACCAAAATTCTGTGATAGCAAGCGATGAGCCCAAACCTGGAAAACCAGTGAGATTCAAGAATAGGTTATGGGTCATCAAGAACATAAAGATAAATGGAGTGCTTGAGATAGAGGCTCCATATTCTAGGAGAGTCAAGTTGGTGACTAGGAAATTGCTGAGAGGATGTTGGTGTCATGACAAGAAGAAGCATTCCAACATCAAAAATCAAACTTGAGCTTAATGGTGTCAAGCTAATGACGTTAAAAAAGCGCTTACTGGGAGGCAACCCAGCTTTCTAACCCTTTCTATATGTGTGATTTTGTTATTTGAGTGTGTTTTGATTGTTTGAATTTGCTTTAGAATGTTTTGATTTGATTTGGTTATTTTGGAGCATGTTAGTTTCAATTGTAGTTTATGTGTTGTTAATGGTTAACTAGTGTAATGTTGAGTTTTATTGTGTATTGATGTGTTTTAGAATTTTTCAATCTGTTTTTATGTGTTCTAGTGTGATTGAGTATGTTTTGAATGGTTATGTTGAGTTTTGGTATGTTTAAAGTGTAAAATTTGAAGCCTTGAGTTGTAGAATTAGAAAGCTTTGGAAGTGTGCACCTAAATTGGCATTCTTGCACTCAATTTCAATCCTTATGGATTTGATCAAGTTTGTATAGTGAAAACATGTTAATCTGGGCTGAATTGAGCATCAAGAAGTGCCAAATTCCAAAAATCGTAGGTGTAGTTGTGAAATTCTGCAAATCTGCAATCTGGTATGGCGCTCCAGCGCCCTCTGCTCAGGGGCGCTCCAGCGCGCTCAGCACGAATCCAGTTTTCTGGCATTCTGACCCATAGCTAGCTCCAGCGCCCTCTGTTTAGGGGCGCTCCAGCTAACTTTTTCCAACCTGACCAGATTTTTCAGCAACTCTATTTTTCTCTTCTGCTTCAAATTTTTCATGCTCCAGGCTGTGTTTTGTGATTTTTCTTGCATATTTAGTGTGCGTTTGACCTTGTGAACTCATGATCATGTGATCTAATGATTGTTTGTTACAAATACATACATTGTGAGCTCACATTTGCAAACTTTATTTTCAATCTTTTGTGCAGAAATGACTTCTTCATCCAACTCCAAGAGAATAAAAACAAACGCCGCCACAAAGTAGAGTTGTCAACAGAGGAATATGCGACCCAAGTAGCATGGCTTGGGGACCAACCCAATTTATTGGGGGAGGTGGTGCAGAAAATGAAGGAGTCTGACAATGAGCTACAAATCATGAGTCACAGGACCTTTTATTTTGCTTTCTTTTACTTTGGTTGCTAGTTAGCTTTTGTTTTTCAATTTTAGTTAAGTTGTTTTGGTTATCTGGCTTGCTAGACTTATGCTGATTCATAATGCTTATGGTTTGATTTGAAATGATGCTTGAGATAGGTTAATTTAGTTCAAATTGTTTTGCTTCCTTCATGAAAAAGTCTGAGAATGTTGTATGCTTAACTGAGATCATTATTCATGGCAGTTGCTTGATGTTATTGTGGAACCTCGAGTTGACCTTGTGAGATGTTGTGCCTTAGAATTTTCTTGTGAATGCTATCATATTTGATCACAATTGACTTTGCCTGAGTTTCTCTGATATGAACCATTTGCTTGTTAGTTGCACATGATCAAGGCCATCTTGCTCTCCTACTTCTTCCACATATTTCCAAAAGAAACCAATTCAAAACCTTTCGACCTTGATTGAGAAATGACTCTTTTTGAACCTTAAAGCCCAAATGAAATTTCCCTATTTTCCTTACCTTGAGCTAAATGGAGAAATCATCTGTACTGCAGGAGAATGGTTTAAGTTTGGGGGAGTTGTTATGAAAGGATGAATTGAGAAAAATTTGAAAGATACAAAAGTAACAAAAAGGAAGAAAGAAAAAGAGAGAAGGAAAAGAACTGAATGAAAAACAGTTGGGTGTAAGTTCGACATTGGTGGTAATCTAAGTGAAGCAAAAGAGAACTTTTATTCATGATTGTAATTGTTTGATCTCTTAGCTCAAGGTGCTTTATTATCCAGAAAAACCATGTTCCTTCTTAGCCCAGCCACAATACAAGCCAATGAAAGTCCTTGTGATGTTGACTTACTTGTGAATGTGTTTAATTTGGTTGAAACAAATAGCAAAGTTGATTTGTGTGACAATTTGATAGTAGAGTGATAGACACACATCCTTATACACCAGTGCATTAGAGTGAAACACCATCTTAAGTGAGGATTGGTTCTACATAAATTAGTAAAGCATCCTGCCATGACTGTTGATCTCTTGTAAACTATGACATTTGATTGATTGATTATGTTGTGAGCATCATAGTGGAAAACTAACATGATACACATTTCTAGTTGTTTCAAGTTAAGCAATGTAGTATGAATCCAGCTGTAATCTTTGAAATATGTTTTGTTTGACAGTCAGATACCTTTTGCTTGAGGACAAGCAAGGTTCTAAGTTTGGGGGAGTTGATAGTTGCATTTTTTACTATGAATTCAGTATTGAATTAGAGAAAATATCAACTCTTTCTCATCCTTTTTACCTTGTAAATCCTAGTTTTCATTTAGTTTAAGAAGTGGTTTCATCTTAAGCTTTAATTAGATAAATTGATCATTAACCCCTTTATTTATACAAGTTAATTAGTTGGAAGAAGTCTCTGCATCAAATGAAGAGTGCTGGAACCAGAGAAAACAAGAAAACAGCAAAAACAGCAAAAATATGAAGAACCAGAATCTGGAAAAAAGTTAGCTGGAGCGCCCTTTTTCCATGGGCGCTGGAGCGGGCTCTGCACCAGGACTGGAGCTAGCTGGAGCGCCCCCTACAAAAGGGCGCTAGAGCGCCCTTTTTCCTGTTTTCGCGCGCTGGAGCGCGGTCTCAAGCGCGCCTGCTGCTGATTTGGCAGATTGGGTTTATTTAACCCCAAATTAGAAGGGCTTTGACATCTTTGGCATCCCAGACACAAATTCTCTCAATTGGAGCGTCCAGAGGCGAGCTAGGAGCTGTGGGAACAGCCCTTCTTCATCCTTGGGTCCTCCTCCTTCTTCCATTTCCACCTTTGTTGTAAGATCAAGCTCTCCATTCATGGAGAGCTAGTTTCATTATTGTTGGGGATTGATGTAACCACGGATCTCTTATGTAAATTACAGTTGTTTTGAATGATTATATGCCTCTTTGATTAATTGTTAGTGTTTAATTCCTCTACTTAAAGCTTGTATGAGTAATTCAACCATATCTTGATCTTAGGGTTTGCTTGATATTGGGAAATATTGGGTGAATCTAGAACTGGATTAAACACCTAAAGGAAATTGTATCTAGGGATAGAACTAGGACCTTTGGTTGTCTTGAATCTCAATTCTTAAAGCGGATGAACTTGTTAGGTTTTCCAAGGGATTGGAGTTTAAGAAGTAAGTCTAGGCTCTTTCTACCAAGGGATTGGGTTTGAGTAAATTAGAAGATTGACATTGGCTAATTAATGAAGAGGAAGTGATTTTCTATACATAAGAGTGAAGTAGGTGAAATCAACCCCCAACAATATCATTCCATATCATTTCTAATCTTTCCATTTCAAAGTGTTTGCATAATCAAAGATCACTTTTACCCTTTATGTTTTATCTTTAATTTAATTGCATGAAAACCACAAAAATATGGAATCATTCTTTAGTCTAAATTAGTTAGATATTATACGATTGTCTAGGACACGAGTCTCTTGGGAAACGATATCCGGTCTTACCGGTTTTATTACTTGAACGATTTGGTACACTTGCCAAAGTCTCAACAAGTTTTTGGCGCCGTTGCCGGGGACCCGTGTTAAACTAGACTTTTGTGTGATTTTTAACCGATTTAGGCTTTATCTTTGTGTATAATTTTCTATTTTGTTGTAATTATTATCTTTATTTTTGGGCTGACTTGTGGCACGAGTTTGGTTGTTTTCTAGTGTATGCAGGGAAACATCCGTACAAGGAGGACTGTGTCATCTGAACCACTCCTTGTGGATCCTGAGATCGAGAAAACAGCTCGTAGAAACAATAGTGACACCAGGAGACAGCGAGCTCTAAGTCAACAAGCTGCCCCGCAATCTTCATTTCCTTTCAACAATCAAGTCATAGAATCGTTTGATTCTTCTTCTGTGAACGGGATGGCTGGCGCAGGACCACCTCCAAGGAGAACCATAGGGGACTCAATAACCTACACAAGCCCGAGGAATTTCTCAAGCATTGTGAGGCCCACTATGAGTGACAAGCTGGCAGAAATGAAGCCTGCTCTACTCCAGCTCATCAGTTCAAACCAATTTTCTGGCCTGGACAATGAAGACCCTCATGCACATTTGGTCACCTTCTATGAGTTGTGTGGCACTATGGGTGTACAAGGGGAGGATGAAGAAGCATTGTACATGAGACTCTTCCCATTTTCTCTGAATGGCAAAGCAAAGGCTTGGCTCCAGTCACAGCTTAATCAAAGTCTTACGAGCTGGGAGGATGTAGAATACAAATTTCTAGCACGCTTCTTTCCACCATCAAAGAGCACAGAGGTGAAGGCTGCCATTGCTACCTTCGTACAAGGTGTAGATGAACCACTTTGTGAAACCTGGGAAAGATTTAAATCCTTATTGAGAAAGTGTCCCAGCCATGGATTCAGTCTAGAAATGCAAGTGCAAACTTTCTGTAATGGTTTGCAACCTCATACTAAGATGATACTAGACGCATCTTTTGGTGGTTCAGTACTCTTTAAAACTGCTGATGAAGCCATTGCTGTGATAGAAAATATGGCTTCCACTGACATGCGGAGCCAACATGGGAGAAATCCAGCACAGAGGAGAGGAGTGTATGAACTGAGTGCCCAGGATGCTTTACTTGCACAGAATAAGCTTCTGGCTCAACAAATGGAACTCTTAACTCAACATATGGCCAAACTACCTCAGCAGTTACAAGCAATGCAAGCTCAACCTCAACCACATCATCAAGTAATGAGATGTGATTTCTGTGGAGATAGCCACCCCAACGGCCATTGTCAAAGTCCTAGTAGTTCCCAACATGAAGAAGTCAACTATATGGGAAATCAAGGACGACAACACTTCTTCAACAATCATTTCCCTAATCCTTCCAATCAAGGGTGGAGACAAAATCAAGAAGCTTCTAGCAGTAAAAATCCGTATCAACCTGCTCAACATTATCCACCTCAAAATGATCGGACTTCAAAGCTAGAAGACACATTGCAGATGTTTATGCAGCAGTCCATCCAAAACCAGAAAAACACTGATGCATCCATAAAGAACCTGGAAGTGCAAGTTGGTCAATTGGCTAAGCAATTAGCAAACCAACAGGGTGGACATTTTACTGCAAATACTCAAGCCAACCCGAAGGAGGAGTGTAATGTAATATTCACAAGAAGTGGGAAAGAGGTTGGAAGAAAAGAAGAAGAAGAAGAAAAGCCAGAAGAAGAAGATCAGAAAGAAAATGAAGAAGAAGAAGACATGATTGTTGAAGGGGGAGAAGAGAATAAAAAATCTGAAAAAGAGAAAAACCAAAAAGAGAAAGAAATAGTGAAACACCTCCCTTACCCAAAAATCCCATGTACTAAAGGGAAGGAGAAACAGTTGGCTCGGTTCAAGCAAATATTCGATCAACTTGAGATCACCATGCCATTGACCGAAGCACTGCAACAAATTCCTGCTTATGCGAAGTACATGAAGCAAATCCTCAGCAAGAAGAAATACTTAGATGAGGAAACAATTGAAGTACAGGGAAATTGCAGTGCCATAATGCAGAAGACTCTTCCTCCAAAATTTAAAGATCCAGGGAGTTTCACCATTCCATGCACTATTGGAAACCACGAGATAGGTAGAGCTCTCGTTGACTTGGGGGCTAGTATCAATCTGATACCCCTATCTATGCTTAAGAAGATTGGTGGTCTTGAAGTCAAGCCTACGAGAATGATGTTGCAGCTGGCGGATAGATCCATCAAGTATCCGTATGGTGTCGTGGAAGATGTGGTGGTCAAAATAGATAAACTCCAATTCCCGGTGGATTTTGTAGTTATGGACATAGAAGAAGATGTCGAGATACCACTCATACTTGGAAGACCTTTCATGAAGACAGCTAAGGTTGTCATTCATGTAGAAGAAGGAACAGTGAAATTGAAAAACCAAGATGAGGAAGTAACTTTCAACGTCTTTGGAGTTGAGCAGCAAAATCATGAAAAAGAGACTAGTATTGAAGCCACTGATGAAATTTTATCAATTACTAGTCTAACAGAGCAAGCTGCCAAGTTGGTCAAGAGGAGCTTCAGCTGTTTATCCCCAAGAGTAAAGGGAGAGGAAGAAGAAAAAGAAGAAGAACTAGTCCACCAAAATTCTGTGATAGCAAGCGATGAGCCCAAACCTGGAAAACCAGTGAGATTCAAGAATAGGTTATGGGTCATCAAGAACATAAAGATAAATGGAGTGCTTGAGATAGAGGCTCCATATTCTAGGAGAGTCAAGTTGGTGACTAGGAAATTGCTGAGAGGATGTTGGTGTCATGACAAGAAGAAGCATTCCAACATCAAAAATCAAACTTGAGCTTAATGGTGTCAAGCTAATGACGTTAAAAAAGCGCTTACTGGGAGGCAACCCAGCTTTCTAACCCTTTCTATATGTGTGATTTTGTTATTTGAGTGTGTTTTGATTGTTTGAATTTGCTTTAGAATGTTTTGATTTGATTTGGTTATTTTGGAGCATGTTAGTTTCAATTGTAGTTTATGTGTTGTTAATGGTTAACTAGTGTAATGTTGAGTTTTATTGTGTATTGATGTGTTTTAGAATTTTTCAATCTGTTTTTATGTGTTCTAGTGTGATTGAGTATGTTTTGAATGGTTATGTTGAGTTTTGGTATGTTTAAAGTGTAAAATTTGAAGCCTTGAGTTGTAGAATTAGAAAGCTTTGGAAGTGTGCACCTAAATTGGCATTCTTGCACTCAATTTCAATCCTTATGGATTTGATCAAGTTTGTATAGTGAAAACATGTTAATCTGGGCTGAATTGAGCATCAAGAAGTGCCAAATTCCAAAAATCGTAGGTGTAGTTGTGAAATTCTGCAAATCTGCAATCTGGTATGGCGCTCCAGCGCCCTCTGCTCAGGGGCGCTCCAGCGCGCTCAGCACGAATCCAGTTTTCTGGCATTCTGACCCATAGCTAGCTCCAGCGCCCTCTGTTTAGGGGCGCTCCAGCTAACTTTTTCCAACCTGACCAGATTTTTCAGCAACTCTATTTTTCTCTTCTGCTTCAAATTTTTCATGCTCCAGGCTGTGTTTTGTGATTTTTCTTGCATATTTAGTGTGCGTTTGACCTTGTGAACTCATGATCATGTGATCTAATGATTGTTTGTTACAAATACATACATTGTGAGCTCACATTTGCAAACTTTATTTTCAATCTTTTGTGCAGAAATGACTTCTTCATCCAACTCCAAGAGAATAAAAACAAACGCCGCCACAAAGTAGAGTTGTCAACAGAGGAATATGCGACCCAAGTAGCATGGCTTGGGGACCAACCCAATTTATTGGGGGAGGTGGTGCAGAAAATGAAGGAGTCTGACAATGAGCTACAAATCATGAGTCACAGGACCTTTTATTTTGCTTTCTTTTACTTTGGTTGCTAGTTAGCTTTTGTTTTTCAATTTTAGTTAAGTTGTTTTGGTTATCTGGCTTGCTAGACTTATGCTGATTCATAATGCTTATGGTTTGATTTGAAATGATGCTTGAGATAGGTTAATTTAGTTCAAATTGTTTTGCTTCCTTCATGAAAAAGTCTGAGAATGTTGTATGCTTAACTGAGATCATTATTCATGGCAGTTGCTTGATGTTATTGTGGAACCTCGAGTTGACCTTGTGAGATGTTGTGCCTTAGAATTTTCTTGTGAATGCTATCATATTTGATCACAATTGACTTTGCCTGAGTTTCTCTGATATGAACCATTTGCTTGTTAGTTGCACATGATCAAGGCCATCTTGCTCTCCTACTTCTTCCACATATTTCCAAAAGAAACCAATTCAAAACCTTTCGACCTTGATTGAGAAATGACTCTTTTTGAACCTTAAAGCCCAAATGAAATTTCCCTATTTTCCTTACCTTGAGCTAAATGGAGAAATCATCTGTACTGCAGGAGAATGGTTTAAGTTTGGGGGAGTTGTTATGAAAGGATGAATTGAGAAAAATTTGAAAGATACAAAAGTAACAAAAAGGAAGAAAGAAAAAGAGAGAAGGAAAAGAACTGAATGAAAAACAGTTGGGTGTAAGTTCGACATTGGTGGTAATCTAAGTGAAGCAAAAGAGAACTTTTATTCATGATTGTAATTGTTTGATCTCTTAGCTCAAGGTGCTTTATTATCCAGAAAAACCATGTTCCTTCTTAGCCCAGCCACAATACAAGCCAATGAAAGTCCTTGTGATGTTGACTTACTTGTGAATGTGTTTAATTTGGTTGAAACAAATAGCAAAGTTGATTTGTGTGACAATTTGATAGTAGAGTGATAGACACACATCCTTATACACCAGTGCATTAGAGTGAAACACCATCTTAAGTGAGGATTGGTTCTACATAAATTAGTAAAGCATCCTGCCATGACTGTTGATCTCTTGTAAACTATGACATTTGATTGATTGATTATGTTGTGAGCATCATAGTGGAAAACTAACATGATACACATTTCTAGTTGTTTCAAGTTAAGCAATGTAGTATGAATCCAGCTGTAATCTTTGAAATATGTTTTGTTTGACAGTCAGATACCTTTTGCTTGAGGACAAGCAAGGTTCTAAGTTTGGGGGAGTTGATAGTTGCATTTTTTACTATGAATTCAGTATTGAATTAGAGAAAATATCAACTCTTTCTCATCCTTTTTACCTTGTAAATCCTAGTTTTCATTTAGTTTAAGAAGTGGTTTCATCTTAAGCTTTAATTAGATAAATTGATCATTAACCCCTTTATTTATACAAGTTAATTAGTTGGAAGAAGTCTCTGCATCAAATGAAGAGTGCTGGAACCAGAGAAAACAAGAAAACAGCAAAAACAGCAAAAATATGAAGAACCAGAATCTGGAAAAAAGTTAGCTGGAGCGCCCTTTTTCCATGGGCGCTGGAGCGGGCTCTGCACCAGGACTGGAGCTAGCTGGAGCGCCCCCTACAAAAGGGCGCTGGAGCGCCCTTTTTCCTGTTTTCGCGCGCTGGAGCGCGGTCTCAAGCGCGCCTGCTGCTGATTTGGCAGATTGGGTTTATTTAACCCCAAATTAGAAGGGCTTTGACATCTTTGGCATCCCAGACACAAATTCTCTCAATTGGAGCGTCCAGAGGCGAGCTAGGAGCTGTGGGAACAGCCCTTCTTCATCCTTGGGTCCTCCTCCTTCTTCCATTTCCACCTTTGTTGTAAGATCAAGCTCTCCATTCATGGAGAGCTAGTTTCATTATTGTTGGGGATTGATGTAACCACGGATCTCTTATGTAAATTACAGTTGTTTTGAATGATTATATGCCTCTTTGATTAATTGTTAGTGTTTAATTCCTCTACTTAAAGCTTGTATGAGTAATTCAACCATATCTTGATCTTAGGGTTTGCTTGATATTGGGAAATATTGGGTGAATCTAGAACTGGATTAAACACCTAAAGGAAATTGTATCTAGGGATAGAACTAGGACCTTTGGTTGTCTTGAATCTCAATTCTTAAAGCGGATGAACTTGTTAGGTTTTCCAAGGGATTGGAGTTTAAGAAGTAAGTCTAGGCTCTTTCTACCAAGGGATTGGGTTTGAGTAAATTAGAAGATTGACATTGGCTAATTAATGAAGAGGAAGTGATTTTCTATACATAAGAGTGAAGTAGGTGAAATCAACCCCCAACAATATCATTCCATATCATTTCTAATCTTTCCATTTCAAAGTGTTTGCATAATCAAAGATCACTTTTACCCTTTATGTTTTATCTTTAATTTAATTGCATGAAAACCACAAAAATATGGAATCATTCTTTAGTCTAAATTAGTTAGATATTATACGATTGTCTAGGACACGAGTCTCTTGGGAAACGATATCCGGTCTTACCGGTTTTATTACTTGAACGATTTGGTACACTTGCCAAAGTCTCAACAACAACTAGATGTCAACAATTCCTTTTTGCACGACGATTTAAATGAAGAAGTCTACATGCAACCACTACCAAGTATCACTCTTTCCGTTCCAAATCAAGTGTGTCTCCTACACAAATCTCTTTATGCCTTGAAACAAACCAGCAGACAATGGTATGACAAGATGTCCTCTTTTCTTCTTTCTCATAAATTTATTCAAACATTTGGTGACCATTCTTTATTTACTCATCATAATGGTGACACAATTACCATCTTATTAATCTATGTTGATGATATTATCCTTACTGGCAATAACATGCATGTAATTGATAATATTACTACTCTGCTAAATGAGAATTTCAAAATCAAAATATGGGTAACTTGTCTTACTTCTTGGGTTTCGAGGTTGCTCGTAACTCTACAGGAATTCATCTATCACAATGCAAGTATGCTCTCGATCTTCTCAACGAAACTGGGATGCTTGTTGCTGCCCTTGTTAGCAAGCCCATGAATTTCTCCACAAAAATATCCTCTGAAGGACAATCGCTTGACGACCCTATTGTCTTTCGCCTTATTTACCTCATCAACACCCGTCCGGACATCACCTATGACGTTCACAGTCTTAGCCAGTATGTTGCCTTATCAACTCAAGCTTACTACCAAGTTGCCTTCTGCATTCTTCGGTACATCAAAAGTACACCTGGTCAAGGCATATTTCTCAACGCTACCAGCACCGTTACCTTAAAGGCTTACAGCGATTCTGATTGGGCCGGATGTTCTGACTCACGAAAATCCACCACTGGCTATATTGTTTACCTCGGCGACTCACCAATTTCATGGAAGTCTAAGAAGCAATCCACTATCTCTCGTAGTTCCTCTAAAGCCGAATACCATGCCCTTGCACAAATCGTTTACAAAATTCAATGGCTTAACAACCTCATGAACGACCTTCACCTTGCTTTCTCCCACCCTGCCACCATCTTCTACGATAACCAATCGGCCATCAAGATTGCTATTAATCAAGTTTTTCACGAATGGACAAAACATATTGAGATAGACAACCACCTAATCCGCGAGAAAGTCCAGCAAGGAATTGTTAAACTGCTTCCTGTTTATTCCACTCTCCAACTTGCTGATATTCTCACAAAGTCGCTTCCTCCTTCTCCATTCCACCAATTTAATTCCAAGGTTGGCACCATAGACATTTATGCCGAGCTTGAGGGGGGTTGTCAGAATCCAAAACCCTAACTACCACCGCCCAATTTCGGTCATGCCTACCATCGCTCGGTCTCGGTCATGCCTCCACTCTGTTCTTCCTTCCACCGATCGGTTCCGCCTTCCACCACTTGGTTTCGTACTCCACCGCTCGGTTCCGCCTTCCACTACTCGGTTCCTCATTCCACCGCTCGGCTATCTGTTCTCCATCCTAACTACCATCTCTTCTTTGTCTAACTACTTATTGTTTTCTGTTATTCTCTTTTTCTCTGTATATATAGGCATTAGCTCATATCATTTTGAAATAATCTCTTACATACATTGGAAATATTTTCGTTTCTCTTCTTAAGGCACTTTCTTTGTTCTCTCTCTCAATCTCAATTAGTGAGTTTAATTTCTCTTTTGTCATAATGTCTGGAAGTTTGCAACATCTTCATCTGCAATTTTTCTCGTGTGTACTATATCTATTTTAGATCCTTAAGCCTGTATCATTTAAAAAAAAACTTAGGTATATACGAAGTTTAATTTTCATTTTGTTGGTACAAAAATACTCATACCTTAATTCACTACTCACACTTTATGTACATACTTTATGTACATGTACTTAATAATAAAAAAATAGCATAACATAAAAACAATAAAAGATAACCCTTGAACATCTTTCACTTATAAAATATAACTAAACGAAATTGTAAGCATAATTATCCTTTAACACAACTAACTTAAATGATAATACCTTCTAGATACACAAAGACAAAATTAAAGTTTGATGGATTTGGAAAATTATTCCTCTATAATATACAAAATGAAAAAAAAGATGTTTTAGATAACAATAAGGAAAACTAAATTGAGATCCAATATATTTTAGATGACAATAATGTTTTATATAAAAAAAGAATAAAAATATGAACATGAGAAAATATGAAAACTAAATTCTCTTAAACTATTATATATAATATTACTTATTGATTTGAACTTGAATTATATATTTGTATATATAAGTGTAAAGTGAGATCCAATACTATAAACAAAGTAGTGTTTTTATAGGGAACTTGGTAAGATTCTAATAATAATTAGAATGCTTTAGATAATTGGAATGAAATATCCTAATATCCAAGTCAATAAGAAAGTTGTAGTATTTATATGAATATAAGAGAATTGTATGTTTTCTTATGCAATACCATCTGTATTTATATGGTTTTTGGATTCTACGAGGTTTGTTATAAAAAATGATAACATTAACAAATATAACAACTTATCACATATGTAATAATTAGCGGAAAAATAACAATAATGTGAAACCTTATCAGATAGACCAAACATTCTACAAATAAATGATATTAAGAAATATCAAGATGTAATTAAATTATCAAAATTTGGTCATATATACAGATAATATATGAATACTTGCATAAACACATATATCTCATAATATCTTTCAAACAATAAAGTTGAATATGCCTTATTAATCACATCACTTAGCGTATTTGTTGGATCAAGTATGTATATATGACTGGAGAACTTATGTTCTTATCACTCACAATAGTCTTCCATTACTTATGAATTGAGACCAAAGATAGGTCAAATATTTCTTTCTCTTTTCAACCGTTAATATGTCTTTTAAAAACAAAATCACAATTGAGTAAAGTTTCAAAACGAATATAAAAGATAATTGACTCTAATAATATTAAAATATTATAGATAAATATATATCTAATTCTCATATCAATAAGTAAGTATTATTTATCTTGTGTATTTGTAGGAATTATTTATAAATACTCTAAAGATAGTAATCTCTTTTATCATCTAATTGTAGATATAACAATTATTAAAATAATATAAAAATATTAATAGGAGATAGAGTTGCATAGAATAATAATTAACAGTCAAAAGAATTAAAAAAGAAATATAAAGATGAATGATGGTTTTGAAAGGACAATAACAGTTGAAACATAAATCATGAGCTATGAACACTTTTTTGGTGGAAAAAGTTGGTTAGGAAAGAAGATTTTGATATGTTTGAAGAAATAAAATGGGTTGTGAAGTGTCATGTCGAAAAATGTGGCACTCCCGAAAACACGATGAAGCAAAAGAAGAGAGGTCCTTGAATTTCGGAGAGAAGAATGATGTGATGATGATGGGGGACCCCTTGAAGCTTCATGTAAACCCAAAGTCCAACTCATAAGCGCAAGTGATGCCTCGTTTTCTTGCATAATTATTGTCTCAGCAAACATTCACAATTCTTTTCTTCCCTCATGTCATCTCCAACATAAGCTACTTTCAATCAAAGATTTTAATTTTTAAGTAAGTTTTTATTAAAAAAAAATGTTGATTTGAGTATTTATTTTTTCTATATTTTAATTAAATATTTATTATTTGATTTTGTCATGATTTTAATTGATTTAACGTAGGTCGTAGGACAAAAATTTATATAATTAAATTTTATGTTTATGATATATTTTTGTATTTTCAATTGAATTTATAATAATGTTTTTTAAAGATTTTATATTGTAATTAAGTCTTTATATTTAATTAGGATGATGTAATAGTTTGATTTTATAATTAGGTGATGTAATTCTAAAAATTTACTTAATTTTACAAAAGAATGTTGTGTTGTGTTTCTAGTAGTTGATTTTGATTTTTGTTTTAATATTATAATATATTTTTAAAAACAAGGTTTTTATAAAGATAATTGAGATTTTAGGAATTTATTTTTATTGTTGTTTAAATTTTGTACATCCTAATTGAGAAGGTTACTTTAATTAATCGAATGAACTATATTTGATTGATTAACTCAAGGGAAATTTTTGTTGTTGGATTTGTCCTTCCAAACAGAAGAGATAGAACAAAAATAGGATTATGAGGATGACTCTGGATTACTATACCAAATAAAATTAAAGTATCATTAAATCACAAGTATGTCTTTCAAAAGATTAAAGTCCAATAAAAACACTATAAATAAGGTATGTAAGTAAAACATTTAAAACTTTAAAACTATTTGCATTTATTACATTAATTGAGACCAAATACTTCCTTAAGCATCGAAATTTCTTTTACATATATCTAATCAGACAATGCATGTTAGAATAATCGATGAAGACATAAAGACCAGAAGAGTTATGGAATTAAATGCATATTCGACTTTACAATAACATTTTGGTATTCATCGTGGAACTTGGTTGACGTTTAATCTCATGGTGACCATAGGGAATATGACGAGCAATGAAGTATGTTTGGGGAAGTAGGAGAACAAGTGGATCATTTGACCATGATTTGAGAACTCAAAAGTGTAGTGGGCTTAACAGCATATTCAAACTTACAAGAACAAATTTGTAATATTGGACACTCTTTACTCCTTCATTTCTAGGTCTTTCAATCATTATTGTCTCTAACTTATATGTTGTCTAGTGTGTTTTGTTCATCCTACATTGTTGAGAAGGTACCTATAGAAGGTACTTTGATACTTAAGTTAGTAGGTGTCTTATTGAAAGGGTATTAAATGCACTAATCGATGTAAAAAACTACATTGCTTAGACCTCCTATTTATAATACTTGCAATGAGATATTGCTTACCATCAACCTAATTATGGCCCAATCATATCTTAATATGATTATTTAGCTAATTTGTGTTAAGCTTCTCTTAGATTGGTTAATCGCATCAGATGTCAATTGATCGGCCACATTCGAGATCGATAATCGTCATGACTAATCGACATTCATTATTTAGAAAGCATTTTCGATAAGTTGGAAAGTGGTTTTTATATAGTTGGTATTCTCTGGTTCCATTCCTCTACTAATAGTTCTTGATCAATCATGATGATCATTCTAACCGATTGACGTCTAAGTTGGTCCAATGTTCTTGGATGTCTTGACCAATAATTCCAAACTGTACACTTCCCACCAAGCCCAAGTATTATCGAAGTCTAAATGTGAAAGGGTTCATATTCTTGGGTATAGCTTGATTAGTACTTATTGTGACCGTGCGTCCATTTCATCTATGTTTTTGTGTCATTTGAAAAGTGACCATTGAAGCTCGTAAAGTTGGGATGCCTTGGGAAGCATGTATTAGCCCTGATGTCAGATGCAAAGCGTCAGATCTTTTTAACTATTCGATGTGTTTAGATCTAATGATTCAGGTCATCTAATTTTTGACCTTCCATTTCTATAAATAGAGGTGGGGTTGGCCTATTAACCTCATCTTTTTTCTCTCGTTGTTCTGCATTTGTCAATCATTCTTTCTCAAGGAAATAGTTTCAATAGTTCACATTTCTTTGTTTGAGGAGTCTTCGAATTGGGAGGGTTGAGGGTATGTTGATGGTGCTACCTTATCATTATTTTCGTTTTGGTCTTCATTTAGTAGTCACGGATCAACAGAACGGAGTGTGCTATCGATCAACAAGAATGCCACAAATGTAAATACTAGTGTCGACAATAAAGGCAAAGCTCCCAAGGTGTGATTGTAGAGAGTGAGGTTGATGTATCTAGGGAATGAATTGAATCTGTCGGTGATTATGGGATATGAGTAGGTTCCCCACGAGGTTAGTGAATATACCACTCAATTTCGAGGGATGACGATCTGCCTGATTTGGCTAAGTGGACGGAAGTGTTAGGTGATAACATGGATGATTACATCATGAACCTTCAGGTGTGCAAATGAAATGAACATGTGTGCCATGATCGAGGGAGTTGATAAGTGTGATAATTACTTATTATTCATATTTATTAGAACCCCTTATTTGTCTTTTTGTCATTTATTTTATGTTGAATTTCAGGGAAAGATGCAAGACTTGTATATAGTTTTCACATATAGAGATAATTATCTTCTTTTGGTTTATTTTGTAGGAAAATGGAGGATTGGAGAAGATTAAAGAGATGATGCCATAAGCAACTCGCCCAGTGAAATACCAACACTCCCCTAGTGAAATCTTGGCAGCACTAGCCCAGCCAAGAAGCCTAGCGAGTTAAACAAGCCAACATGTTAGAAAAGCTACCTCTTGCCCAGTAAGAGGTTATTTTGGCCCAGTGAAAAAAAACTTTTTGGTGAATTGTTTAAAGTGTCGAGAGTGAAAGAAAAGTTTAGTTTTGGACGTGGAAACAAACTTGAAGCTCAAGACACGGGTTGAGGCATCTCTAGGGCTCAAGAACTCCATTTTTCTCCATCATTTTCATCATTTCAATCCCATATTTATTTCTAGGTGTATAAGAAACTAAACTCCATTTCATTGGGGTTTGTTGTAATGTACCTAAACTCTTTCTAATGCTCTCTATTCAATATAATATCTTTCATATTTCTTGTGTTCTATCCTTTTTACTCACTTGCATGATGGAATATCTATATTATTTTGATGGTGCCTAATCATTGGAAAATGCTTTGAAACCTAGACATGGATAGAACAACCAAGATACTTGGTTCTAGACATAGACCAAGGCTTTTGGTCATTCTAGACATCTTTGAAACCTAAACATGGATAGAACAACTAAGAGGCTAGGTTCTAAACATATAGACCAAGGCTTTTGGTCATTCTTGACATATTTTCTTAATGCAAATTTTGTATTTGAATACATAAGGGATTAGTATTTTCACATAGAGGTTTAGAACTTGTCTCTAAGGGATTAGGGCTTGTATACTTATTATGTGAGTGCTTGAATATATTAGTGATATATTGTGTAGATGAGTTCATAAAGTTTGGGTCATGAAGTCCAACCCCGATGAGTCTTTACTCGTATCATTTTATAACTTTTATATTTAGTAACGTTATATGATTGCAACTTATTTGAATCAATCAATATTTATAGTCATTACATAAACTAGTATGTAATAATAATTATCTAAACAAACACAAATCCCTTGAGAAACGATACTTGGACTAACAATATATATTACTTGAACAATTTGGTATGCTTGCCAAATAGTTAACAAAGTTCAAAGCTTTTTTATTGTTTTATGTATGCTTGCTTCTTCACCGACCTATTCATCAGGATTCCCTTTGACAACTTCCATATGTGGGTACTATGAGAATTGAAGGTTACATTGACCCAACTTCACCCAAACACCTTGGTCGCTATTCAGGCCTTCTTGATTTTGTGTAAGGCGTTAGACCTAACCCCAACGCCTGCCTTATTCCTTCACCATTTTTGCACTTGTCCTCATGAGGAAAAGGGTTGGTTGTCTTGATATGTGAGTCAGATAAGTGGCTCTTCTAGTTATTTTCTGCTTCTTACAAGGGAACAATATTCTTCAAGGTTGCCATAAAAGGGGTCGGTTGATGGTACTCTTTCAATGGCGATGATCGATCGAAGTTCCCTCTCTTTTGGCAGTCTCCCGCTCGGTTGACCTTGTGGTGCACGTCTTTGATGATGGTTGTGGAGGTCTCGACGTTAGAAGTGATGATGATTTTGGTAAGTAGATTTCTTGACCAAAAATGTCCTCTATTGTTATAATTCTCACAATATATGTGATGATGATTTTGGTAAGTAAATTTCCTTCATTCAACTCTCCTTCAATCTGATGTTTAACTTTTCTAAAATTTATAGTGTTTTAGATGTCATGGCAGCCAATAACCCAAAGACAACAAACTTTTATGTGAAGATGCTAGATAAGCATATCGCACAACCTAGTGGCTTTGCGATGACATAAACTTCCCAAGACGTCTCCCGGACTCGCCCTGCTACCGTTGTCTGAACGATTGAAAAAGTTGTTGACTTGAAGGGGACTGGTCCTTCCACCGTTAATGTTTCACCCTGAAGGTGGTTTCCTCGTCCAAATTAGAACAACGAAATAAGGACAAGAATAAGAAGGAAAAGAAAAAAGACATGATTATCATAAGGGTTTCTATAATGAGCAATTGATGTTTCTTTATGAGATGTCAAACCATAATTCTAAAATCGAAATTATTCCTTCGATTCAAACTGCTCCCATCGAGACTGCTATCGTCAGAACAACGTCATCATTTTTTTTTAATCATAATTAAGAAAACTCAAAGTCTTATAAATACAATATAATTAGTTATTATGTTAAAAAAATAAAAATAAAATAAATTTTAAATAAAAAACGCTTAAAATTATTTTAAAGATGGATTTATATCCTACATTTTTAATATATTATATTAAGATTGAAACCAAAAGCATGCATACATAATCAAAGTTACCGTCAAATGAAATAAGAAATAGTATATGAATGGTTTAATATCTAAAGTTTTAAACTCATTATTTATATGTAAAATATAAATTAAAAGTATGACATAGAATCAAATATGTATTTAATTGATAATTCAATGCAACTTCTAGACATATATTCTCAATATTATTTACTTTTATCTTCATTGGAGTCGTTGTAACATCCCAAAAATATAGCATAAAACTATATACAAGTGTCATCATTTAACAATATAATAGACCAGTTGTTGTATTAATAAAGTTAAACTTATAGTTATTACAAAATAACCATAAAATTTAAAACTTTACATAAGCTTCCTATACTACTACCAAAATGGATGCATATAACTGAACGGTTATATTTACAGAACAAAATAATGACCGAACGGTATCACCAAAACTATCTACACTAATATGACCGAACGATCATGACCTATTCAGTAAGAGTCTCGCCGTCCAGCTCATGTTCCAAAGTAAACTCTTCCCCTTCTGCTCACATCCAAAAAGGATGATCATCGCAATAGAAAACCGAATGATAACATGGTCAAAACAGGAAATAAGGGTAAGCTACTACAATTTAATTGGCATGCATACGTACTATTCATTCAATTACAAACAATACAAAGTCGAATACTATAGCATACCAAAATCAATGCAAATAGACATATACAAATTTAACCCTATAATACATGCATAAACCGAACACTTGACTTGACCATCCGGATTGTATGAATATGTAGCTTAAGGTCATTCATGCACTCGATGTTAGTCCGTTATAACTCACCCAAGAACCTATGGGCTAGGACCTCCTGCCATTCTTACACAATGCATTACCCATCTCTACTTGAGAATTGGTAATCATTAGAATATCAGGATGAACTCCATGGATTTCACTATCCATATTCATACTATAACACCACTTCAATACCCTTTTCACTGAGATATTCCTCCTCGGAATTCTCTTCCACATTACTTGAAACACATACCTTAGTTGAATATCAACATAATTTTCATACTCAATTGATCAATACAACCATTTAAATAAATCAGAATCAACTAGTGAAAACTTAACATTTAAAGACCAAATAATTCATTCATGAAGAAAACCAAACGTCACCAACACAAACTCTTAGTACGACCGAACGAAAATATAAACTTAACCAATGAACAAGAACGGACGGAAAAACACTCCCACATGTGCACATGACCGAACGGTCATTTAAAGAGTAAGACCCAAACAAGAGTCGAACACTATTGGCTTAGGCCGAACACTAATAACTTAGGTCGAATACTATTAACTTAGTACAAATAAGATAATGAGCACTAGTATAAGAATGAGCGCTCATAAGAGACCACACAAACCAATAATACCGATCGCTAACACTATCATAAATGCTATTACAAAACTGAACACTATATAGAACGAGCGTTGGTCCAAGACCGAACACTTACCAAAAACGAGCGCAAATACAAGACCGAGGACTACCAATACAGTACATGACCGAGCGATCAATAACAGTTAAAACCTGTGATAGACCGAACACTATATTCACTTGAATGTCAATACAAGACCGATAGGTCATTAACTAAGGATCCACAAAAGTAGAACTTAGTTAAGATCGAGCACCAATACCTACCGAGTACTACCAAAAACGAGTGCTAACACATAGTACTATTAATAACGAACGCTAAACCTATTACGACTAATAACAAACGATAATACCCATCCTGAGACTGTCAATATTAAACTGAGCGACACTTAACCAGATTATCACTACGAAACTGAATACCGTTTAAACTGGATTACAAGACTAGACTGATAGCTCGATTATCTACAAAATTTACAGAACCTCTCAACCACCTCACATGTTTCGTCCAAACACATAATATTGCATACAATTCCATCAAACATACAATTATTCATACATGCACACATTCAAACAGAGATTCCAACCACAACCATAGAAAAACATAATTAAATTACTATCTTCCCTTACCTCGTAACAGAAGAAACGCTCACAGCACAAAATTTCTTTGCCCAACACCAAACCCTCAAAAGCTAAGATTCATTGTTTTGAAGAAATCGGACCTTGGTCAACCACTTCATTTAATTTTCACCAAATCTCATTAATTAGAGGATAAATCTGGAACTTGGAGGTGTAGGGTGAAACCCTCCGAGGTGTAAAGTGAAACTCCTAAAAACGATCACTTTTTGAATTGATTAATCTACATTTTGTCACCATCGATATTTTCAACTTCTCACTTTTTTTATTATTCTAAAAAAATATCTCTTGAGTAGAAAGCTACAATACTAGATTATAATTGTAATTAAAATTTATTAATTTTATAATGATAATTTTTTTTATTTATTTTAAATAATAGTTTTTAGGTTTAATTATGTTTTCAATCTCTAAAATTGGGAATGAATATGTTACATAATGCTAAAAGAACAACTAGGTAAAACAAAGCTTCTTCAAAGAAGAGATCTACTTCTGTAGATTTATCTACAACTCATTTGCTTCTACCTCACCTTTAGCTGGAACAACTAAAAAGGTGAATCTCTAAGCTCCCACCATTAGGTGATCATTGCAAAAGAGAAACAACATACAAAAACAGACAATAAAAAAACAAGAGTAAGCTAGATATCAAAGAAATCATATCACATTTATAACATAACATTCATAAATCATTTATATCACATACATCATTCCAAACATCTTAACCTGTAAAGACCTTAGACTTAATAATCTGGATTATTATGAATATATAGCTATGACAGTTTGTGCACTTGTTGTGGTGAAACAGCTGACCCACCCTAAGCTACCACATAAGGTTCGTTCGTTATCACTCACCTTAGGCTAAGGAAAAGTCCCTAGGCTAGGACCTCTTGCTATTCTCACGACATGCCTTACCCCTCTCTACTTGAGAATAGGTTATCATTAGAATGTCAGGTTGAACTCCAAGACTGAGCTTCTCATATTCATAGTTACAACCTTTGAAACAACCACTGAGAAATTCCTCCTTGGAATTCTCTTCCACACCATTTGAAACTATACTTCCATTTTGAATCTCAACACATGACTTTGATACACATATAAACTCATACATAAACATGCATCATTCCCAAATGAATCCAAAACATCACACATATCAATCCAGAATAAAGAAAGAAAGAGTAAACCAAAACCTGAACTAGTGGCTCACCGACTGCACTCGCTAGGCGACCACATAGACATTGCCTTAGACCCCAAGCCACTTGCTAAGCGACCCAACTAGTTGTGCGAATAAAACTCACAGTGGTTCCAGACCCCAACCTCTCGCTTAGCGACCCAACTCGTTGTGCGAAAACAGAAACAGTGGGTTCTGCTCACTCCCTCTTGCTCCGCGCACCAAATCAATTCGCTCAGTGCACCATGCCTATTCACTCAACGAGACTGCATAATTTTGCAGCGCCAAAACTGCAGAATTTGCGCATCTCAACCACTACTAACCACTTTTATGCACCTTTCCCAACTTCTAACACTCTTAGATTGTATTATACCATCAATTAGACTTAGACAACTTCATACAAACCATCCTCAACTCATTTTTAAGTGACTACTACAAGGTTCTACTCCATAACTTACCAAAATCTCACTTTGTAGACCCAACTTGGATTTGACTAGTTTTAGCTGGTTTTTAAACAAGTTAGGGACTCTAACAAGTCCCAAAAGACTCAATAATATCAACCAAAATGACCAATTACTCACAGAACCCCCAATACAAGTTTTCACTACTCCACTTCCTAAAAACAAGTCCTAAACTAATGTAAACTATGTTTATACAACCTCGTACCCTCTTATAACAGATTTCCTCCCATTTTGAAACTTAATTATGATCCAAAATAGCTCCTAACTAAGACCAACTGCAGCAAAATAATACATCAACCATTTCTCACCATTTTTCTATCAAAATCTCAAATTTGAACCAATTAACCTACAACCAAGATTACCCTTTTTTTCCAACAATACAATCCACATCAAACACTTCCTCAACACAATTTCCACATCTCAAACAAGCATACACACAAATTCAAACAGTTGTACAACATACATCATCTCACAAATCATCAATATTACCCAATTAACTCAATTATTACTAACATCAAACAACATTTTCATTCAAACAATTTAATACTCATATACTATCAAACTTACACCACATACTTCAAATTAAAGTAATTATCTAGCTTTCCTCACCTCTAAACCAGCTGTCAAATTTCAAAATGTTCCGCCGATTACTTGAACCACAAGGAATACTTAGACGAATCTACGAAACACCAAATTGGAAATGGACAGAGTTCTTAGAACTCTAGATGAATAAAAAACATGTAGGAAATGCATAATTACACATGCAACAGAACAATATTACTCTAAAACATATTTAGGAACGAAAGGGGGAAAAAGGAGTCGAAATTTACTTGCTCTATTGAAGAAACTGATTGGGTAAAAACTTAGATCTCGTTGTCGTGGTCGATTAGGTACCTCTTGATCGTCAAATAGATGACTCAGAAGCTGGAACTCTTATGTTTTGTTCACATGAGGTGATTTGTGGGAGATGATTTGAGGGAGAATGATTGAATGGATTTGAGGGAGAATGACTGAGGGGATTTGAGGGTAATTTTTTTGTTATTTTTTTAAGTGGATTTAGAGGCAATTGAGAGTGGATTTGGGAGTAATGTTTGTGAGAATTAATGTAGGATTTGATTGATGTGACAGATTTAAAAAATTTGTTTAATTGGTAGAAATTAAAGATTACCAAAATGCTCCTAGTTATTAAAGTAATATAAAATTATATTTGTTAATGTTATATTTAGTTGTAAAATTGTTTATAAAGAGTAAAAGAAATAAAAAATAATTATTAAAATTAATTATTAAAAAGTAAAAAAATTATAATTTAGTAAAATGAATTTATTTTTAAATGTAGTATTTGTTTGTAATATAATTTACTATGAAGTAGTATGAATTTATTTATTATGGAAGTGAGATTGATTAATTTTGAGTTAACAAATAAACATGTAAGTATTGTTAATCATATCTAATGATATCTCCACTAAATAAAATTTCAAATCATTTTAAAGTTTTTTTTTTTGGAATTTTTAATATGATATTATTTTTATAATGTCTTATTTAGATTTATTCCATTAATAAAGATTTATTTATATTGAAAATAATATTTTTGAAGTTATCACAAGATCTAATTATATCAAGATCTGAGTAGATCTTCCTTGCCTCTTTTGTTTTTGGGGAACCCTCCTTTCATATAAAACAACTCTGTTTCTTTTGCATTTCATATGCATTCATTATCTTCCTCGTAACTTTTTTCTTTATTTCTTTATTTCTTCACTATCGCTCAGAACACAAACCCTAACCCTCTTACCACCAATTCACTAATAATTACTTTTCCAATTTCCAACACACACAACATCAGCCATGGGTTACGAAGACGGTGAGCCATTAATGGATTACAATCACATTTAATCCGACCGCGAGCCTTCTCCGGAGTCGCGCCACCAGCTCGACGATTACGGGGATGATGTTAACGACGAGTGGCAAGGCCGGGATCGGTCGCAGACACCGATTTACGACAACGATTTACGACAACGATTCAGCGCGCTCGAAGCCATGGAAGAGGTTGATCAAGAAGAGCAATGCTGGAATTTAATAAAACGTTGAGGGCACATGACTTTTAGCTATAAATCCCTCTTAATCTCTTCACCATCGGGTGACCAAATCCATCCATCCCACAAATCCTCGTTCACAAAACTGTGTGAACAGTGAAATCACTTCAAACAAACACAGTATTAGAGAAGATAAAAAACTCTCTATAAAAGTGATTTTTAGAGAAGATAGAAAACTCTCTATAAAAGTGATTTTTAGAGAGATAGTACGTTTTAAAATAATAAAATAGTTTATAACAAAACTATTTATAATAAAATTGTTTAATATTAAAATAATCGAGTCTCACTACTTTTAGACTACCATCACTTCTAAAAATGTCAATTATAAAATTCTACAAAATATGCTTTTAAAAACATTGTCATTCGTCAAAATTTACGAAAATAATTTTAATCTCTAAACACTAAAGAATTAAAATAAATTTTATTTTAGTTCTCTAAATCTATTATTTAGGGACTAATTTTGTTTAATATGAGAAGCTATTTTTCTTAAATTCTGAGGGGGGAAATCAGATTTATTCTAAATTTCAGGCACTAAAGATATAGTTAAACTGAATTTTTAATTAGTGTATACATTTAAAATCTTTATACTTAAAGAATATCAAAATCATGCTAAAACACATAAAGAATATCAAAATTATGCTAAAAAAATTAAAAAGATCAATTAGGCCTGACCTAATTTAGCAATGGCCATTTCTTTCTGTTTGGCACCCTCATACTTTACGGGAAGGTGGTTAAATGACCAAATTATCCCTGTGCTGTTACCTCATTGACATCTCCGTCACCGTGTTAACATGGATAGATTGAAAAAATAGAGTGTTTTCAATTATGCAGTCTGAAAATCATTATTTCATGATAGAAAAAATAGAATTTCAGATTATATATTTCAAAAGTTAAAAACTGACTTTTGAGCAGTGTAATTCAATTTTTTTTCTATATAAAAAAGTAACTTTTAGATATAGAATTCAAAAATAAATAAAAAAGTTTCAAATTACATAGTTAAAAAATATAAAATATAAAAAATAACTTATAAATAGTATAATTAAAATATCATATAAAAAGTGACTTTCAGATATACTGAAGTTAAAAATAATTTTCAGATTATAACTCAAAAAAAAATATTTTTAAAAAATATTTTCAAATTAAACATTTTAAAAAGCATATTTAAAGATAAAATGATATTTTTTGTATTTATAAAAATACAGAAGAAAAATATGGAAATGCAAAAAGATGTCCTTTATCAATTTAGCCACTAATTCATAATTACTTTAGCAGTATAGCCCGGTGATGTGGTTCGGCACATCATCTTTTTTAAAAGAGAAAAGCCCATAATGTACTGAAGCCACCTTTTTTTTTTGTTGAAAGGTGAATTTGAAATAATTTAATTTGAGAGTAGAACTATAAAAAAAATTAAGATTTAAGAAAACAAAGGAGTTCACCCAAAAAAAATACAAAGATAAAGTTTCGAAATTACAAAATAACAATTAAGTCTCTCAACAGTATATTTTAAGAATTTCGTTTTTTATAACTTTTTAGTTACCATATTTAATAATGACTTACACTATTTAAAATAATAATGAGTTTGGTATGCAACAATTAAAAGAATATCTATTGTTAAAGATTAACAACACATGTATTCATTTGTACTGTGATTTTGTATTAAATATTTTATGCATTCCTGTATTTATTTCTGCTATATTTTTATTATGATGTTAAAAATGACCTTTTTTTTAATTTTTAAAATTTTTGTAAGTACTTACATACAATGGAAATAATATAAATGTAAACTAATTTTGATTTTTAAATTAATTTAGCTTTAATTAATGTAATTTAGATAAAAAATTTCGAAGTATTTAGAGAGAAAAAAAGTGAAAGAATCTCTCCACATAATTTAATATTTATTTATATTTAAGTTGAATTTTCTTTTTTACCAAAAGTTAATTAATAGAGTTTCTATAAATTATTTTAGGAGCATAAATTTTTCTTTTAAATTTTCTTCTTTGATAATAATATTTTGTGTAAGAAAAACTTATGAAACAAGCTTATTTGATGCATAAGCTATTTATTTTTCAAATTTATTCCATATTTAATTTTTTTTTATAGAAAAATCATCAAAATAAAAAGATGGGATTAAATTTGTTTTCTGTATTCAAACTATTCATTAAAATTGTACTTTTTAGAATATGATAAGATTAAATTTGTATTTCGTTTCTACTTTAAAATATGTAGTAATTAAATAATAATATATTAGTACAAATTTTTTTATTGACACATAAACACATGTGTCATTTTTTTATTGGATTTAGAATAAAAAATAATAAATAAATAATAACTCAAGAACAATGTATCAAAATATTATTAAAAAAAATTGTGACAAATTTTTTTCTTTATAAAATAATGTAAACTGTCCTTGACATTAGAATTCTCAGTATAACTCTTTTTTTAGTGGTGGCGGAGGCAGCCTTTACAATGGTAATGGTGAATCTTCTCCAAAATCAAATATTTTCTCCTCTTTCCCTTCCATTCCCACTTGTGCCATCAACCTCTCTGCCACCCTTTCACGTATCAGTTGCCTTTCCTTCCTCCACCCTTACTCATTGCTTTTCCTCCCTAACTGCTCTTACTGCCCATCTCAATGCCACCTTCTCAAACCTCCCTTCTTGTAGATATATCCACCACCACCAAGCTTCACCTCTGCTCCCACCTCTAGCTTTGTCACCACTAGAAAAAAGTTACAATGAGGACACACTTTTACAACCAAGAAAGGATGCTCTAATGTATGCTCACACTATTTTATATATTTAATCAAGAGATAATATGTTCAAATAAAAGTTGTTATTAAATTCCATACAGGGTACAAGGAAAAAACCGTTTGGTGGGAAGATTTATCAATTTATTTATTTTCTTTCTAAATATACATTATTGAGTTTAATTCGGAAAACTATTTCTAAAAAAAACTGCTCAAATAATTCAATGTATTTGTCGAGTTAACGTGGAAGCATGAAAAGAATGAATGAAAAAATAACAGCACAATAAAACTTTGGTACACGAGTCCATATACTAAGTAAAGAAATGAAGAAGAAGCAAGAACATTTAACCAAAAAAAATAAATCCAATAGAATTAGAGAATGAGAAGAAAAAACACAATTTTCCGTTCGAAATAAACTTTAGGTGTAGCTTGTGTGGTGGGCAATGCAGTGGAAAAACGAAGAGCATAAAGATGGTGCATTTGAGAGATGATGAAACAATATTTTTGGTCTCACATCATCACGTGGGTGGTCCCTCTAAACGAAGAACGACACTTCCTTGGAGTTGTGGTAGTTGTCGTGGGCTCCAAATGCAACAATCTCCTCCGGCGTCCAAGGCATCGGAAATTGGCTTAATGACAAGAATGCCCTCACCGATGGTGGCGCAACAAAAGGCGCTAAGAAAGGCCACAAGGGAAACGATGCCATACACTTCCTGGTGGGGGCTCCACAACACGCTGAACCCCAACGATATGATCTGCAATGGTACAGCCACTAGTATTATCGATGCCAACACGTAAATCCTCACCCTCAGGCCTTTGTTGATGACAAGAGACAAAACCCTCCAACAAGAGAATAAGAACCATGTGCAGTAGGTTATACCAAAAACTGCAAAGGCCACACTGGTAAGGAAGGGGTGGGTGCAAAGCACGGTGTCGAAGCCGTATCCGTCATTGAAAATCACCGAGGTTTCCACAGGGACACGGTTCTCCAACGGAGAGAAGGAAATGAGCAAAGCTTGGAGCGTGGCGATGGGGAGACAAATGAGGAGCACGAAGGTGATGGCCCAAGCATCGTTTGGGGTTTTCTTTTTAATAGAGGCATTGAGGAGGAACAAGAGGGTGACGAGGAAGGCGGGTTCGAAGAATCCTAGGGAAAGTACGATGTGGACTTTGCAGAGGTTGGCTTGTTGGGATATAGTAAAAGTGGGTAGAAAAGTGTAGATGTATTTTCGGCGAAAAAAAGGTAAGCGGAGAAGTTCAGTGATGGACCACAGGAATATGAACAAGACAAGGAGGAAGCGAACGGTCCAAAGGGAGTTGAAGTTCTGTAAATGCGTGAGGGATTTTGATTTTAAACGAAGGTGGAAGATGAAGCTTATGGATAACACCGAGAGGATTATAAGCCCAGAGATGAATGTTACGGTCACAAGGTCGAAAATTGAGTTGAGGAGTGGCAGTGCATGCGAGAGCAACATGGATCGCTTTGTTTTTTATTTTTTTTATTTTCTTGTATGTATGATATATGTATTTGTGCTTACATATATATACATATATACCTACATAAGTATCTACTTTTCCATAGATGGTGGTTGGTTGATGTATATATGTGTGTTTGTTGTTTCTTCCAGATTGATATAGTGTGTATATCACCCCACGAAATAATGTTGTTTCAGGTGGAAAAATGGGTGTGAGAGGAGATGGTGATGAGATTTGGGTGACGCTGGCTCTGGTGGCGGCGGCGGCACTGGAGGAGGAGAGAGGGTGAGGTTAAGCATGGGAGTTTGGAGATGGATGGTTTAGGGTAAAAAGGCATGTAGGTATGTCGGTTTTGGTTGGAAGGGAGATGTATATATGAGTATGGGTGTTGTTCTCTATCTCTCTCTCTCTCTCTCTCTCTCTCTCTCTCTCTCTCTCTCTCTCTGTCTCTCTCTCTCTCTCCCCTCTCTTCCAACCCTGGGGAGGTAGAGAACAACTACAAAAGATTAAGGTTTTGAAACAGGAGGAAGGTTGCAGATAGACAGAGGAAGAGCTAACCTTTTTTTTCTTTTTTGGGTACAAGGAGGAGAGGCTGGTTTTTTGCTGTAATGAAAAGGATCCTTTAATTTCGGTTTCCATGGTTGGTTGTCATTTATGAACACCACCACCACCCTCTTTTTTTGGTTCTCACATGCACAAATATATCTCCTTTTATAGATTTTTACACCTTTTCATCTCCTCATTGCTATCATACTATCTATCATGCTCATTATCATCTATTTTATCTTCTGCCTCTTTTTTACCTAAACACTCACCACACTCTATTTTCAAATTTTCAAAACCTTTTTCACAAATTAATAATATTAATTTGGATCATTGAAAATGAGTTTAGCATTTGCTTATCACATCACATGTAACACTTTCTTTTAAGAAAATTAAATATGCACGAAAAAAGTTCTCATCAAAATCATTTTTACATGCTTGTTATCCAAATCGGTTAAAACAAAATAAGAGCATTGTTGTAAATAGATATATAATTTTATTAATCTTATTTAGTGATCCATCATAGTTTAGTTTATATTGTTATACTATATTATTTTCAAGATATTATAATATGGTTTGCAAGTAATTGTTTTAGTTTTATAAATTGTAAAAGTATTATATTTTTTTAACAAATAAACGCATTTCAACATTTTCTTGTACTCAATTACGCATTATAAATGCTTAGAATTTAAAAGACATAAAGTTAGGAGTTGATATTTACAAATTACAAATGTCATGTTACGGATGAAACAAGATTTCATATTTATGTTGGAATTTGTCTACCGGATGATGTTTTGTGTTAGATTTATGACGTTCAATACAAGAAAGTTAAGCAAAAATTTCAAAATGTCATACAATTGGCTTATTTTCCTCTAATGTGATGACGAACATTAAAAAACCAGAGCACTCATAATATATGTGCGATGCTAGTGGTAGTTAGTTTTAAAAAATAGAAAAGGAACAACATTTGAACCAAATATGATAGTCTTTAAAGCATCTGTTGTCAGTGAGAATTTGAATATCTTAACTTATCTTCTACAACAAACTTGAGCAATACCTTATGGATCATATGTTCGTATGGTCAATTTCGGATGGTCAATCATCAATTGATATAATTCTAAGATCAATAATCTTTTAGGTCGAGTTTTTCTATATCGACCTCTTTTGGACCAAACTTTTTTAGACTGATCACTTTGTGTCAAGCTCTTTTGAATCAACCACTTTGGGTTAAGTTTTTCTGATCTACCACCCTTAAGTGACCACTCTGGATCAACCATTGGTTGCTCATCTTTTGATTGATCTCTTGAAAGTATCACCCGTGGTGGGAAACCCTTGGCCAACTATCGTGAATGATTTGACCGATCAGTTATAGAAGGTCATTAATAATAATGGTGATCATGAATTAACCTGTTAATTGTTGGTTAAGATATGATTGAGCCATGATTAAGTCGACAAAAGGATAAAAGCCCATAACAACTATTATATAAAAATGTCTAAGGTATGACGTTCACATATATGCACATAACATGCATCACTCCATTAATGATTAATCGATTGGTTATTTATCGACTTTAGTATCGACGTACCTTCTACATGTATCATCCAAGCGGGTCTTAACGAACAGAAAACCAAAAGAACAAGAAAAATGAGCTAAACACAACAAGCAATCACGGACTTGACACAACTCGTCCGATCCATGACACAACTTGTCTAATCAACACCTGAAACACCTTATATGGTACTTAATGTTGTTTGAGTCAACACTAAAAGAGTTGTACATTTAGATTCTTCGATGGAGCATAATCACAATGATGTACCAAATGAGTCTAAGTTATGTCAAATATGTTCCCCTATATCTAAAGGCAATTGTACGATTAAGTTAAGAGAGAACTAACCATCCATGGTATCCTTTTGTAACATTGAACACGACTGGTGCTTGAGGAAGCTTAAAATGTTGTTTCTCTATTGCTTGCATCCAATATAGAAGTTCATCTAGTGTGTGAGACATTGAATACATTTCTTTGTATGGCCAAAACATTTTGTCAAACACAACTTCAGCATGGACGAAGGTATTAAGAATGTTTATTTATTTTTTATTGAATTAACTTTAATAATATTGTTTTGACTTTTGTTTACTGTTTAGGATGTTGTGCGTCATGAGAAAAATAGATTGTAACTATTAATAGGAGACAATATAGATGATGCATCTAAAAATGATCCTATAACTCATTTTCTAAGGTTGAGGCAAAACACTTTGCAGGTCAATTAGGAGAACAAAGTTTTTGGTTTAGATAATTTTTTTATTCCTTTATATATTTCCCTACTAGATGCATTAGAGATCATCAAGGGAATTTTCTTCTTAAACATTTCTTTGATATATGGACAATGCAAGCTATGTTTTTTATTTAATTATGTTTCTTAATATTTTAATAATTATTTAACCTATTTATTGGCATATGGGCAATTGAACAAGGAAAAATATATAGAGGTATATGAATTTATCGAATACCATCATTCTTAAGTTCCGGAACACCAAGGTGGAGTTCCAAGAATACATACATGAATGAGTTACTTGAAGAGACATATATATTCGGCTCCACATATAAATTGATTAATTGTCATTAACTTTTGTTATTTTATAATAATAATACTCATCACTAATTGGTTTTTCTTTTTGCATGCAAGTCTCATTAGAAGTTAATTGTTTATACTCAGAAAGTATTTTTTCTTTTGTGACTTTATTTTTTAAATTGCAAACCCAATAATGAAATGAAAAATTATTATTACAAGAGTTTTCTTTTCAAATATTATATTTAATTTTAAATTATATTATCAACTTATATTTGTATTTCTTTTAAATAGATTTGTGGTTCGCACCAATATTTCAAGGGAAATAATTTGAACGTAACTATTTCATCATCTACTAAATCATGATCATCATCATTATTAACTCTTTGTGCATAGGTAATATACTATATGCATGTTAAAATAAATTGAAATTTATTTTTACGTTGAACTTTATCGTATTCCAAATGTTTCAGTTACTTCAAGATCTGACCTTATTATTAGATATTATTTGGTGCAAATATCATAACAATGAATAAGATATATTCTACAAATATTTAGTGGTTGGATCTAAGATTTATTTTTGTTTGTAATATCATATACTTTAGGTTAAAATAAACATTTTAGTTATTAAACTTGTTTAAAATGATAAAAATATGTCTTTACTTTTCTATCTGAAAATAGACCATTGATGTAATTTTAAAAAATCTCAATTATAAGTGAAATAGAAAGAACACACTGAACATCGATGAGATATTTTTACTTCAATTATGATCTTTTTACGTCAATTTTAATAACACATAACCGAGAAAAAAAACTACTATTATTTTTAAAATTAAGATATGTTAGTTTAATACGTGACAATATTTAGTCGAAAACAATCAAGATGAAACATTACATTTTATTAATACTTGTGCAAAACATATTCTTATAAAATTTGGGTTGCTAATATTATTGTTTTAAGATATGTATCAACAATTTATGAAAAAAAATAAAAACTCAATTCATATGATAGTACATATTTATTTATAATAAAACTATTTTATAAACAGTGTCGCATAATATTTATAATATTTTAAATAACTATTTGTAAGCTTATTAGTTTGCTTATTAAGAACAAAGCTTCTTCTTTTATTACATATTCTTTATCACAATATATCATCATTCTATTTTACTTGCCAAACTGTTTATGTGAAGCGCTTATATTTTAATAACTTACGTTGAGATATTTTAGATAGACATAGAAGCAACGTAAAAAAATTGGTTATGGACTGACATGTAAAATCACTCGTAAAAAAAATACATATGACTTAAATTAATAACGGGTCCCAAGTCACTATTGTAAAAAAATTGTTATGGTAAATTTATAAATAAAACTGTTTTTTTTAATCAATAGAAACAACTATTATATCATGGATTTTCATCCTAATGAATTTTTCTTTTTTTTTTTATATCAACACACTTTGACAAGTTAAAAAAATCTCCTTTAGGACATCCTAAGATCTTTTAGTTAATAACACACCTATTTTGTTTGGTTTAATGAAAGTGTATTATTTGTTTTTGACTTGTACGTCTTTCCATCTTTCCATTGCTATAACATTTTAGTTCCAAGTCTTTTCATCTATAATACAAATCTAAATTTATTTGGGTCTTTTCATTATCTTTTGTTTTTCCACTAACATTCATCACGGTATTAAAAATATTGTTAAAGAAATTTTTTTCAATAGGCATGAAATCAATATTATGTCTTAACAAATTATCCTTGCAATAGGATATATTCCAAAAGATGATTATTTTCGTCTAATTATGTCACTCACCATATTCATTTATTCTTTGTACACTATTTTCAGTTACTTTAGGATAACCTTTCACTCTATTGGTGTCAGGTTAGGTGGCACTCCATCCATGTCCACTTCCCCCTTTTTGAAAACATTCATATTCCTCCTAAACATATGGTTATTTGGTAAAATCCTTCAGTGGAAGTCAAAGCACGAATTTTTCCACATAATATAATCTAAAAGTCTTTGTATATATGCTCCATGTAGTATGGGCATGCTAGTTTATAATGAGTACTCCAACCAAACATCATACCATAAGTAGGAAAATCATTAATTGTTCACATCAGCATGACCCTCGTTATAAACTTTTTGTCTCCTTGAAATATGATATGTTAGGACACTAGTCTACAACTTTTTCAAGTCATACATTTATGTCAATCTTTGGATTGAATAGCCCCGAAATGAGACAAGTCATAAACATGTAAGGTTTAAACATGCATATTTCGGGAGGAAGATTGTATAGGGTCATAATTATTGGCCAACATGAATATGATATATTTGATGTCTACACATATGGGTTAAAACCATCAGAACATAAATTGAGTCATACATTGTGTGGCTCGATGGAAAAATCAGGATATACTCTTTCAAAGTGCTTTCAAGCCTTTCATCACATGGATGACATAAAACACCATTTGTCGACCTATTCTTATATTGCTATGTCATTTCTCTTGCAATTTGTGTTGAAACATACATTCTTTGTAGTCTTAGAATTATTGGCAAATAGAACATCAATTTTACAAGAACTTGTTTTTTAGTACTTATTCTCGTGTTACGTATTGATATCTTGGTTTTCGAAAAAATTTGCATTTAAACAACGTGTCATCATTCTTACCATATTCATTATCATAGAAGAGCATGAAACCATCCACACAACAATCAATCCTCTAGGACTATAATCCCAACTTTGACATTAACCTTTTTGCATCATAGTAAGTTTTAGGTAAACCCAAGTTGATGTGTGTTACATCCACAAGCATTTTTGCAATAAAATCTAAGCATTAGTTAGGAACATTCCAATTATACTTGTAAGCTAATAGCCTGCCACACATTGATAATTTGGAGTCTGATACTCTTTCATACAACAATGTATTTGCATCGAACAATAGGTTATAAAATCTTTTAGTTTCATCATTCAGAGCCTTTTCCATGTTATCTGAATTTGATATTAGCACGACTCATGTTGCATAAGAGCATGATGCACCACATCTTGTATCGAAATAATTTGGTCATTTGGTTCACCTTTCGTCTCCACACCCCTCCAAGTTACATCATTATCTAAATCATCTTCTGTCATTCTTTCATCATAGTCCGTCCAAATCAAATAATTAGGCTTGAAACCATGTTTGTAGAGGTGAACCGTCATAACTCTTTCCTCCAAAATCTTTGTACAATCGCACTTAATACATGGATATCGAACTCCTCATCATTGTGAGAATAGTCTTGTTCACAAGCTTTGGTTATAAGATCTTCAACTCCCAATAGAAAATACTCTTTCAAAGCACATCTTCCTCTATGACACTTATCATACATCCATTCACGATTTGATGGAGCATGATCATGTTCAATACATATACCAGTTAACAAAAAGTTATTAGACGGTTGTATATTACGACAATTATTGTATGAAAAGCCTTTTCTAAACAAAAACCTAAAATAATGTAGGTCCTTTTTTCATTGTCTAAAGTCGTGTTGTAACCTTTAAATTTAGATTGAATTTTTCCAACCATCTACATTATTTTAAAGCTCTTATTTTAAGCTTTAACTTTAAAGTAGTTCTTAAGTTATAACAAAAATATAACTAAATGTCAACATAGTAAAACAAACTAAATCAACTTAAAGGGTGGTTGTATACATTAATTTTTGTGCAACATAATTTTAAATTGAAATAGATCAAGCATAACAATGTTACAAAATTAGAATACCCACTACCTTAAACTTATGTGGCACTAAAGCACTAAAACAACTTATAAATTACAAAATTATAATATTCAAAAACTCACTCCCTTTCAAGCATAATATTGGTGTAAAAACCTATCACTACAAGAAAAATGAAAATTATTTATTGATATTTACATATGGATTTTAATTCGTATGTAACATAGGTATTACATACGGATTTTACATATAGATTTTACATACGGATTTTATCTACCGATATTTCTGTATGTAAAATCCATATGTAATGTTGGCACGTTTAGGCGTGAACTTTACCTAAGAATATAATACGTGTGTAAGCATTTAAAATACGTATGTAATCTAAAAAAAATTACCTACCAATCTTATATATGGATTTTCAAAATTAATTATTAAAAAATAAAAGTAAAAATGAGATATAGATATTGACTTGAAAACTTTTTTTCTCACGCTCCATCACCCAAAGAAATAGAAACTTTAAAAGGCTTTCATTCTTCATTCTCTCTTCTTCTCCGTTACCCAAGAAATAAAAACCCTCAAAACTTTTCATTCTTTATTCTTCCTTCTTCTCGAGATGCTTCATTGTCTTCATCTTTACTTGTTACTTCTCTTTTCATAAGGAGATGCAACTTTTCATAAGCTTATCTCGTCTCCATTTTCAATCACTCTCAAAATTCTCCAAAGACAACTCGGTAAACCCTTTCCCTTTTCTCTCATTTTTTGTGTTCAAGTATTGCTCAAGTGTTTTTCTACGTCAGCTACACCATCAAGTTCAAAATACATACCTTAATATGTTCTAATAACAAATAAACCAACTATGGTACTATAGTAGTAGTATTACCAATACGAGTTGGCAGTGTTACCAATGAGGAACATTGTGTTACCAATAAGGAGTATTGGTAAATCTTGAAGAAATTTGTTTTGATGATGCTACAAGAAGTTTTAGTTGAAGAAGATATTAGAATTAGTTAAAAGCAATTTGTAGAAATTAAATGTAGTAGGAAATTCTTGTAAACCTTGTAAACTTGCATTTTTAACTGAAATAATCGATTATGGAATGGCAATAATCGATTATCACAAAGTCATACAGGAATAATCGATTATCTCTTCATATAATCGATTATCACATTTTGAAAACCCTGTAACGGACTTGAATAATCGATTATCACTTACAATAATCGATTATTCATGGCAGTTGGGAGCTGACCTTTGGCATTCAGTGTACTTGGCTATATATTTTGATTTGGAGAAATCAGGAAAAAAAGTTGTTGAACAGAAGCTCTTGCAGAATACTGTTTGTCAGAGGAAGTTCTCAGAAGCTATAGTTCAAGTTCCCTTGCTTGGTCTCGTGAACAGGAGAGGCTCGTGTGTCGTGTGTCGATAGTCGGAGCAAGCTCTCTTCGAGTTAGCAAGGTGCTTTGCCTGGTCTCGTGAATAGGAGAAGCTCGCATTTCGTTTGTCGATAGTCGGAGCGGTTCTCTTCGAGTTGGCAGAGTGTTCTTCTTCCGGTTCGTTCGTCGAAGGAAGGTTTATTTATCTGCTTTATTCACTATTTGTTGTAATTTGTGAAACCATTTTTAGTGAAAAAGGTTAATCACTATTTATAGTGATTAACGACTGGACGTAGAATCTTTTGATTCGAACCAGGATAAAAATTATGTGTTGATCTTCTTATTCCCTACACTCATTTTATTGTACGTACATCAACTGTTTGATAAATTTTCTCTAAGAAAATTGTTTTTCTAAAACGGACCATTAAACTTGATTTGTGACCGTAACACGCTTTCTAAGTATTTTATTCCGCTGCGCGACTCTATAACGGTACCGATTGTTCCAACACATTGGTGTCTGGAAGATATTATGGTCTTGATGATGCTACAAGATGAAGAACGTGAAGACTTTTGTTGTATTTATTTAGAAGTATTTTGTAAAATTAATTGTATAGGAATTACTTTGTTGATGTAAGAACTCTTAGAAGTTTTCCTGTTTAGAGAGTCTTTGCGCAAATAATTGATTATTTGGTATAATAATCGATTATCACGAGCCTATTTGGAAAAGAGTTGCTCGCGCAAATAATCGATTATTGATCAGAATAATTGATTATCACTGTCTAATTTAATATTGCCCAAGTTGCGCAAATAATCGATTATCACTCAGGATAATAGATTATCACTTTTTGAAAACCCCATAAAGGAAACATATAATCGATTATCACTTATGATAATAGATTATATTTCGCAGTTGGGAGTTGTCTTTTCATTTTCTGAACCTTGGCTTATAAATAGTGTTTTCCACAGCTTTTAGGAAGTAACTTTTCATTTTGAGAGTATTAGAGCTTTGTTTTTAAGGGAAGCTCTCTTAGAGTGAAAAGGAATCTATGTCATTTGACAATACAGTTTGTCTGAGGAAGTTTCCAAGTGATAGTGTTGCTCTTGTCAAGTCTTGTGAATAGGAGAAGCTCGCGCTTAGTGTGTCTAAGGTCAGAGCGATTCTCTTCAAGTTGGCTGAGTAGGTTCTTCCATTCGTTTGTCGAGGAAAGGTTCTTCCATTCGTTTGTCGAAGGAAGGTGTTTTATATTCTTTGCTCATTTCATTATCTTGTAATCTGTACAACAATATTTTTAGTGAAAAAGGTTAATCACTATTCATAGTGATTAACAACTAGACGTAGAATCTTTTGATTCAAACTAGGATAAAATTTCTGTGTTGATTTTCTTTAACCTTACATTCTCTGCACTTTTAGCATATCAACTGTTTGATAAAAGTTCTATAAGAAAATCAAATTTTTAAAACGAACATTATATCTTGTTTATTGACCACTACACGTTTTTCGCTCTTATAATTGCTTTTTATTCTGTTGCACGACTCGCTGATACCTACATGCAGTTCTCTTCCTCCAACTAATAACAATAGCCAATGTTATACCTAAAGCCCTAAATTCACAAGTAATAACTACTCACCTAATCTTTTTTGATCAAGTAATCATAACTTATGTTATTTGTAATCAACAAAACATCATCTAGTACAAACAAAAAGTGAAAGAAATAAAAAACGACCAATTGGGGAACTGGGTAACATGCAATAAAACTCGAATTTTACATATGCAGGAGGGATTAAAGTCATGAAATGGATGGAAATCTACTAACTACCATATTGGATCATAACACAAAATGCAAAGAATTAAAATGAAAAAACTATTAAAAGTATGAATTTTAGTTTCAAATCTTTTTACTTAAGATAAGGTGTCCTATACAGTTTTTATAAATTGAAAATATAGTGATGGAGGTTTTGGTAGGTTGTGCATGATGGTCATGTGTAGTACTGGAAGTGATTTAGGTGTGGTATTCAAAGGTGAACAAAAATCAGGTGCGTAAACTTTTTCTTAATGGAATTGACTTCATATTACAAATAAACGAACCATCTAACAATTAAAATTACACTTTGAAAGACAAAACACAATCAACGAAACATACCTTAATATGAATTTGAATCCTCCAAAAACCTAACACTGTTAGTTCCCTCAAAATATCCTACCAATACACAAAAGTCTTCCACATATAACATCAACCACACCATACACTAATATGTGCCAATATGAGAAAACAATAGAAAGATTAGGGTTTTCAGAATTTACGAATTTTGGTATTTACAAAGGAACCAACATTACTTACCAAATGCATAAACAACGAACCAAGTCCATATAACAATGAACAATGACTGACCATAACAACGAACTTATGATTCTCTGTGAATCAACATGAGATGAATTCATTACAGGGTGAACGAAGGTTAGGGTTTCCACGAACAAGATTAAATACTCATCAGAGATTGAGCGACGGTGAACGAGGCGACCTGAACGCGAGAGTGGGAGACTACGACAATGCAAGAAAGGGAGGAATCAGTGAGTACAGTGAGAACATAAGGAAGTGCAGTGTTTGAAATGTTCATGAGCTGAGTAAACAAATTACTTTTATTTTTAATTATGAATTAATTCAAAATTTGGATATACTCCTAGTTAAATTCCCATGCTAAGGTGCCAACATTACATACGAATTTTACATACGAAAATTTTGTATGTAACTCAATTTTCAAAATCTGTATGTAAAATTCGTATGTAATAATTTGTATGTAAATAATATTTTTCTTGTAGTGAAGTATGACAAGTCTAGAATTTTCTCTATAGTTTGATGCTTGTGAAATAACAGATAAACTCTAGAAAGGGGGACATGGTTAAATAGATTTTGAAAACTTTTCACTATTAGTACTAGACACTATTTGCAGGGGTTAGACAGTCTACAGACAGTGTTGAACATTTAAGGATTTCTGAAAGCGTTTAAAAACATAGCAAAGATGAAAACTCGTTTTTATAACGGACTTGAGCTACATCTAGTTCTCCTTTAAACACTCTGAAAGGATTCCACTAACTTTAATAAGTTACAATGAGTTTCACCACTCTTGATTTTACAATTTCCCAATTGGCTAAAACCGTCTAACTCCTCTAGAGTTAAACAAACCAAGTGTTTTAAATCACTCATGGTTATCCAAAAATAACAAAGTGTTTTTAAAACAAGTACAAATGAAAAGCTCTCTTAAAGGTGATATAGATCAAGACAAAGTATATCTCAAAATATTGTTACAAAGATATTTTCTCAAAGTTAGACGATGCATTATCATAGATAGAGAATTTTGGCAATGTAGGCATATGTGCAATTAATTTGTTTCTTATATCTTGTTATTTCTCTTCTTCATGCAGTCTTCTATTTATAGGAAACTTCGAAAAAGATTTATTACTCTAGAGCATTGACTTTGGGATTGTTGTAGCCTTTTGTATGTTGTCAAATGCTACTTTGCTTGTATAGAAAAATTGTGTTGTTGTACAGATTGGTCAGACAGAAAACATTGAAGAAATATTCCTAGAATATCTTTGTATTTCTTAACATCCTTTTGAATCAACATAAAACTTTTGAATAAAGTATTTATCCTTGAAGGAATAGATAAAGAGAAACATACAACAAACAAAAAGTATTTGTACATTGGATTTAAAATGTCAAACGTTTATTATAGCGTTTATCGTAGTCCTTGTACTATAACATTTGTTCTCTTTATCGTTTAAGATAATGTATTGCGTTTAGGATATTTTGTTCTCTTTATCGTTTAGGATATTATTTAGACATATATATACACAAAATTTATCGATAATTGAAATAAATTCTCAGTACACTAAAATTACTACAAATCCTTGACAGTTAAAAGTGTGTCGATAAACTACTCATTAATAATTTTATCAACAAAATAGGAAAAAATTATGAATAATTATTAACTATCAAAATTTGTTGATAATTATTTATGACGGATAGTAATTATCTAATTGTTAATTTGGTTTTTCTCTTTTTTTTCATTTTCTTTTTTATCTTATTTTCCCACCTATGATAGTCATTATGACTACTTTGCCACCATTGCGCTTTAGTTATCATCTCTACTATAGTAAAATTTTGGCACTTAATTTATTAATGAAATTTGTCGATAAAAATATTTCGTCAATAATAAAAATTATAAATTTACTAACAGATCTATTATTAATGGATATTTTTATTAATGCTAAAAAATTTAATTTAATCTCAATTATTGAATAATAATTAAGGTTAAATATGTTTTTAGTCCCTCAACTATCAAGCGATTTTATTTTTCGTCCCTATTTTAAACTTTGTACGATTTGATCTCTCTCCTTAAAGAAATCATAATTTTTGGTCCTCCAAAACAAACGGCGTTAAAAATTAGCTGAGATGGCTAACGGTGTATGCCAAGTATTTTTTTTTTCTGACACTCACTGAATCTTTCTCACATTTTCTCTCTCTTTCACGGTGTATTGCTCTTTCTGGCGTAGGAGCAAAATCTGTTTTTGAGAAGGCAGATTTACCAGGACAGAGGAAAGGTAGAGCCGGGGAAGAAAACCACTTGGAGATCTATCCAATGCAGGGAACCTCATCAACCAATTTGATGGAAAGAAAGCCCTTGATGGTTCATTGAACATTGGCAAACCCTTTGTTAATCAGGCGCCCAAGTTGCAGAAGTCTAACAATCTTGAAACTGAAAAAAGAATCACCAACAAAGCTTCTGGAAAATCACTTACTGGTTCAAGAAAGTACTTTCTGACATTTCAAACTCCGGGAAATGACGAGCACAGTTCAACAAGGTGGTCTCACTGTTGGGAGTTGGGGAGGAAGCAGTTTCTGGTAGCTCCGAGGCCGTGGCACTAGCGGTGGCGCCAGTTCAGTTTGTTTTCAGTGCGAATCGTTTCGATGTTTTTCTTCTCTGTGATTGATTCGTTCGATCCACTCGAAACCCTAACTCCTTTCCGCCGCCAAACGACGTCGTTGAAGGTTTAGCTTCGTCGTCGCCGTCTTCCCTTGCTGCGAAAGCTATCAGAGCTTCTTCGGCGTGTCACAACTCTTCGTTGTCCTAGATCTCTCCTCCACTTCTTCTCCGACAGCTCCTTCTTCGCTGTGAAGGAGCCCCTTGCAGCGTTTGAGGTGTCATTCTTGTTGATTGTGGATGAGAGAACGACGGTGGAGACCCAGAAGAAACAGCGAACAACCTCCTGGGAAACAAAAAAATATCAACGTGGCAAACAACACGTGGCTAGACGTTAGCCACCTCACCCGATTTTTAACTCCGTTTGTTTTAGAGGACCAAAAATTATGGTTTTCTTAAGGAGAGGGATTAAATCGTACAAAGTTTGAAATAGGGACGAAAAACAAAATCGCTTAATAGTTGAGGGACTAAAAACATATTTAACCCTAATAATTATGTCACTAATTAAAATTCTAAAAAATATTTAATAAATCTTATTTTCAAGAGATTTCTTCTATTAGTCAAATTATTGTATCGACAATTTAGCAAAAAAAAAATTATATATAATCAAAATATATCCTAACAAATAATAGCCTATGTATAATTTAATCATTTTTATGAGATGAGATCCGTTAATTCTTTCTCTGACCATCCGGACCCTCTAGCAAGCGCCAAAAGAGGAAAAAATAAAGTAAATGCAACAAAAAACAAAATGCCTGCAACCTTGTTGCTACCAAATGCTCCTGCACTATCAGAGTTAGGCTGAGATTATTAATTGGTGTGTTCATCTGAGTGGGAGAAAAGTGGGGAAAGTAAAATTGGGATATGATTCTGCCAACAACTTATGAGGCAATACACATAAAACCTACATTTCCAGTTATCACTTTCTGTTCCACCTATATATTAAATTTTTGTTCTTTTCCTTTTGTCCCGGTGTTGAGCACCTGCATCCCACTAGACAAATAAAGAAACCTTCATTTTAATAATTAATGTTTCTTGTTTAGTCATCATGCGTAACAAAACAACGCCTTGTATAACAAATTTACATCATTGTAAGAGATGCACTATCTTTTATCCTTCAGACAACAAAAACAAAAGAAAAGGTCTGATGGGGCTTTGTCTTAATAAACATCACTCCCTTTGTTCTGGTTTCGATACAGTGTATCATAACAGAAGTAGCACCATAATTTTAAGGAAGTTGAGACTATGTACCAAACAAAAGGAAGAATGCAATAAAATGGAGATAGAACTGTGCAAAAAGGTCTTGTCAGAGACCACACGTTCATTTTCTTCCTTTTTCCATTGCATCAATCAACAAAACAATTCGTTAGAAGATGAAAACTTGTTTTTCCATTATCCATGGATCAATTAATGTTACATTTTGCAGATCAATTGTTAATGCTAATAATATATTATAATAAATTTACTTAAAGAACCTAATTTACGACACTTTTATCTCCAATCGATTATTTTAATTGATGATCAGAGAAAACCTTACTTATTTTGGTAAGCTATGCCTAAAGTTTCTTTGTTATCTTGCTAACCTTTCCTCGCAGAAGAGTTTCTTTGTTTTGTGAAATGATGACACCACCTAATATTAAAGGTACCTTTTGTTTTTCACTTTCTTTAAGTTATAATATACATTTAAGTTAAATACATAGTTAATATACAAAAAAATGTAAAACTTGCAACAAATTATAAATAACGTGATTTTTAAATAATAATTATGAAAGTCAATAATTTACCATACACAATAATGCATATAAATAGAATGATTAGAAAATAAGAAAGATATATCCTGGAATATAATAAGATTTGATTAGCCCAAATGGGTAACTGAGAATCGTTTGTGATTAAGTTAAACTTAATTAGAATTAATTTGATCACATGAGGGGATATATTTTGTAGAAGATAAAATAAAGAAAGAGTAAAAGAGAGATTCGAAAGATTTTCAAAAGACAGCAGAAAGACGTCTCCTTTTTATAAAGAAAGAAAAGATAGCAATAAAATAGAATCTATTCTACAGAATATTTTGTCACACAATATGCTTCAACTTACTATCCTTCTACATCAATGTCTTCCACTCACAAAGAATTAATTGCTGAAAATGATGAAAAGAGAAATTAAAGGGACGAAAAACAACAATAATTGAATAATTGGTAAAGCTGATCAGGCGGTGGAGATCCACACGACATGCAGTTCTGTAACACGAATCCACCCGAAAATACATAGAACAACGTTTTGAAAATCAATGGAGATGATATTACAGTAAATAATTTGCTTGTTATGGACATTTTTTAAAAAAAAAAATTCCCTTTCAGTTAGTCATTTTTCTTGTTATTTGTAAACAGATACGAATGGAAAAGCTATTATGATATAGGTGCATATGCTCACACTATTTTACTTAGTTAAAAGTGTAACATGCTGTCTATGAAAACCCTAAAACAGATCCTATACATAGACAGACAGATGAGATCTTGAGACTCATGATGAGAAATTTGGATCCAATGATTGAAAACAGTGAACAAGAGAATGATATATAGGACACTGAAACTGAAGTAAGCATGACAGAAAGATCTGAAAATGAGTAGAACCAGAATTCAAAAAGCAAATGATGGCTGCCCTTTTTCTATCGTGTTGAAGACAAGAAGGGCACATGTGCAGTCAAATTTTTTCATCATTACACGGATCCACCACTGAATCTCACTCACCATGAATCTCCACAGATAAAAAAGGGAACACAATATAATCAACGCAAAAGGGTATAACAGATGAGTGTGCATAAAGCTGAAAATTCAAAGAAAACATAATAATTATTATAACTGACCTTGAGAGGATCGTGATTTTGGTGATGGAAGCTGTAATTGAGGGGAATGAAGCCTGGTCCGAGGAGACAAAACATAATCTGCAGATGTAATATAGAATTATTGCATCTGAATGATCTGATGTGAAGGTGGAGTTATATATATTATCGATTTCCTTGGACCACGCAGCATTCCCCTCAAAAGATGATAGCTTCCGGATCTTGTTCATTATAGCTGTATATATGACTAACCCTTTGACACAAAGAAGGTGCTTTCGGTTGTGTTTGGTTCTGATATGGAAGAAGGCACCATATTTGAAGGAATGAAATGAAAAAAAAAATGATTTGGTTTCAAAAGAAAGTAAAAGTAACGCGCAGAGACAGAGAGAGAGTGGAGGATGTGAATGGATGGGGTCTGGTGGTGATGGTCATTTCTGGAACACAGCTGTAGTTGTTGGATGAGAGGGTTTAAAGGTGACCATTCTCTCTCTCTCTCTCTCTATGCTATGGAAGCACTAAGGTAATGAATGGAGTTTATTATTTCTGGTTTCTGCCATTATAACTCTTTCATTCACTCTAACTCTACTTGTCTTTTATTGTCTTGGGGGAAAATAATCACCATCTTAATAGTAGATTGTCCAAAACAAAAAGAAACAAAGTAGATAAAGTAATAAATGTAAAAAGAATTATAAAGTATTGGAAGGAAAAACTTCAATTCTTCCCCTAATATTTCGAAGTAATAAGATTAGTTTAATGAAGATTAGTTTAATGATTTTGAAAGAAAAAATGGAAAGACAGATTCAACTATCCAACAATAAAGAAACAAAATAAAAGAACAAAACTTTATAAATATATTAATTGATAAGAAATTGTAATAAGTAAAACTTCTAAACAGTTATTAAGAATGCCACGGAGCTTATCACTATATATCGTAAATTATGGTAAGATATTGTAAAAGTCTAATTACATTATTAGCAGAGATTATCTTTTTACATTAAAAAGTGTTTTTATGCGTGTAGTTTTGATAAACTTTTGCATCGACATTGTTAATTGCAGACCGATTAAAAGATAAGAATTACTAAAGCTCAAACTTTAAGAAAAAATTATTTGATATTGTTTCTGTAGAATAAAAAGATCCTCGTATAGGTAAAAGAAGTATCGAACAATAAGTCCGTTATTTAAACTAAAAATAATAATAATAAAAGATTCCAAATTTGCCTTAGATCGTATTCACGTGAGACTAGTTGTAAATAATTGTACACTATAGACACGCATCAGTTTTATATATTGTTTAAGTTAGACGCATTTTTTTTATAATATAAAGCAGTAAAACAAATTTCCCAATTAATATATTTTCTTAAAAAACTCACTTTAATTATGCTTTGGGTATGAATGTATGTATATATCGAAATGCAAAGGATCACCAAATTTTTAGACAATATCAAACGAATACGGTTCCCATGTCATTGAATGTAAATACAATTTTTTGTGTGTTTCTTTTAGTCGAACTAATAAAAAAAAAATTGTTATACATATAAATTATCATGGTCGTACTTATGAAAGTAAAAAGGTATAAGAATAAAATTGATTTAATTAAGTATATATTAGGTGGTCCACTTTGATACCATAAATTGGATTAATTTTCAAGCTCGAAATATTCCATAACAAGTTGATAACTTTACTCATGTTACGCTAAAAAAAAGTGACGTGTACTACAGATTTTAAATACTTAAGTTTTAGCATCTTTAGTTGATTACAATAAAAACAATATTGCAGTCGCAACATTAATGCTAATAAATTAATAAAGATTGTGCAGATCAGTGAATAAATAAACGAGCATCCTTTATCAATCACCCAAAATAACCCATAAAAAGCTGTTTTAGACATTACTTTTTTCTCTCATTTGAACTTTTAGACGCTACTTTTTGAAGAATTAGAATGTATGCTTATCAATGTAAGTTTTCTTTTCTTTAATAGAGATTTATTGAATCACATAAAATGTTTTGCATACATAACGTATTTGTTTCTTCGAGTTTTCCAATAAATTTGCATGTATAAAATTAAGGTTACAGCACATGCATATGTAGATTTAATTTAGCAAAAAGTAGTGAAGAGATTGAGGTTGGAAGAGGCTTAGATGTGCATGAATCATATGACAGTTCGGTCACCCCAATTCCATGTATTGTCGGGAACAGTAGATGCATGCATGCGTAGATGTTGTGCTGTGAAACAACTTCCATGCATGCACTGGGTTCTTTCAAATGAGATCAAGGAAAAAAATATAAGTTTTATTAATTATTTAATATATCAATGTTTTACTAATTTAATGATATAATGTAAAGTTAAGTGAATGTATAAACATTCATGTATCAATATTCTGATTGTTCGTTGAAATATTGTTCTTAGAATGAATCTTCTTATCTTAAATATTGTTCGTTTTTTTTCATAATTTTTTCTTTAAAAAGTAATTTAAACAATTAAAAAATATATTTAAATTATTCTTAATCTTAATTCATAAACAATGTAAGCTATTAAAATTACGAAAGAATATTGCAAATAAATTAACCTTTCAACTCTTCAAAGCCAACCACGATATACATATAATTGTCTTTGGACAAGTAGTTGTGTATATTTCGGGAATATTTTCTCCAGAATAATAAACTCAATAATTAAGAATTAATTATAAGTTATACATTTTAAAGTCAAGTCCAGAAGGTATGTTTGGTTCAAGAAGTCGAAAAACAAAATAAAGTATTGGGCTTATATTAACTTAAGAGGCCTTTCTTCGTTATCTCCCTTTTTTCCTTTCTGCACTCCATAAAGATGTAATTCCCCATTACTCCTTATTAAAATTATAATAAAATCTCTAAATTTCTTTATTTTCTATATTTTTGAGAATGGATATTTTGAAATATATTTTTTGAATTGAAAATTATTTTCTGTAAGACCCCGAAAAATGGTATTTTAGAAATAATGGTACTCTAAAACTATTGAGACTCGATTATTTTAATATTAAATAGTTTTATTATAAATAGTATTGTTATAAACGAGTTTCATTATTTTAAAATGTATCATCTCTCTAGAAACCACTTCTCTAGAGTTCTCTACCATCTCTCTAAGAGTTCTAACAAGTCATTTCTTTGATGATCAGGAAGTGTCTAATCGACCACGACAACGAGGTTTACGTTTCTATCCAATCAGTTTATAGAATAGAGTAAATAAGTTTCAGTTCATTTTTGCTCTTTTTTCTCTTTATTTGTTATCTTTGTGTTAATACTCTTTGTGTTTAGATGATGATAAATGATCATATGATGTTTGGATGCTTGATATGGTACGATTTCATTGTTGTTGTTGTATGATTGTGTTTAATGAAGTGTATTTAAGTTTGAAATTGAAGTCAAAGTGTTTGGAGTTAAGAGGAATCAAAGACTTGAGTTGTGAGGTTAAAAATAGAGGGTTTGATAGATGAATTGGAGGGATAGGTGTTGGGGTGAGAGAGCAATTGTTTCAGGGCTGTTATGAGGTCATTTGAGACTTGTTAGAGTGGTTTGTTAGTTGAAATCTAGTCTAGACAATGCTAGTAGTATTTTTATTAATGTTTTGAATTGGTTTTAACTGCATTTTTGGGGTTTGGAGTAGTGAAATTTTGAGTTATAGGTTATGAGTCACATTGGTCAGTTTAGATGTTATTGGTAACTCATTTCAGACTTGTTAGAGTCCCTAAGCTACTTAAAAATAAGCTAGAACATGTAGGCTTCAATTTTGATCTCTAAGTTGAGATTTTAGTTGTTTTTGAGTAGATGCATTGTTGTAAACAGTTGGTTATTAATTTAATATAGGTCATACTAGGCATGGCCTAGAGGAACTCGGCACAAAACAGCTCATCCTTGAAGGAGATGACTTGGGTGGTCGGCCTAGGTGGATGCCCTAGATGGTCGGCCTGGGTGGTGCTCGGTCCCAAGGGAGACTGTATGGTACACAAGCCCCCCAAACTTGAGCATGATGTTATTTTGTGAAGGGGTTGTGCACATCCCACTCCTGATAAGGATGGGTTCTTCAATTGGCTTTTGTTTTTGTGTCCTCTTTGTTCGTTGATTAAGGTGAGTGGTTGGAAGACTAAAATGGGTCGTACCTTTGATAGCCGAGCCAAATATACAACTCGTCCTTCTTAAGCAACATGCCATAGATATCCACGGTCTACAATTTCGGTGAGGTCAGTCGGGATTTCTTTAGTGAAGATCCACGATCACCGACCTTCAGGTGAGGCCGGCCGGGATTCCGTTGTTGAAGATTTGTGGTCACCGATCTTCGTTGAGGCTCCGATTGAGATTCCTTTGGTGAAGATCCATGGTTACCAACCTTCGGTGAAGCCGGCCATAATTCCTTTGGTGAAAATCCACAGTTATCGACCTTCAGTAGGTCAACAGGGTACTTGTGAGGCCATGGGTCACCGAGCAGTTGAGGTCAAGGTAAGGCCGAACACTTGAGGCCAAGTTTGGTTGGGTACTGTGAGACCATGGGTGACTAACAATTGAGGCCAAGGTATGGCCGAACACTTTAGGCCAAACATTTGAGACCAAGTGTGGTCGAGTACCTGTGAGACCATGAGTGGTCGAGTAGTTGAGGCCAAGGAATGGGCGAACACTTGAGACCAAGTGTGGCTGAGTACCTATGAGGCCATAGGTGGCTGAACAGGTGAAGCCGATTTATGGCTGAACAATTGAGGCCGAAAAATTTAGGTTGAACACTTGAGACAAAATGTTTTCGAGTACATGTGAGGTCATGGGTGACCGAGTAGTTGAGGCCAAAGTATGTCAAACACTTGAGGCTGAACAGTTGAGGCCTAACACTTTAAGCCGAACACTTGAGACCAAGTGTGGCCGAGTACCTATGAGGCCATGGGTGACCGAATAGTTGAGGCCAAAGTATGGTTGAACAGTTGAAGCCAAACACTTTAGGTTGAACACTTTAGACAAAGTGTTGGCGAGTACATGTGAGGTCATGGGTGGCCTAGTAGTTGAGGCCAAGGTATGGTCGAACACTTTAGGCCGAACACTTGAGACCAAGTGTGGTCGAGTACCTGTGATGCCATGGGTAACTTAACAGTTGAGGCCAAGGTATGGTTGAACACTTGAGGTCAAACATTTGAGATCGAACACTTGAGACCAAGTGCGGCCGAGCAGTTGAGACCAAATACTTTAGGCCGAACACTTGAGACCAAGCATTTGAGACTAAGTGTAGTCGAGTGGTTCGAACAAGTTTATGCTGAACAAAAATACAGAGGCCGAACGATTTGGCAATTGAGGTCTTCCAAAGTACCATTCATTAGTTTTTTATGGTTACAATAGGGGATACTCGTTTGGTCTCATGGTGGGAACCAAAAATTTTCGGGTATATGTTTGAGTTCCCTTACTCAAAGCACTTCAAGTTGTCCTAAACTCCCTAATGGTCCTCTATCATCCAAGTTACGTTGTTCTCTCTCCCTCCTTCTAGTCTAGGCCTTGCGGATGGGTACCTGTCAAAGGCACTTTGACGCTCAAGTCAATAATATGACCGATCGGTTAGCACAACAAGTAATGCATATTATGTGCATTCTCTTTTTTAAGTCATACCTTGGTCTTTTATTTATAATGGTTGTGATGAGCCTTTATCTTTCGTTGGCCTAATGTCGACCCAATTACCCCTTAATCTACATTAGGGGCTTAATGAGTCATTACCATTGGTAATCTGACCATACTATTAGGTCATACTCGGCACGACCTAGAGGAACTTGGCGCAAAGCAGCTCATCCTTGAAGATTAATGACTTTGGTGGACGGCCTCGGTGGTCGACCTGGGTGGTGCTCAGTCCCAAGGGAGACCGTACGGTAACTTCCACCCCTCCATAAACCGATCGTTATACCGGAAAAGTCCCTATCGTTATCTCGCTCGGTTGTCTCGAAGAAAGAAGAGGACATAGAGCTTGTACACAAAGATCGTGTGTCATCGTCGGCGAGCCCCATGCCGCCCCTTTTCGATGACTCCTCAGACGAAAATAACTGAACGGTAGACATTTTATTATCCTGACACAAAGAATTAACTATACGGTAGGAATAATAAAGAAGAGAAATTGGTGAAAATAACAGTCACAAGTAACCCCTATTTATTGAGGAATTATGTGTAATTATTGACATTTTCTCACCGTTGGATTAAGCCACGATCAACAGACCAGATCAAGCGTCTTTGCCACTTCTTCAAGGTGCGAACCACGAGATGGTGCGAAGGGTCTTCCTGCCAAACAAACACTCAACCACAATTCAAAAGTAACTCGATCAACTAAACTAGACAATCCCATAGTGGACGAGCTCCCACAAGCAATGTTCCCCACCACGAGCAGCCTGATACAACAAACCCCAGCACCATGTAAACCTGGCTCGTGCTTGGGGGCCTGTGAGCCTTATGATCGTACTGTCTTGTCTGTGGACAGCTAGTAGGGCGGTTCATAGCCTTAACACAACCTCTATTCAAGTTTATTGGTAAGCCTTACTTATTAGAAGTTGGGTTGTGATTACAATGTTGTTAATCATAAGTCCTACTTGAAACCTATAAATACAGGTCAAAGGTAAGAAAGTAAGTTATTGTATTTATTGCGAATTTAAAATTTTACTGTGACCCTCTATCATCAGTTTGATTATTCACTTGGAACGCAGAAGGAATTTGACTAAACGTGCTCGGAATAACCTACGTTAACTCGGAGAAAAATGTGAAAGAGTGTTTTATGAAAATTCACGACTTTAGACTTCAAATATTTTTATGTTAAAAATTACTCAATCTGATTTTTTTTTTCAAAATAAAAATTTTGAAAATTCCTTTCAAATTTTAAGAACATTTATTCTAGAAGGTTTTTTCTTTTTAATAACCAAAAGAGCTTCTTCTCACCACATCTCCTTTCTCTATCAATCCTTCACCACTCATCACAGTTACCACCCATCACAACGACATCGATGACTCCCCTTCCCCCTCTTTCGTAAGAATTCTTGTAAGATTCGCTGGACAACTCTTCATCTTCCTTCGCTCGACAATGCTTCCTCTTCCTCACAAGATTCTCTCCTACCAGGTCACAATACCCTATTATCCAAATCTTCTCCAATATGGGGAAGCTGGATCTGTCCATCACCATGGCACCAATGTTCATCGCGTCACGGAAACTCCCCGACGGCAACCACTGCTGGAAGGCGCTGAAGCATAACGTCAAAATGTCGGCATCACAGGAGAGAATGTTGTTCATAAGGAGTTGCAGGGTGCCAACGAGGTGGTGGCGGAAGGTGTCAACGGCATATACGGCGGTGCTAATGTTGACGGGTGAGGTGAGGAGATGCATGCCATGAACAACTATGAGAAGAGGGAGATTAGAGTTTTTAATATATTTTTAATAAAGGATATTAAAGACATTTCACTAGTGTTACAGGGTGCAGGAAAAAAAATGGGCTGCAAGAAGAAGCACTCTAATGTAAATACGAAGAAACACAACTTTGATGTGTGCTTCTAATCAATACAATGGAATTTCTTTCTGCAGCTCCTAAAATGTAATATCTGTATTTTATCTTTGATTAAAATATATTAAACATGATAAATCTAGGTTTAATTCATATTTTTTCCTTCTTTCGTGGCTTTCCAGAAGTGGTGCTAGTAAGCTGCACCTCCCTCCATCATTTTTGTTGGCCATTGAAGATTGTCTACCCAAGTGAGAATCTTTTCCTTCTGTGCAAGAGGTAACGAAGGAGTCCCAGACGGAAGGGAAAGTGAAGAAGGGTACGAAGCTGGGGTAGGTGGAGTCGCCGAGCTAGGTTCGCCACCCGCACGTGTCGAGCTTTCGTGCCAGTTCGTAATCGGGGCCATTCGTTCGGAGAAACTGTCAAAACCACACAACAGAGCAATGAAGCCATTGTCTCTCAAACTCTTCACTCTCACCCTTTATAGCTTGCATGATGTCGAGGTCAAATGGGGTCCAAATCATGCGTTCCTGATTCAGTATTCGTGGAAAATTTTCTTTTTACATGTTCTGGAACAGACATTCCGCTAAATGTATTTCCAGGTATAGAAATACTTTTTTAGCTCTTAATTTGGAAAAAAAAATTATATTTCGAATTAAGTATCTCATTTCTGAATTTGAAAATAACTTTTGAAATATCTGAAATATACTTTTTTACTGAAATAAGTGTTTTGAAATATATTTCTAGATTCAAAAATATTTTCTAAAATATTTATCCAAACAAAATTAATATTTCAGATTAAATATTGTAAACATTGATTCTGAGTAAAAATATATTTCAGATTAAATATTTCAGAAAATATTTTCAGTTTTGGAAATTCATTCCAAAATGCTGAAAGAAAACAAAAAAAAAACCGTAGAATTTTTTTATTATAATTTTAATGTAGGATAATTTGGAATTTACAAGTTTTGTAAGGATGCAGAAAGAAAACCCCCCGTTAGTATTGTCGTTTATATTAAGGAAGGATGCCTTTCCCGAATTAACTTTGGATATAGATGTGTTTATTTTAATGTTACTTTTTCTCCGCTAACTTTTAAATTTGAATTCCATTTTCATGCATTTTTATGTTTTAACTATACATTTTAAGAGTCATAATAATAATAAATGGAACATAATTAATACATTTAAAATAAAAGGTCAATTTATAATGTTTGAAATTTCCATTTATATATTTTTAAAAACAATTGAAACAAGAACGATAAAAAAGTTATATTTAGTTTTTTTTTATCCATTGGGATCAATAAAGCCAATATTTCTTACAGGCATCGCATAATTACCGGTCGATCATATAATATAAAAATTAGAAAATAATTAGTAATCTTTAATTCAAATTTAAATATCCTATGACAACAAAAATTTACTGCAAATACAAAAAATTAAAAGAAAAAGTTTAACATTAATTATCTACTATTAAATAAGAAAACATAGTATAAAAAAACGTTGAAATAAAAATAAAATTTAAATTAATACTTATAAATAGGTTTAATTATATTCAATCCATAAATTATACACAACAATAAAATATTAAAAAATATTATGGATGAGATAAATCTTCCCCACTTTGACTCTCTGCATACTACGGATTATACAAGACACATCCATGCAATGCAAGTTGACAAACTTAAATATTTATTTATTTTGTTATAATGGACCACGAATTGACCTGGATAACCTGTCCCACGTTATCATTAACTTCAAATAATTTTTAACAAATATAATTAAACAAACAGCAAAAAAAAATGAAAATTTCACCTTAACATAATAATACTAAAAAAAATATCTAGCCTGTGATAATAACTCTAGTACAAATAATTTTTCGTACAAAAGACACAATTGTCAAAGATAATGTCGTCAAGCTAAATCACATGTCTGTGAACAAATAACTTTAATGATGTAATTTGTCCTTTAACTCCAATAGTTTTTGAGAGATTTCTGTAAGAGAATTTGTCAAAAAGACTAACCCTTTAGGGATAAAATTATGTTTAGAAGTTGGCGGAACTCCATTGAAGGCAATTGTTGCAGATGAAGTTTGGAAGGTGAGATTTAGGCCCTGTTCTTTTGAGTGGATTTGAGAAGATGGATTTGAGGGGATTTGAGAGGATTTGAAGATAAATTTTTTTGTCGTTTATTTGAGTGAATTTGAAGGTAAATAAAAGTGAATTTGAAAATAATTTTTTTTTAATTTGTCATGTCCATACAATTCTATACTAATTCTCACAAATTTTATTTCCAAATTCACTCTCATTTACCTCCAAATTCACTCAAATAAACGACAAAAAAAATTATCTTCAAATCCTCTCAAATCCCCCCAAATCCATCCTCTCAAATCCACTCAAAAGAACAGGGCCTTAGCGATCGAAGGAGATGGGTTAAAAAGAAAGGAAGTAATAAGAAAAAGAGTATTTGAAGTTTAGTTGGTGACATAGGACGTATGATTCTTGGTATGGAAAATTTGTCCATTAACCTTGATAGTTTTGACAATGATTAGACGAATCTATCTAAGGGTAATAATGATTGGAAGAGCAATCAGTTCATTTAGGACTTTGAGGCACCTAATACCTAACTTTGCGAAGCTATTGGTATGAGGGCCACCCATTTGGCACAATTGGCATCCCGACACCTATCCCTTCCTCAAAAGCATAAGGACCCATCTTAATACCTTCACGTTTACACGAACACCAACTTCTCGGATAATTCATACTTACCCAAACGGAAAGCAACCCTAATCATGGCCGTTTCAAGACAAATTTCATGTCCCTTTCACGAACAAATCAACTTCCCATCCACGGACCAAGCCAATGCCTCTCTCCCCACGCACTTTCTAGCATTATTTTTTCAACCATCAAATTTTTTCAGGTTAAATTTTTTAGTCTCAAAATTTTGTCACAAAAGACTTTTAGTTTGAAAACAAAAGAAACATGTGAAAGTTTGATTTCTGTGGTAGTATATATATAGTACTGTCAGTTTCTGGTTTTCTAAAAGATTCATACTCAACCCCTCCCACATTTTGTTGGGTAATTTTGTGTGCAGTTTAGCATTCCATAAGCTAGTGTACTAGTGCAGTTTAATTAGTTTAAATAGTTTACTTTTAAATACTGAACTAAGAATAAATAGAAACAACATGACATATTTTAACTTGAAGTTGCCACTAGAGTTGAACTAATGTAAACTCCAATGGAGCAGACCAATATTGAGGAAGAAACTTGTAGGAGTTTGGAGATGAATAAAATGATGTTTCTTAAAAATGTTCGAAAAGTAATTCACTTGGCGTGCAATTGTGACATTTGTGGTGTTGGGCCATCTGAACTTCTTGACCTTAGCGTTTTTTGTTTTGCTTGTATGCACGAGACACATCACCAAACACCAACCAAGACTGCACCAACATAGAAAAGCCAATCTGCAAAGGCTCTTAACCATGGATGGAGATTCATAAAGCAAACCTAAACCATGCTAAAGCTTAATTTGACAAGGACTCCTGTCCACAGTTTTGCTACAAAACAAAACCAGGAATTAAGTGGCTTCCTAAGGCCAACTAGTATGATTGGCAATAAATGTAAAAACTCGCTTTCCGTGATTTAACTCCATAATCTGGCAATATTTTGTCTGTATTAGGCTGCGTCTATTGACCCTTATCTTCTGTGCCATGGAAAATCTACATTATTAAATGATTCCCATTTCATCTTATCTCTTCTCTTATCTAACCAAATGACAGACACGGATTACAAACTTTCACTGTAGAATATATGTATATATATATATATATATATATATATATATATATATATATATATATATATATATATATATATATAGCTTATTCACTGCTTCTATTACAGGGTTTAGCAAAATGGTAAGGACTCAATATACACGATTACAATTAGGAATGATGACCCTTTTTTTTTCTAAATTTATCCTTTTCTACTTTACAACTCATGCTAAGAACACAGTTCCTTCATTTCCCTTTGATAACTTGTGCAGAGTATTAGCATTTGACTCAGCCATCAACTGTGTGCAGAAAAAAGACACTGCCCCTTTACCCTATTAACTTTGCTATCAACTGTGTCAATCAGACACACTATCCGGTCATATTTTGTATGAGTTCATCGATCTTCAATATTTAGCCACCTAATTTAGAAAGCAACCTGAGAATAATGACACGGGATAAGAATTTTCTTGTCAACAGATCCAAACAACAAAAGAGAATAGGTCCACTTTTGACAGAAACATTAGCCCTTCCATAACAAAGTAACCTCCAATTTAGCTGGAACTTACAATCAAAAAATATAATATCTTATTCTTGCCACCGTTGATTTTTGGCAGCCACTGCGTGAGAGTAGCTCAGCTGAATGATCAGTGCCATCCGAGTTGTATTTACCCCCTTTTCTTCAATCAAGTCCCGAAGAAATAGTTAACTTCTAGCATATATATATATAATGATGTGCATATATGGACCTTGTTTTGTGTCTGTTTCTAAGTTGTTGTTGACCTTCTTTTCTTGTCACTTTTATTTCTTGAGATCAACAATCATTTAACCAAAGCTCTTCAAATATATGAATGTTCTTTAGTTATTCTTGATGATTACTTTCTCTTCTTAAACAAAGGCAAATCAGCGTTCTTATACGTGCTGCTGGCGGCATCTGAGTTGTAATATTATGATACTAATATTGGTTAGTGTATCAGCAAGGTACTGTGTTATTGCCACAGTTAAAATGTTCAATTTCAATTACTGGAACAGCCACTTACATCAAAATATTCCTGATCAATTCATTCCTCTATAGAACCTGTAGATTTTCTTTTACCTGACAGAGTGAGTCATTAACTCTTACAGATGAAATTTACCATATAAGTTCCTTAACATGTATAATTCATCAAGTAAATAATCTTTGTTTCAATAGATACTTTTATAAATAAGTTTAATTTATTTCATATATTTAAAATCAACTCATACATTTGATCTTTCGCATAAACTCTTCCATCTAATTTCTCTGAAAGCTGAGATGATGAGCTGATTTAATTTATGCAGAAACTACATTAATTTTTCCTTCTTCTATACAGACAAGAAAATGGTTTTGTTAACTTGAGAACTATTGTGGCCGACTGAATATACATTGCAAGGACTAATATCACATGACACGCTATATATTTGAGGGCTAATTTGGCTATTTTATTTTCTTCCCTGGTTTGGTTATAAAAAAGCAACAGATACGTGTGCTTGTGAGGGTGACAAGTGACAAGCAATCAGTTCCTTCTACAAACAAAATAGTATATGGCCGATAGATAGTCTACAAGTAAACGAAGGAAGCAAGATCATTTCTTCCTACTTAACAAAAGATAGAAAGAGCCACACGGTATCTTATCCCATAGGACACCATGATCCTTCCATTAGAAGTTGCAATAACGTGATAGAAATGGTTTTTAGATACTTTCTTTTATGGCTAGCTATATATTCTGCACCTGATCCCCCCTCACCGGACTTTTAAATCACATAATTCTTTTTTATTTGTTCCTGTGTATCCAATTCCAAATTCACCCATAAAATACTTCCATTCTCACTACTCACATGATGGAGGGAGATGAGAATATTCAAGCATCAAAGGGGAAAAATGATGAAAGCTTCGCCAGCTTGGAGGCACCAAGGAAGAAAAACAAGAAGATAGAAAACAAGAGGAGGTTCAGTGATGAACAGATAAGGTCACTAGAATGCATATTTGAGACAGAGTCAAAGCTTGAGCCAAGGAAGAAGATGCAACTGGCAAGAGATCTTGGCCTGCAACCTCGCCAAGTTGCCATATGGTTTCAAAACAGAAGGGCGAGGTGGAAATCAAAACGCATAGAGCAAGAATACAGGAAACTGAAGGATGAATATGACAATTTAGCATCTAGGTTTGAGTCCCTAAAGAAAGAGAAGGAATCTTTGCAAGTAGAGGTAAGTTTCTGGTTGTTGTTCTGACAAGATTACTTGTTAGTTCTTACTGTTGATTCTCTCAACAAAGCATGCGACCCTTAACTTAGTTATTTGTTCCTCAAACAGTTGCAGAAGCTAAGTGATTTGGTGGTGTCATCACATGATGGTGGAAGGGAAGACAAGAGTGCCAAAGAACACAGCATAGAGGATGGTGGTTCAGGCAGTGGATACAGCAGTTGGAAGCCTGAAGCAAAACCAAGGTTTTCAAATGAGGGTTTGGAAGAGAGAGTAGGCGTGTATTCAGATGATCAGAACGAGAATAGCATCATGAGGAGTGAGAAATCTGAGGACAAAGGACACCAACTTCTCAGAATGGATGATAATGATCACGCTGAGATGCCATTAGCATCACTTGAAAAATGGTACAGTAGTGTGGACCCTAATGGCATCTTGGACCAGTCATGTAGCAGCTCTCAGTGGTTAGATTTCTGGACTTGAACATCACTCTGCGTTCCATGTATGATGTTTGTTTCCTCCAACAAGGAACAAAGATCGGTTCATACTTGGCTGGAAGATCTTGTGCTGCCAACTGGTCAAAACTCAACATTCCAGCTTTGAAGAATGTCGAATAGGCCAAGAAACTGGAAGAAAGTTTTGTAGGCTTGATTTGATAGGGAGAGAATTAAGCTAGCCTCACCAAATTCAATTGTGTAGAGATTTGGAAAAGGAAATAATGTGAAATGATGTCTCTGTTTGTTCATGCTTGCATGCCTTTCCCATCCCTTTGCGTGTGTGTGTGCGCGTGTTCTTTCTTCCTTTTCCTTTTCCCACTACAAGGGGTTAATACTTAATATTCTTAAGGGGACCTCTCTTTTATCACTTTAGCTTATTCCAAGTCCGATCTCTACAGGAACAGAAACAAAACGAATGAACCGTGTCAATAAGAAATTGCTCCATGGTTCAATTTCTTAGCTTTTCCTATGGACTTATTTCCATGGTAAAAGGAGAGTGATATGCTATCTCAACTAAGTTCACGGCCCTTAGAGCAGAAGAGAATTCCAGTAGAAAAACCTGTTAGAGGAATGGATTATAATGGTTAGAATGACTGCATAAACATCGTCACACAAAATCCATGTTTTTTATTACAATAATATAATTAGATCCTCCAACTTTGTTTAGATATTCAATATATGGAATTATGTCCCATAATAAATTGCTAATAGTAGATCACCCAACGCAACATTGTTAAATACTGGGCACTAATTTTGGAGGAGAATTACAGGTCCTGAAAGGGAATTCAGTTCTTATGTTTTCACTTGTTAGTTGTCTTGCTTAAAGTGAGTTCAGCAACATATATTCTGCTAAAATACCAGAATGTTGATTGAGTACTTTAAACATAAAATAGTTGAAATATAAAAAGTAATAATTACATTCGGATGAATTACACTTATCATATTTATTAAATTAGAAGATTAGAAGAGTGTCCCTACATTTGAATGGATCAGAACTCCAGCTCAGACTCATCTCTTATCCTACCCCATATAAACAACCATCATCTTAGCGATATCATAAATGCACAGACATCAAATATGAAGTGAAAATAATGAGTGTGAATTAGACATTACGATAAGTTCCCATCTTCAATCAAACATCACTTAGCAAACATTTTCTTCAAACAATCTATTTTATTATAAAAAAAATTAACTGGGCCTTGATAAATGTATGCATGAATATCAACTTCACGTGATTCTTTTCACATTTGTCATTGAACTGTGTTCTATCAGAGAATGATAGATAATGAATCGAATAAATATATATAAAATAAATGTAAGTATTTTAACAAACAAGACAGTTTGGCCGAGTGGTCTAAGGCGCCAGATTTAGGCTCTGGTCCGAAAGGGCGTGGGTTCAAATCCCACAGCTGTCAATATTTTTAGTTTTTTTTTTTGTTTTTCTGAACTGATCCATAAGGAAATCGAAATTCAATGGTTACCACATACACAAAACATCAACTGGTCTCTGTCTGATTCTTCTATCAGTGTTTCATATTTTCACTCACCCTTCATCAATGGCACTCTCAGTTTGCAGTGTTGGCCCCTGGAATCTTAACCCCAAAGCATTATCAACACCATCTTTCTCCTTCAAGTCTCTCAAATTCCCTCCCTTTTGGCCAACCCAAAAGGTAAAACAATTTTCCTTTTGCGGCATGTGTGGTGTGGTACGGTGTGAGTGGGAAGGTAGCTTCAAATTTCAATGGTTGATTGTGGCAGGTGAAGATGGGTCCTCTGAGTGTGTCTCCCATGGGGTTTGGAACTTGGGCATGGGGCAATCAGTTTCTCTGGGGGTACCAGGAATCCATGGATAATGAGCTCCAACAAATCTTCAACATGGCTCTGGACAACGACATCAATCTCTTTGACACTGCTGATTCTTATGGCACTGGAAGGTTAAACGGTCAGAGTGAGAAGCTTCTGGGGAGGTTCATTCGAGAATTTCAAGGTTCATCTCACATTCCTTTCGAACTTCCAGTTACTTTATTATATATTCTGTTGTGGGTTTGAGTGCATGTGTAAATAAATAATTCATTGTTACTTGCCCTGCCTAAATGGCCTTGTTGTTTGAATTATGTTAATTCTCTGCGTCATAATTATCATCATGTAATCTGTAAAACTTTTTACACTGTAACCATTGAACTTTTTAAATAGTTTTTTTTATCGAAGTAAACATACTTTGTATACATGATGGTTTGTAATTGAATGGTAGTATATAAAATCTTTACATTACAAGTGTGTCTGTGAGTGTGTATTATATATATGGTGATTCTTTTATTCACATTTGTTGACCATATTGAATGTAAGACTTGCTTAGAGAAAAAGGGGAGCAAGCGTGACATAGTAATTGCTACAAAGTTTGCTGCATATCCATGGCGCCTTACACCAGGGCAGTTTGTGAATGCTTGCAGGTATTTGTATGTCTATCAAATACTTCGTCAACTTTCCCATCTCCCATGACAAATATTTGCTTTGTGTCTTTTTCTTTTTGCGTATGGTGTTAAATTTGGATGAAATAAACTTTCAGGGCGTCACTAGATAGAATGCAAATTGAGCAAATTGGGATAGGACAACTACATTGGTCAACTGCAAATTATGCTCCTTTGCAGGAATTAGCTCTTTGGGATGGTTTAGTGGCAATGTATGAGAAGGTTACGATAATTCACGTTTAATAGCAATATTATCGGTATATATAATTAAGACCTTGAGTGAAACATTGTTTAAGGACTAGGCTGAAGGGTAACTTGTAAACGCGTTCTGCTATCTAAACTTCATAACTGATGTTTGCAATGCTAGTAGGTAGCATAAACCTGTAAGGGGAGGAAGGAAACCATAATCTTCCTTTTAATGCACAATGTGGATAAGGTCATTCAGAGTGATTTTTGATTATACATTCTTTTTCAGTGTTAGATCCTCATATTTAAACATTGACTTCAATGGTTATTACATCGTCAAGAAAAATTAATTTAAATTTCTTGAATGATCCAAATTTCTGTACTCATATATGTTGTCGTTTAGGGTTTGGTTAAAGGTGTTGGAGTAAGTAATTACGGACCAAAGCAGCTTCTAAAGATACATGATTATCTGAAAGACCGTGGAGTCCCCTTATGCTCAGCCCAGGTATGAAGTTATGTGTACATGTAATTTAGCATTCAAAATTTGCTAGACATAATGGGAAAATAGGCATGATCTGATCAAATTCAAACATAATGGGAAAAATTTTCTTCAAGATTTCAATGTTTCAGGTGCAGTTTTCTTTGCTAAGCACGGGGAAAGATCAACTAGAGATCAAGAGTATATGTGACTCTCTGGGTATCCGCGTGATTGCTTATAGTCCTCTGGGACTTGGAATGCTTACTGGGAAATACTCACCATCTAAACTTCCAAGTGGGCCAAGGTATGTTGATATTTAAGGAAATGTTTTTGGGGGATAAACGGTGAATAATTTTGTATCACAATGCATTATTATCTTGTAGAATACTTTAGTGATTAACCACATTTCACAGGGCGTTGCTATTTAAGCAAATACTTCCGGGATTAGATCCTTTATTGAGTTCCCTGAGAGATATTGCAAATAAACGGCGGAAAACCATGTCACAGGTGATCAGTTTCCCATTTTCGTTTTCTCTTTATGCTGCCAATTTCTCGTAGATATCTTGTGAATGTCTCTTGGTAGTAAAAGATGCATTTCAGGATTGCTAACTAAAAGCAAGTTGAATGCTTGATCATGGATCTTTTAAGAAAGATAGTGATGTGTGTATCACTCGTTTTAGTTAGACTTCATTTTCTCACATGTGTTTGAGTAAGAAGCACAACAACTACCAAAATCTAAACTAGTTTTATCTCTTTTGCAAAGGTGGGTCCTCTTAGCCTGGCCAATCTTTTGCATAACAACTTTTATTCCATCTTTGTAGTCATATTATTCATGCTGTAAGCATCTTTCTTCGGTTTTTAATCAATATTTTTTGTACACTGTGCTCGTTCCTGTGCTCCAGATCAACCAATAATAAACTCTGCATAACAGGAGACCAAGATCTTTTTTATTCAAGGAAGCTTGTACATCACATATTATTCCGTTGAAGGATTTGTGTAATATCAGTGTCATTGATATGTGGATTGAGAAAGGGACTACAGCATCTTAAAAGAAAATTTAGTATAGTTTCATAACTTTGAGTGCTGCTTTTCAATCATATTTAAAGTTTCAACCTTAGTAAAATGTAATACATTTAGTACGATGTATATTACCAAGGTAAAACTTTAAATATGATTAGAAAACCGTACACACTGTAGAAGACTTCTCATACATCTTATCCACATAAAACACGAGAACTAATGTTGCTTCATTATCAAGATCAACTACCTAGAAGCAAACTTTTAATATCACATTCATGTTTTTAAAGGTCGTACTTCCCTACGCAGCTTACTTTTTTAAAGGTTATATATAAAGTAGTAGCCTTTTACAGAACCACCGACCAACCCACTTAATTGTCCTTGTCTTAGGTGCGTGGAAAATGACAATGCTGACCGCCTACTTGACCATGCCCGAACAGCATACCTTATCACAATCTCATTCTTTCATTTATCATGTCAGGTAGCCATAAATTGGTGCATTTGCAAAGGTACAGTTCCAATTCCTGGAGTCAAATCAATTAAACAAGCGGAGGAAAATTTAGGTGCTCTGGGTTGGCGCCTTTCCTCAGACGAGTTGCTTCGTTTAGATTATGCAGCAAACGAATCACCTCGAAGAATGATCCAAAACATTTTCCAAACCAGGTACACATATTCTTTTACTTTTAACGTTATAAAGGCAAATCACATAACACACAAAAGAGGTTGCAATGATACAAGTGTTTTACGTGATTTGGTATTCATAACAGATAAAATATGAAGCGAGACCTCAGCACAAGGTGCGGACGGAGAAAAAGCTTACTTTCACTCACTGAAGGTCACATTCCTTTATCAGCTGGTATCAAGAAAGGGGAGTAGAGCTAATGGATGCGTTTCATTTTTACTTGTCCAGGATAATTGCCAACTGATTAACCTGATTGAGGATGCCATACTATCACTTTTAGGTTTTTGTGATGGGCCACTAAAATACAGAAGTAAGAAGCCGCGATGCCACACAGTCACGTCATATAGCATTGCTTTGTATTTTCATTGTTAAAAATCATACTGACTTAGAAATAATTGTTCAATGCACAATAATAAACTAGGCTTTTAACGAAGACCAGAAACCACGCTCAGAATCCGAACACTCTGAAAAACAGCGCCGTCTCCGTCAAAGCTTTTTAATCCTCCGACCGCAAGCCCAAAATAAAAAGAAACTCATTACGCTTCTTCTAAGGGCATTCGAGTTAAATTAAAGAAAAGGATTTAAGAAATCATAATTACGGTACTGGTGTATCACGAGTTATGTGAAAAACATAAGAAAATTATGGAGTCGAAATTACGGGCCTGACCTTCCACAACTTATAATGGAAATAAAAGGAATTAAGTAATAAAAAAATTGTCAGGGAAACATCCACTTCAAACGCATTATTGTCAAAAACAAAATTGTATCACCATTAGAAGGAACTGTAGAATAATTCATAACGAGTCTCAAACTGAAAACAAGAATAATGAGTAACTACGATACTAAGAAGCTAATGGAATTGTCAGGTTTACACCATATCCAGTAATCCATAACATGTTTGCATCTTACACGAGAACAGTTTACTTGATCTTCTTCTTTGGCCTCAACTGCAATACAAAAGTAAAAGCCTCAGATAACTCGAAATTTCATTCCATAAAATTTGAGTAGTGAGATATGGCGCTAAAAAATTATTATACCTGGTTGCTGTGTCCACACTTCTTTTTCCTGCAGTTCACAGCACGAGGGTGTAAACGTGCGTAACACCTGCAAAGCATATTGATTTATGAGCATAATGGCTGTGAATGGACATTAGTAATCGTCATGGACACTTAACATGAATAAGTTAAGCAAATGTATATAACGTAGGCTTTCTAATACTTGAATTCCAACATGCATCCCTTAGTCTCAAAAGAACCAGAGTTTTGCTATGAATACTACTAAGACATTTTTTAAGAATATATTGTTTCAGATTACATTTGATTTACAGCACATGGGAATTCAACACCACCTTACTAAAACAGAAGTAACCCAGAAGAAAACACTGATGCTTTTTAGAGTGCACTTAATTTGAAGCTCGCAACCTATTAATATCAAATTCATTTTATAAAAACGAAGTTCAAGTCCAATATAGAACATTTTGGAAATTCCCAACAGGGAAATATGATTTGATGCATTGAATTGTATATTCTCAATCCAAATTACAAACAAGTTCCATAAAATAATTAATCTGTAAAGGAAATTGTCCTTTGATTCAGCATTGCCTAAGCAAGTTAAGCAATTATTCAAAATCCATTTTCGCTACGTATGTCTGGTGCTATAAAAAAGATAGCTGCTCATAGCCTAATACGCATCAAGATTTCAATGCATCTAATGAAGTCAAAGGTAAAAGGGACTTAAACTTGGCTTGGATGGGGGAAATAAGAGGAAAGAAGATAAAGGGGAGGAATATTATGAATATGTGGGTATTCTCTGGTACATAAATGCTATTTTACCCTTGTAACAAAAATTTATCATTTAGATGTCACTCTAGCTAGTTAATAATTCCTTGCCAAGGGTGAAACAATGTTATTAGAATAGTAAATAAATTATTCTGAACGAAGAGTTTAGCATCCCTCCCCTTATCCATCGCAATGATTGATCAAGAATGGGTGGATGTGGGACAAGAGTAGACAAATAAAAGGGTTAAAATTAACCAACATGCTAGAGGTGGGTGGGAACATGGTATAAGGAACAAAACATAGGTCTTCGATACAGTGGCTGAGTAGAGAGCCACAATACCTTCTCACAGGGATTTCCAGATACACGTAGCTAAAAGAAAACAACAACCTGATGTTGCCATACATTTTTCATACAGACATCCAGTGTAGACAAGCACCTCATTCAGCATTCAGCATTTATATATGAAATCAGTACACTGCTTGCAGACAGATTAGGCTTGCAACATTGAGTTTCATGTGACTTTCTTAAACAATATAAAAAGTTTTTTTTGTCTGCTATGACTATACTTCACACAAGAGCATAATTCAAATTAAGAAAAATATTTCAAATTAGTTCTGGATGAACCAACTGGATCCAATACTAGGATGTGTAAACTTACTTGCGACAGATCATCTTATCCTGGTTATACTTTCTGGCCAATGCCATCAAAGATGGCTCAATAATACCACCACGAAGCCTTAAAACAAGATGCAATGTTGACTCTGCAAAAATAGAGAAACCAACACAATGATAAGTCTCACAATTTACACTAAAGTATTTGAGCATAATTAACAATACTTGAGGCCTGCTCTTTCTCAGCCAAGCAGCACGAAAGTGCTTGGAGTCGGACACAATAAAGTAAAAAGTATCTGATTGTCATATTCATAAAAAAATTTATGTTAATTCTTATCAATTTAAAAACTACAGATTTCCACCCAATCACCTACACACGTATATGGCTAACTACGATTCCTAAAATCTATCTAAAAAAAACAAATCGAACAATTACCGCATTCAAAGCATTAGAGCAATTAACAAGGCCAAACGACACGAATTTCGAAATTGAGATTTGGCATACCTTTTTGGATGTTGTAATCGGCGAGAGTACGGCCATCCTCCAGCTGTTTTCCCGCAAAGATCAACCTCTGCTGGTCCGGGGGAATTCCTGGAAAGAGAATGAAACAGAACGAGTCAAACCAAGAACGAATAAGAGAGAACGACTAATCAATGGTACCGTTTTGATTAAACTGCACCTTCTTTGTCCTGAATCTTTGTTTTGACATTATCAATGGTGTCACTTGACTCCACCTCAAGGGTGATGGTCTTCCCCGTTAGGGTTTTCACGAAGATCTGCATCTTTCCTTATCTTCCCAAACTGCTATTAGGGTTTCTCGCTTGGTTGTACGTAATATTTATATTGAAGCGTTAAGAGTAGTAGGGTTTTCAGAACCTAGGGTGTGTTTGGTTAGCCGGATTATGTTATTCCAGACCTATTTCTTTATTCTTTTTCATTTGGCAAAGGCTTATTCTTCTTATGATATTAGTGGCTAAAAATATATGCTCAAAATTATATTTGATATGATTTTCTATTATAGTTTCAAAGTATATGGATTTTAATATTTTTAAATATACTCAAACATCACATATTTGAGTTGTTAAAATTTCGTGAAAGTATGCCTATGCACATCAAATTTTTAGACTGCACAAAAATAATAACAAATATATTTTTGTGACTAAATTTCCTAATAATTTAATTTATTTGGTTTAAACATGTGAAAGGTCACTGGTCACTAGTTCATCCATATAATAATAATAATAAAAATCTCAAGTGGGTCCTCGTATTTGTAATTGTTTAAGTTGAGTCCAAATATTTGAAAAAATGAGTCAATTTGTCATGTTTGTTAAGTTCTCACAGACGGCGTCAAAGTTTGTTGATGTGTGGTGATACTGATCTGTGTGATCTTATTACGTGGAAATAAATTTTAAATTATGACGTGGAATTTGATAAAAAAAAAAAGCACTTCTTCTCTTCTCCCAAATTAGGGTTCTGTAAAGCAGATTCTTAGACGATTTAAGATTATGAACTGCGAGTTTCATGACCGCCGCCGACCACCATGCCTCACCGTCGCTCATGGCACTCGTTGCAACCCTTACTTAGCTCTCCACTCATAATCATTCTCTTCCCCATCGTCATTCTCACCATCATCTTCCTCGCTTTGCCCCTACTCTTGTCCGCTGTCACACACCTTATACGCACAGCCTTCATCAAGACCAACTAGGACTCCCTCAACACCCTCCTCGTCGTTTTTGCGGAGAGAGATATGGCAACCACTGTTTCCTTTTACCAACAACCCCATTTGACGGGGCTTCTCTTTCTTCCCTTATTTCCATCAGAAGACGCGAAAGATTCAGTTTTTGTGGAGTTTTCAATTGTGGGTCTGTGTTGGATTTGGTTTGTTTTTAGGTAACTGCTTGTCGCTGAGCACAGTGCAAAGACGCACGTTCGTGGTTTGCGAGGTTGCCCCGAAGAAAAGGTGGACTCCGCTGTGAAGAGAGCTCGCCAAATGAATTTACTTGTATTGCCAAATGAATCAACACCAACATCTTTAGTGATATCTACAACACGATTTGGATCGCCAAATGAATTTACTTGTATGACTTGATTCCCATTGTAAAGAACATCAAAGTGAACATGTGTAAAAAGGTAATAGTTTTGTCCTCCTCCACCAGGAGTCCATGTAACACCCTAATATTTTAAAGGGTATTACTGATAGTAGAGACTAAATTAATTTTATATCTTCTATAAACAATCAAACTTTATTTCTTCCAAAGTACAATACCAAACTTACAAACTTCAAACAATATAGTCTTCACCACTTAACATAAATTAAAAATTTCAACTTATAAGTTTTACACAACATAATTTTTCCAATACAAATTTATTCTTTTTACAAAATATCCCCGAAAGTTTTCCCCCGCATCTCTCTCATCTTTAAGCTTTTTCAATCGCATCTGCAACATTATCTATTCACATATAACATGAGTTATATGATCATAGCACAAACAAATAAGGGTAAGCCAACCATATCATATAAATCATTAAACTTATAATAAAATATTTCAATCATGTATTTCTGCAATTGATAAAATATCATTATCCCGATGTCATTAATTCATCATTATCAAAATCATCTTCCTCATTTTCATAAACCTTACAATTGTACCATGCTTACTCACGAAGCCTTATGGTCAGACCGCTCTCTGCCTGCTTCCTTAAGCCGCACTTGTATACTATGTCTTACTTTCTGAAGCCTTATGGTCAGACCTCTCTCTGCCTACTTCTATAAAACTTATGAACCATATATTTATGTCAAAGCCTTATGGTCAGACCACTTTCTGCCTGCTTTCATAAACCTCAGATGTTACTTTGCTCATATCAAGCTCTCATGGTATAAACCGAACATACTACTCCCCGTAGTAAACATCATTTCATAAGCAATGATTTCTTATATCCACTCCAACATTTCATCAAATCAACATTTCATACCCTCTTATCCACTCCAACATTTCATCAAATCAATAATTCCTAACCTCTTATCCACATAACTCAATCATGTTCATTCTCTAATAATAATTTGACAATAACCTATTTTGGTGTCAATAAATTAAACATATTGCCAAATATCATACTTCATATTATAAACTCATTTTGACCATGACGAGTATAACTCAACATTTTCTCACCAATCAAAGATCATAGATCAGCCAAAACACTTCAACATATCTTAGCAACTACATATTAAAGTCTGAGCTCAATGTAACGATAAATGAAATATATATGAAGTTTTTACCATGATAACTTTATGCATCTACAATCAACTTGTTTTATTTTATTTTCATCCTAGTAGGGATCTTTCTTTACCCCAATTGGTCACCGGAGAGGACCCAGATGTCTGAACGCATCAAACTCACCTTCGACGCCAGCACATATGACTAGTCACAACTGACTGGACCAGGCCAGGGCTGCTCTATGATCAGGGATGTGCCAACTCAGGTTTTTAAGATTCCTCTATCCTACCAACAAAGGGAGGCCCTCAATAATTAACAATTTATTTATTTAAATTATCTACCTTGTTCTCTTATGCTCTAAATCTAAAATGCCTAATTTTAATATTTTTACTTCCTCTCACAACAACCTCAAACAGTATCTGTACATCTATTTAATACCCATATACAAGCTATTACAGAACTCTTACTCCAGACCTTCCAACAAGATCAATTTCAGCCAACAAACTCATTCAAAACAGATTAAATTCATCACATCACAACATGTACAATTTAACAGTTTCAGTTATAACACCCAATATAATAAAAGTCATAAAACAGTTTCACAAGAGAACACCAGTTCAACATTCGTATGTATATAAATTCATACAAAAATAATTAGCTCCCATTACCATCAAAATAATATTAATATAAAAATTCAGGGGAAACAAGAAGTTGAATCTGGCAGAGCCGGTTAGACAACTTCTCATCCTTCCAGAAATACAATATAAATAATAAATCAAAGGTGTGGGGAAACAAGAAGTTGAATCTGGCAGAGCCGGTTAGACAACTTCTCGTCCTTCCAAAAATACAATATAAAGATATAAGAAACAACCAAAGCTTTGGGGAAACAAGAAGTTGAATCTGGCAGAGCCGGTTAGACAACTTCTCGTCCTTCCAAAAATACAATATAAAGATATAAGAAACAACCAAAGCTTTGGGGAAACAAGAAGTTGAATCTGGCAGAGCCGGTTAGACAACTTCTCGTCCTTCCAAAAATACAAAAGAAACAAATAAATGTTCTCATTCAAAATTCAAGACCATACAGCAACAAAATACTACATATTCAAGATTTAAGATTAGAGAAAAGCAAAGTATAAGAGTGGCTTCCCTTACCTCTATTACAGACTTAATCTCCTCGCTCTCTGAAAACTTCCATAATATCCCCTTTGAAATTAGAAATTCTTCCAACTCTCTTCTCTCAACATTTTTCTAAGTTCTTTGGTGTAAATTTTCAGCCTCCCCCCTTGGCTATTTATAGTAAAAAAAATTTACTATTCATTTTTTTTATTCATTTTACTATTACAAAAATAATTTTTTATTTGCAAATTGGTGAATTCTGATCTCAAAGCTACGTGTAACACTTATCCTTTCCAAAAATAATTTTTTTTTACTATTCACAATTTACTATTCACTATTTATTTTTTTATTTATTTTTTTTTATCTAGTATCTAACTTACAAATATTTTCAAGGATCTTACAGTCCACGTATCTTCTTATAGTTTTCCAATGAACCCCCAGAATGGAAGATCATCCAGGTAAAATTGGAAGTAAGATTCACGGTCTATAGCGCGCTTAAAGAAGCCAATTTCATCAACTGTAAGCTTCTTTGGGCACAAGGTCTCATCAATCTTGTCCTCTCTAAACTTAAACTCATACAAAGCATTTCTCAAACGGTCACCATTGAGAACTTCCCCTAGGAACTCTCTTTTTGACAATTGGGAGTGTGAAAAACATAACCTTTTTATAATCCAAGTTGTTCAAATTTCCAATCTAATGATCATTTGATCCCATTTTTCAACACCACGAGATTAAAAATTTAACCTTTAACCTAAGACCAAGAGTGACTAACCTGAGGCGCAAAATGGAAAATCATATATAATTCATAGGTCTCACTGCCACAAAAGAATTGTGTAAACAAAAATTCAGTGAACACAAACTTGAAAAAAAAGTAATGAGGGAAAGAAAGAAACATGGGGTTGTTGAAGGGACCCACTTTGTTGACAAACAATTGGACAAGTTCTCCAACATTGTAAAAGTGATCGGAGGGTGAAGATGAAGAGAATTGTAGAGTGACGTAGAGAAGAAGGAGAATGAGGAGGTGCTTTTCAGCCATAAATGCAGGTGATGAAGAAGTTGAAGCCAGATGCAAGTCAATCTGAGATAAAAACGCGTACCAAGAAGGTGAAAGCTCTCTGTTATTTAAAAGGACTTGTTTTGGTTAGGGTTATGTTTCAATTGAAAGGTTTGAATATTTTAGATTATATTGGAGAACTTGCATTTTTTTTGTTTGGCATGGAATTGATCTTGTCTAAGAATAGTGGAGTTAGTTTCATGTTTGTTTATTTAAAAATGTCTAAACTATAGAATTTCAATTTACTTGATTGAGTGTTACCAAGAGAGGATGAAGGAGACGATGGTGCAAGTGGTTGAGCAACCGGAAACAAGCACTTTGTCGCAGTAGAAGGTTTTGTCTTGTGCCACGTCAATCATTGATAATTTAAGTAAAAAAAATCCACGTAATATAATAGTTTTACATCAACAGATTAAGTGTGCATCACGTCAGCAAATTTTAACATCGTCTGTCAACACTTATCGAATAGGGTTAATTGGCTCAATTTTTCAAATATTTGGACTCAATTGAGACAGTTACAAATACAAAGATTCACTTGAGATTCTCATACAAATATGAGGACGATTCGAGGGTTTAAACCTGAAAAAAAACACATTTTATGTTCCATATGCTCATTTCTGAGTTAATATATTAATTGTAAAGATTTAAAAATTAACTAAAATTAGAATTATTTTTTAAAATAAAGTTTGAATATTTAATTATTAAAATATAAATTCATAAATAAAAAATTATTTAGTCAAAACTTATTTGATAAAGATCATTATTTTTCTAAAATTATTTTTTTAATTTTAATTTTATTCTTTTTAAGAATATGACCAAATTATTTGAAGTTTAAAGTTTATTATAAAAGTTTTGGTGTAGAGCATAATAATTATATTCTATAAAAAAAATTATCAAGTTCATCTTTTATCATTCGTTTGAGATATTTAGAAGTTTTATGTGTTTTTTTAAAAATCGCATAAAATTTAAAAAAGATTTGAGGTGAATCTTTATTCTTTTAAGAACTTTAGAGAATATTAAAATCGTTGGTATAAGTTTTTTTCATATAAAGGTATTGTATTAAATATAAATGGAGACGTTTAGAACTTAAATAAAAGGTTTAATAGTCTATTTTATCCTCAGTTTTGCTCCATTGTGTCAATTAGGTCCCTGGTTTAAAAGAAGTGTCTAGTTGGTCCTTAGTAATTTTTGTGTCAACATCGTCCCTTCCATTAAAAAGAAATCAGAGTTAATAGTACGATGATATGACAATACATAGTGGTAATGTGTCATTTTAATGTTATCTGTGGTGACGTGGTAAGCGATTAAAGGTTGAGGTGGATACTACACATGACAGCCCCTTCTCCCACCCAAAATTAGGGTTTTGATGGAGAGGGGAAACTGCTTACTCCTGCCGTGAAGAAAGGTTGCTCGCGATTCTTGGCCATAGATGGAAGCGCGAGTTGCTCGTTGCTAGTGGATCACGATTAGGGTCTTGAACTGTTTTAGGGTTTCTAATTTCTTCTACAGGTTGCAATCTGGCGCGATGAAGGATTCATGGTGTTGGTTTAAGAGAATTGCCATGGCTGCGCGAGGAAAGCTTCTAGATACGAAGGGGATGAACATGGTTTCGTGATTCTGTTTTGGATGCATATTGGGTTTGCATTCTTTGTATTTCCCTTTGTAGGTTGAAGGTGCGACGAAGGCGGTTGCGGCAGCGTCGTGCTCGTGATGGATGACGGTTTGAATGGAGATCGTGATTAGGGTTCACTTGTGTCGCACCACAATGGTGGTTCAGACTAGTATGGACGAAGGTCGCGATGTTGATGGAGGCGTGTTGCGAGGTAATGGTGGCGCTAGGAAAAGCTTCTGGGTCTCGCAATGGTGGCGGTGCGAATTGGGATGGTGCGAGGGTTGTCTGATCTACACAAATTGGGAGTTCGAAAATTGGGAATTTTTCTGGGTTTTTCTGGGTCTTAATCGCGAGGAAGAAGATGATGTTGTTGGTGGTGATTTGGGTTGCGCGAGATTGATGATGGAGGGTAGGTTCGAACCTGGTTGTGCGATTTTTGGCATGGTGGTGACGACACGACATGGTTCATGGTGGTCGATGGGTTTCACAGTATAAGTGGTTGCAGGTTCTTGTGTTGAGTGGCGTGATTCTTACGGCGGCGATGGCCTGAAGTGGGCTTTACAGCACGACAACGTTGGTGATGCTTCACGGTGGCAATGGCACGAGGTAATGACAGTGGTGAAGTCGCACTTGGGTTCGCGATCTTGCAGGGAGAGGCGCTTTGGTGCGAAGCGAGTTCCATGGTTGATGCGTCAATGGAGGAGATAATGACCATGGTGAGGACGAATTCTGGGTTTTCTCTGTTGGTATCGCAATCGGTATCATCGAGTCGCGCAGCGGAAAGCAAGTTCGGTCAACTTTTAAAAAAAATGGTTCCTTTAATTTTCTTATAAACGTTTTATCAAACAATTGATGTGTAGAAAATGTAAAGAGTATAGGGACTAGAAAAATCACACAAATGACTTTTATCCTAGTTCGAATCAAAAGATTCTACGTCCAATCGTTAATCACTATGAATAGTGATTAACCTTTTTCACTAAAATAGTTTCACAGTTTGTACAGATTACAACATAGTGAATGGAGATTAAGAAACGAGAACACCTTTAGTTAGACAAACGAACAAAATAATCTTCCTTCGACAAACGAACCGGAAGCAGCTTCCTTCGACAAACGAACCGGAAGTAAGAAACAGTCAGCCAACTTGAAGAGATCAGCTCCGACCTTTGACACACAAAGCGCGAGCTTCTCCTATTCACAAGACTTGGCAAGAGCAAGAACTAGCACTTGAGAACTTCCTCATACTGCACTATATTCTCAAAATTGCAAAGTTACTTTTGAAGGATTTGAAAGAGAGTGTATATATAGCCTACTGGTCTGAAACTGAAATGACATATTTCAACTGCCAGTGATAATCGATTATTGTAAGTGATAATCGATTATCTGCGAGACTTGGAACAGTTTGAATATTTACTCTTCAAACTAGTCGGCTTCAGTTCTTCAACTCCTTCTATCGTTCGGCTTGAGTCCTGATCGCCTTCTGTCGTTCGGCTTGAGTCCTTATCATTTTTTTTGTTCGACTTGGTTTCTTACAGCTTTCTAGCGTTCGGTTTGATTCCTCACTGCCTTCCATCGTTCGGTGATAACTGCTCGGTCTCGGTCATACCTCACGTGGTCTAAGTCATGCCCTCTATCGCACGGTCCGAATTGCTCGATCCTGATTGCTCGTGTCCTGATTGCTCAATCCCTATTACTTAGTCCTGACTGCTTGGTCTTTGTCATCGTTTGTTAGTGACCATTCGGTCTTGAACTATGTTCAGCCAGAGTTTGTCATGTGTTCGACCTTCATTTATTATACGTCGTTCGGTTTGCATTTGTGTTCGGCCTTCAACTATTTGTGACCGTTCAGTCTCAGTCATGCCTCTACTCGGTTGCCAGGTTCAATTCTTTCTACCACCACTTCACCGTCCAACCGCTCGGTCTCGTTCATGCTCCGTTTGGTCTTGGTCATGCCTTCTACCGTTCGGTCTTAACTGCTCGGTCCTGGTATCTTCTGTTATACAAAAATGCTTTTAAACTTCATACAACAGGGGTCTTCATATTCTTCACTTTGTAACATCATCAAAATCATTATTTTCAAGACATCAATGCTCCTCATTGGTAACATTCTCTGCCTCTAATTTCTGCATTGATCTGTGGTGATGTTTGTAACACCCCTAACTGAGTGTCACTAGAAAATAACAAAATCCAAAATTTACGCCAAATTTTTTTTATATTTAAAAATAACATCACGGAAACAAAACCTCAAAAGTTAAGCGTCTTACAACATAAAGTTCAAACCTTACAAATATCAATTCTTTTATTCAAAAACATAAAATAACTTTAAACGCGATAAATTTCCAATATCTATTCCCATATCTCTTGTCATGCTACTCCATCCCTGCCTTATCTGCAACGCCGTCTACGCCCGTACAGGTACGATCATCGCAGGTGGAACCACAACCATAAAAGGAAAGGGTGAGTAACTAAGAACATAACATAACATATAATTTCAATATTCAAAACGTCATAACAGGGACTATCCTAGTCATAACCTTACAATACATCACATTATTCAACTCATAACCCAGATCATCACCACCCAGACTATCATAGTCATAACATCACAATACATCACGGTATTCGAAATAATGACTCAGATCATTCTCACAAGCTTCTGTTGTTTCCTTTAATTTTTTCGTACGAAACCTATTTCGCAAAACAGGGCGATTCGAGCCGTCTTCCATCGCATCTTCGGACCTATCTCCCGACTCCTCATGGAATTACGAGTAAAAACTTCGGTTAGGTGCACCCACCGAGCACTATACTCACACAATCCGAAGTCATTGGGCAAGACATCCAACCCTCTCTAATCCTCGCGCACGAGGAAAGGGTGACACTCGAATCTCAGTCTCCGCAGAGACTCAACACACTATCGTATCGCAATACGAACACCATCAATTCGACAAAAATTATAAGGAAATGAGAGAACGCTTGTTCTCACAACTTCACCATCACAACGATACATAAATCACCATCATATACAAAGTCAATCAAATTCATTAACCAACAATTAATTAAAAATTCACAAATAATTAAATAACTTAATTTAATTATTTTTCCTACTGTTGCACCCCCATGAAATTACTAATTTCACACTTTCATAAACTATAATAACATTTCTAGTGCACCCCACTTTTTACTAAATTCCCAACACCAAAGAAAACACCTAATTCCAATACACTCCCTTTTTACTCTAAACACACTCCCTTCTATATCTACCTTTTCAAGTGGGCCCCAAGGCCATTAAATTACATTTTCTCTCACTTCCAAGGTAGGTCCCACTTTAAGTCCGTCATTTCTCACCAAACTCTATCTTTCTCTCTCCCTTTCTCTTTACTTTTTACGTAACCCTTCTTCACACACCTAAATACTACAATTTTCATTTCACTATTCTCTCTCTTCCATTAAATGCTCACAGCCCTACCTCTCTTAACTCACTCTTTTATTTTGTTTATTCCCAACAACATTGACTACCCTTTTCTTCTCACTTTACGTAAAATACATCTCACACCTACACTCTTCTCCCTCCTTCTTTAATTGTCACGGTCCCACACCTCATTCCCATGCATTCTTTCATTTTGTTTTTCTATTCACTCCCTCTACAATTTAAGTAGCAACACACACACTCACCTACATTCCCTCTTTTCCCTTTTGACTTTTCAAACACACCTTACTTCTCCTCATTGTTTACGTCAACTACCTCCTTCCTCTCTTTTCTAATTTTTTTTATAACATTCCAAGTCAACTCCAAGAATCTACTCCATTCCTTTCTTTCTCAACTCCCACCCCAAGACTCTCGTTACTTCTCCTACTTCTCCTTGGTGATTTGTAATGTGCCCATCTCCACCTTCCACTTCCATTCTTCTATTTTCATGTTCTTCTTCCCCCAAGTCCCCAAACTTCCATTCCCCTCACTGTTTTCATCCAAAACCGTGACCTCTTCACTACCTTCCTTCCTTCTCTTATCTTTTTACCACAAAACTAAACCACCGCCCTAAACCTACTTTGAAGAACTCTCTCTAAGTCCTCTCCTCTCCTTCTTACTTACTCAAACCAACAACCTTCACTCCTTGATTGAAGCCCAACCACACATACACCACTCACCAACACTCAATAGGTCCAGCCTTTCTCTCCCAACAATGGAAGAGGACTCTTACTTCCCTCCTACCCACACTCTTGATCAAAGAGTGTAGATAAGTGTTCCCCAATATTTTTCAATCATGCAAAGTAAAAAGGAATGCAATACATCATACAATACAACATGGTTTAAGTGTACCCATAATAGATATTCATAAATATACACATTCCAATGTACCCCAAAGCATGTATACCCTTTCACAATCAAACTTTTCATAAAGCAAACATGCATAACCCATGGTATATCCTTTTACTACATCATTTCGTAAATACACATGTATACCCAAAAATATACTCATGCAACACTGACATATTCCAACCATGAACATGGATAGCCATTCTCCATACCAACCACACGTGAACTTGGCACAAAAGAAGAATGCATGCAAATTATTTTAACATAACCTTCTACCCATCATATACCATATTATATCCCAAGTTAAACCCCTTACCTCTAGTTCCAAGCAAACTTCCAAAGTCCTTAGGTTTCCTCCCTTCAATAGACTTCAAGCCCTTCTCTTCTCTAGGTTTCTCTTCAAGTTACGTCCCAAGCTCAAAACTAGGGTGACTCTTTTCTTCTCTCTCACCAACTTGGTTGCTCTCCAAAAGTGACTCTCCAACTCACGGTTCTCTCTCTCTCTTTTCCACTCTCCAAGTGTTTGTTTTTCAACCCTATTAACTTAAACTTACTTAAGTAGAAACTAACTCTAAACCTCACTAACCCTTCACTAACCACTAAAGGTTACTCTCAAGGACACCCTACACCACTAACTTCAGATTCTCATTCCTAACTCCTCGTTATCCCAATAACCTCACATTAATTGTGATAAGTAGTAGTGTTAAAGTGCCTCCATAATATTAATTTAGGTAGCCTACAACTCTTATTAAATGGGTAACCTCCCAAGGAATTCAAAGGTCACTTATAATCTTTCCAAAGCTAAGAGAAAGTGTGCCTAACACCTATGCAAAGTAGAAAATACACTACCTTGTAACCTTTCACGTAACCAACATAAAGGCATCACCATTTCCCTAGCTTTTCTCTCTCCAACCATCCAAATTCACATCTAATAAAATAAAGTAAAGCAAAGCAAAAGAACCAAGAAGGTAGGAATATTACCGTGTAACTACAACCCCAAAAATTCAATTTTTCTCTTTCCAAAGTAATAAAATATTAATACCCCACATACATTTTCTCTTTCCTTGTAAAAGTAAGAAAACTAAAATAAATAAGGCTTTGGAAAGCCATTCACGTTGTTGCATGCCAATTCTTCATGGCCAACCACATTTAGTTCCCTCTTTCTTACCTCAATGTGGGACCCACATGCCAAGGTGGAACTTAAAAAGAGCTAGGAGCCTTTTTGTCTTAGGAGGGCTTGGTCTTGAGACCAAGCACACTCACAGCAACCACTAGACCAGGCTTCATCCACAGATATAATAGCGCAAACAATTATACTTAAATACTCTTTCAACCTTTTTCGAAAATTAATATAAAACCAATATTAATTTAATTTTCTTCCCTTGCTTAAATATTTCTCAACATTGTTTCACATCACGATTTATTATTTAATACCATAAAATAAAATACTTAAAGTAAGAAATCATTTTATTTATAGGGTCTTACAATGTTGATGGCGGAAGGTTGTATCACAGCGGCTGACAGTTCGTTGCGGCTTTCCGGCATTGACAGTGTGGGTGGCAGCGACAGAGTTGGATAAGGTTTGGACTTCACTGTTACGGCACGACAAGGTGGTGGTGGCGGATAGGGTTTGGTTCACAGTAGAGGAATTAGGGTTTCTACTATTTGGGGAAGGCAAATCTGACATGGCAAGAGGGATTAGGTGGCCCAAAAATTAAAAAAAGATTTGAAATGGAACTGCCATATCATCATACTATTAACTCCGTTTGTTTCTTTTTAACGGAAGGGACGATGTTGACACAAAAATTACTAAGTAAGGACTAACTAGACACTTTTTTTTTAAAGTAGGGACCTAATTGACATAATGGAGCAAAACTAGGGACAAAATAGGCTATTAAACCTAAATAAAACCAATAGGCTTAATCTATTTCAAGGAAGCTAATTTGTTTATTAAATGCAAATGGAGACGTTTAGAACTTAAATAAAACCAATAGGCTTAATCTATGTCAGGGAAGTTAATTTGTGGTTTACTAGTATTTTTAGTTTGAATAAATTGATTCTAAGAATAGTGTGATATGATTTTTATTTGAGTTCATATAGTTTGTTTTATGTTTATGAGATTATTTGGGATAAGGATTTAAAAACTTAGATAGCTTATTAGGTGTTAACTCTTTGGCAAGCGTACCAAATCGTTTAAATAATAAACCTGTAAGACTGGATATTGTTTCCTAAGAGACTCATGTAACACCAAACAATCGTATAATTGCTTAACTAATAAAGACTAAAGAATAATTTCATTAAATGAGTTTTTGGGTGCAATTAAAATAAATATGATGCATAAATAGTAAGATTTTAAATGGCATTAGATTATAAATTATAAATTAGATTATAAATTATATGAATTGGTATTGTTGGGTAAGATTTTACCTACTTCACTCTTATACATGTAAAAACACGTCATCTTCATTAAGATGCTAACACCAATCTGCTAGTTTACTCAAAACTCATTCCTCGGTAGAAAGAGCCTATTCTTCCTTATTAGACTTCAATCTCTTAAAAACCATAATAAGTAGCTCCACTTTAAGAATTAAGATTTAAGGAAACTAAAGGTCCAAGTTTTATTCCTATATACAATTTCCTTTAGGTAGCTTATTCCTAGTTCAGGTTCACAAGATATTTTCCAATGTAAAACAAACCAAATATCAAGCTATGAGTAGCCAAACCATAACAAGCATTAAGTGAAGGAAAAAAACTACTAGCATTTAATGAAAGAGGCAAAAAATATATTCAAAACATCTTCATATTACATAAGAGTTCAGTGGCTACATCTATCCCCAACAAGAATGAAGTTAGCTCTTCATTGTCATGGAGAACTCAAGCTTATAAATGGAAGAAATGGAAGAAGGTGGAGACCCAATGAAGAAGAAAGGAATGTTCCCACACACCCTAGCTAGCCTTCAAGCGCTCCGAGAGAGTATTTTCATGTCCATCCGCCAAAAGATACAACTTCCCTTGCGTTTTAGAGCTAAATAGGTCAAGTATGCCGCATCAGCAAAAGTGGCGCTTAACGCCCATGGAGAGGCACCCAAGCACAAGAGATGCCCAACATTTGACGCTCAACGCCTAGAGAAGGGCGCCCAGGCACGAGCCTTGCAAAGCATTTGGCACTCGGCGCTCAAAGAGGGGTGCCCAGGCACGAGCACTACAAAGCATTTGCCGCTCAGTGCCAAGGGAGGGGCACCTGGGCGCCATTCTACACTTCTTAGGTTCTTGCTTTTGATGTTCTTTATGCTTTTCCTAGGTGTTAGTGTCTTGATTTTGTGGAGGTTCTTCCAAAGCAAAAAAATTAGCCTACAAAACAAGGGGATTAGTAGTGATATTTAATAAGTGTAGCCATGAATACTGTAAGAAAATAAATGCCTTATATCTCAAGCCAAGAGGCGGAGTGAATTGGATTAGCCCTTTTAAAATGATATTTTCAAAATCTTTAAGTTCTTTGGCTTTCTTGAAATCAATAAACAAAAAGTGACGAATCAACAACGAAAGAGAAAGAGTAAAGAAAGATCAATACAAATAATCTATACTGGTTCGGCTAATCATAAGCCTACATCCAGTCCTTCTTCAACAACCTTAGTTGAAGGGAATCCACTATAATTGATTAAGTTTACAGAAATACAGAGATACCCATCTCAATGCACTCCTCTCCACACTCAAAATCGATATAGCAATACAAGAGATGAATAACCTCACTCTCTTACAACAACCGAGAAAAATCACAACTCTCACCCCTGGCAAACCCGCACAGGTACACAATCACAGATTGTTTATGATGAATTTGATCTCCAAGTCACACTCCTCTAGTGTAGATCAAATCATAACAATTTAAGCACATTTTCTTGAAAGAATCTTGATGGGTAATCTTCCAATGAAGCCTTAATTCTCCAAGATCACTTCTTGAATGCTTCTGTAATCAAAACTCAATGAAAATGTTAGTTTTTAAAATTGATAGCAAATTCTTATTTTGAAACAAGTCTCAAGACGCATACATACATATATATATATATAGGATTTTTTTAATCCTGACGCAATATAATCGATTAAGGTTTTTATGTAATCTGTTAAGCTTTTGCTTATGTTTTAACAGATTATCTTCAACATGTAATTGATTATTTAATCACATAAGTCAGTTATGAATTTAATTGACAGTTGTAACAAATCAGGCTATAAATGCAAAGGATTAGACAAAGTAAACTGATTTAATCAATTTAGACAACTTATGTAATCGATTATTACAACACTTAGTCAAATTGTCTATCCAATTTCCATTCTAAAAAAATTATATCACTTATGAAACATATTATGGCATGCTTTCTGTTTTAATTGATTAGATACCATGTATAACCGATTACTACAGAACAATTTGTCCCTTTTAAGCATACTAAGTGAATTGGTTAAATTTAACAGATTATATACTATGTTTAATCGATTATTTCAACCAGAAATGTGATTATTAATCTGTTTTAAGCATGATTCATTTAACAAGAATGAACTCATATATCAAGCACAAACAAGATAAAAATAAAACAATTGTTATGTCATTTGTTGTGCAAGAAACCACAAAATCATCTTTTGTTCATCATCAAAAGCAAAGATATAAAGGGTAGGTTTAACTTCCCCTATCAAAAAATACAATTATTTATAAAAGCAAGATAAAAAATAGGATTAAATAAGTTTCACGCTAGAAAAGAGTTGATTTTGCCAAGAAAATGAGACTCAGATAATGGTAAGAATTAACGTTATCATTTGGTTGCCCTACTCACCAGGCAAACCTTATAAATAAGGCTCTTAAGGTTTTGCACGTCGAGTGAAATTCATTTTATTAAAATTCAAATAGTTTAAGTAGTTGCATAGTTGGGTGAGAATAGTCTAATGTGCATTATTTAGTTAAGAGATTCAAATACTTGTTGACTAATCTAAGTTAAATATGAGATATAAAATTTCAGAGAGTTAAAAAGGGATTAGTCATCGGGTGAGCCAATTGTTCACTGAGTGAGTACACCTTTAAATGTGTCTCAATGAGTGAGCAAGGATGTTTGTTGGGTAAGACTAAGTATGAAAAATAAAGCTTTATCTCATCGAGCAGGCTAGTAGCTTACTAAGCGAAAAAATGATTTAAAAAAAATGATTTTAACGTTTTAAAATAAAAATATGTGGATGTGTGAGGCTAAATAAAGTCTATGTGTTAGCCAAAATTTACTATATATGTGCGTGAGCTCAAGTAGAGTCGAAGTGTTAGCCAAAACCAACGATGGATGTGTAAGGGCAAGTAGAGTGTGAGTGTTGTCCAATATCTACTTTTGATGTGTGTCAGACATAGTGGAGTTTGAGTGTTATATCTATCGTGGGATTGTTAATCTTGTGGATATAGTTATTTTCATAAAAAAAATACTATAGTTTTATTAAATGGGGATTTTAAGAATGAGGTTATTCTGATTCTACTAATACTGAACCTACATAAAGAAAAATATTGGGTGATGAGATTTGATGGAGGTTCCTCTATAATCTGGGAGATGAAAAGGAATTGTGTCTTGTAGGTAGAAGGAATTTACCTTGTCATTAAGGATGACTTGGTTCCTAAGATACAATAATGTGAGATGGGAGGTCATATAACAGGTACAAAACCTCTTACTTTAATACAACATACATGTATATATATATATATATATATATATATATATATATATATATATATATATATATATATATATATATATATTTCAACGAATTTAAGAACCTAAGTGAGTTAAAACAAATCAAGTGATGTATTTGTTTACTCTTAATTACGTACACATCTATCATGGAACAACAACTAATGAGTTCAAATATATAAAATTAAGCGAGACAAAATATATATTTTTTAAATACTTAGTAATAATTTTAATAAAATTACACCATGTATCTACACACCTTGTTATACACATAAATCCACCAATATATATATATATATATATATATATATATATATATATATATATATATATATATATATATATATATATATATAGTATAGTATAGTATAGTATAATAGTTAAGTAGAAATGTTGAAATTTTTTTTGCATTTAACTCTATCTAAAGTCTTATGCTCCACTCCATTTACTTAAATTAACCCTTAGTTTAACTTTGTCATCATCTCATTTCTTTAATGCATGGATTAGATACTTAGAATTTTAGATTTTATGAGACACCCCAATGTTCATAGTGTTAAATAAAAATTTCCTTATTAAACATGTTGATGTTTTGAAACATGTGAAAAATTGTTGGTTTTTTTTAACAAAGTATTGTAGTAGATGTTGTTTATGCTTTCATATTTAAAATTGCGTTCCTAGTATTCAAATTGGACCACTTTGCTAAAAGTAAATATACTTATATTGTGACAATCCACGAGGGGTTTACAAAAATTTAAATTGTTAAAAATTAGTCACATTAAAAGTTAAAATTAAGTATAGAAACTTTTAAGGTGAATTGTAACATCCCAGATTCATAGTTTTAACATTATTATAGAATTATCACATATTCAATAAACATGATCAGTTAAGCTAGAAGGAAACATAAAATATGATTACATGTATCCAAAATATAACCATAATTCAAACTTTATATATAAGACATTATATTTTCTAAGATTATATAATCATAAACTAAAGTTTATTCAAAATAGTTAAAATTAAACCAATACTACTCTAACTATCTAGACATCAACATCCTCAACACCCAACACCTATTCAACTGAAATATCTTCCTCTGCTCACACCAATTAGGTGATTATTGTCAAAAAGGAAGATTTAAACCAACAAACAAAACACAAGCAACAAAGTAAGCTAAATTATAAAAGAATCAAGATATGTAATTCAATAAATTCAGAACATAACAATTTTATCATCCAATTTAGATACATATACCTAGACTTTAGACTTTGACCATCCAGATACATGTATTGGTGTCGAACTATTGGGAAACCTACGGATGTGTGGTAAAACAACATACCACCCAAACTACCACACAAGGTTAATCTGTCAAACACCTATGGTTAAACTGACCCTAAGCTAATGATTTCTTGTTACTCTTCACGACATAATCACCCTTCTCTACTTAAGGTTAAATGGATATTAGAGTGTAAGAAACATCTCCTCATTTCAAAGCTCCTACAAGAATACATTACACATGAGCATAACACAACATAAAAATCTTTCCCATGGAATTCCTTTCACCACATACTCAAACTGAAGACACTTTCATCATTTCCATTCATAAGACATGCATAACTTATCACTAACTTTACATAATATTTTAAACATACATACATTAAAAGTGTATCTTAGATAATTTGTAGTAAGCTTAAGTACCAAAAAAAC